>NC_136429.1:500481782-501162407 GCF_052849685.1 Lactuca virosa
CCCAATTATTTTTGTTTTTGTTAAATTTGTCCATAGTTTTCCTCTATGCACAAATTTAGGGGGAGAATTAAAAAAATTCAAAAATCAAACAAAAATCAGAAAATTAAAAATCCAAAAATAGTGTTATTTCTGTTTTAATTTTTTCAGAAAATTAAAAAATCCAAAAATATTGTGTGCTAAGTTTTCTTTTAGTTTTTTTTTTGTCTTGAAAAGTGAATTCAGATGTAGATGAGACTCATGGAGACTGTATAGAGATTTTCTGAGCCAAGGCTTCATCCGTGATCATCGAAGAATTCTGATTCGAAGGAACAAGAAATGAAGACTATTCTTTCAACATTCAATCTTTCAACCCCAGAAGCAAGGTGAAGCTGACTTGAAGATTATGTGACAGATTGCATTGAAGCCTCCTCAATCAATTTGCTGCTATCTTGTACCTGCTGAAGTGATACAGAAGATTAGTTCTCTTTATCATTCTCTCTGAAGATTCTCAAGCTGAAAGCGCTAAATTTCAAGAATCTCTACAAGAAGCCTCCTCACCGAATGTGCGTTCATAGTCAAATTTGGAAGAAAGGCCCAACTGCTTAAGATGAAGTCATGTATTGAAGATTCATCAAGTTCTTCTTGAAGCTGTGAAGAAATTGAAGATTCACGCTGAAGCCAAGCTCCAAATGAAGATTGACAAGAAAAGCCAGCTACTTTTTAGGGGGAGTTGTTTGGGTCAATTAGAAAAGAAAGCTATAAACCAATGGGGAGATTATTGGGTCAAAAATATGGTTTATACTTTTCTTTTCTAGGCAATTGGGTTTTCGGTCATGTAATATGTGTTTACAGTTGTGTGTTCACGACCCAAGTGGGTGTTTACGGTCGTGAACTGGTTCACGGCCGTGAACCTGTTCACGGCCCATGTTCCATATAAATAGATGTAAGGGTGAGGAGTGCAGGTCTGAGTGGGTACGATTAGAGGAGGTTAAGTGTGTGAAACTCAAGGTGTGTTCTAGAGAGAAAAACTAGAGAGAATAAGAGAGAGTGTGTGAATCTCTTGTAAGGATCTTCATTCATATCATCAATACATTAGATTCATCTTATTCTTCTTATCCTTGTTCTCTATTTTGATCTTGCATCATCCAATTAAATGGGATTCCGTACCATCAATTGGATCTGATTGATACGTCAAGCAAATTTGGGACTTACATGTGTATTGATTACTGTGAGCTAAATAAGGTAACTATCAAGAACAAGTACCGCTACCTCGCATTGACGATTTGTTTGGTCAACTTCAGGGTGTTAGCTATTTCTTGAAGATTGATTTGAGATCTAGCTATCATCATTTGAAAGTACACGAGCATGATGTACCGAAGACTGCTTTTCGTACTCGATATGGGCATTATGAATTCCTTGTCATGCCATTCGGTCTAACAAATGCTCTTGCTATATTCATGGATATGATGAATCGCGTATGCCGCCCAATGCTCTATAAATCTGTCATCGTATTCATTGATGATATTCTAATTTATTCCAAGTCTGAATTTGATCATGCCATTCATATTCGTGAAATATTAGAACTTCTTCGAAAGGAGAAACTATATGCTAAATTCTTGAAATGTGAATTTTGGCTTCGCCAAGTTCAATTTCTCGACCATGTAATTTCTGGTGACGGTATATTCGTAGATTCTACCAAAATTGAAGCCATTCAGAACTGGGAAGCGCCCCGTAATGCTTCTGAAATTCGTAGTTTCTTGGGTCTCGCGGGATATTACTGGAGATTCATTAAAAAAATTTCACGTATAGTTGTACCTCTCACAAGTCTTACACGAAAGGAAACAAAGTTCGAATGGGGTGAAGCCCAAGAAAAAGCTTTCTCAACTTTAAAAGATCTTTTGACTCATGCTCCGATCTTATCACTCCCAGAAGGTGATAATGATTTTTCCATATATAGCAATGCTTCAAGGTTGGGACTCGGTTGTATGTTGATGCAGCGTGGTAGAGTAATAGCCTATGCCTCAAGACAACTGAAAGAGTATGAAAATAATTATCCCACCCATGACATCGAACTCGCTGCAGTAGTATTTTCCCTAAAACTTTGGAGGCATTATCTTTTTGGTACAAAATGCCAATTGTTTACTGACCACAAAAGTCTCAAGTATATATTCAGTCAGCAAAATTTGAATATGAGACAACAACGAGCCATGGAGCTGATCAAAGACTATGACTGCGAAATCTTGTATCATCCTGGAAAGGCCAATGTAGTTGCCGATGCACTTAGAAGAAAGGTTTATCATAATAGTGTGTGTTATGGTATTACTCACACTACAGTAAAGTTCACTATTCTAGATGAACTAGAGAAATGGCAAGTAGAGGCCTTAAAGCCAGAAACTATGAAGAAAGAAGGGAATCGTACATTATACTGATGTTTTACTTGATGATCCACGAGGATTGAAGGTATTCAAGAATCGGATATGGATTCCAAAAATTGGTGGATTAAGACAGAAGATTTTAGATGAAGCTCATAAGTCTAAGCTATCAATACATCTTGGTACAAGTAAAATGTACTATGATGTAAAAGCTGATTATTGGTGGCCTGGATTAAAGAAAGACATTAGAAGATACGTACAGGAATGTTTAGTATGCTTACAAGTCAAAATAGAGCACCAAAAGCGTTACGGAATTCCAGAAAGTCTCAGTGTTCATGTGTGGAAATGGGAAGAGCTGTCAATGGATTTTATTACCAAATTGCCAAAGACTGCTAGACAGAATGATAACATTTGGGTAATTGTCGACCGTCTGACTAAGAGCGCACATTTTCTTGCCATGCGTGAAATGGCTCCAATGGAGAAATATGCACAAGTATACTTAGATGAAATTATTTGCACGACACGGTGTGCCACTAAAGATTATTTCCAAACGTGATACTCGCTTCACTTCTCATTTTTGGGCGAGTATGCAACGTGAATTGGGATCTCGAGTTTCTCTCAGTACAACTTATCATCCGCAGACAGATGGTCAGACGGAGAGAACGATCCAAACAGTAGAAGATATGCTTCGTGCATGTGTCTTGGATTTCGGTGGTAACTGGGACAAGTACTTACCTCTTTTTGAATTTTCATATAATAACAGTTACCACGCTTCAATCAAAATGCCACCATATGAAGCATTATATTGTCGGAAATGTCGTACTCCATTATGTTGGCGTGATGTAGGACATAAAATCCTTGGAGGCCCTGAAATGATTCAAGATACCACTGACAAGATTCAAATTGTACGAGAAAGAATGAAAGCGGCCCAGGATCGAAAAAAGTCCTATGCAGAAAAGAGAAGACGACTCATAGAATTCTAGGTGGGTGATTTTGTAATGCTGAAGGTATCCCCGTGGAAATGCATTATGCGATTTGGGAATAAAGGAAAACTAAGTCCTAGATTTGTTGGTCCTTTCAAAATCATACAGAGAATTGGTAAACAAGCATACCGCTTGGAATTGCCTGAAGATTTGGAAGGTATTCATGATGTGTTTCATGTGAGTTATCTGCGTAAATGTTTAAGCATATATGATGAAACGGTTCCGTTATCTGAGGTGAAACTGGATAATAAATTAAGATATGTAGAAGAACCTGAATAGATCGTAAACGAAAGAACGACTAATCTACGCAATAAGGAAGTGGAGTTGATTCTTGTCAAGTGGAAACACCATCGAGGCCCAAATTATACTTGGGAAAATAAGAATTAGATAAGAGCGAAATATCCCCATTTGTTTAAATCGTTGTAATTTCGGGGACAAAATCCTCAAAAGGAGGAGGTATTTTTAACATACACGTTAATAACCTTGTTCGATTATCGTGTTTTGTAAAGATTATTAGCTTAAAATGAATAATATTATACGTTTTTGAGCGTTGCGTTCTAACAAGATAGTTTTTACGAGATTTGAAGTAAAACTATGTTTAGAATCACTCGAAATGTATTAGAAGTCTTATGAGATTCCAATCAAAAGTCAAATATTGAAATTAACAAAAATATAAAGTTGGAAATAAATAAAAATAATGTTATTGAAAGTTGTAGATTATCTCGTTAGAAACATTTAGGCGAAAACCTCATCGAAATCCGAGTTATATAACGAAGAAGTTATGACCAATCGAAGATCCGCGACAAAACCGGCAAAACACTATTTAGCGTAGAAAATGAGTTTTCAACAAACTACTTTTTAGCTTTAGTGATCTAAATGAAAGTCGTAGTATTCGTTAAACCGAGAATTTTCATAAAAAGAACGTCAAAATATGACTTCGTATGAGGAAGTTATGATTTTTCTGAGTTTCAGTATAGCAGTATACAACTAAAAACTCGAAATAAAGATCGAGTGATTTTTAGCCGACACAACCTAAACGATAATCGAAGGTCTCGTCAAGAGTAGTACAACGGTAAAAAGACAGAAGAAAATGGACGTCGGATGAAGAAGTTATGAATTTTTAACAGATTTTCCTGTCCCGGTCTGTTAAAAATAATAATATTAAAATTAGTCAACATAGTCTAAACAAAACTTGTAGAGTATAATCTCGCCTACGCGTGCATATAAAGAACGTAAAAAACGGAGCTCATATGCGAAAGTTATGAAGTTTTGAAGTTCGGGGCACAAAAACCGAGAAAATTCGCATTTGCATGGTCCGGGTTCGGCCACGTAGCACCTGCGCATGCGAGACGCGTGTCTGGTCCGTGGCATGACAGAAGCGAGCCACATCGCCCTTTCCTTGCGAGCCGCCCCGTGTCCGAAGTAGGTGAGTGATCCGAAGGCGCGGTCCAATCCGAAGGTGACACGTGCCCTCCCCCTCTCCTGCGAAGCTGCCGCATGTCCTTCTCTCTTCCCGTCGGTCCGAACCCTCACACCTATATAAAGGGTGTGAGATTTCCCAGTTCCTTCACCGTTTTAGCCCACTTTCTCATACTTTTCACACTTTTCACCTCCACAAACCTCCTTACAACCCCCCGAAGCCCCGGTATCATATCCAACACCCGAAGAACATCCCGAGGCACTAGAAGTCCGCAAGAAAAGAGTCTTTCGGTTTCTAAACCCGACCCTCGCAAAGCCCGGTTTCAACAATAAAGCCTTTTTCTAGCAACGAAGTGCTGCCCAAATTACTATTTTAACCTTCGGTTATTTCACGGTGAGTTCAAATTATAGGAACAATTATATGTTATGTGTTATATGTGCAATATGCTTTCCCGTTTTATTATGATAATGAGCTATACCTTTGACCACGAAGTGAACGACTAAGCATCACTTGGGTATTGGTATGTAGCCTTTGACCATGAAGTGAATGAGTAAGCATCAATTTGGCACTGGCAGAATGCTAGATAGGGTTGAAAGCCTGTAAATTCTACCAAAATGTTAATTTCGAAATCGTTTATTTTCTGTGCCACTTGGGCTGAAGTCTTATTGATGTATATCAAGTTGAAATTGTTGTATCTCACTGATTGTATATCTTTGAATCAAATCATTTGTTGATATGGAAAGCTTGTCACATGATTCACATATGCCTTCGTTGTTCTTTGTTCCTCTTCGCTTCTGTCATATTGGTATATATATGGCATAACGTTATATTGTATCTATTTTTGAACTCACTAAGCGTCACCGCTTATCCCTCTCAGTCTTTAACTATTGCAAGTAATAAGGATCCAGTATAGATACATACTGTTGGAAGATTTAGAATAGTTAATAACATTATTTTTGTATTTAGTAATCGTGTATGTATAAAATTATAATTTCCTGGGTAATTATGTCATATACTAAAACTTAGTTGGTTTGTATCCAGTCTTTTGAAATTAAACTATCAATGTAAAATATTGTTTATAAATATGCATGTAGCATGTTTTGGAGTAATATGATGTAGTTTTAGAGAAGGGTTCTCTCAGCATGCTTGGAGCATGGGATGAGTATTGTTTTAATTCAAGTATTAAGTTGATCAATCGAAACATTATACAATGAATAATGTGTAATCAATATGGTGACTCAGTAAAAAGTGTTTTATTTATATTCAAAAGTTTTGAGATCATATTGGATTCGATTATTATTGTCTTTCACTTTGTATGTTTTGACTTCCCGAATAACTAGGTTATTCAAACTATCCACAGTCGATCATACTTTGGAAGTAGGTATTGAAGTTAGACTATTATGAATGGGTTTGTAGATTGTCTAAAGGCGTTTAGACATAGCACAAGTTTGCTACAGTATTCATGAGTACTCCTGTAATAAGATTTGAGTATTTGAATCAACCCACGCTCATTTGAATCACTTCATGGATTTTATCACGAGTGATTGTGAGACGATAATATCTTATATTCTTGAAACCAAGACATGTGAGTTGTACTATACAAGTCGATTGCATATTGATGCTACGAAAACGCACTAGTAACTCGGTGTTATAAAACGTATTGTTGTGTGTGATTTGATGAGTAAGTACAAGCAAGCATTTGAGTCAAGGTTTATCCGTTCCTTTTACCCTTAGTGGGATACAAGCGATATATGTGGGCCCCTCGATGATTTAGTGATGACAAGCCTAAGCGCTTGGCCAAGCCTGGACTGATTTGATTTGTTCAATTAGTCAGTCGTCATAAATTGGAAATCGAGAAAGAACAGATGGACAGAGAGAATGATTATAATCCATGTCTCAGTCCATATGATATCTTGTAGAATGGAGGAATATATGATCCCTTATCTAATGGACGCGTCATTGACTAGGTCAGAGTTCGTCCGCGACTTTTAAGAGCTACGATTGCTAATCGGGATTTTCGAGTCATACTTGCAATAATAGTTATTAGACTTATCCAAGTGGGAGACTGTTAGATTAGGTGTCTAAGCCCATAACTATAATTGGTATGTACTTGACCCGAGAGTAGCATGGTCCATTTCGGGTTTCATATCACCAGTACAATTTGATAGGATGGATACTTGAGTAAGAGGTTACTTATGATTTATTAATATATTATAAGTTCTAATATATTAATATGAAATCATATTATTTAACTAGTATTGATCAAGAATTAATTTGGAAGTAATTATGTGATCAAAAGAGACTAATTAAATATATGGGGATTGATTTGGTAAATCAATAATTCTTATAGTGTGGGCCAAATGTTATTTAGGATGGGCTAAACCAATATGGTACTCCATGGATAGTCCATGGAGGTTTAACCCATGGAGCCTAAGTAATATGAAAGGTCATGGGCATTAGGGTTTGCATAGATGTAACCCTAGACTTTGCCACACTATAAAAGGACTCCCTTAGCACCCAAAATCGGTGACTAGAGTTCTTGGAGTTCATTAGAGCCGATTTTGGAGCTAGCAACATCTCTCTCAAGTTCTCCTTTGTCCTAGGTGTGTTGTGAACCGTTTGAGGCATCACACTTGGGGTGCTAAGTTCTTAAAGGCCAAATAAAACAAGTTCTACAAGCTACATAAAGAGGTAAACTCCTAACTATTATTTTATGTTGTTTGTGTCAATTGTATGCTAGTTGTAGGCTTAATGCTTTGGAAACAATATTGCATGTATAATTAGAGAAAACATAGATCCAAAGCATTTAGGGTTGTATGTGCACCATAGGATGTTGTATTATACTAAAACCCAACACATACCACCGACACCAGATAATTATTCGAATGAAAGGTCTCAAACTATAACGGTTGGACTCAAACAAGAGTTGCGCAATAGAGTTAAAACCTAACCTTATAAAATTATCTAGTATCAGTAATATGTAACTTAGCATATTCGCTTACTAGTTAGCTGATGTTAATGAGAACTCCTAAAAGCCCAAAGCAAGCAACATTTGAGCATCGAGTAATCAGGATGAAAGCATAACCTAAACAAGCCATCCTATCACTTGTTGATCAGTACTAGCATGTAAGTCTACAAGCTCATATATTAGGCATATAAAGGCATCTCTCCTAGTTGTTCTATCATGAAATCATGAGCAGATCCTTAGCCCTATAATCTAGCATGCGATTCACAATTCAAAGCATAACACAAAACATGTATGGTTATTTTGGGAAAACTTACTTAAGCTCGGTCGATTGCATGCACCACACCCCTTTCTTTTATTAGAAAAACCCTTTTTATAAAACATTTCTTTTTATGAAAAATCTGCCAAACCCTCAGTTTGAGTTCAAACATACCCGAGAGTATGCATGAATCCCTTAAACCAAGGCTTTGATACCAACTTGTAACGTCCCAAAATTCAAAACCAAAAACTTTTGTTTTCATATAGAATAAAACATCAACCAAACGTTTTTTGTAAAACCAAAGGGAAATCATAATGCATTCATAATCATCCAAAACACATCAGAGTCAAATAGGTGAAAAAGTCATGGTGTGTGCGATGCGATCATCCCGAGCTCTTCCCCTTCGAACCGGGAGTACCTGAAACGTAGACTAAAAACCGTAAGCACCTTAAGGGTCAAAAATGAAAAGTACCTTGAATCGGGTATTACAATCTTATTACAAGTTCTACTTATTTTAAACTGGCGACTTAACTTTTAATTCTTGCAAAATGGCCACCATTTCATAAGTGTTGCAAATAGAATTTGAGTATTTCCATATTTAGTCCTTCCCCACCATTTCTATGAAATTATTAGTCATAAGTCCCACTTAAGTGAGTCAATTATTGGTTAAACTCAGCTTTCACAACTATGTAAAATTTAACCTCTATTTACAAAATGTGTTAAATTTAACTTTATCTCCTCAAAATTATATACTTACTAATAATATGATTTTTTATTAGTATTGTTGTTGTTGTTATTCATTAAAATCTTATTTATTTTTATTTAATTAACAAAAGTGAAATTTTTTAGCCTTAAAAATATATGTTACATAATTTTTGTGACATTATCTATCTAAGTGAATTGAAGCTTTCCAACTTGGTGGTGGATTGTTATAAATTAAGAAGGATGTATTGTTAACTAAATCTTGTGTATAGTAACCGTAGACAAATTAAAACTTGATTAAATTACATTAACTAAGGTTAGTGATTTGATAAACTTTTCGCATCATATCAGATAACACGTGATCTACAATACACATGTCATTCCTTCTTAAACTTTTATATTTCCTTATGCGATGTTTAACTAAAATGATCATCCAAATTAGGAGTGAGCATTTAAACTAAATCGTTCGGATCAGACTGGTTTCGTAGAAGTGGGTGGACCATGGACTGGATCTACGAAGACTAACCTGTTCCGGAGCCCAGTACGGGGATGGGTTTTTCTAGTTCGTGTACCCGTTGGACCAATACAACTTTATTTACATACAATACTATTTTTTGAATCCTAACCAAACTTACTTCCCAAAACTATAACAACATGTTGATAATCAAATCCCTATATTGTTGGTTGGAAACATGCATAAAAGAAGCACATCAGCTTTCCAAAAGTGCCTTACATATGATATAAGAAGCCCATCATACTATCATATTGTTAATTGGAAACATGCACGAAAGAAGCACATCTACATTCCCTCGAGTCCAACCTTTGTGCCGATTTTTTTGGAAGTCATGATCATGTTACCGACGTCATTTTTTATCGAGAATAGTAGAGAAGGAGAATTGGGTTTGGAAACGAAATCTATTGGATAAGGAAAAAATATTCGCAAAATATTAACCCTTTTAAAATTCTGGTCCAAACCACTTTGTACCCGGAACAGGTAAAAAACCAGACCGGATTTGGACAATACTAACATTCGATAACCGAACCTCTTCTAGTAGACCATTGTTGGTCTAGGTACAGTTCTCATTACGGTCCGGTCTGATGGTCCAAATGCACAGCCGTAATCCAAGTTATAGGAACGTTATCATTTAATCATCTAAATATAAATCATGATAATTAAGCTATTAAAATTTCAAATTTTTCTCATTTCCTCCTTATTACCTCCTAAGCCTAGTTTTTTTGTTTCCCTACTTACGTTGAGCCTATATGTAGTTTTTCTTGTGTCTCGACACACACACACATACAAGCCACTGGGTAACCTCACCACAACCGCCGACTATGAGGTACCCACTTTCCCTCAGTGCCTCACCAATGTGCTGACCACCACCTCCATCAACCAACCACAAACAAAAGTTTTTGGGAAAATACCGCTAATAGACAAAAAAGGGGGCCAATTTCAAAATTTAGTCATAAAAAATGACTTTTCCGGCTATAGACACGCATTCCGCGGAGGACCCTCTGCGGACCTCCGCGGAGCGTTGTTTCCACCGCGGAATCTAATAAAGTGACAATTTTTTATTGTTTACAAAATTGCTCCGCGGGGTCCTCTGCGGAGACATTAACCCCTCCGCGGAGGGGATGGTTGGCAGAGGTTTTAATCCCTCCGCAGAGCCAGTGGCGAGGAGCTCCGCGGAGAGATTAATGACTCCGCGGAATGAATGGTTGGAACGTTTTTTGACGGATTTTTTGATACAAATGTTGTTTTTTCATTTTCTTATCTCCATTTGCGATCAAATTTGTCTAGTGTTACTAATTTATTTTCCAAAAGAAAGATGAGTTTTGTTATTCTATGTACCGGGGTTTTTTGGCAGATAAGTAATGGGGTTAACACCTACGTTAGACCTAAGTTTAACAACTTAGGTATACTGCTTCCGCCAAACTTTGATCGTCGAATATTGTTTGATTTGGTCAAAAGTAAGGCTAATTTGTTCCATAGTAATATATCATTGTCATTTCAACACCCGGTTCATGGGTATGTTATGAATATTGTAGACGAAGCAGATGTTCATCAACTCAGAAATGTAATTTCTGAAACGAAGGAGATTGTGCATTTGTATTTGGAGGTGTTTGAGGGATGGGTCGAACCGACAGAAGCGGTTGAGAAGATTGTACCATACAATGTTGAAAACATTGTATCTGATAATGTTGAAAACATTGTATCTGATAATATTGAAGAGTGTCCAGAACAAGAAACTGTTGCAGTGAATACAGTGGAAGAAGAAAATTTATATGAGTTTGGAAGACTGGGTGACAAAACTTTGTCAGATGGTGAAGATTCAAATGAAGGCTGGTCAGAAGATGAGTTCACACACGGGAAAAAAGCTTCAGACATATTTTATGGTATGCCTCCCATACCTGATTGTCCTGATCCTATTGTTGAACCCGGACCATTTCATAGTTTAGGTCCAAATGATGATATGTTTGTTCGTCAAACGTATGATAACAAACAACAACTAATATTTGCTTTGACTCTTAAAGCTACCAGAGAAAAGTTTCAGTTTAAGACCAAACATTCTAACAAAAATCGTTATGAGGTATATTGTGAAATTGAGAACTGTAGTTGGCGTTTATATGCAAAACGCATTGTTCCCACTGACGAATTTGAAATCAGGAGTTTCAACAACGTGCACAGATGTTCGTCATTACAGATACACCCTAATCATAAGCATGCTAATAAAAAAGTCATGGGTACTATATTGCATGAGATTATGGGAAAAACTCGTTCCAAGGTTTAGAGGCCTAATGAAATATCAAGGGATTTAAATGCTTTGCTGGAAATTAATGTAAATTACAAACAAGCTTGGCGTGCAAAACAATATGCTATGGAATTGTTGTTGGGATCCTCTGAAGAATGTTTTTCCAAACTTCCTATCTATTTTCACAATTTTAAGAGGCATAATCCCGGTACAGTGGCGTATATACAAACAGATTCTGAAGATTGTTTCAAGTGTTGTTTTTATGCCATTGGGAGCACGGTAAATACAAAAACTTGTTATTTAATATATAATTATTTGTAAAAAATTGTAGAGTGTTTATGTGTTCCATTTTAATATATTGAAGATACGAGCGTTCAAACGTTTTTGTCGTAAAGTTATAATTATGGATGGTGCGCATTTGAAGGGTGATTTTAAGGGAACCATATTGCATGCAGTAGCTATGGATGGGAACAACCAGATAGTGCCCCTTGCGCACGGAATATGCAAAAAAGAGAGTGGTCTTACTTGGACATGGTTTCTTGAAAAGTTGTATGAATGTGTTGGTGATTGTCAAGAATTGACTTTTGTAACTGATCGGGCCGATGCAATTCGGGTTAGTATTGAAAATGTCTTCCCTCAAGCTCATCATGGCGTGTGTGCTTTTCATCTACTAGGAAACATAGTACACAAGTTTGGGAAAAATGACAAAACAAAAGTGTTGTTTTGGAGGCTTGTGAAAGCTTACAAAAGAAATGTTTTTGAAGAATTGTGGTCTAGATTTAGTTCTACTAGGCCGCAAGTAGCGGCGTATCTAAGTGAAATTCCGCGTGCTAAATGGACTAGAGCATATTCCCCGTCGAAACGGTACGATTACATGACCTCCAACAGTGCAGAGTCCATGAACGCTTTATCTGTAGATGCAAGGAAGATGCCTATAATACCCCTTCTTGAGTTCTTCCGTCGTCTTTCTCAGGAATGGTGTAACAAGCGTCGCATCGATGGAGGTATGAAATTAATTTAGACTTTAATTATCTCTAATAATAATTTAATTATATATATATTCTTTACAGGGAAACGTTCAACAGTGCTAACCGAGTGGGCTGAAAAAGTAGTTACTAAAAATGAAGAGCGTACGACAGGATGGTCCGTTTATGGTGTTTCAGATGCAATATATCAAGTGCATGATTTCAAACATGGTGGCATAGTTGATCTGAGGCAAGAGACTTGTACATGCAAATATTGGGAAGGAACTGGGTTGCCTTGTGGTCATGTCATAATGGTCTTAAAGCACTTGAAAAAAACTAACTTCGGACATTTGGCTATAGATGCTTACAAAATGGAAACGTACCGGAGTACGTATGAGGAGCCGGTTTACCCCCTTCCAGAACCGTGTGATTGGGAGATTCCTTCTGAGATGATGGTTGTTAAACCCCCGATAATGGATACACGTCAGGCTGGTAGACCAAGAAATAGAAATCGTATCCCGTCACAAGTGAGGAACCTATAGTAAGAAGGTGTAGTAGATGTGATAGTACAACACATAATGCAGCGACTTGTCCGGCATTGGTCCCAATGAAACCAAAAAAGGCTAGAACAAATAGTGCGCCATCATGTAGTAACACAAAAGGGAAAGGGAAAGGGACACAAATGACGCAAGAGACGGTAGAGACGCACGGGACACAAGAGACGCGCTGGACGAGTGGGACGCAGAGAGAAGACTATTGTTCAACGTTTGATTTGAATGATTGATGGTGTATTTATTATTAATTATGTTTTGTTTTAGAGGATATTAATTTGTGTACTTTGAAATGGTTTGTTTATTTTAAAGATGATTGATAATATTATGATTATCAATTTATGTTTTGTTTTAGAGGATATCAATTTATGTTTTGTTTTAGAATACTAACTAAAAAACGAAGATAATACATTCAACAAACCAGAAACATATATAGCAAACGTACAACAACAGTAATTAACTTAAGGGAATTGCACACGTACAACAACAATAATTAATTAACTTAAGGGAATTGCAAAGGATACTTTTCTTTCTCCATTGTTATGTAGTCGTCCCTAATTCGTATTTTATCTTCCATACGGTCCTGTTGCCTCCCAAGTTCTATCATTTCCGCATCCTTGCCAGCTAGCCATTTTTCAGACAGTTTGATATTCTTCTTAGCTGTTTTTATCCAATCCTCATGATCTTTGATTTCTTGTTTAGTATTCGCCATCCTTTCCTCAACCTCTTTGCACTCCACCGCAATGAGGTCACGACGTTCAGTGAGAGCTCGAGATGACGCTTTATCTTTTTTTGTTGTTCTTCAGCCCATTGTAGTTGTTGCAAAGTATCCTCAGACATATACCCGTCTTTTAAATTTGGTGATGGGGCAAGAAAAGGGTCGATCGGATCACAATAGAAACAATCAACTTCATTGCACGAGCAAATATACAAACTTGAAGATGAACTCATTTGTAAATTTATAAAATATTTATAACTCTATACCAAAAATCCAACGACCATCCATGACTATATATAGTCCCTTCAACTCCACAGAGAGGTGTTTGTAAGTCCGCAGAGTTGTTTGTCTAGTCGTTGTCATCCGCAGAGAGGTGTTTGTCAGTTCGCAATAATGTTTGTCAGTCCGCAGAGTTGTTTGTCTAGTCGTTGTCATCCATACTTTATTTATTTAAAGGTAAACATTTTTTATTAAAAGGTAAATATTTATTATTAAAAACTAAACAACGCCAACAGACCATTACAACTACGGTTAACATACAACTGAATACAAATTAATATAGTTCAACTGAATTGTCGTGGAGGTAAGACGACAACACTTTCAACTGGTATTTCCCAATGCCTGCGGGTTGGAATAGGATTGACCGTCTCAGTTTGATAACCATTTCGATACACCGTGGTGCTTAACTTTAAATTTGCCATTCTATGGATTTCTGCAATTTCAAGCCTTTGTAGTGAAGCTATAGCATGCTCACAAGGTATACCACATTTTTGATTTTTACCGCAACTACAAATACCACGATCTAATTGCACAGATTCGGTTGTTGAATACTTACTCACTTCATATTTGTCGCTAACAATATGCCTAATCCTACAACCATCCGAGTGCATAAATCTTTTATGAATCACCTTAAGTGCATAAGGCGTTAAAAGACCAAGAAAATCGCCTATGAAATGTACTGAATGAATAAACAAAAATTATGATGGCATAACGTATAATAACATATCAATTGACCATTTAAGTTATGTCCTAACTTATAATTACCTCCAAAAGCAGCACGTTGAAGATACACTGCTTGCATCGAGTCATGGACCATTTCAATGATTGTTGTTATTGGAAACTCATGCATGTTTCTTCTAAACCAATTGACAACGTCGGGAATGTCAATGAATTTAATATTGAAACGTACTCTAGGAAAAAAAGCCCGTACCCATTTTGCAATGGGAATATTGTCAAGCCAATGAAGATGATTCCCATTAACCTAATTTTGTAAGTTGTTCAAACATGCATAAAAATCAGACATATTATACGCTTTACAAGTCTTCCAGAACAACTGCTCTACCACTGTATTCCACGCGGTGGAAGCGCGTATTTTCTCGGCTATATTTTTACAACAATAGCCATGATATGAATTAGGGTAGACTCTTTGAACTGCAAAGTCTATGGAATCAGACATATGGCTTATGAAACCAACTTCTGTATTGTCACCTAAACATTCTTTAAGCCTCCTCATGAACCATAACCATGAATCGTCACAGTTTATGGTTCCCAAAGCAAACGCTATGAGAAGGGGTTGATGATTTCCATCTAAAGCAACCGCAATGTACATGGATGTTACGTACGTCCCAATTAGAGGTACATGATCAACAAATATGATTGGTATCATAGACGTGACAAACGTACGAATCTGCAAGTGAAGATAAGAATATTAGGTATATAACAACCTAAGGTAATTAAATGATTTATTATAACGGATTACATACCACACATCCCAATGGCACAAAACAAATTTTGAAACGATTGTACTGATCTTTCGTAATGTACGTGAAGGTGTTTGGATTGGTTCTTTGCAGATTATGGAAAAAACTCGGTAGAGAAACTGACTTGTCAGTCCGCGTAGAGAAACTTTTTATACACAGTAAACCTTGTCAGTCCGCGTTACCAGTCTGCGTTACTGAACTGTCAGTCCGCGTAGAGAAACTTTATATATATATATATATATATATATATATATATATATATATATATATATATATATATATATATATATATATATTAAACGTAGTATCTATACGAAATTCAAATCTTTAATTGATAATAGAGATCAATTTACAAAATGGCGTCCAATGTACCAAGTTCATTGAATGCAACAAATCCATCTAATGCAGCCTCTCCAACAAATGGTACATCTCCATGGACGACAACAGAGTTGTTGGTCCTAACACAATGCTGGATTACCATTTACGAGGGTCTACCAGTAGTGGCTCCCCCTCATTGCCTTGTAGGTGATGAATGGTCCCGCCTAATAGCTTTGTTCAACTATCAGGTCGGACAAGGACAAGAACGACTAAAACCTGATATTGTTAGTAAATGGATTGATTTAAAGTTTAAAGTCACATGGTTCAATCGATGCTACAATCATGAGAAAATGCGACGCTCTCAAGCAGATGATGAAGAACTTCTTCAAGACGTGAATGGATATTACTTGTGCGAGTTTGATGGAACTGATTTCGAGTATACGGACGTTTGGAATCTGGTAAAAGATAAACCTTTTTTCATGTAGACGACTGTTTTATTTCCCATGTTTTATGTAATGTTTGTTAGTCGTAAGAAACCTTTTGCATGTAGACGACTCTTTTGTAATGTTTTTATGTTATTTGTAATGTTTATTGTGTTTGATTGTATGGTTTCGTAACATTTGTTGCTGAATTACATACTAGAAACAAGTATTTAATATTATTATATATATATACAAAGTTCCTAATATCAACTTATATAGTTAGGCCTATATAGTATCCCAAATAACATTTGCCATCTTATTTCTGTAGAGAAATCCCGCATCTCTACGTGCCGTAGAAATCTTCACTGGTACCCCCGAAACAATCATTTCCATAAACATGCATACAAATACTCCACAATCCCCTTTGTCAAGACTATATTCTTGTTGTGGCACATCTACAACATCAACAAACTCCAGCTTTGCTTTGTCTTTGTGTCCAACGGGGAAATGGTTCCAGTACTCAATGACATCTAACTCTGAGATAATACTATCTCCAAAACTTGTGAATTCTCCACCAGTTAAGTACTTTGAGAAGTAACCCGCAATTCGTGCTGAATCATAAATTTCTACTTTCCAGGTATCTAAATGTAGCACCGCCATAAACCAATGGGCACTAATAACATTTATTACGAATAGAACCTGCAAAAAATAATATAAATTAAATACTCGTAATTTCAGTAATATTATATTTATAAAATAATAATTATTAAAGTTAACTAACCATATCCACATCCTTCCATTTAGGACAACCTCCAAAACCATTTGCTACATTCCTTAAAAATAATGATTTTCCGGGTTCCAAATTGATTTCTTGTGGAAATATCGTCCACCTAGCGTTCGCCGGCCGCCTTTCCATCAACAAGGAACTCCATATCGCAATATGCTGTACATTTTAAGATAAAAATGTTAGAATTATTTATATAAATTCTAGTCTAAAAAAATAGTTAAAATTTTAATTAAAGGAATGTTACCGAAGAAAGTAACCACCCTTTTTCAGTAACAGAAAGTAACCTCGACCAAAAATCCATATCTAGTGGGAGAATATGCAGCCTATGTTTAGTGATGAGTTTGGAAGAGAGCACACTCCATTCTTTCCAAAAACTCATCGGACTATTACTATAAATACTGTCCAACAAGAGATGGTTTGAAACGTCACTACTCTCTGCATTGACAATGTCCTCATTTGTTTTTTTTAGGACTCTCCTCTATTTTTTTCTTTCTTGTCTTGCTGATTTTCTTCAATTTTGCTGTCGATTGCATCTAAAAAATCAACATGTCAAAAATGTAATATTTTAGAAATATACCAAATTTAAAATATGAGTTTTTTACCACTGTGAACGGAGTCCGCTGATACCATGCAACAGCCCTCTTTCGTTGCGGCCTACCAATAGGAGTCACTATTTTTGTGTCATGTTCAGTCACGTCTTGTGACGGCTCACCATGTGTAGGTGTAGGTGCAACTTTCTCCTCCAAACCACCATAGTCGAACTGTGTATCATGGTAATATGGTTCTTCATCCTCTTTATTTATCATCTCCTCCTCCTCCTCCTCCTCCTCTACAAACCGTTTGTTTGGCTCATCTTTTTAATGTAATACACGATGTACTTTAGATGATAACTCAGCCACAACACCTAGTAGACGCTTCACTAATGCCTTTGTGCTACTCTTCTTCTTCTTTACGACCCTCGTTGATGTGTCGCTTGACGTATAAGTTGTTTCTATTTCAGGATGTTGCGAGGAAGAAGCATTTGTGGCAGATTCAGTCGAACATGTATCCGACTTGTACATAGTTCTTCGAGGAGGCGAGGCAACAACAGGTGGACTATTTCGGACCGGACTATGTGTCGGTGGAGGAGACTCTTCATGGTTAAGAGTCCAATTGACATTGCGAACATAAAACGGCAACATCAGCTCCGTCCCATCTGCCACGACTGGAATAGGTACGTTGTTAGGCTACAAAAATTAAAATCAAATTGTTAGTTTAAAATGAAAATACGTTGGAATTTGTAAGTATAAATAATCCTTAATATAAAAAGCATACCACAAGCACGTTGATTATTCGACGACAGTTATCCCAAGATAACGGTGTTTTACTTCTCCACGACCTCATCCGCAGCAATTATGTCGGGATGCGTACATAAAATTTGGTTGCCTCGGGGAACGTCTCCAAAATCCAGATCTATAGAAAGAAAATTTAAGTATCATGCTATTATATTTTATAGTACAAATCGAAGTTCAATGTTATTATCGTATAAAAACAAAACAATGATAAGTAATTAAATTTATTAGAAAATAACCTTAAACGGCAGCATAAAACCAGGAACGATATACTTGTGTATTTTCTTGGATTCGGGATTGGCCTCCTTGAATTGTCTAAATTCTACTATTTTCTTAAACATTCCATGCATCATCCGCGAAGTATACCTCCAAAAATACGTACCCCATGCAAACCTGCAATTTTCATATTGTATATTATAGTTATTATTATTGTATTCTATTTTTACACAATATTTAAATGTAATACATGTTCCAATCATCTCTATTATCAGCAAGCTTGTATATTGAAGCGGGAATGCACGTTTTAACGTCCCGTCCGTGGAGTCCCTTCAACACAAAAACAAGCTGGATAAGCATCACAGCATCTTCATCTTGAACTGCCAAATATTTTGGAGACATAATGAAGTCTTCCAAATCTTTCAACCGCATACGCGCATCAGAAATGTCTGGGAACAACCGAGCACGAAGACTTGAATTTGACCGGCCTTTTTCATCGTGGAGTAAATCCACATAAGGACCAACTTTTAAACCACAAATGAGAATATATTCCGTTTCACCAAAATCCAAATGCATCCCTTGTATATAAAAAAAAACCTCCCCATTTCAAATACTTCTTGAGACCTTACTTCGTGCAACATCATCAAATGCACAAGTAACGGATCACCATGTGGGATATGCATTCCTAAGAATATTCCAAACGGCGAAGCTTCGAATAATTGTCGTTGTGATTGTGTTAGCCGCAGAAAATAATCTTTAATGATAGTACCCACCACACCTTTTAAAGTTAAATCCGCTTTTTGATTGAGATCTAAATGCTGCAAAACATAAGATTTAATTTAATATAAAAGGACATGAAAAAAAATTAGGAAATTATGTTTAAGGTCATTCCGCGGAGGCTTTAGGTCATTCCGCGGAGAAGGCTCTGCGGATAGACCAACACCTCCGCGGATAGACCAAATCCGATTTTTTAAACAGCATACTTCACTCCGCGGAGGGTGCTCTGCGGACTGATATAACCCTCCGCGGAGAGACATACACCTCCGCGGAATGGATCATCACCATTCCGGAACCCACCTGTCGAACTCCATTTTTTGCTATCCACTTAATATAATCGGTTTTCAACAAATTTCATACATATACAACATTAATCCAAAGAAAGGAATGTTAGAAATACCCGGGATCCTAAACCGTCGCTCAAAATATTGGGGAGATTGTCCTCCATTACTGCCGGAATGACGTCGTAATCGAAGTCCTGGTCGCCGGTTTGGACGTCGGAAAATGACGTCGTTTGCTATCGTGGTCGCCGGAATCTTCGGTGTCGCCGGAATCTTTGGTGGTAAGTCAATGCGGAGAACCGTCTTTGTCAAAGAGGAATCGGGGGACCAGTGGGGGGACCAAAGAGGAGGGTCCGATTTTGTCAAAAAGAAGACGGGCAAATGACAAAAATACCCCTCTCCGCAGAGGTAATATCGATCCGCGGAGGTCCGCAGAGGGCCCTCCGCGGAATGCGTGTCTATAAGTGGAAAAGTCATTTTTTATGACTAAATTTTGAAATTGGCCCCCTTTTTTTGTCTATTAGCGGTATTTTCCCAAAGTTTTTGTATGTCACACTATTTTGTTCTCAAAAGTCACCACAACCATTGGAATCAGGTACACTCTCTGTCTGTCTCTTTTCTTTATTTAGTCTTTTCTCTTGACCACTACTCCTTTTATCTCCCACCACTCCCTCCATCTACTTCTTTAGCGAAACAATCATCGTTGGTGTTTACCTATATCATATCGTAAAAAATCCCTAACTCACTCTGATAAGACACAAGACCACATTGAATGGCCACTTAGAACCAAACCAAACTAAAATCCCCTCCTTAAACTAAAGTAACACAAAATATATGAAAATAGAACCCTGTTTTAGTAAACCCCAAAATATTAGCTCATGTTATATGAATTGATTTTTATATGTACAATTTTGCAGGTTTTAGGGTGAAAAAGGAATATATTTTCAAGCTAAAAACAAACATTTATGAGGATTTACCTGGTTTCAATTAAGTATATAGCCTTTGTTGTTGCAGGTGATGTGTAAAATCCATTCTTAAATTTATAAAAGGTTTTACCAAAATTGGGGAGTATTACACAACTATGTACCAAATCGTATGACAACATAGCTTTGGTAAGACCGGATTGCCGAAATCTAGGAGAACGGGTATGATTCAGTTTCGAAAATTTGATTATCAGTACTAAAGACAAAAAAAAAGTAAAAAGGGGAATTTAATTAACAAAGAAACATAAAGAAAATAAAAGCTAAAGAAAAATGATTCAGAAATAGATAAATATATATATTTTTTTACTTAGATTCGATTACACCCTTCATATATGGTTAACTTCTATTTATGTAATTGATATTAATCATCATCTAACAATTCCTAATTTGGTTAAGCTTCTTGGTTCGATTATAACCCTAATGATTCTAAGGAACTTTAATGGCAATGGTTATGTAATTAACTATCCCGATTATCAGTCTTTAGTTTGTATTATACAAGATTTGATCTTTATTGATCTCAATGGTCATGAAAATTAATTAATACACAAAATGGTCATCTATACCAATTAGTCATAATTGTCAATGGTCATGATCAACTATGATTCAAGTAAACACAATAAGATTGATCCTTTAGAATATATTTACTCGGCAATAAGCTATAAAGATAGAAAACTTTAACACATATAGATCTTTCATCAAACAAACACAATGAATTAAATAACTAATAATATCCACGTAGAATTCAAACCATAAATGTAAGAGTTCATCTACATCTAAACAAAAATAAAAAGGTTTTTTTAGCCTAAAATCATAAACGAGAACAAAAAGAATTCATAATAGTGTGCTAAATATAGATAGTAAAGCAAACCAAATGAATCCATAATGATTTTGCTCTCGATCCTTAAGATTCCTGCTCCTAGTTACCCATCCGGCCTTCAAATTGCCTTTAGTTCTCTCAAAATGACACCTATGATTGTATTTTTAGTGTATAATATGAGATATCCCCTTCGGTTAAAGGGAAAATGAAATTTATAAATTTTCTAAACCGACAGTAAACATGATGTGTAATGTTGTTGGTCGCATCGTGTTCTCCAATACTTCTGCAAGAATCTTCAAGATTCGACGTATACCACAAATTAATGTGATCAACGCGCCGCATATGGAATATGCACATTGCACATAGCTGCTTGATTTGCTTTGTTAGTTTCTATCATTCATTCTCAGTTTCGAGCTCCATTTTTCTTCCTTTATGCTCAACGAAATTACCTATCTGCAAAATAATAATCTCAAGCATTATAAGTATCTTATATTTTCAAATGCATCAAAATACAGCTTAAATCATTAAGATATTGCATAAAATATATGTATAAAATAAGTGATATCAGCACATATTATACATGTTAGGTGACTTCGCATCATGCCCTGCTTTTTGGTCTATTAAATGGTAAAAATTAGTACGAAAGTGTAGTGGCAAGTATTAGTCCCTTGGCTTCATTCATCACCCTCAAAGACTTGATAATATGGAAATGGTTCTAAAATCTGTTCTATTAATTGGTAATTTACCATTTTAAATTCATGATTAAACTAATCATATATATTCGTATCTATGGCATCATGTAATTGGAATCTTTGATAGCTTAATCAATAATTGTGATCATTACTGTTTAGTGTAGGAGATTTCATATTGGTATAACAAAATTATCCTCTTTTTTTAGCAAGCTACGAAACTCAATTTGTGAGAAAGACTTCGTTAAGGAGCAAGATCCTCTCATTCGATGACATTTTCCAATACAAACTTTGAAAAAAAGAGCATGTTGAGCTAAGAGAAAAAAGAATATATGAGATGTCATTAAGATATGAATGAGAAAGTGAGATTTGATTAATTATTTTTGATCATCATATGAGAGAGAGAGTGAGAGAGATAATTATTTTTTTAAGAAAAAATATATCTTTTTCTAAAAATCCATGTAGAGGTCATGTTAGCACCACGTGAATAAATATGGGATCAGAATTGCATAGGTAGCATGACATGTAAGCTTCTAACCTATTATATCTACTATAGCTAGCTACAATGCAAAAAAAAAATGTAGGTGCTTAATTATCACGTATGAAACTTAGATGACTAAATAGTAAGAATTTTATAAATTGGACTATGAATTAAGTAAAAAGTCATAATATTACCTCTTACTCGGTCCAGTAACGTTGTTTGATTTCAACATGTTTAGCCTCTTAGCCGATTGGCTAACCTCTTACCGAGTCCGACAAAATAATACACCGACTGATAAATTTGGAATACATTCCCACTTTTAACCCTTGGCTTCTTCTGCTTCCATTGCTTCCTGCCTTTCTCCTATAGTGCTACCCCTCCAACTCCTTTATGATTCCCGTGTCGATCTCATCCAAAGAGAAATCTCCAACCGGTAACCTTCTTTTCTCCCTTTGTGAAATCGTTTTTCTCATCTGAAATTGAAATCAATATTCTATGAAATTGAAATCTCCATCTCCATCCAAATCGCATCCATCAATGAAATTGAAATTGCAAAATCGATATTCAGTGAAATTAAGATCGCCAAATTGATTTTTCACATGGCAATTATATTCTTCTTCTTTTTTGTACTTAGTAGTAGAAAGGATATCTATTTTAATTGGCATTAGAAGAAGTAAGTGGGGAGTATCAAGAAAGAGTGTAAACCGATGTTGAGAAAAGGAATTAATATAAAGATTTAAAATATAACACCAAGTTCCAAGTATAATTACTTTTGTGTTTGTGGGCATTTAAGGATTAAATACGAGATTTTTGTGTGGCGGCCACAACGTGGTAATGATAGCACCACGACGTGGCGATACCAGATGAAATACACATTCCTCTTGAGTGTCACGACGTGGCAAGATATTGGCCATGGTGTGACAACCACCTTCATGCAAAACCCTAATTATTCGGTCCTTAATGCCCATTTAAGGGATGTGATGGATAAGGTTTGCACATCCTCAACCTTCATTACCTCCCTTTCACCCTAAAAAAACCTTAGCCCCCATTGTTGAGTTTTTGAAGCTTTTGTGGTGATTTTGGTGGCTTAAAGGAGAAGAAGGTGTCCTTGAGTGTATATCCAACAAGCAAGCTCCTCCTCCATATTCTAGCTCATATTCTCGACAATTGTGAGTGCTCAAGTTCCAATATTTATGTGTTATGCTTCTAGATCTAGGCTTTTATGATTTGTTCTTCATGGTTGGGTTAGTTTCTGTGGTTGGAATCCATAAAGTTGGAAAATTTATGGATCCTTGAGGCCCCCTTGTGTTTATATGTTCCAGATATGAAGTATGATCGAGTCTTGATTTCTTGCATGGGGTTTTGACCTCATTTTCATCATTTTTTACCTAGCTTGATTTCAATATATACATTGGACATGCGTATCTATAAATCAACGATTTTTATGAATCATTGGGTGTGAGAAAGACTTTTGGGAAGTGTGGATATATAGCTTGAAGGATTAAGACCTTAATGCATTAAGCTGGTTAAAACAGTTCCTACAACATGGACGTTTAGCTCCCATAATGTGGCGTTAGGTGGTCTCGTGACTGTTCTGTCGTGAGGTCACAACGATGTGGCAAATGATTGGTCACGACGTGGTGACCGACTAATGGACTTTTGATTGTTGACTTTGACCGTTGACCTTTGACTTTTGATCAAGTTGACTTTTGGTAAAATTAAAGGTTTTTGGGCTATAGAATGAGAATAATTCCTTGATTGTTTTATAGGTGACTCGTAGTACCCGTTCTTGGACTGTGTGTGTTGTACTATTTATTTGCTAGACTGGGAGGGGAGTTTTCTTACTATACTTTGTACTGCATAATGTATCCATGTGTGTAGGATGTTTATATGTTGTAGTGATCTATTAGATTGGTAGATTTGTATGATTACCTATGTTTGATATTTATTGTTTACTTGTTTAAATATGCCGACATATTATTGTTGGGTTGAGGTGGTCCTGCTTTGTGTTGTAGGCTAAGATACCCCGACGGTGTATGTGTATCGTAGGCCATTTGAGGCAGTCCATTCAGACTGTAAGCCCAAGGGAGCGTTCTAGTTAGTTTGTAGGCTCAGGAGAGTGCTCTAGGCGTCATGCATGCCTTGTGAGGCGGTCCAGACCGACTGAAGGCTCATATGTGCATGCATTTTACGTGTATTGTTGTGTGGGTATTTTGGGAGAACTCACTAAGCTTTGGCTTATAATTGTGGATTTAAATGTTTCAGGTACTTCATAGGATCGGGGGAAGGTCAAGGTTTGATCGTACACATCATCTTGTTGATTTATGTTTGAGAGTTGTTATTGATACTCAAAATTTATGGTTAGTTTTAAACGATGATTTGAATACTTTATGGATTCTTTTGGAAATGTCTTTAAAAGTAAAAAAATTTACTACGGTTTTTGGGACGTTCCAAGTTGGTATCAGAGCCCTGGTTACAATCAGACGCCCTGGATACAAAAAAATTTACTATGGACCTGGTAAATATTTTTCCTAAGTAATTTCTAAACAACTAAAAAGGAGGAAGCGATGTGTACAATCAGACGGAGCTCAATAGAACGTTATTCCCCAAGATACCCATACTTGTTATATGTATATTGGTGATATGTTAGAACTGCATGCTAGTTCATAGGTTAGGGATCTTGAAGAATTGCATGATAGAATTGCTTGATATATGATATCTGATAGCATAAGGGATTACTTATTATGCCATATGAAACTGAGATTATTGTTGTAGTTGCTAAGTATATGAATCATGAATGTACATAACTAGGATTTTATAGCCAGAGAATGCTTGATTTGCCCTTATTTCCTATTCCTTTTTTAGTCGTTGGCTTAGGTTAGAATCAATTATTTGGCTGTCTATTGAATCTGGATTTATGAATGATTAGCATACATAAGGAAACTGTAGTGTTAGTGAAGGCTTCATGAGTTGGGTGTGTGATTGTTAGAGTGCCAGCAGAGTAATGAATTGGCAGTTACTCTTTAGATAGTAAGTGTAGGGTGTATGTGTACCCTATTATCAATGAATAGATCTCTTTACTTGTATGACTTAGATGTCTCGTATTTCTCAAAAAAGTGATTCGATTGATGGGATTGGGCCCAATGGCCTAGGAATTTTGGGGTGATCCTTCCAAACAAGTAAGGGTAGGTGTGAAAGGTAGGATGGTCACGCACTGCTCGAAGCATAGGACCCGTACGCGTATCGAGGAAATCACAAGTTCTGAGGAATGAGTGGTCGAGTAGTGTGTGTTAGGGTATAATGTGATTTTCTGATGTGTTCCGATATATTTTCAGCTTGTTGACTACGAGAGTTCACGCGACATCCCCATTTTTACTGTTATTTTAAAACTTTTTATTTATGCTTATTTAATACATATTTTATTCATTATTATGGAATTTGGTCCATTAAAGTATGTCCAAAGAAATGTCTCTATTGATTGGGATGCCATACCTTGTACAAGAAACATAAGCATAAACGGTGACTTACAAAGTCTCAATAAACTAGTGACATACGTCTCCTTGAATCTATCAGCCGATACATACATCATTATCCACATATCATTATTTAATTACCTACGATTTAAATAAACTGAGTGGGTTAGGTTGGGAAACTTGGTGAGTACATAGGGTGTTCAACCCATAATAATATAGTTAATATGTTTCATTATCAAATAAACAACTAGCCTAATTACCCATCTCCGTTTTTCTTCTATATTTAATCCTAAGAACGTCTCCTATGGATCATCACCTACATTGTCATTTCATGTATAATCATCACCTATCATCGTATATTTTCATCACTAGAGACTTCTCCTAATATTCGTCACTTATCATGGTATTTTATATTTCCATTGCTAAGGACTTTTCCTAATGTTCATCACCTAATCATCGCATTGAATATACGGCTCTTACATCGCATGAACTTGAAATTCATTGGTAGAGTACATCGCACGAATGCATGGTTCTTACATCGCCTGAACTCGTGATTCATTGACTTCTCCTAATTATCAGCACCTAATCATCATATTGAATACACGGTTCTTACATCGCCTGAACTTGTGATTCATCGACTACTCTTAATTATCATCGCCTAATCATCACATTGAATACATGGTTCTTATATCGCATGAACTTGTCATTCATCACCTACAGGTTGCAAACTGTCGATGCCCTACCAGACAGTTTAGCTTAGTTTGTGGTTGTCATCTATAATCTGGCAGATGACTACAGTGTAATCATCACCAGTAAGGGTCAGGTCATCTCCTAGTCATTTTCCATCTCTCATCACCCATCACTACCCGACATATATATATATATATATATATATATATATATATGTGTGTGTGTGTGTATACGAAAATACTTGTATAATAAATCGAGTAGAATCACATCATATAAGTTCATCCAACACATATTGCAGATAATAGGCGCACATAGCATTTAATTATCTAAATACTTCATATTTATGTGTAAGATGAAAGTAACTATGCACTCACCTCATAAAAGTGGATGCCTCAGAATTTGGGCAGAGTTTCGCCTTGGTCCTTTATATTTTCTTCTAACGTGACCTAGGTACGAATATCACTAAGTCTTAATCTTACTTTCCTGGAGACTAATTGATAGTCTAGATTCCTCACTAATCCCAATGTCTACATCAAGATCTATCAAGTAAGGAACAACCAGGTAGAACCATATCAGAGGTAGGGTCCGTTTGGTATACAAAGTATACTGTTTGGAAATCCCACTTTAAACACCTCACTAAATCCAGCCAAGACAACATCCTCGTCAGTAGATCAATCAGTATAATGAATTGGAATTACAAATAATCCTATCCATAAATTCATAACAACGACTTATGAATGTAAATATAAATTACACTAAAATAATATTGAGTGTAATTTAACTTATAGATATTCCCTAGACAAAAGTCTTAGAATTGCACTAGTAGAACTTTGTCCTGCCAGCTTCAAGATGTCAGGATCCCAAGGATCTCTTGACTTCGCTAGATACTTAAAAGTAAGGACAAATGGGCTCAAAATTAAGAGAAGCTCGAGAGAAAAATGTTTGAAGGGTGTGGGATTGAACTGAAATTCGACTGCTATTTATAGAGATATTTCGTTTGTACGCCACACATAGATTGACTGTGCACCGCACATCTATTTGGAAAAGGGTGATGTGTCATTTTCTGCATGGTACCAGATGTCGCATTCTGGGTGGAGTGACATCATGCGTGGTGCACTCTATCGTTGTGTGCGGGTGCGCACAAAGAATTTATATTTCTTAGAAAAATCATATCTTCTCTATACAAACTCTGTTTTTGACACGTTTTATATCCACACGTAGCTATCGACGAGATCAACAAATTTCATTTAGACTCCGTCGGCTAGTTTTGGCTTTGTTTTTTTAAGTTATATTTTTAACTGGCTTAAACTGTTAAAGTCCATTTAAAATTCATAACTCTCTTATGAAGTCAGATTTGAGTTTAGATTTTTTTATCGATGGAATCATATCAATGATATCTTCGACTTTCGTTTAGATTTTTTTTCCTAAAAATCGACCAATTTAAATTTCAGTTTTGGTGCTAACACTGTTACGCTGAAATATTAAAAAAATCATAACTTCGTCTTATGAAGTCAGATTTGAGCATTCTCTATATGCACGCTCTCGGTTTAAAGACTACAATGAATTTCGTTTAGATCACTTAGGATAAAAATTAATTTTTCAAAAATTCACTTTCTTCGATACGTAGAGCCATGCTGATTTAATCGCGAAATTTCGAAGAAGCATAACTTGTTCATACGAAGTCGGATTTCAGTGTTCTTTATAACTTTATTTAAGTTCATTTTTCCTAAATAACCTTCTATAAAAAAGTCATTTTTATCGCTTATAATATCTTAAGCGTCTAGCCCGAATATGTGGGTGTTACAATTATCTCCCCCTTCGGATGATTACGTCCAAGAATTATCAACAAGGCAGGGCTTGTATAATGAATCTGCATGTTACCTTTCAATCCTAGGTAATAATCGTAAGTCTTATGTTTTTTTCTATAGAGTTTCCAACTCTTAGACTTTTTGACTATTGGTGGTGCTCAACCTTGCACATGCTCTAAATTTATCGGAAACTCCTGCTCCATCTACTTTGATTATCGTAACAGGCCAATGGGTCATGTTCTAATGACCTCTTATTGTATGATGCAATGGCTAGACTCAGGTCTCTTTGAGTCATACTCGAGAATGAAGGATACTCCCCTTCGTGTTCTAATGTGATATAATCACATTATAGCAGGTAGCAATTCTAGCTACAGGCTGCTTAGTCTTTAGTGATGACTGTGATACTTCTATGAATTACTTCGATTATCTTTCCCTTCAGTCTAAAGCCAGACACTACATCGAACTTACTTCGTAGATTAGTTAGATTTGATTCGATATGACCACTAAGGTCGGAATTAATATTTATCTTCGTAGTCATTATCGAAACAAAGGTAATGATGGAAATGAAAAAAATAGCTCAAATACTTAGAGACCTAGTAACCTTGTGACTTTCCCTGATCTAAGTGCGAGTCTTGTGCTCCTGGTAGTATAGGCCTCTACTACCTTTCACACCCACTCATACTCGTCCCAAGAATTGCCTCACAGTTCACTAAGTTATCACAAAAAGAAATCACACAGAAAGCACATAACATAATTTAGGAAACTGCATAATCTCCAAAAACAGTTACAAGATTTATTTATATTACATGCCTATTACATTAGGCCACTCACTATAATACTACTCATCTTCTTGGTCATATTCTAAATTCTGGATAAGCCACTCTCAATTCTCGTTCTATTGTTGTTTCGTCAAGGATCATATGATATGCCCTTGCCTTCGGCTTCGACGACACATTTTGCATTGCTGGGTCGTTTTTCTTTGGGCAATTCTTCGAAATATGCCCACTATCTCCACATTCGTAACACTTATTGTCATTGAATGTACAGTCTCTAGAATAATGACCTGCTCTTCGACATTTGTAATAGATCACTTCTCCGTCGCATCTCCCAAAGTGCTTCTTCTTGCACTTATCGCACCATTTGGCTTCACCGCTACCTCCAAATTTCTTGTTGTTTGGGTCAGACTTCAAGAACTTATTTTTCTTGTTGTACCTTGAAGTTCCTTCCAACTTCCTTTTCTCTCATGTCTCACCTTTTTCTAGACCATTCTCCTTTATCTGGTTCTCCACATTCCTAGCTTCCTAGATGGCTGCTTTGAGAGTAGTTGCTAGCTTCATTGTTGGCCCATAATCTGCTGGTAGTCTCATAGCGAACTTATTTACTTTGGAAAGTTCGGTAGGAACCAAGTGAGGGACTAGCTTCATCTTTTCAGTCAAATCTGTAGCATTTCACTGACACTCACCTTCCCTTTCTTCAGATTCTGGAATTCATTGTTGATTTCTAGAAGGTCTTGTTCAGAGTAGTACTGCATTTTCAATTGCACTAGAAAGTCTTGCCAATATATCATACTAGCTTTTCCATCAGGCATGGTATCATCCGGTAACTTCCACCAACTTAATACCTTAGTCTTCAATTGTTTGACTGCGACAACGGTCTTCTGATTCTTGCTACAGTCGCAACTTTCAAACACCATCTCCATTTCGGAGATCCAATCCATGATTTCCATCATACTAGCTTTTCCATCAGGCATGGTATCATCCAGTAACTTCCACCAACTTAATACCCTAGTCTTCAATTGTTTGACTGCGACAACGGTCTTCTGATTGTTGCTACAGTCGCAACTTTCAAACACCATCTCCATTTAGGAGATCCAATCCATGATTTTCACAAGTGTTGGGCTTCTAAAAAGACTTGGTGGCTTGGATGCCATGAAGTTATTGTACTTGCATCCCCATCCATCGTTCCTCCATCTGGTTGGTTTCTTCTCACCACACTTGGCTCTGCTTGGCTAATAGTCCGCCAGTAGTTTCCCTCCTTAGACTATTCTTCATTCAGCTTAGGTTGCACAACAGGTGCAGTGGGTTCATCCATATTATCACATAACATTTGTCTCATCTTCTCCCTTTGTTCGACCATCATAGCCAGAATCATTGCTTGGACTCCTGCCATCATGACAGGTTCAACTGCTGCCATAACTTCTGGGTCATGCTTGATTACATGTTGAGGTTCAGGCTGTTGGTTTCTATTGTTGTTTCCTAATCCACTTCATCTCCTCAATATGACGTTCTATACACCTAAGTGGCATTCAATGTACCGAGACGAGAAATTTAAGATTGGGAAGGTTTACACGCGTAATTCTCCTTATCACTCCGAAAAGTTATATGTCAGTTCTAATACCATAATTAAACATGTAGAAACCTGAACACATAAAATTTCCAAATTCAAGGTCGGCAACAAACATTAAATCTGATCAAGTAATAGCTATTTAGGCAACCTAAAGCATGCTACAAATCATTCAGCACATAAAAGAAAATTAGGCATCTTAACCAAAAGTAACTAGGGCTTATGTTAATTCAGTTGTACTGCCTAAAATAATATGGAGACACACCTCATGATTATTTCTTAGCATTCTAAATTTAAGTCTAGAGATTTCCTAAAATTCCTAGTTTGCTTAAACTAATGCTATGATACCAGCTATGACATCCCCATTTTTACGGTTATTTTAAAACTTTTTATTTATGCTTGTTTAATACATAATTTATTCATTATTTTATAATTTGGTACTATAAAAGTATTTCCAAAGAAATGTATCCATTGATTTATTAAGGTTTGGGATGCCATGACTGATACAAGAAATATAAGCATAAATAGAGACTTACACAGTCCCAATATACTACCGATATATATCTCCTTGAATCTCTCAGTAAATACATACATCATTATCTACGTATCATTATTTAATTACCTATGATTCAAATAAATTAAGTGGGTCAGGTTGGGAAACCTGGTGAGTACATAGGGGTTTCAACCCACAATAATGTAGTTAATATGTTTAATTATCATATAAACAATTAGCCCAATTACCCATCCCCGTTTTTCTTCTATATTTAATCCTAAGAACTTCTCCTAGGGATCATCACCTACATCGTCATTCCATGTATAATCATCACTTATCATCATTTGTTTTCATCACTAGATACTTCTCCTAATATTCGCCGCTTATCATGGTAGTTTACATTTCCATTTCTAAGGACTTTTCCTAATGTTCATCACTTAATCATCACATTGAATATACGGTTCTTACAATGCCTGAACTTGTAATATGTTGGTAGAGTACATCACAAGAATGCACGGTTCTTACAACGCATGAACTCATGATTCATGGACTTATCCTAATTATCATCGCCTAATCATCACATTGAATACACGGTTCTTACATCGCCTGAACTCGTGATTCATCACCTTCTCCTAATTACAATCACTTAATCATCGCATTGAATACATGGTTCTTACATCACCTGAACTCGTGATTCATCACCTACAGGTTGCAAACCTATAGGTAACCTACGGGACAGTTTAGGTTAGTCCATGGTTGTTATCTATACTTTGGCAGATGAATACATTGCAATCATCGCCAGTAAGGGTCAGGTCATCTCCTAATCATTTTCCATCTCTCATCTCCCATCTCTCATCACCCATCACTACCGATATATTTATATGTATATATATATACACACGAAAGCACTTATATAATAAATCGAGTAAAATCACATCATATAAGTTCATCTAACACATATTGAGATAATAGGCACATGTAGCATTTAATTATCTAAATATTTCATATTTATGTGTAAGAAGAAAGTAACTATGCACTCACCTGATAAAAGTGGATCTCTCAGAATTTGGGCAAGCTTCGCCTTGGTCCTTTATATTTTCTTCTGACGTGAGCTAGGTATGAATATCACTTAGTCTTAGCCTTACTTTCCTAGAGACTAATTGATAGACTAGATTCCTCACTAATCCCAATGTCTACATCAATATCTATCAAGTAAGGAACAACAAGGTAGGATCATATCGGAGGTAGAGTCCGTTTGGTATATAGAGTATACTGTTTGGAAATCGGACTTTCAACACCTCACTAAATCCAGCCTAGACATCATACCCGTAAGTAGATCAATCAGTATAATGAATTGGAATTACTGATAAATCTTATCTATAAGTTCATAGCAACGACTTATTACTATAAATATAAATTACACTAAAATAATATTGAGTGTAATTTAACTTATAGAGATTCCCTAGACAGAAGTCTAGGAAATGCACTGGCGGAACTCTGGCCGGCTAGCTTCAAGATCTCGGGCTCTCAGGGACCTCAAGGCTTCATTAGATACTTAAAACTAAGGAAAAATGGGTTCAAAATTGAGAGAAACTCAAGAGAGAAACATTTGAAGGGTGTGGGATTGAACTTAAATTCGAATGCTATTTATAGTGGTATTTCGTTTGCGTTCCATGCACAGATCAACTGCCTGGCATGCATCTGTTCAGAAAAAGGGTTATGTGTCATCTTCTACGTGGTGCCACATGTCGTATTTTAGGTGGAGTGGCAGTGCGTGCGACACACTTTTTCGTTGCGCGCGGGTGCCCGTGAAGAATTTATGTTTCTTAGAAAAGTCATATCTTCTTCATACGAGCACCATTTTCGACGAATTTTATATCCACGCGTAGCTATCGACGAGATCTACAACTTTTTTTAGACCCCATTGGCTAATTTTGAGTTTATTTTTAAGTTATTATTTTAACATGCTTAGACTGTTAAACCCTGTTAAAAATTCATAACTCTCTTATATGATATATGTTCTTAACTGTCTTTTTATCGATGGAATCATATCAATGAGATCTTTGACTCTCTTTTAGATTGTTTTTCCTAAAAATCGACTGATTTAAATTTCGGTTTCGGTGCTAACACTGTTACGCTGAAATATTAGAAAAATCATAACTTCGTCTTATGAAGTCAGATTTGAGCATTATGTATATGCACACTCTCAGTTTAAAGACTACTACGACTTTTGTTTAGATCACTTAGGCTAAAAACTAATTTATCAAAAATTCACTTTCATCGATACATAGAGCCGTGCCGATTTAATCGCGAAATTTCGAAGAAGCATAACTTGTTCATACGAAGTTGGCTTTTAGTGTTCTTGATATGTATAAAATCCTTGTCACATATATTATAACTTTATTTAAGGTCATTTATCCTAAATAACCTTCTCTCAAAAATTCATTTTTATCGCTTATAATATCTTAAGTGTCAAGCCCGAATCTGTGGGTGTTACAGTTCAAGATCAGGTGCAGATGGCCTAGAGAGGGCAGGTTTGGGTAATGATGAGATTTGTGAGTTGATCACTATATAGATTACTTTGGAAGTCAGGGACGTGACCTCAGAGGTGTTTGGGTCTATCAAGACCACTTTGATTGATCTGTTCGATGAGCGTTATGATGTCGTCACTAAGGTTGCTGCTTCTGCAGCCATCGCAGCTGCAGGACTTCGGGGAGGAGGTTCTATGTAGTATTGGGAGTTTAGAAACACGAAGCTCCCGAAGTTCGACGGGTTCAAGGACCTGATTGTCGCTATGAGATAGATATATCATGTTGAGGTGTTGCTTTACATGTGTTCATGTGTGGAGAACCGGAAGGTGAAGTTTGCACTGAACCTTCTTCCCCTGGGGGGGGGGGGGTAAAGACTGGTGGAAGTTTTCCATTAAAAGTCTTTCTATTATGGAGCGGGTTGTGGTGACATGGGAGTAGTTCACTAAGATGTTCTCTACTGAATATGTTCTACCGGTCGAGAGAGAGAGAGAGAGAGAGAGAGAGAGAAAGAGATAGATAGATAGATAGATAGATAGAGAGAGAGAGAGAGGGTTAGCCCAAGAGTATCTATCACTAAAGCAGACGGCATAATTGGTGACAGAGATCACCAAGATGTTTACTGAGAGAGCCCTCTTCTACCCCAAGTATGATGCTTCGGAGCAGGTTTAGATGTCACGATACTTAAGCATGCTCAAGACTGAGATTCAAGAGTTTGTGTAGACCCAGCAATATCGTTCCCTTTTAGAGCTATAGTCATTTACCCAAAGGAGAGAGATTGAGATTAATACATAGGAAATGGAGAAGAGGCAATCCCCAATCCATATTTAGTCTGCAGTAAAGTGGTTCAAGCTCGTTGATTCCCAATCTGGAGGATAGAGTGGTCGCACTTGTGGAAAGTGCGTTAAGGTGCATGATGGTGTATGTCGTTCAACGACTGGGTTCCACAAATGTGTCAAGGAGTGGCATTTTTCCAGAGATTGTCGTCAGTAGCAGTAGCAACAACCCCCGGAACAGGGAACTCGAGTTTTTTTATCATTGTGACCAGGCCGGCCATGTGAAGGCCAACTATCCATTGCTTGCTGCTAGGCTCGTGTATGAACTGACTCCTATTACTCTTTGGATCATAGAGGCTGTCAGGGGATGGCTGAGGCCCCAAAGGCTAGAGGTCCTACATTTCAGCTAACTGCAGAGGAAGCCAGGGTGGCATCTAACGTCGTTACTGGTATGTTCTTATTTATAATTCTCTTAAGTTAATTTATGTATTCTTATATTTATGCTTCTGATAGGTACCTTCTTATGGAATTAATTGTCTGCTCTAATGCTTTTCGAATTGGGTGCGATTCGCTTATTTGTTTCTCAATCTGTTAGTAGGGATTTTGGTATGACCACTGGGGAGTTGGAGTGTCTGTAGCGAGTTTCCATCGCCAACGAACACAAGGTTTCTACTTCGATTGTTTTATGTGGTTATACCTTGGAGATATTTGGGGCGCCCTACCCGATTGACCTGATTCCCATCCCTATTGGAGATGTGTGTATGATTTTATGGATGGATTGGCTGAGCAGATTTGGAGCTATGTCTGATTTTGAGAGGCATCTTGTGTTGGTTCGAACCCCATGTAGGGGAGAACTAACCATTTATGGCAAGGGTACCAAGGTTGGTTTGGATTTTTGTTTGGCTTCCAAGGCTATTCAGTATCTCCAACATAGATGTTCAGGTTGTCTCTCATATGTGGTCGACACTCGAGTTGAGGGGAAGAAGTCAATTTTGGATGTGCTAGTGGTTAAGGAGTTTGCATATGTTTTTCTGCAAGATCTACCTAATGTGCCTCCCGTGAGGTAGGTAGGGTTTTGGATCGATCTGATTCTAGGTGAGACCCTGATTGCTAAGGCTCCGTATCACCTCGCAGCACCAGAGATGCAGGAATTTTCCTCTCAACTCCAGGATTTGTTGGGCAAGCAGTTTATCCAACCAAGCATTTCACCTTGAGGAACGTTCATTTTTTTTGTGAAAAAGAAGGACAGTTCTCATCGAATGTGCATAGATTACCAGGACTTGAATAAGTTGAAAGTGAAGAATCATTATCCACTTTCGAGGATTGATGATCTCTTTTATCAGCTACATGGTGCGTCACGATTCTCTAAGATTAATTGAGGTTGATTTACCACTAGATGAGAGTCAGATACAAGAATGTGGAGAAGACAACTTTCTGAACTCGATATGGTCACTATGAGTTCATGGTGATGTCGGTTGGGCTCAAAAATGCACCTGCAGTATCCTGCAACGCCTCACACCAAGGGTTAGGATGAGTACTGATGCAAAGGAATAAAATCATTACAAACGCATCCAGAAAACTTAAGCCAAACGAGGCCAACTACACTACCCATGACTTAGAATTGGGAGCTGTAGTGTTTTCCTTAAATATTTGGAGACACTACCTATACGGAACAAAGTATGTCGTGTTCACCGACCACAAAAGCCTTCAACACATCATCAACCAAAAGGAGCTCAACATGAGACAACAAAGGTGGGTCAAATTGCTAAATGATTACGAATGCGAAATTTGTTATCATCTGGGTAAAGCAAATGTCATGGCAGATGCTTTAAGTAGGAAAGAACGAGCAAAGCCACTTCGTGTAAAGGCTTTAACCCTAACAATCCACTCCAATCTCACCACCCAAATTCAAGATGCTCAGCTGGAAGCACTCAAACCGAAAAATATCATAGAAAAAACATGTGAGGAATGGACAAACAGTTCGACCTCAAGGAAGATGGAACTTGATATTTCATGAACTGAATTTTGACCCCAAAAGTTTGGTGAAGTCACAAGTCTAATCTTAAATGAAGCTCATAAGTCGAGATACTCAATACATCCCGGATCAGATAAGATGTTTCTCAATCTTAAGAAGATTTATTGGTGGCCCAACAAGAAGGCAGAGATTGCCACATATGTCAGTAAATGCTTGACTTGCTCCAATGTCAAAGTAGAGTACCAGAAGCCATCTAGTCTACTACAACAACCATCAATCTCGGAATGGAAATAGGAACAGATAACCATGGAATTCATAACGAAGTTTCCAAAAACTTCAAGAGGTTATGACACCATTTGGGTAGTGGTTGACCGCTTGACCAAGTCCACCCACTTCCTAGCTAACAAAGAAACTGAAAAGATAGAGAAACTCACCAGGACCTATCTCAAGGGAATTGTCAGACTGCATGGTGTGCCGATATCTATTATCATGGACTGAGAGAGCAGATTCACTTCAATATTTTGGCAATCATTGCAGAGGTCCCTAAGAACCAAGCTAGACATGAGTACTGCATATCATCTGCAGATGGATAGCCAGAGTGAAAGAACGATACAAACTTTGGAAGACATGCTCAGCACTTGTATGATAGACTTCGGTAATGCATGGGATACTCACTTTCCATTAGTTGAGTTTTCATACAATAATAGTTATCACACTATTATAAAGGTCGCTCTATTCGAGGCCTTTTACGGACACAGATGTCGTTCTCCGATTTGTTGGGCAGAAGTTGGAGATACTCAACTAACTAAAAAACATGCTAGAGGTACTCTACTCACTGGTCCTGAGATCATTCATGAAACAATAGAAAATATTTATCAGATAAAGGAATGATTATAGGCTGCAAGTAGTCGTTAGGAAAGCTATGCTAACGTGAGTCACAAACCCGTGGAATTCAAAGTCGGAGACCGGGTCCTACTAAAGGCCGCAACATGGAAAGGTGTCATTAGATTTGAAAAACAAGGTAAACTAACCAGCCGTTACATCGGACCTTTTGAAATCCTAGAAAGGGTTGCTCCGGTGGCTTACAAAATCATGTTATCTCAAGAACTCGAGCAAGGTTCAGGATACCTTCCACGTGTGTAATCTTAAGAAGTGTATCTCTGATGAGAACTTTTTCATTCCTCTTGATGAGATCCAGGTCAAAACTAAAATTCACTTCGTGAAGGAACCAATGTAGCTCATGGATCGAGAAATCAAAAGCCTCAAACAAAGCCGCATACCTATAGTAAAATTTCGATGGAACTCTCGTAGAGGGCCGAAGTTTACTTGGGAACGCGACGATCAGATGAAACAAAAGTATTTGAGACTATTCAGTGGTGCTCCCTCCACTATTGGAACATAATAATCTAGAACTTAATAATTTCGGGACGAAATTCCTTTAATGGGTACGTAATGTGACAACTTAGAATTTAGGTCTAAAAATGTAGACAGTGAGTTCACCGCGAACCTCTTTGTAATTTGACCTATTGAGATTTAGTGCATATTTTGAATAATATATAGTGTCATTACAACTATTATAAGATACCACATGGTATCTTACTTCCAATTGTGGAAAATCTCAAACGAATCAAACAGTTCAAACTACAACCCAAGTTAATATGTCTGAAAATTTGAAATTTCATATTAAGCAGTTGCGAGCGAAGAAAACAATCTAGTCTTGTAATACATGTTCACTTGTTTCCAAAAATATGAAGAACTTCCTAAACTTAGTTCTTGTCACACCCCCAAACCAAGGATGGCGGAAACGTCCGGGGGTGGAGGACTTCATGTATAGTATCACAACAACGAGTATAATAGTGCTCAAAGTAAATACAACCATCATAAATATAATTGAAAAGATTACACCATAGAATAAGTTTACATGTTTCAAAATCAATTACATTATGATGACAAAATGAACTATATGACGATTTATCGTCCCATCCTCAAAATGCCGTTGGTTTTCCTGTTTCACTGATTTCCTGAGAATACAAGTAGTTTTGAAAAAGTGTCAACAATTAAGTTGGTGAGTTCATAAGAGTTTTGTTTGAGAAAGAAACCGTTTTCCTTGTAAAAGCGACAAAGTATGTTTCCAGAAAATCCAATATTTTCTTTATTAACTGAAATGAATGCTTCTATGTTATGCGATAATGAACCCTAGAAAGACCCATATATTCCTTCAATAATCGCCCAGTGTATATAAGTTATATAAAATTTAAGTTAAATAAACCGTCGAATATAATCGGTCTGCCCTAGGTCCACAACCAAACAAGGAACAGGAAGTAAGGCGGGCCCACCAATTCTAAGTCGATTATGACTAGATTCTTATATAACTCTAGCATATACACTTAGCAATTATAGCTGAAGTCTAACAATTCTAGACGAAATATAGTTTTAACAGAGATATGATTCCAAAGAAAATCCTATATTTTCCTTATAAAAGTTATGTGGTCCTAAATCCCAGGACCGGAAATAAACAAGTATTTTCCATACTTAAAGATATAAAAGTGGTTTTAAATTGGCATAAAACCCTTTTTAAAGTAGAAGTTTCCATGTAAACTTGGAAGATTGTTAACTACATATGTGAGTCGCTATAACCATACTATGACGAGAAATAACCTGCACAACGTTTTTCAGACGTTAAGATACTATGACTCTGGTCACCCGTAGACCTGCAGGTCCCACTGTAGCTAGCAGCAAGGTGTGGGGTGTCAAACCCAATATAGATCTATACACAATTATCACGCTCTCCCTACAAGAGACTCTGGTTATAACTTACAGGAATTGGGATCCCGTACTCGAACGTACGGGGAGAGAATTGCCTCACAGCCTAAGTTAACTAGTTTACACATAGTTTCATATTAAAACCTCTTCCGTGAAGGAAGTAAAATCACCTTTTCTGAATAAATTAGTGATATGGAATCCTTAAACTATTACTATTATAGTTTATTACGTAAGATATGAAAAACCCATTTGTTTTGAGAGTAAAACCTTTTTCATGTAGTAAAAATCCATAAACTATGCTTATTGAAGTTTATTATATGTATTCGAAATGAATGAGTAAGCCTTATCATGAATGACTAAATTTCAGTTTAAGATGATAAACTAACAAGAAAATACATTCAATATTTAGAACTTATTGTTATACACTTTGCTCAACATAATACAAAGTGTTATGAAAGTTATAAGCTGTTAACTAGTTTTTAACCTTTCAGCACTGTTTTAGAAAAATCATAGAAAAATCATACGAAGTCGAAAACTAAATCCGTAAATTCTAAGAGTTCAAAAAATGTGTCTAGTTTGTTCATAATTTTTATTGTGATTTTTGGTAGTCTTTAACTTGTGTTAAAATGTTCATATTCACAGACTGGTCCGAATTCAATTTTGAAATGAGAGGCAGTTTTGTAAAAATCACCATAAATCGTAGAAAAATCGTATGGTGATGTGCAAGTAGTCATTTTAAAGGTATGAACCTGAACTATGTGCACCTAATACAGTTTTGAAAACTAAAATGTTTAAGTTGACCAAAACAGTCCGTGATTGGAGTTGAACTTTTCTGATGAAGGCTGTTAAATGTATTTAGTTGTGTTCTTGGTGTTTAATATTGTATTCCCCCCCTTAAAACTTAAGAAAAACATGAAAAGATAGGGGTATGAACTCACCTTATGTGTTCTTAGAGGATGGATGTTGGAGAAGAGAAGTGTTCAACTCAAGAACACTTAGAAGATGCCTTGATGAATCGAGAACCTAACATGAAGGTGACGATGTTTGTGTAAGATTCCTATGGTTTTGAGTAGAAGGATGTGTAATAATCATAGGAAGAATGAATTATACTTACCAAGAGTGGAAGAAAGCTTGATGATCAACCTTGGAAGTCTCGAAATTGAGAGAGAATGGTGAGAGAATTTGGAGTGTGATCCTTGGAGAAAAAATGAGAGAATGAAGGAAGTGTGAGGAGAGAGGGTGGGTTGTCCAGCTCTTAAGACGTGGAAATGGCTGGAGATTGATGGAAAAGTACAATGATTGACTAGGTATGGGTGAATAGTGACTAGGGGTTGTACTATGAAGGTATGGGGAGGTTGCTTGTGTCTTTGTCCAAAGGATAAGTCAACACTCCACCTAAATATCTTAACAATTAGATCTTATTCTTAGGCAAGGATTTTCCCCAAAAGATAGTTAAAATATGAACATTTGGGGTTTACTATGTTAAAATATGAGTTTGGGTGAAAATCCCGCGTTAAAATCACGAAAAACGGGCTTAAAACGCTAAAAATATTGAAAATCGGGTAGGAATTGCTGAAATCTGAACTTCAGGGCCGAAGGTGCGCAGGTTCGGCTCCTTAGGAGCATAGAACCGAAGGCGAGGCTCGGTTGTGCATGGGAACCGAGAGGTCTCGCAGGCTGCTCATCAGAAGGGACCGAGAGTGGAGGGGTTCGGCTGCGCAGGTGCTTCTCGGACCGAAAGTGAGAAGTCTTCTCGGACCGAAGGTAAGAAGGGAGAGTCTCGGTTCGGAATTGTCAGAGGACCGAAATAGACCGAGCGCTCGGTCCATTTCGGTTGAGAGGGTTTCGGTTCTCAGGAGGTTCGACTCTAAGAGGAGTTTCGGTTCCTAAGAGGAGTTTCGGCTCCTTAAGGCTGTTTTTCGCGTAGACTTCCGTTTTCGAGCTGTTTTCGTCAAATTCGAGGGTCGGGATGCCCCGAGTGATTATAAAAAGTTGAGAGAGATTTTGAGAGAGATTTGGGAGAGATTTGTCATACTTTGAGAGATTTGGCATAATTAGAGACATTTGGGAGAGATTTCACATTCGGATGGGTGACCCCGCCTTAAGCCCACAACCAAACAAGGAACAGGGAATGAGGCAGAATCATACATTCTAAGTCCATAGAATTTTAATGATATATGACCATAATGTTTACACTAGCCATCATAGATTCACTAGTAAAGACCCTGCGTTTTTATATAGATGATAAGACTTATTTGTGTTTTGCCGTGTTCTCGAGATGCTTTCAGCCTTTCTCGACTTTGTACTAAGTCATAAGTGATAACTTCTCCTCGGAGCGCTGCATAGGGTCTGATTTAGTGTTTTTCGTTTGATTAGATCCGTAGGGAACATATGGGTTCGGTTTACACGACTGGGCTTATTCGGATGATAGGGCGTTCACTTGCACTCCTGGGTAACCTGGTCCCGAAGTTCATGGTAGGAATCGTACCTGGTCCATCTATCATCAACTTGCGCATATAGGTCGTATGTAATTAAGGTTGGTGAGACAGTTGGATGGGTGTCTCTGCCCCAAGTCCACAACCAGACGAGGAACAGGAAATAGGGCGGAAACACACATCCAATGTCTGTAGAATCCTAATTATACATTATCCTCGCGTATACACTTAGTGGTGATAGACTAACCGTATTCGTCCCAAGCTTCTGTGCTTGAACCTTATCTGCTGCATGCGTGACATTCCCGAAGGGTCTTCTGGAAATACTTGTGGTAAGGTTTCGGAAGGTATAATACTCCTCTGTTGAGTGTTTTGGGGTTTCACAACGAGAGATGACCCGAAGGTCCGTGCTGGATGTGTTTATGGGAGACGAAGGTTTCGATATTCGGTGGGTTAGGTGAAGGTTCCTTTCGCAACCGTTAAATCGGGAAGATGAGGACTATACTAATCGAAATTGAATGATGTCAACAGTATCTTTTTAGGTACCACTTGTGTTAAGTTGTATTCGTAAGAAGTGCTCATTAGGGTGATAGAGTATCTTGTGTTTCTTTTCAGTGTGTTCCGTTTTGTTCGATGTTATTATTACTGCAGATGATTCCTACCACAGCGTCTAGCACTGGTAGTGAGTGTGTTCTGATAGCTAGCAATGATACTTTATATCATGATTTCCGACCGGTCACTCTATGATTGAGTGGTATATGCAAGTCGTTTGAAATTTAGTATTGGTGAAATCGCCGAGTGAGTGGCTCTATCCTAATCCCACTGCTAGACATGGAACAGGAGTCAAGACGGAATTATTCGCTTTAAGCCTTTAGTATTTTGATTATAATTAACCCCGATGTATGCACAAAGTTATCACAGCTTACAGGTAATGATTCTAAGGTCATATATGAGTGTCTTTGATTTGATTTGTACGAGAGAGTATTTTAACTACTTTTTGGAAAGACGGAAATTTTAGCAAGCATACCAAATTCATTACAAACATATGGTACTTAAACGATTTTGTCGTTGGAAACATTACAAAAAGTCCTAATAGGGTTCCCTTGTTGCTCCTGCTGGTTTGTTCATCACACTCCTCCTGCTCCCCCGTCATTCTTCTCAGTTGGACATTCTCTCTTGAAGTGTCCCATTTCACCACATAGGTAGCATACTGGGGCTACCTTGGTGTTGGTGATTCAAGGGAGGTGCTGGGTTTGGTTCCTGCAGAAACGGGCAGTATGTCCGTTCCCGTTGCAGTTTTTACAGTGCATCACCCGGCAAGCCCCATTGTGATGGAAGTTACACTTGTCACACTTTGGGAGTGTTCCCATATATGGTCTGAGCGGTGCTGGGGTGACAGGCCTTGTGGCTAGTGTCGAGGCATGTGTCGTGACTGGTGTTGTAATGGCAGGGGCAGCCACGGACTGTTGTCTTCTAGCAAATTTTTGAGGTAGGTTACACTCCTTTTTGTTCCAAAACTCTCGTTTCTTGTTCGTTGGTTTGTGGCCTGAGGCGCCTTTATGGGCAGACACCCGCCGGTGTTCCTGATTGTCACAACGATTTGTATCGTCGGTACCACTTCCATCTCTACTGGCATTGTTAGCATTGAGTTGTGCCATGACGGCTGTCACGACCGCCGTGACTGCAACTTGAAAGGTAGCAGGATCTATTTGCAGGATTGATGCCTTGCTTGTCGGCTGGTTACCTTCTTGTGAAGACATACTCCTGTTGCATGGAGGAAAACGATGTCGTGAGTAGGGATGATTATCCCTGATTATATCCTTACCATTTATATACACATATATAAATTTCTAACTTTACTGAACTATTCTCAGTGTTTCTGCTAACGCCCCTGAGACGGAGTTATGGTAGTGGGTAGAAGTAGGTTTTGTACGGGCGTTAAGATTTACCCATCATGTTGCTCGTGCGAGAATAGGGGTAGAAGAGATAATTAATAGACGTCTAATCCTATAATTACTTATAGGGGTGATCCTTATCAGTCACGTCTATAATCACATAGTGCATACCAGTTATACATAATCTGAGATAGAATAGACCTTCGAATAAATGACTCTACTCTAAGTCCACAACCAAACAAGGAACAGGAAGTAGAGCAATAGTCATAGATTCTGAGTCTATAACATCCTTAATCATGTATAACCTTAGCGTATGCACTTAGTCATTATAGACCTACTAATAGGGGCCTTTAGTTTTCACATAAGTTGATTATAGTATTACCAAATACTCCTATAGTATTTTAATGTTTGTCTTATGTTTTCGATGTTTGTTTGTAGATAGAGTTGGTAAGTTTTTAGACTTGTTGCAACGCCACAACCATTCCCGGGCATATGCTAATCACTTCTGGGTCAGACATAGTTGATCAGGCTATGTCATTCCCAGACCTGACTATACATCCCCAAGCCTACTTGTGCCATTCAACAATCGTTACTTTTGTTTTGTTCTAGAATGATGCTGACCTTAGTATGTATGCATGCATGTATACTTTTAACAAGAAAATATTTATTTCTAAAAGTATAGTTATTTGAAAAATGTTAAATCAGAGACCTTAGTCCTAATGCATTTATAGTTTGTATATCTTATGTGGTTCGATATACTTAGTTCACTATAAACAATGCTCTGATACCAATCTGTCACACCCCCAAACCAAGGATGGCGGAAACGACCGGGGGTGGAGGACTTCATGTATAGTATCACAACAACGAGTATAATAGTGCTCAAAGTAAATACAACCATCATAAATATAATTGAAAAGATTACACCATAGAATAAGTTTACATGTTTCAAAATCAATTACATTATGATGACAAAATGAACTATATGACGATTTATCGTCCCATCCTCAAAATGCCGTTGGTTTTCCTGTTTCACTGATTTCCTGAGAATACAAGTAGTTTTGAAAAAGTGTCAACAATTAAGTTAGTGAGTTCATAAGAGTTTTGTTTGAGAAAGAAACCGTTTTCCTTGTAAAAGCGACAAAGTATGTTTCCAGAAAATCCAATATTTTCTTTATTAACTGAAATGAATGCTTCTATGTTATGCGATAATGAACCCTAGACAGACCCATATATTCCTTCAATAATCTCCCAGTGTATATAAGTTATATAAAATTTAAGTTAAATAAACCGTCGAATATAATGGGTCTGCCCTAGGTCCACAACCAAACAAAGAACAGGAAGTAAGGCGGGCCCACCAATTCTATGTGAGTCGCTATAACCATACTATGACGAGAAATAACCTGCACAACGTTTTTTAGACGTTAAGATACTATGACTCTTGTCACCCGTAGACCTGCAGGTCCCACTGTAGCTAGCAGCAAGGTGTGGGGTGTCAAACCCAATATAGATCTATACACAATTATCACGCTCTCCCTACAAGAGACTCTGGTTTAAATTACAGGAATTGGGATCCCGTACTCGAACGTACGGGGAGAGAATTGCCTCACAGCCTAATTTAACTAGTTTACACATAGTTTGATATTAAAACCTCTTCCGTGAAGGAAGTAAAATCACTTTTTTGAATAAATTAGTGATATGAAATCCTTAAACTATTACTATTATAGTTTATTACGTAAGATATGAAAAACCCATTTGTTTTGAGAGTAAAACCTTTTTCATGTAGTAAAAATCCATAAACTATGCTTATTGAAGTTTATTATATGTATTCGAAATGAATGAGTAAACCTTATCATAAATGACTAAATTTCAGTTTAAGATGATAAACTAACAAGAAAATACATTCAATATTTAGAACTTATTGTTATACACTTTGCTCAACATAATACAAAGTGTTATGAAAGTTATAAGCTGTTAACTAGTTTTTAACCTTTCAGTACTGTTTTAGAAAAATCATAGAAAAACCATACGAAGTCGAAAACTGAATCCGTAAATTCTGAGAGTTCACAAAATGTGTCTAGTTTGTTCATAATGTTTATTGTGATTTTTGGAAGTCTTTAACTTGTGTTAAAATGTTCATATTCACAGACTGGTCCGAATTCATTTTTGAAATGATAGACAGTTTTGTAAAAATCACCATAAATCGTAGAAAAATCGTATGGTGATGTGCAAGTAGAAATTTTAAAGGTATGAACCTGAGCTATTTGCACCTAATGCAGTTTTGAAAAATAAAATGTTTAAGTTGACCAAAACAGTCTGTGAATGGAGTTGAACTTTTGTGATGAAGGCTGTTAAATGTATTTAGTTGTGTTCTTCGTGTTTAATATTGTATTCCCCCCCTTAAAACTTAAGAAAAACATGAAAATATAGGGGTATCAACTCAAGAATACTTAGAAGATGCCTTGATGAATCGAGAACCTAACATGAAGGTGACGATATTTGTGTAAGATTCCTATGATTTTGAGTAGAAGAATGTGTAATAATCATAGGAAGAATGAATTATACTTACCAAGAGTGGAAGAAAGCTTGATGATCAGCCTTGGAAGTCTCGAAATTGAGAGAGAATGGTGAGAGAATTTGGAGTGTGATCCTTGGAGGAAAAATGAGAGAATGAAGGAAGTGTGAGGAGAGAGGGTGGGTTGTCCAGCTCTTACGACGTGGGAATGGCTGGAGATTGATGGAAAAGTACAATGATTGACTAGGTATGGGTGAATAGTGACTAGGGGTTGTACTATTAAGGTATGGGGAGGTTGCTTGTGTCTTTGTCCAAAGGATAAGTCAACACTCCACCTAAATATCTTACCAATTAGATTTTATTCTTAGGCAAGGATTTTCCCCAAAATATAGTTAAAATATGAACATTTGGGGTTTACTATGTTACAATATGAGTTTGGGTGAAAATCCTGCGTTAAAATCACGAAAAACGGGCTTAAAACGCTAAAAATATTGAAAACCGGGTAGGAATTGCTGAAATCTGAACTTCAGGGCCGAAGGTGCGCAGGTTCGGCTCCTTAGGAGCATAGAACCGAAGGCGAGGCTCGGTTGTGCGTGGGAACCGAGAGGTCTCGCAGGCTGCTCATCAGAAGGGACCGAGAGTGGAGGGGTTCGGTTGCGCAGGTGCTTCTCGGACCGAAAGTGAGAAGTCTTCTCGGACCGAAGGTAAGAAGGGAGAGTCTCGGTTCGGAATTGTCAGAGGATCGAAATAGACCGAGCGCTCGGTCCATTTCGGTTGAGAGGGTTTCGGTTCTCAGGAGGTTCAGCTCTAAGAGGAGTTTCGGTTCCTAAGAGGAGTTTCGGTTCCTAAGAGGAGTTTCGGCTCCTTAAGGCTGTTTTTCGCGTAAACTTCCGTTTTCGAGCTGTTTTCGTCAAATTCGAGGGTCGGGATGCCCCGAGTGATTATAAAAAGTTGAGAGAGATTTTGAGAGAGATTTGGGAGGGATTTGTCATACTTTGAGAGATTTGGCATACTTAGAGAGATTTGGGAGAGATTTCACATTCTTGGAGAGATTTCTCATACAGAGAGAGATTTGGGAGAGATTTCACATTCTTGGAGAGATTTCTCATACAAAGAGAGATTTGAGAGAGATTTCACATTCTTAGAGAGATTTCTCATACAGAGAGAGATTTGGGAGATATTTCACATTCTTGGAGAGATTTCTCATACAGAGAGAGATTTGGGAGAGATTTCACATTCTTGGAGAGATTTCTCATACAGAGAGAGATTTGGGAGAGATTTCACATACTTGGAGAGATTTGGGAGAGATTTCACATACTTGGAGAGATTTGGGAGAGATTTCACACTCTTGGAGAGATTTCTCATACAGAGAGATTTGGGATAGATTACACACACTTGTAGCGATTTCTCCTACTTAGAGAGTTTTGGGAGAGTTAGAGTGAAAGAGATTGGGAGAGACTTCTTTTGTGACGTTTTTGAGTGTTTGGCTTCCCAAAGCAAGGTTTGTACATCCCGTTAAGTCTCGTTATGATTGTTATATGTCCCTGAGGGTTAAGGAATAATGTTTTATCGAGTAGTTTCATCACTTGCCTTGATTAGGGTTTAGAATTTCCGAACACGTGAAAACTCTAAGTGATACTTTGTATTAAGATTGAGAGTTGTTCAATAAGAAACATAATGGAAACCCTAATGTACAAGGGTTAGATGAGTTGACCGGTTTGACTCATTGACTTTGGTTGACTTTGACTTGGCCAAAAATTGACGGTTGTCACAGTTCTTATTCAAAAGATACGACCGTTATAAGAAACCAAACCAATATAATACTGATTTTCTTAAAACTACTCAAACTGTTTTTATCCGTTGAGGCACTTACACACCTCGGATGGAAATTGCGAGAGCATTTTTGGACTCAGGCTATGGTCTAATATCTAACTCCATACTCAAAATATATTTAGTAAAAATATTTGCAAAAGTCGAAAAATCGAACGTTTCGGATCAATTAGACGCGAATCTTTAAACGCGATTTCCTGGAGTTCTATAACTCCAAAAATTAATCCGTTTGGGTTTTTGGAATCCTTGAAATCTACTCTATCATATGAAAATTTTGAAAAAAATATTAGACTTCAGGATTTTGGCACACAAAACTACAAGCATGTTTGGGACTTTTTGAGAGTGTGACATCATCATGTACTTGTTTGGATGATCAAAAATCAGCCATGAGGCACCCCCCTTCCTCACATCCCTACCCCTCCACTCTCTTCCATCAAATTACCTCCTTAACCACACTCTTTATCCAATGGTACAAGCATGGTGTATGTTGTGTGTTTGACACAATTTGAGAGCATGGGCATCATATAGACATATGAGCTTGCTAAAGGCTATAAATAAAGGCCTTAGCTCTTCATTTCCTCATAACTCACCAGCCGACATCTCAACATATTTCTCATTCTCTTTCACACACACACACACACACACTCTCTCTCTCTCTCTCTCTCTCTCTCTCGGCTTGGAAGCCACCACCGAGCATTACCCTTCACCACCGAGAAACCCCCACCGACCACCCTATTTATTTGTTGTTTGCTGCCTTATTCAACCACCAAAAACCCTCCTTCCTCCCTCCTCCGACCTGCTACCACCTCCTCCCCCTCCCCTCTCGACGTTATCGGATAGAAACAGGAACAACAGCAGTGCTGCCCTCGTGAAAGGTTTTCGGCCACCACCTCCTTAGCCCACCTTTGTTACAAAACTTTTGTGGTGTTTCCTAGTTCAGGAACTTGATATCCTTTGTTATTTCAGGGGTGTTTCAGGTCCAAAAATTTGGTTTAAAGTTGGTTTCTAGTTTGTGTTCTCGCGGTGCTTCCCGGCTCAAATCCTACTCTAAGTTAACTTGAAATCACGCTACAAAAGTGAGTGTTACGGACCCTCTATTAAGCTTTTATATACTTTGGGGGAGAATACATCTGCTCATATATTGGTTTATGTAAAACATACCATAAAATGTTATCGTTTTATGTGAAAAAAAACTTACAAATATCTAGTTTATACAATGTTACTTTGACATATAACATGTTATGTACACATAAACTAGTTTTCAAACTTATACATTTGTTATGTTGTTTAAAATAAAACAACCAAGTCAAAATGAAAATATGCTAGATACTACAGAATGCTATTATTTCATGTGAGAAATATATGTCATAAAACTTGTGTCATGAAAAAGAGATCACCTTTGTAGTATTTCCAAGGATCAAAACTAATGTCATGCGTGTATATATATGTTTAAATACATATGTATATAAGTTGTAAAGATTACAACATATAACATATACATGTACGTACAATCACTACTTTGAAACGTACCTCTTCATAAAAGCGAGTACATTACACTTTTTTGTATATACCAAACATACTCGACTTTTATAAACTTTATGCATTCATTATGCCTAGTGACTTATCTACATATAATTTAGGGTTGAGAGTTATTCACATACCTTAGTTAAGGGTTTTATAGTGAGACGTTATTCATTAGCTAAGTCTAAACACTTAGCGTACCCAAACTACTATAACCGTTAATACTCGGAGTGAAATATGTATGTATAGATCTATACGGGGTTTACATCCCCACCTGCAGTTGCTAGCTACTGTTGGATTAGATGTCTAAGCCCATAACTATAATTGGTATGTACTTGACCCGATAGTAGCATGATCCATTTAGGTTGCCTTCACCAGAGCAATTTGATAGGATGGATATTTGAGAAAGAGGTTATTTGTGATTTATTAATATATTATAAGTATAATATATTAATTGAGAAATCATATTATTTAATTAGTATTGATCAAGAATTAATTTGGAGTTAATTTGGTGATCAAAAGAGACTAATTAAATTAACGGGGACTAATTATGTAAATCAGTGATACATATAGCTTGGGCTAATGATCCATGATTGATTAGAAATGGACTAAGCTTATATGAGAGTTCATGAAGTGTTAGTCCAAATGAGTTATTGGATTAAAAGCCTAAGTGAATGAATTAGGGTTTACAAGTGACCCTTGGATTTCTACACTATAAATGTAACCCCTAAGCCCTAAAATATGATACATGTGTATTCTAAGAAGAAGCTAGCCGATTTTTGGTGCCTCCAAGCTCTCTCTCATTGCCGTCCATTGTTCTTGGTGTTTGTGACATATCTGAGGCATCACATTTGAGCTGCTAAGCTCTTGTAAGGCCAAGTTCTACAAGCTACAACAAAGAGGTAATCATCTTACTTGTTTTTATGTTTCAATTATCAAAGTTGTATGCTAGTTAGGCTTCATGCTTTGGAAAAATGAAATTGCATGTATAACTAGAGAAAACTTAGATCCAAAGAATCTAGAGTTGTATGTGCACCATAGGAATGTTATAGTGCTCAAAACCCATCAGTGGTATCAAAGCTTAGGGTGTTTTCTATTATATTGATGCATTGGTAATTGTTCAAAGCAAGGAAATCGTTTTTCGGGGAATCTGGCTGAAGACCGCGACGTGGTGACTGTTCAGTGGGCAGATTTTCAGTTTTTTGGCCAAGTTTTGGATTAGAATCATTACCACAAACTGTTTTGACTAGTAAAAAATCATTTTTTATTATAAGGTAATGATTATCTTCATCCAAACTAAAAGATAATTGTCAAAATTTTAAGATAATTGCTAGTTGATATGATAAACTAATTATTTGTATTATTTGATTTGAAATTATCTTGCTATATGTTAAATTAGGTCATATTGGTAAATGATAAATTATATGATTATTTTATTAGTTTAAAATTTGATCTAAATGGCTTTGAAGAGTTACAAAACTTGTCATCAAGTTTTTGAATTCAAAAGGTCTTGAAGAGTTACAAAACTTGCCATCAAGTTTTGGAATCCAAAAGGTTTTGAAGAGTTTCAAAACTTGCCCTCAAGTTTTGGAATTTAAAAAGTCTCATTTATGAAACATTAAATTCTAAAATTCAAGAGTTTTTGAAGAGTTTCAAAACTTGCCCTCAAGTTTCGGAATTTGAAAAGGCTCATTTATGAAACATTAAATTCTAAACCCAATAATTTTAAAAGTTTAAAATTCAACCCTTATACTATGCAAATTTTCATGGTTATTCACACATTGTTTGTGATCCTCGACATCCCAGTCAAAAACTTGAAGGGCATAATCGAGATTTAAACATGCCATTGAAAAGTTCAATGAATCTCAAAAGAATCTAGGAATTTCAATTCATTTAAAACTTAATCCTTAATTTCTTTTTTCATGGTGGAAATTGGTAAATCGTCATTTACCTACCTTCAAATATTTTGCAATTGGATTACGGAATCCTTCTTCCGAATTCTGAAATATTGTGTTGGGTCCTAGCCTTAACATTTCATTTGGGTGTTATATTAAGGATCTTTATCTAATCTAAACTTTGTCTTTCTATTCAAATGTCTACTTCAAACACTACTTCAAACTAAAACTCTTCAGGCTCTTTCTCCCTCATGAACTTATGTGGGAGGGTCATTTTTGATGGATAGAATTTCAATAATTGGATTCAAAACATCCGCATCGCCATTCGATACGAGGAAAAAGAGTATGTCATCGACAAAGAGCTTAAGGATATTGATGAATCTACTGCCACTCCTGAACAGATAGCTGAGTATAGGGCTCATGAGAAGGACGCGACAAAGGTGTCGTGCATCATGATAGCCACTATGACTCCTGAGCTTCATAAGTCATATGAGGACTTCTGGCCTTTCGAAATGCACCAAGACTTGATGGAAAGGTACCATAAAAGTGCTCGACAAGAAAGGTATGAAATCATTGCCTCCATGATAACAACAAAAATGAAGGATGGAGAGTCCATCACGACCCACTTGCAGAAGATGCAAATATATGTGGACCGCTTGCTGAAGTTGAATGTCATTTTTGATGAAGAGTTGGCTATCGACATTATCCTACACTCTTTGCCTCCTTCTTATGATCATTTCAGAATGACTTATCATATTAACAAGGCGGAAGTCAAACTAAGCAAGCTTCAAGGCCTTCTGAGAACTGCTGAAAGTAGTTTAAAAGGCAAGTCTGTTGTACCTACTCCTACTACTGCTGCCCCAGTCCTGGCAATTGGACATGGTAAAGGGAAGAAAAGGAAAGATCCTTCAAATAATCACAAGGGAAATTCTCGTGATGGATCCTCTTCTAGTGGGTCCAAATCTGGTTCTGTTACTCCCTCTTCCAATCCAAAAGAAGCAGAGTGTCTCTACTGTCATGAAAAAGGGCACTAGAAACGAAGCTACCCCAAATACTTGCAGGACATCAAGGATGGGAAGATAAAGCCCACCTTTGCAGGTATTTATATTATTCTGTCTAATTACTCATCACATGCTAATTCTTAGGTCCTGGATACAGGATGTGGTATTCACATTTGTTCTGATTTGCAGGGTCTAAAAAGAAGTAGGGATGTGGAGCACGGGAAGATGAACCTGATTATGGGGAATAGGAAAGTGTCCCCTGTCACCAAGATTGGAGTTTATTCTTTATTGCTTAGTAGTGGGTTAGAATTAGATTTAAATAATTGTTGCTACTCGTCAGATATGGCGAGAAACATTATTTATTTTCATGGTTTGTATAAACAATGTTTTAGAATTTCATTTAATAATGAAATTGGTTCTATTAATGCTTTTACAATGGTATATTTTATTTTGAAGCATTGCCTTGTAATGGTATATATGAAACTGTGATGGTTGTAGACAACTTAGGAAATAATGTATTGCATATTGATTCGTCCAATGGTTTGGACAAAGCATGCTTGTGGCATTGTCGTCTTGGACATGTTAACAAGAAGCGTATAGCCTAACTCCAAAAGGATGGAGTGTTGGATTCATTTGACTTAAAGTCGGATGACACGTGCGAATCTAGTTTACTTGGAAAGATGACCAAGTCACGTTTCACTGGTACTTGTGAAAGAGGTGAGGATTTGTTGGATCTCATACACACCGATGTATGTGGGCCATTCAGATCCGCCACAAGTGATGCTAACCACTTCTATGTGACTTTTACCGATGATTATAGCAGATATGGATATGTCTACTTAATCAAGCATAAGTCAGAAACCTTTGAAAAGTTCAAGGACTTTAAACAAGAAGTGGAGAATCAGTTGGGCAGGAAGATTAAGATGCTCCGATCCGATCGAGGTGGTGAGTATCTTACTATTGAGTTCCACGACTATCTTAAGGAATGTGGAATTGTTTCACAATTGACGCCACCTAGGACACCGCAGCTTAACGGTGTGGCTGAGAGGTGCAATCGAACATTGTTGGACATGGTTCGTTCCATGATGAGTCGAGCTTCGTTACCTATCTCATTCTGAGGGTATGCCTTTGAGACTGCCGCCCATATCCTTAATCTAGTCCCAACTAAGAAGGTTGCCAAAACACCTCCCGAAATGTGGACAGGGAAGGTTCCCTCGTTGGCACATATCAAGGTTTGGGGTTGCGAGGCTTTCGTAAGATGAGAGACTCACGACAATCTCGAACCTTGTAGTGAGCGTTGTATTTTCATCGTCTACCCACAGAAATCCTTTGGATATCTCTTCTATAGACCGAGTGACAATGTTGTCTTCGTTGCGAGGAGAGGGGTTTTCCGCGAAAGAAAACTCATATGCCAAGAGGACAGTGGGAGGCAAATTGACCTTGAAGAGCTTCAAGAGTTAAGTGATTAAGGAACCTCAAACACTAGCACTCAACCCGAGGAGGAAACTCATGTTGAACCAATTGATGAGTCATTACCTCTTCGACGTTCCTCTCGAGTTAGGATGGCACCGGAGTTTTATGGTTTTCATATTACTACGGAAGGTGATACATTTATCAGTGATATTACACTAGTAAATTTGGATGAGCCATCTAACTACAAGGAATCCATGGCGGGCCATGAGTATGCTAATTGGAAAGAGGCGATGGATAGTGAGATTCAGTCCATGTATGATAATCAAGTTTGGAACTTGGTTTGACAATGTACCGGGTCGCAAGACAGTCGGGTGCAAGTGGATCTTCAAGAAGAATACTGACATGTATGGGAAAGTACACACATATATGGCACGGTTGGTTGCAAAAGGCTTTACTCAAACTCCTGGAGTTGACTATGACGAGACCTTCTCACCAGTAGAAAAGATCAAATCTATAAGGGTTATGCTAGCCATAGCTGCATTTCATGATTATGAAATATGGCAGATGGATGTCAAAACCGCTTTCCTTAATGGAAAGTTGGCTGAAGATGTTTACATGAGTCAGCCAGAGGGTTCCGTCATTGCAAAGTACCCTAATAGAGTGTGCAAGCTTGAGAAATCCATTTATGTATTGAAATAAAGCATCTCGCAGATGGAATCTTTGTTTCGATGAGAAAGTCAAAGAGTTTAGATTTTAGAGAAGCGAGGATGAATCATGTGTGTATGTCAAGGCTAGTGGGAGTATAGTTAGCTTTCTGGTATTATATGTGGATGACATACTACTCATAGGAAACGACGTCCCAACCTTCTAAGAGGTTAAGTCCTGGCATGGGAAGTGCTTCGCTATGAAGGACATTGGGGGAAGCTGCTTACATTCAAGGGATAAGGATATTGAGAAGTAGGAGTAAAAGACTAATACGATTTAGTCAAAGTACCTACTTGGACAAGGTGTTGAAACGTTTCAGCATGGAGAATTCCAAGAAAGGACAATTGCCTATCCAGAGCAATACCAAACTGAGTAAGACTCAAAGCCCGAGTATCGATGCCAAAATAGTATAAATGAGTCGAATACCATATCCTTCGGCAGTTGACTCGATCATCTATGCTATAACATGTACTCGCCCCGATGTGGCCTTTGCTTTGAGCATGGTCAGCAATTATCAGGGGAATCCTGGTAGAGCTCACTAGACTGCGGTAAAGAACATTCTCAAGTACCTTCGGAGGACTAAGGGTTGGGTGCTTAACCTCGGTGGGAGTGATGACTTGAGAGTAACAGGGTATAGTGACGCCAGTTTTCAAACCAACAGAGATAATTTCTGGTCTCAGTCGGGCTGGGTGTTTACCCTAAATGGAAGAGCAGTAACATGGAAAAGTTCCAAATAGGAGACTGTAGCTGATTCAACGTGCGAACCAGAGTACATAGCAGCAAGCGAAACGTCGAAGGAGGCGATATGGCTAAAGAACTTCATCGAAGATCTTGGAGTTGTACCGACTGTAAAGGATCCTATGGAGATTTTATATGACAACGAGGGTGCGGTTGCCCTAACCAAGGAACTGAGGGATCATGGCAGATCCAGACACATCGACATAAAATATTACTTCATAATACATCGAGTAGAAGAAGGACTCCTCGTAGTAAATAGGGTATCGTCATAGGAGAACCCAACAGATCCCCTTACGAAGGGACTGAGTAAGGTTAAGCACTTGCATCATGCTAGGAGTATTGGGCTGAAGGACGATATTAGTTTTAGTGATTAGATAGTTGTTTAGAAACTTGTAATAGATAAAATGTAATTGACATTTGATGATTGAATAAAAGGAGTTTTATTTATGAGTAAAGTTACTATCTTGTGTCAATTGTGTACTATTGTTTCAATTTGCATGTTTTGACTTCCAAAATAATAAGATTATTCAAACCATCCACAATCGATCATACTTTGGAAGTAGGTTACGAAGTTAGACTGTTATAAATAGGTTTGTAGATTGTCTAAAAGTGTTTAGACATAGCAAAAGTTTGCTGCAACATTCATGAGTGCTCCTGAAATAAGATTTGAGTATTGGATTAAACCCACGCTCACATGAATCACTTCATGGAATTTATCACGAGTGATTGTGAGACGATAATATCATATGATCTTCAAACCAAGATATATGAGTTGTTGATTACGAGTTGGTTGTGCATTGATAGTACGTAAACGCATCAGTAACTTGATGTTATAAAACGTGTTCTTGTGTATAATTTAACAAGTAATTAGTATAACCATATAATTTGAAGTTTATTTGTTCCTTTTATCCTAAGAGGAAAAAAAATTATCTTGGGCCCCTCGATGATTTTGTTTTGACTTATGTGTCGGGCCCGGTCAGGACTAAATTGATGTGTTCGATTAAGTTCTATGTAAAACAAATCAGAAATCGGGAAACAAACAGCTGGACAATAAGTATGACTATGTTCCATGTATTTTTCCACATGATATCTTGAAGAACACAGGATTATATGATCACTTATCTAAAGGACGCATCAGAGTTCGACGGCGGCTTTCGAGAGCTACGATTGCTAATCGGATTTTGAAGTTGCATTGGCAGTTATAGTAATTACACTTATCCAAGTGGGAGACTGTTGGATTAGGTGTCTAAGCCCATAACTATAATTGGTATGTACTTGACCCGATAGTAGCATGGTCCATTTGGATTGCCTTCACCGGAGCAATTTGATAGGATGGATATTTGAGAATGAGGTTATTTGTGATTTATTAATATATTATAAGTATAATATATTAATTTGAGAAATCATATTATTTAATTGGTATTGATCAAGAATTAATTTGGTGATCAAAATAGACTAATTAAATTAACGGGGAGAGATTATGTAAGTCAGTGATACATATAGTTTGGGCTAATGATCCATGATTGATTAGAAATAGACTAAGCTTATATGAGAGTTCATGAAGTGTTAGTCCAAATGAGTTATTGGATTAAAAGCCTAAGTGAATGAATTAGGGTTTACATGTGACCCTTGGAATTCTACACTATAAATGTAACCCCTAAGCCCTAAAATCGGATACATGTGTATTCTAAGAAGAAGATAGCTGATTTTTGGGGTCTCCATGCTCTCTCTGATTGTCCTCCATTGTTCTTGGTGTTTGTGATACATTTGAGGCATCACATTTGAGGTGCTAAGCTCTTGTAAGGCCAAGTTCTACAAGCTACAACAAAGAGGTAATCATCTTACTTGTTTTTAGGTTTCAATTATCAAAGTTGTAGGCTAGTTAGGCTTCATGCTTTGGAAAAATTAAATTGCATGTATAACTAGAGAAAACTTAGATCCAAAGCATCTAGGGTTGTATGTGCACCATATGAATGTTATAGTGTTCAAAACCCATCAGTTACAACCTTGATCGATCAATCGAAGTGGTTGCTAAGTATCTACAATCATTACTACGATGTATAATGAAGTGTTGTAGGGGTAAATTCAGTCACATAGCTTGGTTACAGGACTCACTATAAACATTAACTCTCTCTCTCTCTCTATCTATCTATTTATCTATCTATCTATCTATCTATCTATCTATCTATCTATCTATCTCTACAAACCGTGGGCTTGATTTCTCTCAAAACAGTTTTTAAGTATGGTTTTACTTATACAAATACACCTTTTGGCTTTCAAAGTTTATTCAAAGACTCTTTACAAATACATTTTTAAGTATGAATTTACTTACAAATAAAGTACTTTTTGAAAGTTTTAAATGTATCACTGTTGTTAGCAGAAAACCTGTAACTCTCACTAACCTTGTGTTGACCCTCAAAACTATATGTGTTCTCAGGAAATCAATAATCAAGCCCTTCAAATGAAAGAATGGTCAAGGATTTCAGGAAATCTAGTTTACTAGCTTTGATTATGTATGTCTACCTGTTTAAGGCAATTCATGTACTATACTATTATCTGTAAGAACCTTGTATTTAAACATCAATATAAAATACAAATGTTGTTTTGTTTATTTTTATACTTATGATGTATATTCAGTTTACCTATGATACATCAACGAAGTTGCACACCCCGACGTATTCTGCCGCCGCGGTTGGGGGTGTCACAGATTCCTATCAGAGCTAATTTGGTTATAAAGAACTCATATCGTCGGAAGAGGAATACAACAATAGCAACAAGATCCTAATAAAAGTATTATTAATAATTACACTACTTCGTGACAACTTACGGGAGAGGTAACTGGTTTGAAGTGCCGATTGGTTTCTAGATTTCAGAACGACTATATGCTAAAATGGTCCTGCCCTCCGGTACTTCTTGTCTGGCCCTGATCTTACTTGATAGTCCTGGAGTACAAAAAAAAAACTAATAACACTGCAAACCTCACCAAAAATAATATATAAGAGTTATATTTATACTCTGACCCGCGATGAGAACACTTAATAAAATTTTTAAACATACCTTCAACTAAAACTACCAACTCAACCCTTTAGGTCAAATGCCTCGACTAAGGTTAATAACGTACATAAGCCATACCAAAAATAAACCTGGAATGCGCACCTATGTTTTTTATGGTTGGACTGGTGCACAACCAACCTTTAGCAAGGAGTTTGATAGATTACAATCGTTGAGAGTTTTAGAGATTGAAGAATATTCTCAATATTCATTGCAGATACCTAGTACCTTAGAATCCTTATATCAAATTTAAAACACATATACAGTTTTAAAACGCTTATACCATTAAAAACTCGTTACTAACACACTTAAAAAGTTTACAACCCTCTTTGTGTAGATGGTTGATTTACCCGATGACCATCCAGCTAGATGGACCTTGCCGATCCAGAGGATCTTCATGAGGTCCCACTGCATTTGGAGGAGACCCATACTTCCCCAAGGGCGCTCTACTAGCCCCAACTGACCTCTCGGAGGAAGAGGATCCTTCAGAGGACGAGGAGAATGACGATCCAGACAAAGTTACAGAATCTGATGACGAGGATATTCTACAGGGATGCCCAAGAGGAGCTAGATGATGATGGACTAGTAGAGGATGAGGAGGGCCTTTCTGACGAGGAACCTGCCCCTCCTACTCCACCATCCTCACCACCTAGGCCCCACTATCATCCATATCGCCATCATAGAAAGGGTCTATTTCTGATGAGGACCTAGGATGAGCATTCCTTCCGTGTACCACTTGGAACCTTCTACTCAAGTTTCATGTCCCAGTTTTGGTCAGAAGAGGAAACAAACTTTACCCCATGACCTAGTTTGGCTTACTGACTTGTTCAACAAGCGGAGGATTACTGGAAATCCTCCAAGATTCGTGATAGGTGAGTCTTCTCAGGCTCCACCACATGTACCTCTCAGGGATGACCCTAAGAACGACCTGATCCCTTTCCTGATGACTCAGGGCAACCGGTTATTTGATAGATTCCATTCCTTGGAGGAGCTCCTTAGAGCTTCAGGAACTACTTCCAAGGCACTTGAGCAGAGAGTCATGAGACTCAAGGAGGAGGAGAAGGACGAAACAAAGGCCATCCAGACACTCTACCATCACATGGGTGCTAGTCGCACCGAGGTGAACACTATGAGTTCTCATTTCCGAGACCTGGCGTATCTGACAAAGATTGTAGAGAGTCGACTGGATGCAGCCGAGCACCGAGCAGTAGTTGCTGAGCAAAGGCAACGCCAAAATCAGGAGCAGTTTGATGAGCTGTTTTGCTACTTGATTGAATGATTTGGGTGGTAGACATTTCAACTAGGGTCGCTTGTACCTTATGGTAGGGTTAGAACTTTTGAGGAATAACTTTTGTATTGCAAGTGTTTATTCTTTCCCGTTTAGCAAATGTTCTTTTGTAAAGCTTTTCCAATTCTAACCTTACACGGTTGGTACTTTTGTAACCTTTGTAATAAAAAAAGCAGTTCTAATCTATAAAACTATTTTCAGTATTTGTTAAATGTTGAAACTCGTTATTTGTATTTCTTGTAACATACTCTCACTACTCAGCTAAAACATCAGGTAAAAATCTCACTCTATAATTTGGAAATTTCTAAGATTTCATGAACAATTTAAACTAATACAAAACTCATACATACTTGTTTATGACTACATAGTGTAAAATAACCTAGCATATCCTTCTGAACATATTAGGATGATGCCTCCATGAAAGAGTCTGCGAGTTCGTCCGTCACGAACTCCCCAAGTTACTCCAGGAGTTGCACCACCGGGAACCCAAATTTCAGGAAAAACTCCAAATTCCAAAGCAACTCAAGTCAGAACTGCTGAAACCCTACCAGTTGTCAATGCCTCAAACCCACCATTTCAAATAGATCCCAATCTATTGCAGAACCTACTTGCCCAAGGGATTACCACGGACTTAGCTACATATGAGGTTGCCCGAAATGAAACTTCTTTTATTTGTGATTTTTCCTGATTGAACTCGGCGAGTTGAAGGCTTCAACTCGACGTGTTGAGTGGATTTTAGCCGCGAAAATCATTGGACCAACTCGACGAGTTCGCGGCTGGGAAGGAAACCCTAATTTTAAGGGTGTTGCACCCTATTTAAAGACCTTAAGTCCCTTGGCTGGCCTCCTTACCAGCCTCCTTGTCCAGAAAACCCTAATTATGTGCATTATCCTCTAACGTTGAGTGTGTGAGCTTGTCGTGAGCTTGAAGAGTTGGTTTTCGGTATTCTTTGGAAGGAGCTTTGAAGTTGGAGGTGCCTAGTTTGGAAGGAGGGCTTTAAATCCAGAAACTCTCCATTTCTTGCAGTCCTTTTGAGGTAGAAATTTGATGCCTTGCCTTGTTATCATCTAGATCTATTGGTTTAATGTTTTGTCTTGATTTTGGGTTTATGTTTGGGTTGTCCCAAGAAGTTGAGGGTTCCAGGGGTTATTATGTTAGATCTGACCCTTTCACGACCTCTATTGGCTTAAAGTTGCAAGCTTTACTAGGTTCTAGGTCCCATTCGTGCAATAAGTCCTTTTATTAAGCCATTTTGAGTCCTATGGTTTCTTTCTAGCATGCATGCACGTAAAGTTGGAAACTTTACGTGATTTTCCAGCCTTGGGATGCTAGATCTGTTTTTTGGGACTAGGTTTTGAGGGTTTAAGGGCTTAAAGAGTTAAGTCTCACTCTTTTGAAACTAGGGTTTGGGTTTGGGTTTGGGCTCATTGTGGTGGTTGCTAAGGGTAAAGTTGGAAACTTTACCCTTCTAGACATCATTTTGAAGGAGATCTGAGTATTGGATTTCCTTGATTCGACAGAAACAGCTTAATGCATTAAGCTGTTGGATTTCTGTCTAACTCGACGAGTTGATGAGGGTTTTCCCGATCTGTTCAGTTAACGAAGAAACTTGACGAGTTGAAGGAAAACTCGGCGAGTTGGGTCAACTTGGACCGTTGACTTTGACCTTTGACTTTAGTCTTTGACCAACTTTGACTTTTAAGGGGTGTTAGGGCATTTTGGATTGTATTTGTGGAATTGTTTCTATTTACGGGTTGAGTAGAGCTGATATTCGGAGTTGGGACCTAGTTAGCTATCATTCGGTATTTGAGGTGAGTCTTCTCACCATGCTCATGGGTCGAATGCACCAAGGCCGACCCATTAATGGTTACAAAATGATTTGTATGTGAATATATAATTGTTTTTTATTGGACTTATATGTGTGACCATGGGAGGAGCCTGTGTCATTTGGAAAGACCATGGGAGGAGTCCATGGCTCAGGGATATAAGAACATGGGTGTAGCCCATAACGTTTCAATGAAGACCATGGAGGGAGTCCATTGCAAACTTATATGTGTTTATATGTATGTATGTTATTATGTGATTATATGCTTTGAGTGTTTTGGTAAACTCACTAAGCTTGTGCTTATAGTTTTATTGTACGTTTCAGGTACTTCTTCTGATAAGAGCAAGGGCCCGGCTTGATGGCGCGACATGCATTCCCCCGGTGTTTTCATATTTAGTTTTCGTACTCTATATTTTATAATGATATGGATACGTAATGTGATTTTTGGACATCTTGTGATTTATATTTATGAAATTAAAAGTTGAAATTTTCTGTAAAAATTTGGACTGTTACAAGTTGGTATTAGAGTCTTGGTTTGAGAGATTCGGGCACACTTCTGGGTGTGTTTGAACTCAAACTGAGGAAATGGTAACAAATTGCTTTTCAAAAAGAAACCAAAGTTAAATTTCTTGAAAACAATTTTGTAAGAAAAAAGGGAGAATGCAATGTGCATAATCGGCCATGCTTGAGTAAGTGTTCCCAATGTTTTAGCCATGCTATAGTATATTTGGAAATATTGTTGTATGGATTATTTGCTAAGTGTATGCTTTCAAAGTTGTACATGTTTAGGATTGCATAGCCCTATAATGAGGGAATCTGCCTTATTCATGTTCCTTCTTTGGTTGTGGTTTAGGGTAGAAGCTTTATTTGTCAGTCTATGTTATTCTGTTTGTGTATAGCTTGCATGCATAAGGCGACCTGTTATGATTAATTTGTGTTTCTGGTTTGGTGAGGGTTGAGAATCCTAGGGTAGTCTAGGATCTGAGTTAGTGTTGTGTTTATGAGTTATGATTTGTGATTGGATGATTTAGGGATATCAGGTATGGCCTTGGGGAAGGTACAGATAGGTGTGGAAGGTAGTATTAGGCCTCTACTACTGAAAGCACAGGACATGTACTCGAAGCAATGACATACCTGATAGTGGTCGTTGTCGAGGCCAACAAAATAAGTACCCTAAATATTACCACTAAAATAGTGTATAGTGGTAAAAATGGGGGGTTTAATTCTTTTTGATTGTTTGATAGAATTAAAACTAGCTAGAATGTAAATATGACAAGTAACAAGTAAAGGATTTGATTAAATTCAGTGAAGTGAAATTGGTTGATTTTGGAATACACCACATTGATGACATGGTTGACTTATCATTAGACTAAATGGAGAAATCTTGTGAATTAGTTTAACTTAGCTATAGCAATTCATAAGCACAAATTACCTCAACTCTTCATTGTTATTAAAATGGCAAGAGGAGCTCTAACACATTTCCTTAATTAAAGTCACAAAATCAATGAACCATGTAATCTTGTGAAAATCAATTAGCTTTAAGTTCTAAGAGTTACCAAGTCCAAAAGATAATCAAATGCTTACATTATCATTATGGAGGAAACATTCCCATGGTCTAAATGAAATGAAAACAAACATGTAAACCATTTGTTGCTTACTAATTTGAGGGTCCATTACTTAACCAAGAAATTAGTCAACAAAAATAGCATTCATTCATTAAAGCTCATGATCAAAGATAAATAAACACAAGGAGATGTTTGACTAGAAAACATTTCCATAAACTTCAAACAAAAGATAATAATAAGTCTTCAAAGCAACTAATCATCCATTGGTTAAACCCTCATCAACCAAATGTGAATCTAGCCAAGCATGGCTAAAACTAAAGAATTACAAAATGGTTTAGAGATACCAAACATGATTCAAAGTGCAAGATGAAATGAAATTACACTAATCTTCAAAATCTTCAAGTTCTTCTAAAGCCTTCTTGAGAGAAAATAAGTGATTCTCCAAGGTGTTGATAATGAATCTCCCCTCCAATCTCCAGTAAAAAGTGCTTTCTTTCGGATTCAAAAGCTCCCCACAAGCCATCCACCAACCTTCCCAAAATAGAGTCAAAAAGTCAAAACTCGGATTCATCACAACACGATCCACGTGGACCGTTTGTGGACCCACGCGGACCGCACGGGTCTTGCTGATGGCATGCCTTGGCCCATTTAAAATACAATCCAGCCCAAATTTCCTCATTCATCTTCAGCCCACATGCATAACTCTTGGTAGCCCAATTATGTTATTCCAAAGCCTCTAATGATGGTCTAATGCTTCTTTAATCCTCCTCAACTTGAGTCCTCGTCCAAAATAAAATCCAACGTGCATCCCGCTTGTACTGACACCAAGCTCAATCGCCACACTTCAAGTCCATGAACAAATTGCAAGCCCCCAATAGTCTCGCACTCCTTCCACACCTCCATTAACAAATAGTATTCGATAAATCCTGCAAATAAGCTCAAAAGACTGGAAAGCACTCGGTAAAGGAGAAAAATAACAAGAAGAGAAAATATGCATGAAGATTAACTAAAATGAGATGGAATGTGCTAAAATAAACTATAAAAAGAAGCAAATAAAATGAAACTATCAAATCACCCCAAGATTAAACCTTACTTGTCCTCAAGTAAGACAATACTAAAATGAACTTGGGATGAACTATCCTAGAAAGAAAAAAAAGAATGAACATCTTAGGAGGAAATTCACGACACGCCCTTAAAATAAAAACATATAATCCATTTTTGGGATAAGAATCGCTTTAAGGGACGAGCCTTTGTTACCTTTCTAGCAAGGGATATATGTTGATCAAGATGCAAAATGAGCATGCATACTTCACTAGTATGGTTTATGTGACGTTGTTTCGTGGTTCGATCTAGCCCACTAGCCATAAGAAAGTGTCCCCCGGTTAGAACGTTCCTCACTCCTCACAACTTCAACCCCACGCCAAGAAATAAAACCTAGCAAAAGATAACTCGGGCAAAAAATAGCGAGGAACGAGCTATGTACAAGGTTGGCAAACCACCATCATCTAGAAGAATAAGTGCTTCCACCAAAATAAGATCATGTAGAGCGAAGAATCGAGCACGCGATGAGAAAAGACGCCAATGTAATTGCCAACCAAAAACGAAATCTAACTAGAAAAACATCAAACCAGAAACAAATTACACGAACTAAAATCCAAAAATGGCTAAAAATCTACTAAAGAAAACAAATGGATACAACTCCATGGCCTGGCCTTTTCTTTTATTTTTTTATTTTTATTTTTATTTTTTTATTTTTTTATTTTTTTTGGACAACAAAACCCCAAGGACACAGTTACAAATACAAATACTTAAGACACAACGAGGAAAACACTAAAAATACATAATTACATTCGCATCTTAAGATTGCGATAATATTTGACTTTTCAAAATCTTTTTTTAACACTTTAACACTAGAACCAAGAAAAATAAAGTTCAAATTTCACGAAAGATCAAAGATTTGACTTCTCCAAATAAATTGGATACATATGGAATTTTCACGTACACAAACTAAATACTAGAGTTTATTGAAATTTTTGGTAAATTGATGCAAAATTTTTTCGAACGACATTTTTTAAAACAATTTACTTTTGATTCTCTTTTTTTTGGCTCACTTTTTTGGTTTACCATAAGAGTATTACAATTACAACCTGGAAATAAAAAAATACAAAACATAACTATAAACTACCATAAGCGGAATCTAAATCTAATCCAAGCAAGAGGCCAAACGAGTACAACTACACTAAGGCTAATTCGAGATCAAGTGGGAAAATGTGTCTAAATCATAAAGTAATGAGATATGATGTGAATTGTAGCAGTTAGACACTAAAGACCTCAAAATATCACAATCTAGTTTTTATTCCTTTCTTGGGGGGTTTGATTGTGGCTTGTAAGGAAAATGCAAGTGAGGGACTAGTCAGCACGAGGCTAAGTTGTCCCCTACTTATGCCACACTTGCCATAAGTCGATTCATATGCATAACTACTTGCACTCTCTCCCCACGTATATATAAGAGAAGATGCAATAACTGAAGGTCCCTAAGAGCGATTCTTATTTGTTATGTGAGTTTCCAAATGAATTGTATTTAAGGTTTGTCGAGTCTTTCAAGTAAAGATGTTCGGAGATGAGAATAAAGAGATAAAAAAAATGCATGAATGCTAATGCCCTAAGCTAAATGTCATGTAAAAATAAAAAGTGAAAAAGAAGAAAATAAAATCTTTTTGGAGTTTTAACAAAAATGAATGCAAATTAAAGCTAAAATGCTTCGCAACCTAAGTTAGACTGCATGAGAAAGCAAAAAGAAAAAGGGAATACCCCACCCCAAGCTTAGAAATAAGCATTGTCCTCAATGCTTGGGGCGAGGCGAAAGTACCTAAACCAGGGGATCGGGAGGAGGATATGGGTATTGGAGGTAAGGGTAGGGGTAAGGTGGAGGTGGATAGGGGTGAGTGGGTGGAGGGTATGTATAGGGAGGAGGAAGTGGTATGTTGTCAAAGTGGTTTTGTGATTGGTGCCACCCCCGCATATGGTGCATCTGGTGAGACATGATTTGGTTAGAGACACAAAGGATCTCAAACCGTTCGGCAAAATTGGTGGGAAGCGGGTAATATCTGGGAGGTGTTTGTGGTTAGGCTTGTTGTGGACCATGGGTGGGCTCATCGTCGGGCTCGTCATCCACATGCATCCCGTCATCATCTTGAGCCTGGAGCGCATCCTCATTGACTGACTAAATGATGGTCCTTGCGGGTCTCCACTGAGTGCGATCGTGGAAGGTGAAGTTGGAGACTCGGGGGTCGGGAAGAATAAGATATCAGACCCCTTGAGGACAATAACATGTAAAACTGCTCCTGTTCCTACGACGGATGTGATGCATGTTTGTGCGAACTCGCTCATACAAGAGATTTTTGTTGTCGACGGGCGTATAGTCGTCCGGAAGCTCAATGTCAAGACCGCGGGCTAAAAGGGTGACAAATCCTCTAATGCAAATATCACCGGTTGTTTTGGTTCTCATGAGTGCGCATTTGTGGAAAAAGAACGAGGAAAAATCTGGGATCGGTGTGTTTTCACGTCGCGTCATGCACCAAAGGAAGAAGAGCTCATTTTTTGTGACTTGGTCAGCTTCTTTGTGGGTAAAAACAGTGCACACCAAGATACGATGGGCAATGCGGAGGCACGGGTGAATGATGGAGGTTGTCTTATCGTGACCGGCACATGAAAAGATCCCCCCGATGATTTCCGTCCAAAAAGTCTCGTGGTTGAACTCGACAGGAAAGGTGTCGAAAACCGTGAATGTGTTCGAGGAAGGTAAGCCTAAGATGTCATTTATCCTTGCAAAATCAATGTACGCCCGGTCCCCCATAAGTTGGAATGTAACTTTTTTTCTCTCGCTGTCTAACCCGCAGTCGGCAAGGAACTCTCTAGTAGGGAGCTCGTAAGTGTGTGCCATGAGTTCGAGAGGGTTTTCCCACTCGATGTTACGGAACAGTTGAGTGACCCCCTCAAGAACCCTTAATGAAATGAGTGTGGGTTTGCACACAAATTTGGTGGAGGCAACCTTCCTAGGCAAACTCTTCTTGTAATTTTTAGTTTCCTTTGCGTCCCGAAACCTTGGAATGTAGGGTTCATCATTTTGAGATGTAGCGGAGGCCTTGCCTCGGGCGGCAGCCAAGCGTTTTCTAGATGTGGACATGATCAACTTGCAAGGAAACTAACAACTACATGGACCAACAATACCAACAAATAATATTTCAATGCAAATCACCAATCGACTCCCTATGGACTTCTAAAATTGTTCAACAATCAAAGCAAGAAATAATTCCTAGACTCATTTGATGCAGTACCACATAAATTGTTGCTCTAAAACATGCATATTGGTCAATTACAGTAAAGGAAAGAGTGTACCCGTTGGTGAACACGAATTTTGAAAGTTGAAAATTTGCGCGCGAAAATTCGGGATTTAAAAATATTGCAACACTCCAACCCAAGCTTAAAGCTTTGCTCTATACCCGTGAGAAGCACTTTACCGCGAAAACCCGAGAAATCCGGAAACGGCTTGAGATTCTGGCAAAATTTTCCGGCGAGCTTTGAGGGATATTTTAGTGGGGTTTGTAGCCTTGCCCAAGAGGAGTACAATGGTGGTGTCGGAATTGCGAGAGGTTGTCGGAGTTGCCCGGAAAAAGACCAGAAAGTGGCGAGATGGTGGTGGTGGCGCCCGGAATTCCGGCAACAGATCGGAGTGGTTTTTAGTGGGGTTTGGAGAGCACGAATAATGGGAGAGAATGGCGGTGGTTTCACGTAATTCCGACCGGCGGTTTGACGAAAATCGAGTTTTAGTGTTGAAGGTGGGGGAGTTTTAATGGAGTTTATGGAAAAGAAGAAGAGAAAGTGGGGAAGAGGAGGGCCGGTTGTAGCTTTTCTTGGGTTTAATTCGTGGTCAAACATGGTCAAGACCCGGGTCAACGAAAGTCAACATGTCACACGGACGTTTCTGCGAGTAAATGCGGTCCGCATAAAATGTTCTGTAAACCCCCAATTTTTGAAGATGGACGCAGACGTTTTTGGGGACCACACGCGGTCCGTTTGTTTATACACACAGAAACTCCTTCGAGTACACGCGGTCCATTTGTGTTTTGCTGAAACATCTAAATTTTCGCCCTTTGACCAAAACGAATATCGGGGCTTAGAATTCAACACTCCTATACTGCAAGAAGGAAAAAGAAGAAATGTTAAGTGTAAAAGGGATCTATCGAAGACATTTATTCGAAATTAGAAAAGATGAAAACATCAAGTTTTCCAAAAATGCCCTTCTTTAACGTCTTTGGTGAGACGTCTTCCCAGCTTGGTTCAACACTTCGGGACATCCAAATGGATGATTTCGAGGGCATTTGCATTAAAACCTTCGTAGAATGGCTTCAAACGATGCTCGTTGACTTTGAAAATTTGTCCCTTTTTCACTTTGTATTTCAACCGCTCTGTGCTCAAAGACTTTTAGCACAACAAATGGATCTCTCCATCTTGACCTCAATTTTCGGGGAAATAACTTCAATCGCGAATGGTAAAGCAAAACCCTATGCCCCGATTCAAAATGCTTGCGGGTGATGGACTTGTCGTGGAAAAGCTTAGTTTTTTCCTTGAAAGTTCTTGAGTTTTCATAAGAGCCATTTCTCAATTCTTCTAACTCTTAAAGTTGAAGCTTCCTATGCCTTCCCGCCTCATCAATGTTGAAGTTGCATTGCTTGACCGCCCAAAATGCACAGCGCTTTAATTCCACGGGAAGATGACATGGTTTTCCAAAAACAACCTAAATTGAGACATTCCTATCGGGGTCTTGTACGCAGTCCGATAGGCCCACAAGGCATCATCAAGCCTCGAACTCCAATCTTTTCTTGTAGGATTCACTGTTTTCTGAAGAATAGACTTAACTTCACGATTCGAAACCTCCGCTTGGCCATTCATTTGAGGGTGGTAGGCGGTAGAGACACGGTGGGTCACGTTGTACTTTCTTAGCAAGGCCTCCATCATCTTGTTGCAAAAATGTGTCCCTCGATCACTAATCAGTGCCCTAGGCACACCAAATCTCACAAAAACATTAGACTTTAAAAACTCGATAATCGTTTTGGCATCATCCGATCGTGTGGCTTTGGCTTCAACCCACTTAGAGACGTAGTCAACCGCGAGCAAAATATAAACGTTGCCAAATTAGACGGGAAATGGGCCCATAAAATCAATCCCCCATACGTCAAAAACTTCACAAACAAGGATTGGATTTTGTGGCATTTGGTTCTTTTGTGAAATGTTCCTCGTCCTTTGGCACCGTTCACAACTTTTGCAAAACAAGTAACAATCGCGTGACATGGTTGGCCAAAATAGTCCACATTCAAGGACCTTTCTCAAGGTCCAGCTAACTCCGAAGTGTCCCCCACAAGTAAATTCATGACAAAATTGTAAAATGGATTGATGTTCTTGTTGGGGCACACATCGCCTAATGATTTGATCAGGACAATGTTTGCACAAATAAGGTTCATCCCACACGTAATACTTTGCATCACTTTTTAATTTGTCTTTTTGAGCACGCGTGAATGTGTCGGGATACCTTTTTGTGACCAAAAAGTTAACGATATCGGCATAACAAGGAGTAGATTGAGTAAGGGAAAAGAGATGCTCATCCGGAAACTCTTCCCGCAACGGGAAAGGAGTCTCATTTGAAGTGATCCAACTTAGATGGTCGGAAACAAGGTTCTCGCTTCCACTCTTGTCCCGAATCTCCAAATCAAATTCTTGCAATAATAGGATCCACCGGATGAGTCTTGGATTTTCATCTTTCTTTGTCATCAAGTACTTGAGTGTCGCGTGATCCGAATACATTATGACTTTGGTACCGAGTAGGTATTGTCTAAACTTCTCCAAAGCGAACACTATGGCCAATAGCTCCTTCTCCGTGGTAGAGTAATTGCTTTGACCATTGTCTAGTGTTCTCGATGCATAGTAGATCACATGGGAGGATCTTCCATTCTTTTGACCCAAAACGGTGCCTATAGCATAGTTGCTTACATCACGCATGATCTCGAAGGGGAGATCCCAATTTGGAGCTTGCATTATGGGAGCGGATGTAAGCAACTCCTTCAGCCTATCGAAAGCTTCTTTGCATGCCTCATTAAACTCGAAATCAACTTCTTTTTGCAAGAGTTGGCACATTGGTCTTGTTATCTTCGAAAAGTCCTGAATGAATCTTCGGTAGCAACCTGCATGGCCCAAAAAAGAACGAACTTCCCGAACACAAGTCGGGTAAGGTAAGCTTTGAATAACATCAATTTTGGCCTTATCTACCTCAATTCCTTTCTTAGACACAATGTGACCCGAAATAAGACCTTGAATCACTATAAAATGACATTTCTCAAAATTTAAAACCAAATTCGTTTCAATGCATCTTTTTAAAATCTTGGTGAGATTGGTCAAACATTCTTGAAAAGATATGCCATATACCGTAAAATCATCCATAAAAACCTCAATTATATTTTCAACATATTCCGAAAAGATACTAACCATGCAACGTTGGAAAGTGGTCGGGGCGTTACACAATCCAAATGGCATTCTCCAGTATGCAAAAGTGCCAAATGAACATGTAAAGGTTGTCTTTTCTTGGTCTTCCGGTGCCACCGGGATTTGTTGAAAACCGGAGTACTCGGCGAGACAACAATACTGAGATTTTCCGGCAACCTTTCTAACATTTGGTCAATGAAAGGCAATGGAAAATGATCTTTTCCTATGCTTGCATTGAGTTTTCGGTAGTCAATACATACTCTCCACCTGTTTTGCACGCGGGTGGGGACCATCATACCTTTGTTGTTCTCGAACACTGTGATTCCCTTCTTCTTTGGAACAACTTGCACCGGGCTCACCCACTTACTATCCGAGATTGGATAGATCATCCCCGCATCAAGGAGCTTCAAAATCTCTTTTTTCACAACTTCCATCATAGGCGGGTTCAATCTTTTTTCTGCATCCCGTCTCGGCTTGCATTAATCCTCCATCAAGATCTTATGCATACAAGTGGAGGGGCTCAATCCCTTGATATCCGCAATCGTCCAACCCATTGCTTCTTTATGTTCCTTCAACACCTTGAGAAGTTGCTCTTCTTCACATTCGGTTAAGTGAGTTGAAATGATGTTCGTAAGAGTCTTGTTGTTTCCCAAGTATGCATACTTCAAGTGTTGGGGTAGGACTTTCAATTCTAGTTCTGGTGGTTGAACAAGGGAGGGTGGCAATCTTGTATGGGTTTGAGGTAACTCAATTTGCTTCACACTGAATTGAGTGATTTTCTTGATCTCCAAATTGTTTACCAATCTTTCAACTTCCGGGTCTAACGATTAGAGTTTCAACTTCTTGGCTGATTTTCCGCAATCAAATCCTTTGCTCAAAATCATCTCCAACATGTCACCATTAGACAACTCAAACAATTATTGGGTTAATGGTTCGACAACATCCACAAAACACAAAGATGAAACATCACTAGGATATCTCATAGCATCGTATATATTGAAACTTATTGTTTCCCCATCAAAATCCATCGTTAAGCTTCCCGCATACACATCAATCCTAGCCGTTCTAAATCAATCACATAGAAATCCATCGGGAAGACCAATTGGTTCACTTGCACCAAAACATATTCTAAAACACCTCTAGGAAAGACACTTGATTTATCCGCAAGAGATATTATGACTCCCGTTTCACTCAAAGGTCCGACATTCAATGATTCATACACCGAATAGGGCATGACATTGATAGAAGCACCAAGATCAAGCATAGCGCTACTAACATCCCCAATCTTGCAAGGAACCTTAAACATTCCGGGATCTTTGCATTTGGGTGGAAGTTTCCATTCAATGATTCATAAATCGCGGATTCGTTTTCATTCATTGAGATCTTTTCGTTTCCCTTCAACTTCCTCTTATTGGTACAAAGCACCTTCAAAAACTTTGCATATCTAGGGATTTTCTTGATGGCATCAAGTAATGGGATGTTTACTTCCACCTTTTGAAAGGTGTCCAAAATCTCTTTCTCCTCCATATTCTTCTTTGAAGTTGCAAGTCGGGAGGGGAATGGCGGTTGAGTGGCTATTGGAGTCACTAGACGGGTAATCTTCTTTGGAACTCCGGCTTATGTAGCATTCTTAACAACGGGATCCTCAACGGGAGTGATCTCTATTTCTTCCTCCTCTTCCATTGGCTTCTTCTTTGAACTACTTTCTCCGTTTTGTTTACCACTTCTCAAAGTCCCCACATTAACATTTTGGTTCTCTTCGGTTTGAGAAGGGAGTTTGGCACGGGACTCCAACTTGCTTAAAGATGTATCTATATCTCCCATTTGTGCTTCAAGGTTGGAGATACTAGTTCTTGTCTCTTTTTGGAGTTGTTGGGTACTAGTGGCTAAGGATTTGACAATGTCTTCAAGAGACATTCTGGAGCTACTTGGTTGGGATTGAGGAGGTTGTTGGTGATGATGTGTGTGACATCCCCATTTTCACGGCCAGAAAAGACCGATTTTGTTTATGCTTTATTTAAAAATTAGAGTAACATTTTAAATAAAAGTATTACGGAATTTGTTCCCAAAATAAAATATGATAAATATTTATCAAAGCATTTCCGAAAATGTATTTCATTAAAAACCTTGGGATGTCATGTTCGATACAGATCAAAAGCATAAACAGTACGATGTAAGCCTTACTACATTATTTCATATTTACAGGCCTACAATCCCTTATCTCTCATCCAAACATCTATGCTCATGCGCCACTACCTGTAATACAAGAAACTGAGTGGGTCAGGCTTGGGAGCCTGGTGAGCATATAGGGTTATCAACCCATAATAAATAAGTTTATTAACTTTATCAAACCAATCAAACCCGATTACCCCTTCCCGTTATCCTCACTTTACGTCCCTAAAACATCCAACACAAGTGACCTAGTCTAAGGACTTTCATCGGGGTGCAACACATGCTTCGGGGGTTCCTTAGAAATTCATGTCAAATAAGGCAACCATGTGGGGGATGGAGTACTGCTGGTGAGCACACAGTTCAAATAAACACCTACAGGTTACGAGCCTGCTAGCGTTCCACTGGACTGTCTAGAATAGTCTGTGGTCGTCATCTATACTCCGCTAGATGACTAGATCATCAATAACATCTATAACGAGGTCTCTCATTATTTTATTTTGTCACACAGCAACTATTACATCTACCCATGTTTTACCCAACACATTTTGTAGATAGAAAATATATATACAGTTTAAATCATTTAAAACATGTATAAAATCGTTCATCCAACATAGATAGCAAGTATACAAATAATATGCACACGTAGCACGTAATTTATATAAAATACTCCATATCTATGTGTAAGATGAAAATAACTATGTACTCACTTGATTAGGTGGTGACTCTGCACTTGGACAGCACTTCGTTACCTTTAAAACAATTTCCTTCGACAAAACCTAGTATCATTACCGCTAGGGTTTAGTCTAATATTTACCGAGACTAATTAATAGTATAGCCATTATTATTATTATATAAGCGTTAAGCAACACTCTTATATAACTCATAATAATAGCCCAAATAATTATTTTAAGGTCCTAATAATGTTACTATAATTAATTAGAAGTTATATTAAAAAGAGCTTAGGCGTAGCTCACTTACAGCGGGTTTTTCTCGAAAACCAGGCTTCGCTTGAAGCAGCGTTTCCAAACCGAAAGACCCTTTTTCTCGAGGCTCCGGGAGCCTCGGGGATTCCTTCGGGTGCTAGGGGGTTTACCTAGACTTTAGGGGGCTTAAGATAGGCTAGAGAGAGAAAGTAGTAAGAGAAAGAAGAGATATTTTGTGTGAAAAAGATGGCAGCCTCGGCCCCCTTTTATAGGCCGAAGTTAGGACTTACGTTGGGCGTTCCGCAACACTACGCGGGGCGTAGTCTCGGATAAGGCTGCCAGGTGTCGAGGCTTCGGTGGGGCGACGTGGAGGCTTGTGGACCGAGGAATTCAGGCGTACGCGGCGCGTTCCGAGCTCGGACGTTGGGCGTATGTGAAGGCGACGTGTCACGATCCGTAGCGAGCTCTATGATCAGCATCGGACGGCTGGGATTCGGCCACGTCATCGCTCTTCCAACAGGCTTCGCAAATTCACTTTCCGACTTCTAAAAATCATAACTCTCGCATAAGAGCTCCGTTTTTTATGTTATTTATATCAACGCGTAGGCGGGAACGTACTCTACAACTTTTGTTTAAACTCCGTCGGTTAATTTTGACTTTATTTTTAAAGTTATATTTTTAACAGCCCGGGATAGGATTGGTCCGTTAAAAATTCATAACTCCTTCATCCGACGTCCGTTTTAGTCTGTCTTTTTATCGTTACGCTAATATTAACGAGATCTTCGATTCTCGTTTAGGTTGTGTCAGTTAAAAACCGCTCGATCTAATATTTGAACTTCGGGTTGTACACTGCTAAGCCGAATCTTTGAAAAATCATAACTTCCTCATACGAAGTTAGATTTGGGCGTTCTTTTTATGGACGCTCTCGGTTTAACATATTCTATGACTTTCTTTTAGATTTCTAAGGCTAAAAATCGCTCTATTGTGAATTCACTATTTACGCTTCCCGGTGCCGTGCCGGTTCCGTCGCAAAACTTCGACGAGTCATAACTTCTTCGTTATAACTCGGATTTCGGCGTTCTTTATATCCCCGGAATCCTTGTTTCGACCACTAAAACTTTATGTAAAGGTATCGGGTTTATCGCACACTTTAATTTTGACGCTTATTTTTATTCTTTATTAATTATATCTTTATAATTAAGTATAAAGCACATAAATTCACATAATTTACATAATACTCAAATAATTCATCTTTATTACTTCAAAAAGAGTTACAATAGTTGACCTAGACTATTACATCATCTACTAATGCTTAGCCCCGAAACACGGGCGTTACAATGTTGAGGGTGCGGTTTGGGTTGATAGTGTGGTTGTGAATGTTGGTAATGAGGTTGTTATGGTGGATAGGAAGGTCTACACAATGCATTTTGAGGCAATGGTGTTGGGTTGTAGCTCATGTTAGGATTTGGCTTCCAACTTGAATTGTATGCATTTTGGTAACCGGATGGTTTGTTGTGGTAATTTTGGAACTATCCTGTGGCATTCACATGTTCCGCATCTTCTTGGAGAATGGGGCACATATCCGTAGGATCTCCCAGTGTTGCACATATTCCACAAACCATCACTTGTGGAGTTTGCCCCACGGCTAGCTTTTGAACAACGGAGGTTAAGTCTTTGATTTGAGACTCGAGGTTTGATGTTCCCACCTCATTGACTTTTTGTTGAGTTTCTCTCTTCATTTCTTGGCGCGGGCCAAAATGTTGTGGGTTTGCGGATATGGTGTTAAAGAGTTGCCTTATTTGTTGTGGAGTTTTTCTAAAGACATCTCCGCCACTTGAGGCATCAACTAGTCTTCTCTCCATTGGTAACAATCCCTCATAGAAGTGTCGGATGAGGAGTTGTTCCAGAATTTGATGTTGTGGACAACTATAACACAAGTTGTTGAACCTCTCCCAATAATCATGAAAAGTCTAATTTTGACCTTGGCGAATTCCACAAATCTCATTTCTAAGACTTGAGACTCTTGAAGCGGGATAGAACTTGTCAAGAAAAGCTCCTGCCATGTCGGTCCATGAGTTGATTGACCCCGGGGGAAGATAGAATAACCAATCCTTTGCTCTATCGGCCAATGAAAAGGGAATGCCCTTAGCTTTATTTGGTCATCGGTTGACCCTTGTGGCTTCATACTAGTGCAAATAATATGGAACATCTTCAAATGTTTATAAGGGTCTTCATTCTCTAATCCATGAAAAGTTGGAAGGTGATGGACTAAACTTGACTTCAATTCCGAACCTCCTTCCAAAACGGGATAATTGATACCGGTTGGAGTTTGTGTAACATCGGTTTCCATCATTTGCCTCCAAGTTCTTTCGGGAGCTTCTCCTCCGTCCGCCATTGCAATTGGTTCAATAATGGGTGGATTTTGTTGTAGGGGTGGTGTTTCGGGAATTTCTTGGCGAGGTTCGGGACTAGAATCGGGTTCCGTGTCACTTGATTAGAAGTTTGACCACGTTCTATTCTCTTTTCCTTCGCCAAACGCCTTGCTTCTTTTTCAATTTCCGTAATATAAATCAAAGCACCTATACGTTGAGATCTCGGCATGGAGAAACAAATTGATTAAAAATAAACCAATCCCCAACAATGGCGCCAAAATTTGGTGGTTGTCGAGGCTAACGAAAAAAATACCCTAAATATTACACACTAAAATAGTGTATAGTGGTAAAGGGATCGTATCCACGGAGATTGGTTTAATTTTATAACTCTATAATAATCTTGTTCAAGTGCTTGTAAAACAAAAGTAAAAGTAAAAATTGGGGTTTAAATTCTTTTTGATTGTTTAACAGAATTAAAACTAGCTAGAATGTAAATATGACAAGTAAACAAGTAAAGGATTTGATTAAATTCAGTGAAGTGAAATTGGTTGATTTTGGGATACACCACATGGATGACATGGTTGACTTATCATTAGACTAAATGGAGTACATCTTGTGAATTAGTTTAACTTAGCTATAGCAATTCATAAGCACAAATTACCTCAACTCTTCATTGTTATTAAAATGGCTAGAGGAGCTCTAACACATTTCCTTAATTAAAGTCATAAAATCAATGAAGCATGTAATCTTGTGAAAATCAATTAGCTTTAATTTCTAAGAGTTGCCAAGTCCAAAAGATAATCAAATGCTTACATTATCATTATGGAGGAAACATTCCCATGGTCTAAATGAAATGAAAACAAACATGTAAACCATTTGTTGCTTACTAATTTGAGGGTCCATTACTTAACCAAGAAATTAGTCAACAAAAATAGCATTCATTCATCAAAGCTCATGATCAAAGATAAATAAACACAAGGAGATGTTTGACTAGAAAACATTTCCATAAACTTCAAACAAAAGATAATAATAAGTCTTCAAAGCAACTAATCATCCATGGATTAAACCCTAATCAACCAAATGTGAATCTAGCCAAGCATGGCTAAAACAAAAGAAGTACAAGATGGTTTAGAGATACCAAACATGATTCAAAGTGCAAGATGAAATGAAATTACACTAATCTTCAAGTTCTTCTAAAGACTTCTTGAGAGAAAATAAGTGATTCTCCAAGGTGTTGATAATGAATCTCCCCTCCAATCTCCAGTAAAAAGTGCATTCTTTCGGATTCAAAAACTCCCCAAAAGCCATCCACCAACCTTCCCAAAATAGAGTCAAAAAGTCAAAACTCGGATTCACCACAGCACGATCCACGCGGACCGTTTGTGGATCCACGTGGACCACGTGGGTCTCGCTGATGGCATGCCTTGGCCCATTTAAAATACAATCCAGCCTAAATTTCCTCATTCATCTTCAACCCACATGCACAACTCTTGGTAGCCCAATTATGTTATTCCAAAGCCTCCAACGATGGTCTAATGCTTCTTTAATCCTCCTCAAGTCGAGTCCTCGTCCAAAATAAAATCCAACGTGCATCCCGCTTGTACTAACACTGAGCCCAATCGCCACACTTCAAGTCCACGAACAAATTGCAAGCCCCCAATAGTCCTGCACTCCTTCCACACCTCCATTAACAAATAGTTTTTGATAAATCCTGCAAATAAGCTTGAAAAGACTGGAAAGCACCCGGTAAAGGATAAAAATAACAAGAAGATAAAATATGCATGAAGATTAACTAAAATGAGATGGAATGTGCTAAAATAAACTATAAAAAGAAGTAAATAAAATGAAACTATCAGATAGTTCTTAGAAGACCGGTGAGGAGGAATCTCTTTCGAATTCCTTATCTTGGTTATTTGTGATATTTTCAATTGAGGATGGTGATGATCACGTGAGGTTCAGGTTCAGGATCAGCATCAGGTTCAGGGTCGGGTACAGAGCCCATCGATGAGAGGTTGCACAATCTTATCACAGCCGAGGTTACTCGTGGCATCCTTGACGCTACCCCGGTGATTTTCGATACCGTCAAGGAGGGCATCATGGAGATCATGGAGGAGCGGCTCAGGTCTTTCCGATCCAAGATTGTTGCTGGCCAGATTAGGGCCCGAGCTCCCTCGTTCAGGGAGTTTAAGGCGTGTGGAGCGCCTGAGTTCTTCGGGGTCATGGATCCCATCACTACCCGATGCTGGGTGGCAGACATGGAGAATGCCCAGCGCACGAGCTCTTTCCCCGATACGGCAAAGGTGGGGTTTGCATCTTATATGTTGAGGGATAGAGCATGAGATTGGTGGGAGGAGGTGACCCACGAGGTGGGGTGTGCGGGTGTGGCTGAGATGTCTTGGCAGAAGTTTGTGTGGAGGTTTGATCGAGAGTTCACACCGCCCATTGAGGTGCAGCGATTGGTGAGAGAGTTTCAGGATTTGCAGCAGACTATTGAGACTATGGCAGAGATCACCGCTAAGTTCTTGGAGAGGACATTATTCGTCCCGCAGTACGCTACAGATGAGGAGATGAAGAAGACCAGGTATCATTTTATACCGAGGGATGATATACGTGAGTTTGTGAGCTTTTCGGGGTGAAAGACCCTAAATGAGATGGTGGAGAAGGCCCGAGAACGGGAAATTGAGTTAGAGCTCCACACAAAGGGGAAGCCGGAGCAAGTTCAGGCAGCAGTGGGTCAGGCCAAGAAGCCTAAGACCTCTGATCCTCCCAGCAGGGGCCAGCAGGTCCGCGACTGTTGTGCCAAGTGCGGTAAGCCGCACAGTGGAGCCTGCCGAGCAGCGGGTTCAGCATGTTATGTGTGTGGCCACCCGAGTCACATGAGTCGGGATTGCCCCACGAAGGGCTTGATTTGTTTCCACTACAACTAGACCGGTCATAAAAAGGTTGATGGTCCGAGGTTGGGTAGATGAGGAGGAGCAGTGGTGGTGCATGCGCCCACCACGATGAGGAACACAGATGGCCGCCCGATCATAGCGGAGGCTCCTGTGGTAAAGAGTCACGCATTTCAGCTAACTACTGAGGAGGCCCGAGCAGCGCCTGACGTCGTGACTGGTATGTGACCTAATTCTATTTCGTTTATTTTATTACCATGCTTATGTTGTTATGATTTTATATAGGGATATGTTTGGTTAATGGTATGTTGGATCAGATTCTTTTTGATTCAACGGTTACCCGATCTTTTGTATCTCTTGTTCTCAACAAAAAGCTTTGTGATGCTCCGGGGACTTTAGATTCCCCACTTAAGGTGGAGATTACGTGCGACTGCACCGTGAGTGCTGCGAGGGTATTTCGGAGGAGTGTCCTGAATATGGTCGGGGAGAGGTATTCTATCGATTTGGTTCTGATTCCTTTGCGAAGATTGAAGGTGATGGTGGGGATGGATTGGTTGGGGCCCAATGCGGCCATGATAGACTGCGAGCGTCAGTTAGTGAGGGTTCGAACCCCAAGTGGGGGAGAACTGGTTATTCATGGAGAGATATCATCACATGGGCCAGCTCTCTGTTCGGCTGCGACGGCTAGGAGACTTCTTCAGCATGGTTGTTATGGGTTTTGGCTTACGTTTCGGATACGAGGGTGGAAGCCACGCCAGATATGAGCAGGGTACTGATTGTGCGAGATTTTCCTGATGTGTTTCCAGAGGAGTTACCTGGGTTGCCACCCGAGAGGCAAGTGGAGTTTCATATCGATTTATCGCCTAGTGTGGCTCCGATAGTTAAGGCGTCATATCGTCTAGCTCCGCCTGAGATGCAGGAGTTGTCTACGCAGCTTCAGGAGCTTCTAGACCACGGGTTCATTTGTCTGAGAAGTTCCCCCTGGGGAGCACCGATTCTGTTTGTGAAAAAGAAGGATGGGTCGCACAGGATGTGCATTGATTATCGGGAGCTGAACAAGATAACAGTGAAGAATCGTTATCCACTTCCGAGGATTGATGATTTGTTCGATCAGCTTCAGGGAGCCTCGTGGTTTTCCAATATTGATCTTCGGTCAGGGTATCATCAGATGAGGATCATGGATGAAGACATATCGAAGACGGCGTTCAGAACTTGTTATGGTCATTACGAGTTTGTGGTGATGTCATTTGGGTTCACCAATGCTCCAACAACGTTCATGGATCTCATGAACCGGGTTTGCAGATCGATGTTGGATCAGTCTGTGATTGTTTTCATTGATGATATTTTGGTCTATTCTAAGACCAAGGAGCAGCACGAGCAGCATTTGAGAGAGGTGTTGGAGACCTTGAGGAGGGAGATGTTTTATGCCAAATTCTCCAAATGCGAGTTTTGGTTGTGTGAGGTGCAGTTTCTGGGGCACATCATCAACCAAGAGGGTATTTTGGTGGATCCCGTGAAGATTGAGGCGGTAATGGGTTGAGAGGTTCCGAAAAACGCATCCGAGATCAGGAGTTTCTTGGGATTAGGGGGGTATTATCAGAGATTCATCCAGGATTTCTCCAAAATTGTTGTACCCTTGACCATTTGACCAAGAAGAGTGTGACCTTTAGGTGGGGTCCAGATCAGCAGTCGGCTTTCGAGACATTGAGGCAGAAATTATGTGAGGCCCCGATTCTAGCTCTACCCGAGGGATTGGATGATTTTGTAGTGTATTGCGACGCTTCTATTTTAGGGTTTGGAGCTTTGTTGATGCAGAGGGGGCATGTGATCGCTTATGTATCGAGGCAGCTGAAGCCTCACGAGGTGAATTACCCCACTCATGATTTGGAGTTAGGGGCAGTGGTTTTTGCCATCAAGAGTTGGAGGCATTATCTCTATGGGGTACGATGTACCATCTTCACCGATCACAAGAGTTTGAAGTATTTGATGGATCAACAGAATTTGAATATGCGTCAGAGGCAGTGGTTATATGTGGTGAAAGATTATCACTGTGAGATCTTGTACCATCCCGAGAAGGCCAATTTGGTAGCCGATGCTTTGAGCCGTAAGACGGCAAGTGCCCCAATTCGATATGTTTGCTTGATGATGACAATGATTTCACATTTTTTGGATATGATTAAGGAGGCATAGGTGGAGGGTTTAAAAAGGGAGAACTGGAAGATCGAGCGAATTCGGGGGCAAATTCCATTGTTTATTCGAGATGGTCGAGGATTATTGACTCAGTGTGGCAGAGTTTGGGTTCCGGCATCCGGAGGTGTGAGGAAAACAATCTTGGAGGAGGCGCATAAGTCCAATTTTTCTATCTATCCGGGGGCCACAAAGATGTATTGAGACCTGAGATTGAGCTATTGGTGGCCCTGCATGAAGCGGGTGGCTACGTGGTTTGTCGAGCGGTGTTTGACCTGCAGGAAGGTCATTGCCGAACATCAGAGGCCTCACGGAAAGATGCAGCCGCTACCTATTCCCATGTGGAAATGAGAAGAGATCACCATGGATTTTATCACGAAGTTACCTAGGACGGTGCGGGGTGTGGATTCCATTTGGGTTATTGCGGATACGTGTCAATCGAACTGTTTTTGTTTCCTCTATTCATCGGCTCAATCTGCTCGATCTGATTCTAGCAGACAAGTACAATCTCATAATACCTTTCGTGGCCGCGGTAGGTCAGAATCTTTTTCTCTTCAGTCACCATCGTGTCGAAAATGTGGAAAGAATAACTAGGGTCAATGAAGAACAGAAAAGGACCAGTGATTTGATATGGATGCGGAGAAAAGGGTCACACGAAGCCCGTTTGCCCGATGAAAATGTTGCATGCTATGCTTGTGGTGTTACTGGCCACAGAAAGCGTTTCTTCCCTACTCTTATTAGCCAAATGATGGGAAGTTAAGCTTTTGTTCAACAACTGGTGGGTACTTCAACTAAAAAGGAGGAGGTGACAAAAAGCTAAAGGTCGTGCATTTCATATTACCACAGAAGAGGCACGCGAAGACCCTAATGTTGTGACCGGTATATTTTTCGTCAATTCTAGACCTGCTCACATCTTATTTGATTTTGGTGCCTCAGATTCTTTTGTGTCTCATAAATTTGTGCCTTCTTTTCAAATGGCTTGTTATGCACTCGCACAACCGTTTCATGTAAATACCGCGGGAAGTGTATGAAAGGTCCAGTTAATGTGGTTTGGTCTAGGCTTTCAATGTAATAGTTCAGTATGAGTATGTAATACATTTTGAGAGTTGTTTAGGTGTTTACTGTTGGAAAGTGTGTTTACGACCGTAAACAGAGTTTACGGCCGTAAACACGTTTACAGCCGTAAACCCTGTTGACGGTCGTAAACCCAGTTTGCGGTCCAGTCTAGTATAAATAGCAGAGGTGTAGGTCATTGTGAAAAGGTTGATGCCATTGCGTTTACAGAGTGTTCCATCGAGTTGTACCTGACGTTTTTCTGAATATAAACGTGTGCAAGCTCGATTTATTTTCTTCTTCCTCTTCTATTGTGATTGTTTGTTGCTTGATCATTGGTAAAGATCCTTTTCAGGACCATACAATTGGTATCAGAGCAAAAACCGGTGTCAAAGCTTCATTCAATCGAGATTTGGGGTGCTTAAACTGATATTCTTATTGTTCGAAGATTGGTTTTAGTGTTTTAGTGGTTAAAGGAACTGAATCTACTGCAAAAACGTGTTTTTGAAAGCTTTTTGGGAGTTTGCTGCCAACCGTAAACCCTTTTTACGGTTGTAAACTCAAGATCTTCAACAACCGTAAACTGTGAATCTTCAAAAACCGTAAACCAAGCTTCCTTAACCGTAAACGCTTAAACCGTAAACGTATAAACCGTAAACTCATCAACCGTAAACCAAGTTTACGGTCGTAAACAACTCAACCATAAACCCAGTTTACAGTCGTAATCACTTAAACCGTATACCAACTTTACGGTCGTAAACTCTTCAACTGTAAACCCAGCTTACGGTCATAATCATCATCAACCTTAAACTTTTTTGTGACTTCAATCTGCTTTAATTTTAAATGGAATCTCAAAGTCAAAATCATTTTCACGAACTTGATACTGTCATGGGCACTACTACGCGTATTCCAAGATTAATGTCTGCAGATGGTTTTCCTGAGTGGAAGTACAGAATTGAAAAATACATTAAGATGAAGGATTTCAAAGTCTGGAGAAGCATTCTTAGAGGCCCTGTTAGAATCACTATGACAGTCGGAGGCCAAGTGATTGACAAGGCTGTTGAAAACTACACTGATGAGGAGTTTGAGAAAGTTGAAGAGCAGGAAAGGGCTTTAGCCACTCTAACCATGGCATTATCTCCTGATATTGCTCAAGGGTTCCGATACTACACTTCAGCTAAAGATTTGTGGGAAGCCCTAATTGAGGTATATGAGGGCAATGAAGATATGAAGGAGAGTCGCCAGGACATGTTGAGACAAAAGTTCAATATGTTCAACTACATTCCAGGAGAGACTCTTGAGGCTCAGCTGCAGCGGTTCACAACTCTCACCACTGACATTGAACATAGCTGGGATTTTCTTGAACAAGTCAGAGATTAACAAGAAGCTTCTAAATGCTCTTCCTAGATCATGGGATATGAATGTTGCTGTGATTAAGAAGACTAAGGATCTAAACTGCCTTACTCTTGCTGAAATCATGGCGATCATCAAATCTTATGATATTGATGACAAACAGAGAGAAATTAACCATATGAACTCGTACTCTACTGCGAATCTTGGAATCTCATCCAATAATGCTCTCTCATCAATCATGACTTCCTCAGGCCAAGTGTTTGCTGCTGCATCATCCATTCCACAAAGTCAGCCATTTATCACTCCATAAGTTGTTCCCTCTCCAAATGTGCCCGTTGTAGCCTCTTTCTCAAACACTAAAGACACTGATGAAAATCTGGCTCTAGCCACTGGGCTTGTTAACTGCTACAATGTCTTTGTAGCTGGAGAGCTTCCACCTCAGCTGTCATTTACCGACCTGGATCAGATTCATCCTGAAGATGTGGAAGAGATGGACATTACATGGCAGATTGCTATGGCTGTTTTCAGGGCCAAGCAGTTTGCTAAGAAGACAGGGAAGAGCAACTGGGGCATGAATGCTGACAAGAAGGTGGGATTCAACAAGGGCATGCTGCGATGTTTCAACTGCCACGAGCCGGGCCATTTTGCTTGTGAGTGTCCAAAACCAGATCGTAGGACGAACAACAACAGGACGATGGTTGCAGTGGGAAACAATCGTGTAGGTGGTGCAGTTAATGGTGAAACTGCTATGGTCGCTCAGTCTTTTGATTGGGAGGACCAGATTCAGGCTTTGAATATCTCAGGGCCAGAAAATGCTCACCTAGCTCAGATTGATGATGCTTCCTTGAAGAATGATGCAGCTGATCCCGAAGCAGAAATGATGGAGCTGCAGTTTGCTCTAATTGTGTCTTCTACTTCCGAGCCCAGGAAAAGTGAGGTAAATCTACCGTCTTGTTCTCAGGCTTGTAATGAATATGTTAAACTTCTTCATGATGAAATTCAATTATTACGTAGAGAAGTAGAGGACCTTAGATATGAGGGTTATCAGCTTAGGAAAGGACAGAAGCCCCTTAAGGCCCAGCTAGAAACAAAAATAAAGGACTTTAAGAGAATTCAAACAGAATATAGTGAAAAATGTGAACTGTATGATCATATTAAAAGACAACTTGATGCTGTAACTGAAGAACTTGACGCTTTGAAAATTAAATGTGGAAAAACAGCTGTTAGTTTCAAAAATTATACTGCGTCAAGTAAGACAGTCGAGTCCTTATTTGAAACTCAATTGCAGTTCAAACGAAATCAGTCAAAGGTTTTAGGATATGATAGTGTACCTCCTCCTTATAATCATACATATCAGTATCAACCCCTATCAAAGGATGAGATTGCCAATGAACCGTTTAAGGTTTATGGCAAGCCATCTGGTTTCGTTTCAGGAGGATTTATTAATGTTGAAAGTACTGACATTTCTACTTCCGCTGCAGATCAACCATTAGATCAGGCAAAGCTTGCAGCTGGAGAATTTGCTTCTGTTTCTGTTTCTGTTTCTAATTCTGATATTTATGTTTCAAATGAAAATGTTTGTGGTTCTGATGTTAAGACTGATAATGTTTCGTGTGATGTTTCTACTTCTGCTACTGTTGAACTTAATTTCTTTGATATGTTTGATGAATTGTTTGGTAATTCTGATGCTTGTGATTCTCATGAAAACCCATCAATTCCACAAGTCACACCATCTGAGGCACCCTCACTTATCTCACAACCTATTTCTCATGCATGTTCTTCTGAGAAGAGTAAGAGTGTCTGTCAAGAAAATAAATCTGAGAAATGTAGTACAAGTTCAAATAATAAACATATTTGTTTTAATTGTGGTGTTGGTGGTCATATAGCTAGGAATTGTCAAAATAGGATCTTTGTGAACTATATGTCACCAAGAGGAGAGAATGAATCTCGAGGAAGGTCTTTAATTAGAAAATCCTCAAGAACTCGTTCTCGAAATGATGATTGGAAAGATGATCGAAGCAGAAAAAGGGCTGTTTTTCAAAAGAATAAAAAGGTTTTTACTAACAAAGCTCAAAATAGTTTGCCAAAACCGAACAAGGCTCCGCCTAGATCGGTTTCGTCAAAAAGCAATTCTGGATCTTCAACCACTTCGGGTAGAACATCCAGAGGCTCTGTGCAAACTCATAAGAAACCTATTTCAAAACCACCTGATAATGTTGTAAAACCTAAATATCATTGGATGCCCAAATCAATTTCCAATCCATCATCTCCATCCTCTGAAGTGATTAGGAACGAGGATCCTAATTTGAAAACTTTAAAAGATAAATCAGAGAAAGCGAAAAGGAAACCCAGGACAGTGATGACCTGGGTTCCCAAATCTAAATGATCTCGCTCATTTTGCAGGGACAGTTGCGGAGGAATGTCGTTCGTCCTTGGTACGTCGACAGCGGCCGCTCCCGGTATATGACTGGAGACATCTCCCAGTTGAACGACATTCAATCTTTTAATGGGGGGTATGTTTCCTTCGCAGGCGGAGATGGTGGCAAGATCACTCAAAGAGGAACTGTTACAAATGGAGTGCTAAGCTTTGAGAATGTCAACTTTGCTCCCGAGTTAAAGCACAGCTTGTTGAGTGTTTCCCAAATTTGCGACAAAGGCTATTCTATCCATTTTACCGATAAAGAATGCATGATTCTCAAGCCAGGCATCGTGATCCCGGAAGAGTGGATTCTCGTCAAATCTAAGCGGGATGGGAATGCTTACATTATTGACATGAACAGTAACATCCCTGAACAAGCCACTTGCCTGTTTTCAAAAGTCTCCGAACAAAACGCAATGTTGTGGCACCGACGACTCGGTCATGCCAACGCGAAAAACCTGAATCGCCTTGCTAAGAATGAGATGGTCCGAGGCTTACCTGTCAGAGACTTTATTACATTTGAGAAGTGTGTGTCCTGTGCCCAAGGAAAGCATCATAGAAAACCACACCTGCCCAAGCAAGTCAACTCAATCAGTCAGGTGCTCCAACTATTGCATATGGACCTATTTGGTCCGGTCAACGTCCTGAGCATCAACAGAAGCTCATACTGTCTAGTTGTGATCGATGATTTCTCTCGTTTCACATGGGTCTTCTTCTTATCCAACAAAGCAGGGGTTGCTGATCTGATAAAGAAGTTCATTATGATGATTGAGAAACAAACCAACAACCAGGTGAAGGCGCTTCGTACTGACAATGGAACTGAGTACAAGAATGTGGTTCTTGACCATTTTTGCACAGAAAAGGGGATCGTGCGTCAATACAGCTCTGCTCACACGCCTCAACAAAATGGCGTTGCTGAAAGGAGAAATAGAACTTTAAAAGACGCTGCAAGGACAATGCTTTGTGATTCAAAATTACCTGTTTTCTTTTGGGCCGAGGCGATTAACACTGCTTGCTATGTGCAGAATCGTGTTCTAATCAACAAAGCACAGATGAAGACACCGTACGAGATTCCCTATGGACACAAGCCTTCAGTCAGCCATTTCCGTGTATTTGGCTGCCCTTGCACCCTTCTTCACTTGGAATCCAACCCTAAATTCAATGCCAAAGCCGATGATTGTTACTTTATAGGATATGCTGCGCGCACCGCGTATAGGGTTTACAACAAGAAGACTAAGCAGATTGTTGAATCCTATGACGTGCGCTGGTTGGAGGAGAATGAAACAGACGCTCGAGTGGGTCCTGACTGGTTACTTGATTACACATCGCTTTTCAAATCCTTAAATGTGTCTTCGGATGGCTCAAATGGATCCTCTTCTGGTTCGAAGATTGTTTCTAAAGACGAAGACGAAGAAGTTGTTTACAGACCTCCAACGGTTGAGGGGGAGTCCTCTGCTCCATCTGAGGGGGAGTCCTCTGCTCCACCTGAGGGGGAGTCATCTGACCAACCTGATAGTCCAGAGTCTAAAGTTCAAGATGGAACTCCTGATGCTGATGCTACACCTCTTACCCATATTGAAAGAGAGTTCATGTCTAGAGATGCTTCCGCTGTCAATCCAACTTTTATGGAACTACTATTTCCTAAAGAAATTGCTAATGAGTTTGTAGCAGATCCATGCAATGTGGATCAATCTGCAAATGATGGAGGTTTCAACATTCACACTCTTCCTGTTTCACTCAATGATATCACCCAAGACATTCCTTCAAGAATTCAACGCGATCATCCGATCGATAACGTCATTGGCCAGCTGGGTGACGGAGTTAAAATCAGAAGTCAGAGTGGAGATGTCAATGCATGTCTCTATTCTTGCTTTATATCTCAAATAGAGCCCAAAAACGTTGACATGGCTTTGAATGAGCCCAACTGGGTAGATGCGATGCATGAAGAGCTAAATCAGTTTGAAAAACTCGGGGTTTGGAAGTTGGTTGAGTTACCGAAGGGCAAAAGGTCTCTTGACACGCGTTGGGTCTATCGTAACAAGCAAGACGATTCTGGTGTAATAGTGTGCAATAAAGCAAGGTTGGTGGTTCGCGGGTTTTGACAAGTTGAGGGTCTTGACTATACTGAGGTTTATGCTCTTGTGGCTCGATTGGAGGCTATTCGTATCTTTCTTGCATATGCTTCCTATATGAACTTCACGGTCTACCAAATGGATGTCAAGACTGCCTTCTTGTACAGCAAGGTGAAGGAAGAAATTTATGTTGATCAACCCCCTGGGTTCGTTAACTCCAAGTTTCCTAATCATGTCTACAAGTTGGACAAGGCATTGTATGGGTTACATCAAGCTCCTCGAGCATGGTATGCGACTCTAACAAAGCATTTGCTCGAGCATGGATACTCTCGCGGCACTATTGATCAAACTTTATTCATCAAGCATGTTGGTAATGATCAGATACTAGTCTAGATTTACGTTGACGACATTATCTTCGGGTCTACCAGTCCACAGCTTTGTAAAGAGTTTGAAGGCATGATGAAAAAGCGGTTTGAGATGAGTTCACTGGGTGAAATGACCATGTTTCTGGGGCTTCAGGTCAAACAAAATTCAACCGGAATCCTGCTACATCAAGCTAAGTATGTGGAGGATATTCTTGAGGAGTTCGGGTTTCAAGATGCGAAACCTGCATCGACACCAATGGCTGAAAGACCCCTGCTGAATCCAGATATTGATGGTGAATCCGTAGATCAGACACACTACAGATCGATGATCGGATCGTTGATGTATCTTACTGCAAGTCGTCCCGACATCATGTTTGTAGTTTGTCAATGTGCTCGCTATCAGGCTAATCCTAAACTCTCTCATCTTATTGCTGTCAAAAGAATTTTTCGGTATATCAAAGGCAGCCCAAAATTGGGTCTTTGGTATCCGAAGAATTCTGAATTTGATTTATATGCTTTTGCTGACAGTAATTATGGAGGCTGTGAGCTTGACATGAAATCAACATCAGGAGGGTGCCAATTCCTTGGTGATAGGCTGGTGTCGTGGCAGTGCAAGAAACAGCATACCGTCTCTACCTCAACAGCAGAAGCGGAATACATTGCTGCATCTGCTTGCTGTTCTCAAGTTATCTGGATCCAACATCAGCTGTTGGACTACGGTTTGAATTATCTAGAAACCCCATTTCACTGTGATAATGAGGCCGCAATTCAAATAACTAAAAATCCTATCCAACACTCCAAAACCAAGCACATTGATATCAAAATTCACTTTATCAGAGATTGTTATGAGCGATCGCTCATTAGGCTAGAACAGGTTCCCACTACCAATAATGTGGCAGGTCTGTTCACCAAGCCTTTTAACAAAGCTCGATTCGATGTGCTTGTGGGATTTTTAAAAATGATTCGTTTTGAGGATTAAATTTTTATTATTCATTAGGTTAGTTTAAATTTGCGCATTTTAGTGTTTTCATCCTCACCCATGCACAAATTTAGGGGGAGAAATAAACAAAAACCAAACAAAAATTGAAAAATTTTTAAAAATCCAAAAACATCTTGTTTCTGTTTTATTTTTTTCAGAAAACATTCAAAAATCCAAAAACATTAAAAATTCAGAAAAATCAAAAATATTGTCGCCTTCAGTTTTGCTTGTTGATATAGTACTGGGAAGTGATATTATCAAGTGATAATAGGCAATTTGAGTCTGCGTAACGTACCCAAAGTTGAAGGGTCTATGCTATGGGTTTGATGCGTTGGTAGGCACGAAAGATTCTAAATGGACATGACTAGGCATAGTTGAACTTAAGGAATTCATAGACTTGACAAATCTTGACCTAGTTAAATCCGTTTAGCCTGACAATACGACGCTTGGATAGGTTGAGTAGGGAGATATACATGATAATCCACCGGTCACATTAAAGTAATCTGTATCTAGAACTGTGGTTTAACTCTTCCTCGATGTGCGGATTCTGTCCTTAATTCCGGTATTGATGGGGCGACTGGTGAATTCCGATAAATTAGGTCTGTAGAAGGTTATATTCTTTCTTTCTATCTGTTAGTCATATGTTGCCTCCTCTGCGTGATCGAAAAATCCGACCTGGACTGTAAAATATGCAATTCTATTTCTCTGCATCCTCTATCTATGCAATTCTTTCTATCTGTTAGCCATATATTGTCTCCTTTGCGTGACTCACAATCCGACCTGGTACACAGTATATGCAACATTCTACTTCTCAATCCCTCTAAAACTTCAGTTAGTCATATGTTTCACCCTCTACGTGATTGGAAGAGATCCGATCTGGGTGTATAGCATATGCATTCTAAATCTATCTTCTCTCTCAATAATTGTCTGGTCACACGATGTAAGGAGTATTCTGGAAGTCCTTGATTACTGGAGCATATCAGGAAGCGGGAACCATGTTCTAGTACAATTAAAAATTGAACACTCACAGATTGTCTATAGATCTCGCTGCTAAATTTAGGTGGACAACAATATCCCTGGTCGTCGTCAGCTGAATGGTCCTTAAGATATAGTATCTAGGAACTTAGGATCACTTTGTCTTGTAACTAATAGTATGTCCTAAATCTGTCACAATTTTTCGTGTTTAAATGGACCACAATACCGGCGATCAACCAGACAAAGACGTGAAGATAGACGGTACCGACAAGTGGAGTAAGGCTATCTAACAACTTTGATCCCAGTATCACAAGATAATTTTCAGTGAATTTTGAGATGAATTTTGTCTGTGTTTATTCTAATTTTATTTTTATTTTTATTTTATTTTAATTTTATTTTATAATTGTCAAAAATTTAATTTTTAAATCTTTTAATTCTTAAATTTTAGAAATTAGTTTATTTTATTTTTAGTTTAATTTTAATTTTACTTTTATTTTAATATCCTCAAAAGTTTTATTTTTGAAAATTTAATCGGGATTTGGACTGTGCCTTGCACTGTGTGGGAGACAGGTAAAATTCAAGGGAGGTATAAAAGGTGGAGTTTACTGCTGTAAACCCTTTTCACCTTCCCCTCTCCCTTTACAGCCGCAAACTCTTTCTCTCTCTACTCTCTCTCATCCTCGAAATTTTTGTGAAGATTTTGCGAAATCAGTTAGTCCACTTCGAAGGTATGCTAAAACCGACTGGGGAAAAGCTATTGGTTCATCGATTCGACTGAAACTGGAGGATTAATCGTCGTTTATGTGTTCGTCGGCGTTTACGGTTTTGGGAGATTCAAGAACCGTAAACTCCTTTTGGGCTTACGACCGTAAACTCCTTTTGGGCTTACGACCGTAAACTCCTCTGAGTTTATGACCGTAAACTCAGTTTACGGTCAGGTGACCATTGCAATGGGTTTACGGCCGTAAACCCACTTTGGACCGTAAACTCAATTTTTGACCATGTTTGACCGTAAACTCCAACTTTTTGATCAAAATATTTTTTAAGGCCAAAATAAAATCGTTTAATTAAGAAAACTTAAAGCTCTAACTGTTTAAATACTTTGTTTTCTTACTTGGCCTGGTTTAGTGCAGATCAATGGCGAGTCTTAAGTTTGCTGACATGCATAACCTGGCAATTGTGTTGGATGAACCTCCTGTTGCTCATAGAGATTTCAGATCAATGATCTACAGACTAAGAGAATGATGCCTGGCTTGTGCCATCACTGTGAATCCAATCATTTATCAGAACATTGTCCGGGAGTTCTAGCAGACAGCCAACATGTCAAAAGACAATGGTGCATTCGCTGTTAAAGCTGTGGTTAAAGGATGCAAGATCATAATCACTGAGCAGTATATCAGATAAACATTGATGATCAATGATCAACCCGATTTTCCTACTGAAATTGGGATTGATGATGTTCAAAAGGTTCTCAAAAGGATGGAATATGAGGGCATCTACCCTCCCACGGTGAAGAAGCTTCTGCCTCCCTACTGGAGATTTTTGGCGCATGTGTCCGTGAGCTGTATCTCGGGGAGGAGATCAGGAGCTGATGAAATCTCTCTCAGGAACACAGGGGCAATCGTTTCACTGGCTGCTGGCATCAAATTCAACTTCTCGAAGTTCATTTTGGATGAGTTCTTGGTAAATATCAACGCTATAAGCCGGGAGACCAGAGATGCATTCTTGCTATATCCGAGATTTATTCAGACGTTCATCGACAACCAATTCCCAGAGATGATCAAAGATGGTGACAAGCTGGATATAAAGTCATTAGGCCCGCACACGATTGGTCTCATTAAGCAGAATCGAAAGGGCAAAGTCATCTTCCAAGGCTTACATCCTCTCGTGAAATTCGGAAAATTTGCTGAAATAGATGAATCTTCCGAATCTCATGGAACGTCTGACAAGATGTCTTCTGAGCCCACTTCCTCCGAGAGAGTTGTTTCTGAAGATGTCATCACAGTTTCAGATCATGATGAAGAAGAAACTCCAGCTGCTTATGCTCAAGTAGCTGAGGAACACGAATTGACATATGTTCAGGTACAAGGAGATTACAATGAGGGGTCTGCAACGGAGACTGATTTGTATGAAGGCCTCGACCTCACAGGATTCGATAACGATGAAATTCCTCTCAACTTCGGTAGCAATGAAGATTTCATGACCGGCGTAAACCTCAACACACTGCTTAAAAATATCGATGAAGTTGCTCATCAAGCAACGGAGATAAGGGAAAAAGAAGACGTTCTCGAAGCCACGCCTCCTCCTTCCAATCGAACGGCGGAAATAGCAATTCCTATGGTGACAGTATCAGGGATTCCTCCCCTTGATGTTGTTTTACCTACTTCTGAGCCATTGGAAAGTGATCATACAACTACACAAGCCTCTCCTCCTCCAACAAAAAGACGAAGACTTGACCCTAGACAGGGAATTCTTGATTCGAGTTCACTTCAAAGTTTTACAGCTCCACCAACAGCAACTTCAGTTATCGTCTCATCTGAACCTATCAGTGAAGGTCCTAGTACCTTCTATGAAGCTGGTGGATCTTCCTTCCCCACGGATTTCTCTCCTCCCGGGCCAGAGCATGATGCTGCCTCGGTTAAGTTAGCCAGGTTTTTGGCCAGAGAACAACTCACAACGCCTCCCTCACATGGCAAAGGAATTTCTATTGGGGGTGGCAGCTCAGGAGAAGAGAATCCTTCACTTCTTGGACTCCAGAAAGAGATCGATGCTCTGAATCAGAAAAATGTTGATTTAGATCAGAGAAATATTGAGCTGGATATCAAGGTCGCAGACCTTCATACTGAGAATACAAAGCTCAATATTCAAGTCGTTGAACTTATTGAAGACAAAGCTCTGAAGTCAAAGCAAATTACTGACCTTCAGACGCATTTCGGCCTGTTGACCGCCAGCTACTACGATCTTAAGAAGAAGCTGGAAGAAAACTTTGGCGACAAATTCAAGTCATCTGTTGACGAGCCAAAGATTTATCTTCCTGATCAAGATACTTCCATAGTTCCACAACCTACAAGGACGACCACCGTCGTTAATCGTTTTGAGAAAGAACCGGCTCAGGCTCCAAGTATAATGGCATTAAAACGCGCTAAATTGGCCAAGTCAGCTGAAAAGGGTCAACTTCTATTCAAAAGGAGCGCAGATCATAATGCACCCTGGGATCAACCACAGATCACCGTTACGGATCTGGGCGAACATCGTTTCAGAGACGTTTATGGTGATAGGTCAGGAATCATCTCGTGGGGATTCCATGACACTATGAATATGTTTATGGTGAGAAGAAAAAGCGGCAATACTGAATTATACAAAGATGCTCACGATTTTCATTCCTTTACTAGGATTGATCTTACGGAGCTGTCTAAAGCTCCTTTCTCAAATCCATCAAACAATCCCAGGGCGACTCAGTTCAAATAATTTTTGGAAGATCAAGTAGCTAAGGGTTTCCCTTCAATGAAGACTGCAGAGTCTATTATCAAGATTTACCCTAACGCTATTGATCCCAAAACAAGTCAGCCTCTTCGGTCAGTGATGTAGCCTGCTACTGCTCAAGTAAAGCAGATCCCCGTTCTTCAAAATTATCCAGATGGATCTCTTGCATCCATGCAATACTGGGTGTTTGATGAATCTGATGATGCTGCTGTCATCAAGCTTAAAGACGATTGTATCCGCTTGTATGACAAGAGGGATTTGCTTCAATTTGCCAAGTGGGACATACATCAGCTCTCCATTCATCAGATCAAGGTGGCTGAAGACATTTTTGAGCCCGTTGCAAAGGAATACACTTCGATGGTTGCTGAGATTATCGAGAAGGAGATGTGGAACGAAGCTATGGGAAAATCTGATGTGCTGGTGGTCGACAAAAGCTGAGTCCAAGCTAGTACCAAGCCAAGGGGGAGATTGAAAGGTCCAGTTAATGTGGTTTAGTCTAGGCTTTCAATGTAATAGTTCAGTATGAGTCTGTAATACATTTTGAGAGTTGTTTAGGTGTTTACTGTTGGAAAGTGTGTTTACGACCGTAAACAGAGTTTACGGCCGTAAACCCAGTTTACGGTCCAGTCTAGTATAAATAGCAGAGGTGTAGGTCATTGTGAAAAGGTTGATGCCATTGCGTTTACATAGTGTTCCATCGAGTTGTACCTGACGTTTTTTTGAATATAAACGTGTGCAAGCTCGATTTCTTTTCTTCTTCCTCTTCTATTGTGATTGTTTGTTGCTTGATCATTGGTAAAGATCCTTTTCAGGACCTTACAGTGTATCAATACTTGCTGATAAAATCTATAGAGATTGTGTCATAGAAATAGAAGGATAAAAATTTTCTTGTTAACCTGATTCCTATCTCCTTTCCCAACTTTGATATCATTCTCGGCATGAAACTTTTCAAGATGATAAGGAGACTTACGATAGTTGACATCGATAACTTCATAAATAAACGGTCAAAGGATATCGTAAAATAAAATCTATCAAGTGATACCGTAAATAGTGTATTAATACCTATGGAGTGGTGTTGTACATTTAAACTATGTTTGATGAAATAATAACACCTTTGGAGGAAGTTGTGTGTTTAAATTACATTCGGACGAGATGAATGTTTTGGTGTAATCCATGAAGTTGTTCCACCGCCGACCAGATTGAAGCAGTGATTGCTTACAGAGTTAGAAGAGTTGAAGATGGTGATAAATACTTCGACAATATCGAAATTGATGTTGTGCAAGATTAAGAAGAATTCAATGAAGATCAACGGAAAGGCTAACAAAGTTTTCAGACTCAATAGGCCAAGACCTTGCCTAACATTGTGATGTAGTATGCAGTTCGAGTAGTATGGTAAGAGCTGATATGTAACGCTCAGACTTAGTATTTAATAATACCGAGTGACAATTGACTTCTATCACATCCTTATGAAAGTTCCATATTGTGTTAAGCCGACTTTAACATACTTGATTAGGATGGTGAAATTAGTCATTTAGTTAGGCTGAATGACTTACTAGTCAGAGTAAGGTAGAGTATATAGTTGAAGAATATATACACTCATAGTCTTATATGAGAAGAGATGTTGTTGTTAGGAATGTCAGAGAAGCAAGTCGAAGTTAGTAGAACATACTGAGATGCAGTTAAAATGCAGACTTCCTAGAATAGATTCCTAGGAAATAGACTTAAAAGATACACCCATGAGAAGAAAATTTTCTCATATAAAGGAATGACGATGTCATGAAAGGATAATGAAATGATTAAATGTGCATGGAGATTTGCATGAGTTAGAAGATGATACATATAGTTGGAGACCATTTGTCTCCACACTACTAGGATAAATTCCGGTATAGTGTGTCTTGCAGAGTAGACACTATCCAAGAAAAAATTTATATGAAGAATTCGGAAGTGAAATTCCTATCGACCTAGGAAAAATATTAGGATATGCTAGATCGAGCTTATGCATAAAAAGGATTCTAGAAGGTAAATTTATAAAATCCAAGAGATGTTTGATAGAAACGCGAAATCCCTAGTTGATTCTAGGAGAAATTGTTGTATGTACTTGTTTGAACACACTCAGGTGTGATAAGTTGTTTTGTGAAAACTTTTGAATAATAACTTGGAAAACTGCGAGACAATACTTGGGACGAGTATGAGTAGGTGTAAATAGTAGTAGAGGCCTATACTACTGGAAGCACATGACTCATACTTGGATCAGGAAAGTCACAAGGTTACCAAGAAATTAGTAATCTGTTCCGTTTTTGTTTGAGTATGTCATTCCTTCGTTTCGGTGATGACTAAGAAAATGATTTTTTGTTCAAACCTTAGTGGTCGTAAAGAATCGAGTCTGACTAATATAGATCTGCAAAGTGAATTGATTGGTTCAGAGAACCATGTCTTGTGTAGCGACGAAACTTCAGTCGGAAGAATGAAGAAGGAGATGGTTGAGGTAGTCGATAAAAGTATAACAACCTTCATTAAAGGATTAAGCAACCATTAGCTAGAAATGCTACTGGTTATGAAGATATTATATCACATTAGAACATGAAGGAAGGTTTCTTCTATGATAGTGTTTGACTAATAGAAATAAGAGTATAGTTCGTTGTCTGTATTTTACGTTATGAAATCTATGGTCATTAGAATATTACCATTCGAGTTGTTGTTATAGGAAAAGTAAAGACCTTATCTTGAGTTGAGTCTATAAACCCAAATTTAAGAAGGAGCAAGAGTCTGCAATGAGAAGAGAGTGCAAGTTTGAGCACCACCATCAATTAAGAAGTCCAAGAGTTTGTTTAACAAGTCAAAGCGGAGCACCAAAAGCCATATGGAATTCCAGAAGCTCCAATGGAGAAATACGCACAAGTATACTTGGATAAAACTGTCGTGAAACATGGTGTGCTGCTAAAGATTACTTTCGATCGTGATAGTAGCTTTACTTCTCATTCCTGGGCAAGTATGCAATGTGCATTAGGATCTCGGATCACTCTCAGCACAGCTTATCATCCCCAGACAGATGGTCAGACGGAGAGAACAATCCAAACAGTAGAAAATATACTGAAGGTATATGAAGCACTATATGGGCGTAAATGTCGTACTCCATATTGTTGGCGTGATATAGGACAGAAAATTCTTGGTGGTCGTGAAATGATTCAAGACACCACTGATAAGATTCAAATTGTACAAGAAAGAATGAAAGCGGCCCAGGATCGACAAAAGTCCTATGCAGAAAAGAGAATACGACTCATAGAATTCCAGTTGGGTGATTTTATAACGCTGAAGGTATCTCCATGGAAAGGCATTATGCGATTTAGGAAGAAAGGAAAATTGAGTCCTAGAATTGTTGGACCTTTCAAAATCATCCAAGCAAGCATACCGTTTGGAATTGCCGAAAGATTTGGCAGGTATTCATGATGTGTTTCATGTGAGTTATCTGCATAAATGTTTTAAGCATATATGATGAAACAGACCTGTTATCCGAGGTGGAACTGGATAATAAATTAAGATATGTAGAAGAGCCCGAAAAGATTATAAACGACAGAACTGTTGATTTACGTAATAAGGAAGTAGAGTTAGTGCTTATTAAGTGGAAACATCATCGAGGCCCAAATTATGCTTGGGAAAATAAGAATGAGATAAGAATGAAATTTCCCCATTTGTTTAAATCGTTGTGATTTCGGGGACGAAATCCTCAAAAGGAGGAGGTATTTGTAACATACACGTTCAGTTATCGTGTTTTGTTAGTTTAAAAATGAATATTATTAAATGATATATGGTTTTGAGCAATGAGTTTAACAAGATAGTTTTATGAGAATTGAAGTAAAACTATGTTTAAAATCATTCGAGAAGTATTGGAAGTCTTATGAGATTCCAATCAAAAGTCAAATATTGAAATTAACGAAAATGTAAAATTTAAGTTGGAAATAAGCAAAAATAATGTTATTGAAAGTTGTAAATTATCTCGTTAGAAATGTTTAGGCAAAAACCTCATCGAAATTCGAGTTATAACGAAGAAGTTATGACTTATTGAAGTTTCGCGACAGAACCGGCACGACGCCATATGACATAAAAACTGAGTTTTCGATAAACAACTTTCCTTAGTGATCTAAACGAAAGTCGTAATATTCGTTAAAACGAGAATTTTCATAAAAAGAACGTCCAAATCTGACTTCGTATGAGGAAGTTATGATTTTTCTAAGATTCGGCAGAGCAGTACACAACTAAAAACTCGAAATAAAGATCGAGTGAATTTTAGCCAACACAACCTAAAAGAGAATCGGAGATCTCGTTAATAGTAGTACAACGGTAAAAAGACAGACGAAAACGGACGTCGGATGAAGAAGTTATGAAATTTTAACGGACTTTTCCTGTCCCGGCCCGTTAAAAATATAAAGAACGTTAAAATTTGCCGACGGAGTCTAAACGAAAGTTGTAGAGCATAATTTCACCTACGTGTGGATATAAAGAACGTCAAAAACGGAGTTCGTGTGCGAAAGTTACGAATTTTTGGAGTTTTATGGCACACATTACGAGGTTGGCCGGAGAAGTACGCCCAACGTAGTACGAAGACACGTATCAGCCACCAAGCACCTTCACATGATGGACGCGTATCCTAACTCAGCCACGTCTGAGGCCCGGGTTCCGAACCAATGCCACGTCTCGTACGCCCAGCGTACCGAAGTTACGCTCAGCGTAGAACACCGCCACGCCGTACGCCCAGCGTAGCGAGGAGTTATGCCCAGCGTAATGCGAGCCCTCGGATACTATAAATAGAAAGCGAAGGTCTCCGGTTTTTGGTTACAAATTTCATTCTCTCTCACTATCTACTCCTTCTCTAGCTACCCTAATACCCCCAAAGCCTAGGGAACCTCCCTAACACCCGAACCAAGTCCTGAAGCCTCGAAGTTCCCGAGAAAATAATTTTATCAGCCGAAACTCTGCCCGCGTAAAGCCTGGATTTCAACTAAACTCCATGGTTTCGTCAAAGAAAGTCATTTTTAGAGGCGAAGTGTTGCCCAAATTATCATTTTATCATTTGGCTATTTCACGGTGAGTTCAATATAGGGACAATTGTATGTTATGTTTTATATGTTCAATGTGATTTCCTGTGTTATTCTGGTTTTTATACCTTTGGCTATGTAAAGCATGACTCGTATAACTTCTGGTATTGGCTTTGAGCCTTTGGCCATGCAGAGCATGTCTCATATTATTTTGGTAACAGAGCTATACCTTTTACCACGAAGTGAATGACTAAGCATCACTTGGGTACTGGTATATAGCCTTTGACCATGAAGTGAATGATTAAGCATTCCATTGGCATTGGCAGAAGGCTAGGTAGGGCTGAAAAGCCTGTAAAGTGCTAGCAAAATGTTTATTCAGAAATCGTTTATTTTTCCATGCCACATAGGCAGAAGTCTTATTGATGTATATCAAGTTGAATTTGCTATGTCTCTTTAACTGTAAATCTTTGAATCAGATTATTCGTTGATATGGAAAGCATGTCATATGATACTCATCTGCTTTTGTTGTTCTTTGTCCCCCTTTGTTTCTGTCATGTTGATATATATATATATATATATATATATATATATATATATATATATATATATATATATATATATATATATATATATATATATATATGACATAACGTTATATTGTAACTATTATTGAACTCACTAAGCGTCACCGTTTATCCCTCTCAGTATTTAATTATTGCAGGTGATATGCATCCAGTATAGTTATGTACTGTTAGAAGATGTAGAATAGAAAATATTATAACTTTTGTATTTAGTGTATAAATTCCTGGGAAATTATGTAATATATAAAACTTTGTAAAAACCTCGTTAGTCGGTTTGTATCCAGTCTTTTGTAATAAGACCATATATGTAAAATATGTTTATGAATATGCATGTAGCATGTTTGGAATAATATTGTAAAGTTTAGAGAGATTCTTTCATATTACATGCTAGAATGTGATTGTATCACATTAGAACACGAAGGAAGGTATATTCCGTTTAGAAACTTGACTCTAAAAGACTTGTGTCTAGGCAGTGCATCATACGACGAGAGGTCATTAGAGCATGACCCATCAGTCTGTTATGGTAATCAAAAGAAAGAACTTATCTTAATCCTGTAAGAAGAAGAAGGAGTTTCCAATAAAAATCGAGATTGTAACACAAGGGTTACAATTGAAAGTCCGACATAATACGCGGAGCATGTGCAGGGTTGAGCACCGCCTGCGGTCGAGAAGTCCAAGAGTTAGATACTCGTTCGAAGAAACAAAGAAGTCACGGTTATTACCTAGGATGAAGAGATAACGTATGTAGTCATTATACAAACCCTTTCTCGTTGATGATTCTGGGAGGTAATCATCCTAAGGGGGAGATAACTGTAACCCCCGCAGATCCGGGCTAGTCATTTTAAGACACAATAAGCGGTGAAAATGACTTTTTGATAGAAGGTTATTTAGAATAAATAATCTTAAATAAGTTGTAGTATATGTTACAAGGGTTCCGTACATATAAAGAACGCCAAAATCCGAGTTCTAACGAAGAAGTTATGACTTGTCGAAGTTTCGGGACAAAACCGGCACGACGCTGTGTGATGTAAAAAGTGACTTTACGATAAAATGCTCTTTATCCTTAGCGATCTAAACGAAAGTCGTAGTGTTCGTTAAACTGAGAGCGAGCATAAGAAGAACGCCCGAATCTAACTTCGTATGAGGAAGTTATGATTTTTCTAAGTTCCAGCTCAGCAGTATGCAGCCCGGAGTTCGAATATTAAACCGAGCGATTTCTAGCCGACACAACCTAAACGAGAATCGAAGATCTCATTAATAGTAGTGCAACGGTAAAAATACAGATGAAAACGGACGTCATATGAAGAAGTTATGAATTTTTAACGGACTTTTCCTGTCCCGGCATGTTAAAAATATTACTTTAAAAATAAATTCAAAATTAGCCGACGGAGTCTAAATGAAATTTGTAGAGTACGTCTCTACCTACGCGTCGATATAAAGAATGTCAAAAACGGAGCATGTATGCGAAAGTTATGAATTTTAGAAGATGGAAAGGCAAATTGCGAGACAGATTGCGAGGCCACGCCCCGCGTAGCCTTTGGACGCCTCGCGTACCGAGTACGCCCCGCGTACACCGAAGGTACGCTCAGCCGCCTTCTTATGCGTGGTCCGAAGTGATCCACGTCGCTCCAGCCAAAGGATGACACGTATGAACGAACCTCGGATACCGCCCCCGCTCCTACGCGTTGCGTACGAGGGGTACGCCCTGCGTACCTCCGCAAGAACGCCCCGCGTAGACCGAGGATTCGGCCTATATAAGGAGGTGCGAGGTCAACCGATATTCTCACATCTTTCACTCTTTCTTTCTCTCTCTAGTCTCTCTAGCCACTTTAAAACACCCGAAGCCTAGGGAACCTCCCTAGCACTAGAAGAAAGCCTCGGAGCGCCCGAAGTCTCCAAAGAAAAGACTTTTTCGGTTTGAAACTCTGCCCGCGCAGAGCCCGGTTTTCAAGTAAACTTCCTGGTTTCATCAAAGGAAATTATTTTAAGAAGCGAAGCGTTGTCCGAATCATCACCTTATCAAGTGAGTGCATAGTCCCTTTCATGAACATGATTTTAATACAAGTATTTATTAAAGTATTAAATATCTGTTAAAGAGTTAAATATCTTTTAAAGAGTTTATGTGTGAGTGTATAGTCACTTTCATCTTACACATAGATATAAAGTATTTTATATAAAATACATGCTATGTGTATATATATTATCTATTTACTTGAGATGTATGTTGGATGAAAGATCTGAACTTCTTTCTTTTAAGAACTAAACTTTTTCTTCAGATCTAGACTGTAGATGTATTTTTTTCAGATCTGAATATTTTCTTCAAATCTAGACTGTAGATGTATTTTGTTTTCAGATTTGAACCTTTTACTTCAGATCTAGGCTGTAGATGTATTTTGTTTTTTAGATCTAGACCTTTTTCTTCAGATCTGAACCGTATATGTAATTTCTTTTCAGATCTAAACTTTTTCTTCAGATCTGAACTGTATATGTATTTTATATCTACGAATATGTTGGGTAGAACATGGGTAGATTAAATAGTTGGTTTTGATACTGCCTGAAATACATGTTAAGAGCATATATAATAAATATATGATGATTTAGGATACAGAGTAGACCTAAATAAACTAAGAGGGATATTGGGTAATATCTCCTTGTGAGTACAAATGAGATATACACGGAGGGAATAACTTTAAAACTTGCCATTTATCTGAGAGTATGGTTAGGACATAGTTACTTGTTTGTAGATCCGGGAGTATGGATCAGACATACACGATCCGGGAGTATCGATTAAGTAAAGAGGTAAACTTTAGATCCGTGAACACCCTTCCATCAATCATATGTGATTTTAAGACTTCATTACAAGTGTTTCCTAGTTACTAAGGTTGTTTAACTTAGCATATTAGTTGTTATATACACTAATTATATACATAAATGTGTCATTATATGCTTAATTGGATCCGTTTGTGCTCGAGACTTCACTTGGCATAATTAGCATCCTATATCGATCTTACATTCGAATCACTCACTACAAGTGAGTTCATACCCCCGTGTTTTCATAGTTTTTTACTGTTTTAAGGGGGGGGGGGAATACAAGTCTAACACAAAGGTTTTCTGTTACAAACAAATGGTTTCAAAAATTGTGTTAAAATGACATCAAGTCACCACAAGCATTTCAAAATAATAAACTTTTTAAATGATTTTATGAACTTATATTTTTCCCCAGAAATCATATATATATATATATATATATATATATATATATATATATATATATATATATATATATATATATATATATATATATATATATATATATATATATATATATAAATAAGGTTTAAAAGGCTTAGGACTGATAACTCACTTTGGTACCTTTTCCTTGTTTGGATGTGGGCTTATAGTATCGGTTATTTGTCTTAATGTCATTTCAATTTTACTTATATATATTTGTATATGTATATAAATATAAAAGTTATTTCATTCAGTTCAAATACCCTTTGTAACATGTTGAGCAAGGGGTTGCATTCATGAATAGTTAGTATCAATTCAGAAAGTACATATAAATTATAATAGGTATAATTTATGATTCATAAAACATTAATTCACGATTCAAGTATACTAAAGTACATTGTTATACAACAACAAAGGTTTGATTAAAAACCAATCAAGAGTATACATCTTTCATATCTAATTCAGGGGCATACTATTAGTCATTCATTTCAGAATGATTGGGGTTTTATAGCTATTATACATGTAACGTCTATATGCTTTTTATGAGTCATTCGGTTCAGGTTGTTTAGTTCATTTAAACAACATAGTTAAAGTCCTGAGTTTATAACCAGAATCTCCAGTCGGGGATTGAAACAAGTGTGTATAGATCTATATTGGGATTGACAACCCCGCACTCAGACTGCTAGCTACAGGCAGGCATACACGCCTACGAGTGATAGTTGTTGTCAACAGCTTTTAACGCCTTCAAAGCGTTTTTTCAGACCATCTAGTCTCGGTATGGTTATAATAACTCATTAAAAAGATATTAACAATATGTTAGTGTATAATTAACTAAACATAAGTACATTTTCAAAGTATTGGTTTATAAGATACAATTTACGGTATTACATCACAGTTTACAATAACAGCTGGTGGAACCAGGCACAATCACAGTTACAAGTTTTACATAAAGGAATACAAATACAGAACAATGGTTTACAAATAGAACGGTTTTATGAGATTAAAACTACTTTTCATATACAGTAGAAAATATAGGATATTCTGGAACAGTTTACATATTCAAGCAACAGAAAACATACTTTCAAACATAAATATTTATGCACTCACTCAACTTTATGTTGATACTCTCTTTTCAAATTAGTTGTATTCTCAGGGAATCAGTAGACAGGTACTCCCCGAGCTTTTGAGAAGATGGAGCTATTTTGTGTCATGTCTTCTTCTTTTGTATAACTATTTTGGTGTCAATATACAGTGATTGAACTCATGTAAATATTTATACTTTTTAAATACAATGGTTGTTTGTACTTTTATTACTATGATGCATGTGTTGTGATACTACAAATGAATTCATCCACCCCCGGACGTTTCCGTCGTCTGGTTTCGGGGTGTGGCAAATTGTCATCAGAGCATTGCTTATAGTGAACTCAGTATATCAATCCCTAAAAGATATACAAACTATAAATACATTGGGGCTAAGAACTCTGACTACAAGTATACTTTTTAAAAATTGAAGTATTTTTGCAAGAAGTATACTAACACTCATACCTACAAGTATAATATCACAGTCATAAGAACTTAAAAGTAATTGGATGTTGAACACCGCAGTCAAACCTGGACAGTTATGTAATCATATCTAGGATTAATATAGCCTGATCAACTATATTGGTTTGAGACATGACCAACATGTGTTTGGGACTGATGGAAGTGTTGCGCCATGTCTAAAACTTACCAACTATTCATATACAGAAGAACTCTAGAACAGAACATAAAGTTAAAATACTATAGGAGTATTTTAGGCACTATATACTAATAACAAAGATGTGAAAACAAAAGAACCATTGTGGGTAGAACTATAAATATCAAGGGTATATTTATGTTATATATAATTAAAATTATATAGACTTAGAATATGTGATCTAGCTTCATTTCCTGTTCCCTGTTTGGTTGTGCATTTAGAGCAGGATCATTTAATCAAAGGTCGATTATACCCAAGTTATATATAATTAGTATACACTTTGTAGTTATAGTAATACCTAGAACAAGTCATACAGAATACATTACTTGTTAACTATAAGTTTCTCTCGTAGAAACTTGTATTTGTAATCTATCATTACTAATTAAATTATATATCTCTTATCCCTATTCTCACTTAGATATCAATGGCTGGATTTCATCTACCCGGAGACCCGTACTTTCCCAATCAGGGAAATGGAGGATGGCTTGAGGATGAGCCAGAAGAGAATCCTGAAATCCCCTTAGATGATGATTTTGCAGAAAATTTTCCTGAAGATTCTGATTCGGAATCAGAAGCCTATAATCCACCACCGGTTGCCCAGAATCCTAATCCATGACAAAATTTCCAAGGCTCGACGCCTCTGTGGGCGATAAACTTAGACAGTTGGAGTAACGAACAGGGTAATAATCATCCTTACCAAGGAGACCGAAGCTTCTACAATTTAGAAATAGGAGGCTCAGCAGACAGAGCCCTCCCAGTGATAGTTCGTCGTGTGGTGCGTAATGATGAACAAGGAAGAGTTGTTATCGACCGAGTCATGCAGTTTGATGCTGCTACAGGAGTCAACACTGTTCGTATTCATAACTTAGAAGACAGTCATAATGTGACAAGGGATCGTACTAATTACTTGCTGAGAGAACTAGCGGCATCCAAGCCGAAGTTAGGGAACTGCGAGAACGACAAAGATCACAAGACAGGTGTATGTACGAGATAGAATGTCGGTTAGCTAAATCCAGGGCCGGACCTAGTAGGAAGTAGATTACACTCTACTCATTCACTACTTACTCTTTTGGTTATAGTTAAGTCTACGTATATGTTCTAGCGTTATTTTTCATGTTTTTCAGTACGACCGCAAAAATTTCATTTTCGGTAGGTCGGTTTGGTGTCGATGTTTTCCCAGTATAGTGGTGTATTGTAGACCTGTTTAAGGTCAAGTTTGCCAAACTTTATGTACTTAATATACCAATATAATCGACATACATTTTCATATAGTTTGAAAAATAACCATTCAAATTTCATAATATCCTGTTGCAAGATTGTATTTGACTTCTATTTCCAATTCTTTACAAGATTCATATTTAACTAAGTGTTTTAGTTCAGAGATATCATATTCATGTTCACTCTTGATATCTTACCATTTTTTCATCTTTTAACTTTTATAGTAAAAGATGCCTCCTCGGAGAAACCCAAGGCGTGTCAATGTTAATGAAGCGCCAACACCACCTCCGCCACCACCTCCTTAATTCGACGCTGCCATGTTTCAGGCGGTAGTCACGGCAGCTGTTGCAGCTGCTATTGCTCATATAAACACCACTGGTGCAAGTGGATCAGGAGTTGGTGCGCATCCTTGCAACCACGGCGAGAGTCACGGGCACTCACGAGAGTGTACCTATAAGGATTTCTCGAACGCCAAACCCAGGACCTTTAACGGGACTGGAGGATTGATGGAGTCAAGGAAATGGATAGAGAAAACAGAGGCAATTTTTGAAATTTGCTCCTGTCTGGAGAGTAGCAAGGTCAAATTCACTGTTTGTACCTTTGCTGATAGAGCCCTAACATGGTGGAACTGCCATGTTAAGTTACTGACTCTGGTAGTGGCTAACTCTATAAGTTGGGAGAACTTGAAGGCCATGCTGATGCGGGAGTACTGCCCACGGGGTGAAATTCGGAAACTTGAGCAAGAGCTCTGGGGTCTTACTATTGTTGGTTCAGACATAATAACCTACACAAATCGATTCTGCGACTTAGCAATTCTATGTCTAGAAATGGTTGCTCTGGAGAGCAAAAAGATCGAGAGGTACATCTGGGGGGCTATCACCCCAGATTTAAGCAAGTGTCATTGCTTCCAGGCCTGTTAACTTTGACAGTGCCAAAGAGCTGGCACAGTCGCTCATTGACCATGGAGCTCGTCAAAACTCTGTGGTTACTGCCCCAGAACAAGCTAAAGGAAACAACAACACCAAGAAGAAAGGTTGGAATAAGAGGAAGGGCAAATCTTCTCAGGAACCCTTGAAAAAGCAATAGCTAGTGACGGTCCAAGCTGCTACTGTACCTGCTGCTGTTCCTGCTAACCTTGCACCAGCTAAGCCCTATGCTGGTAATCTCCCCAAATGCAACAAATGCAATTTTCACCACAACGAAAATTGTCGGGAAATGCAGTGTCATAACTGCAACAGAAAAGGGCATACTGCCCGATTCTGTAGATCACCACCCCAACCGATTAACCAAGTACCTGCCGCTGGAGTAGGTTAAGCATGCTATGGATGCGGTGATGTAGGGAATTTCAAAAGAGATTGTCCGAAAGCTGGAAATGTCGGTGGAGTTCGGAGGATTCTAGATTTGGGTCACGAAGAAGCAGTGGCAGACCCTGCGGTGGTCACGGGTACGTTCCTTCTCAACAATAATTATGCATGCATTCTATTTGATTGTGGCGCTGAGAAGAGCTTCGTGAGCCATAATTTCAAACACTTGCTAAATCAAAACTCCCACCCACTAAATGAAACTTTCACAGTCGAAATGGCTAACGGGAAATCCGAATACACCAACGATATATACATAGGATGTACCCTTACCTTGAATAACTTTTCATTCTCAATAGACCTTATGTTGGTCTCTATCAAAAGTTTCGACGTCATAATAGGTTTTGATTGGTTGTGCCCTAACCATGCTGACATCCTATGCTATGAAAGAGCCATTCGCCTGAATTTGCCAACTAACGAAACTCTTGTTATCTACGACGACAAACCCGGAACGAACCTTCAGATCATTTCTTGCATCAAGGCACAGAAGTACCTTCGCAAGGAGTATTATGCTTTCATAGCTCACGTAGTAGACAAAAAGAAAGAAGTGAAAGTTATCGCGAGCAATCCTGAGATCTGCAACTTTCCCGACAATTTTCCCGGAGTGCCTCCCGAACGACAAGTCGAATTCAGAATCGACTTAATCTCTGGGGCTACCCCTGTAGCCAAATCCCCCTATCGTCTTGCACCTTCTGAGATGTAGGAATTATCCAGCCAGCTTAACGAACTCCTTAGCAAGGGTTTCATAAGACCAAGCTTCTCACCCTGGGGAGCACCGGTTTTGTTCGTGAAGAAGAAGGATGGATCATTCCGTATGTGCATAGACTATCGCGAGCTGAATAAACTTACCATCAAGAATCGATATCCTCTGCCTCGCATTGACGATCTGTTCGACCAACTTCAAGGTGCGAGCTACTTCTCAAAAATAGACTTAAGATCCGGGTATCACCAGTTATGGATTTTGGAGGAGGACATTCCCAAAACTGCGTTCAGAACTCGTTATGGTCATTACGAGTTTGTAGTGATGCCATTCGTATTGACGAATGCACCTGCTGTGTTCATGGATTTGATGAACAGAGTGTGTCGTCCATTCCTAGACAAATTTGTCATAGTCTTCATTGACAACATCCTTATCTACTCAAGAAGTGAAGAGGAGCATGGCCAACATCTTCGTCAAGTCTTGCAAACACTGAGGACAGAGAAGTTATATGAGAAGTTCTCACAATGCAAGTTTTGGATTAGGAAAGTTGATTTCCTAGGTCATGTGGTCAGTTCAGAAGGAATACATGTGGACCCTTCCAAAATAAAGGCAATTGAGAACTGGCCAGTACCCAAAACACCTACAGAAATCCGACAATTCTTAGATCTTGGTGGCTATTATCGTAGATTCATCCAGAATTTCTCCATAGTTGCTAAACCGCTTACCACCCTGACTCAAACGGGTGTAACTTTTAGCTGGGGAGAGAACCAAGAAACAGCGTTCCAAACGTTGAAGCGAGCTTTGTGCAGTGCACCGATCCTGTCTCTTCCTAAAGGGACAGAGGATTTTGTAGCATACTGTGATGCTTCTAATTAAGGGTTTGGATGTGTTATTATGCAAAGAGGAAAGGTTATATCCTACGCCTCAAGATAGCTAAAGACACATGAGGTGAACTATACAACACATGACCTTGAGCTAGGAGCAGTGGTATTTGCTCTGAAGATCTGGAGACATTATCTATATGGCACGAAATGCACAATATTCACGGACCATAAAAGTCTCCAGCATATCTTCGATCAGAAATAACTAAACATGAGACAACAACAGTGGGTGGAGCTACTGAACGACTATGAATGTGAGATTCTTTATCACCCTGGTAAAGCCAATGTAGTAGCTGAAGCCCTTAGAAGAAAAGAATACTCGGGACGCCAAGTAAAGTCGTTGACCATGACAATCCATTCATATCTGTCCACACAGATCAGAGGGGCTCAACTCGAGGCCTTAAGACCCGAAAACGTGGCAGGTGAAACCCTGAGAGGAATGGATAAGAACTTCGAAGTCAGGTATGGTGGAGTCTATTGTTTCATGAACCGGATCTGGACGCCAAAGTTCGATGGTTACATAGATGTGGTTATGAATGAAGCACACAAAACCCGATACTCCATTCATCCAGGTGCAGACAAGATGTATCTGGACCTCAAGAAATTGTACTGGTAGCCTAACATGAATGCCGAAATCGCTACCTTTGTGGGCAAGTGCCTTAGTTGTGTAAAAGTCAAGGTAGAGTACCAGAAACCTTCAAGTTTACTGCAACAATCTGAAATCCCTGAATGGAAGTGGGAGCGGATTACAATGGATTTCATAACTAAGTTACCCAAGACATCGGGTGGTTATGATACTATTTGGGTAATCGTCGATAGATTAACCAAATCCGCACACTTCTTGCCAATAAAAGAGACCGAAAAGATGGAGAAGCTAACAAGAGCTTACCTCAAAGAGATTGTTAGACTGCATGGTGTGCCAATATCTATTATTTCTGACCGAGATAGCAGATTCACCTCTCGTTTCTGGCAGTCTTTACAAAACTCTCTGGGAACTAGGTTGGACATGAGTACATCCTACCATCCACAAATTGACGGGCAAAGTGAGAGGACGATTCAAAATCTAGAAGATATGTTGCGAGCTTGCATGATAGACTTTTGAAAGGCATGGATACTCATTTACCCCTTGTCAAATTCCCTTACAACAACAGTTATCAACTAGCATAAAGGCTGCTCCTTTCGAAGCCCTCTATGGCCGCAAATGCAGATCACCTCTGTGTTGGGCTGAAGTGGGTGACACGCAGCTAGCTAGAGGTCAAACTCCTAACAGTACTCTCACTGGTCCGGAAATCATTCGTGAAACTACGGAGAAAATCGTACAAATTAGGGAGTGATTTAAAGCTTCCAGAGATAGACACAAAAGCTACGCTGACAAAAGAAAAAAAAAACTTTGGAATTCCAGGTTGGTGACCGCGTCTTGTTGAAGGTCTCACCCTAGAAGGGCATGATACGCTTTGGAAAGTGTGGCAAGCTGAATCCAAGATACATAGAACCATTCGAGATTCTTTCTAGATTCGGTCCATTAGCTTACAAACTCCAACTACCTCAAGAACTAAGTAACATACATCCAATCTTCCACGTCTCTAATCTGAAAAAGTGTTTATCCGAAAAGACTCTTGTGATCCCACTCGATGAGATCGAGGTTAACGAGAATCTCAACTTCGTGGAAGAACCCGTAGAGATCTTAGATAGGGAAGTAAAGAGAACCAAACAAAGTCGTATCCCGATAGTGAAGGTTCGCTGGAATGCAAAACAGGGACCGAAATTCACTTGGGAGTGGGAGGATCAAATGAAAATGAAATATCCTCATCTTTTCCCTTAGTCATCTGTATTTTCTTAAACTCTAATTTCGGGACGAAATTCCCTTTAACAGGGGGGGGTGATGTGACAACCCGATATTTCTATCTTGTAAGTCAAACAATTCAATCAAAAGTTATACTTGTTTCTGTTTGAGAGTTCTAAGCCTAGTACACTCAAGGATTGTGTGTTAGGAAGTATTAACTTGAGATCATTAAGTTGCAATTGAGTCGGAAACACCTTCACAAGGAGTTCACGGCCGCAAACTAGGGTTCACGGCCGTGAACCCATGTTGGCCGTGAACCCCTCTTTATATACATGGTGTTCCTTCATTATTTCTTCATTTCTCACATCTTCAAGTCATGAACTCTCAAAACTCACTCAAGTATCATCAAGAACACTCTCCTTTCTCTTCAAAATCGTAAGTGATTCTTCCATATTTAATTGATTTCCTTCTTATTCACAAGAAGCTCTTTGATTTCATCCATGAATTCAACACTTTTGGTTTAGATCTTTAAATCATCATCTTTTTCACCAAGAACACCAAGAACACACACTTGTTCTTGGGCCGTAAACTCCCTAAAAGCTTCCAAAATGTGAGTATCTCTTCTATCATCTTGTTATCTATTAGAAACACTTGATTCCGACCATGAAACAAACACCCAAATGCATGATCTTCAAGAGTTCACGGTCGTGAACCCTTCCTCCATGGCTGTAAACCCTTCATGAGATCAAGTCTTGGCCGTAAACCCTTCATAGGATCAAGTCTTGGGCCGTAAACACTTCATGTGTGGCCGTAAACTCTTCTAAGGGCGTAAACACTTATAGTGTGGTCGTGAACACCATTCCATCAATCATATGTGATTTTAACACTTCATTGCAAGTGTTTCCTAGTTACTAAGGTTGTTTACCTTAGCATATTAGTTGTTATATACACTAATTATGTACATACACTACTAGAAAACAGCCCTTTAATGACGCGCAAACAACGACACTCGCTGATAGAGGACGCGCATTTGTGCGCGGCCTAAAAAATAATGTCAGTTTTGCAAAATTTGAAGGATAGAGGACACGCATTTTTGCGTGACCTAAAACTAGTGTCAGAAAAGAAAAAAAAGAAATGCGGAGGGCGCCTTTCATAAAATGTGCGTCGTCTAAATGTGTCGCTTTATAACATTTTAATGAAACACGCGTTTTTAAGGGGGATTTCACCCGCCTATTGAATCCCAAAAATTAAACCCCCCGCCTCTTTCCAATTAGCAAGAAAAATCCCTAGGCCTTCGTCTTCGTCTTCGTCTTCATCATCTTCTTCTTCTTCTTTATAGTTATTAGTCAAAAATTAAGCAACATTCTCTTCCATTTTGATTTAGATCGATAGTTCACGACAATTCTCTGAGACAAATTGTGAGCGAACCTAGGGTTCTTGTTTAACATTCTCTTCTTCTTCTTCTTCTTCCCCGATATCTTAATTTTTCGTGTAACACCTACAATTTCTTCACTTTTCCATTATTGCTTATAGCAACTTTGATTAGTTTCTCTAAATTGAATAGAAATTTTTGTTCTGTGATGAATTATATCGACTCAATCGACGCGTACGGTCCCATCTGGTAAATGTCTAAACTACCCCTTCACCCTTGTTACATGTTTATATCTGTCTCTCTCTCTCTCTCTGTATATATCTTTCTTGTTTTGATGATTGTATAATGATTTTTCAGGATTCTAGCAAATTCTAAGCCATGAAAATTAAGTTAACAAATACTTGTTCACGTGAATGCTCTGTTATCTTCTTTAGAGATCGATAATCATGGGGGGTTGGTTAGGGAGCACATGTCTGGTAGATACGCAGAGCTGGATCAGTATTGGGGGGAGTCGCAAGTCATGGGGCCCCGTGCAGATGGCTGGGCTGATGAATTTTCCCAACAACACGGTGGGGACCCGAATGCTTGGGCTTTATCCTTTGAACGACAACATGGTTGGAAGTCCACGAATGGGCAGATGAATTTGGTCGCCAGGTTGGTGAAGGGATTCTGGGAGATAATTTTGCTGATAATTGGGCATCTGGATATCACGAGTAACTTCTATCCTCTTTTCTCCACATAAAACAATATGCTATTTTAATAATCATTTCAACAAAAACCTGCTTCCCTTGTATATAAGTAACCTTAGAATTCCTCCTCATATCCAGAACCCTTAATATTCACCCTAAGGCATACTTTTTTTTTTTGGCAATAAGCACTAAATAGATGTCTAAAGTCTGATTGGGCCAGACATTGGATAGATAAACATGTTAGTTACTGCTACACATCCAATTATAGAAAAGGGTAGTATGGGAAAATAAATAACATCTTATTAGTGGAGGGGCATTTTAGGTATTTTCTTTAGAATGCTTATAAAGGAGTAGTAGATGGAAGGAGTGTTATCTTTTGTCAAGTTCTAGCTAGTTCTGGTCTTGGAACCTTTGGGAGAATCTCTAGCAAATCATTAGGGGTTTAGCTTTGTTGATTTGAGTGTTTAATCAATTCTTCGAGTAAGTTTTGTTATCTGTTCCTTCCTGAGTATTGATTTCTTCTTCTAAGTTGTAAGTGAGTTGGTAGCAGTTAGCTTTCTTGTTCATTATGTTGTCATTTTATCAGAAAAACATCTTAATCACCTAGACATAATATAATAAAGTCCGATTGCCTCTCTCTTAACTTATTGGAAAAAAGATAATCGGAGGAGATGAAAAAAGAAGAAGAGGGACAAGACAACGAAATCACTTTAAGTTTTCAAAATTCATTAATGCTTGCTGATTTTGACTTTTGAGTTAAGTTGTAAACATTCTAACCCATACAACATACCTGGACTAACACTACCTGCCGCCTTGCATTTATGGCTGCCTCAACACCCCCTTTCCTTGAGTTGAGAAACACTTCTTTCCTTTTGGTGTAGAAGTAGAACTAACTTCTATTCCTTCCCCAACCCGTTACTGACCCCATCTTCCTTCTTAAGCTATCAGTTTCCTATTAATTCCTAGCCACATAGCCTGAAAGAAGTGGGATGTTTTAGTTGCTGCATAAAAATAAGATACAAATTCAAGGAGAAGAGGTGTAGAAAAAGTACAAGAGAAGTCCTACTATAATAATATAAACAGCCTGATGATACGAGTAAAAGTGAATAAGAAAATGAAATTCATCATCATCATCATCATCATCATCATCATCATCTGGTGATTGACATTGAATAATTTATGTTTTCCAAAATGTATTGAAGTCCTTGAGAGTTGAGTGAGTTGGAGCATAGAAGCATTGAAAGAAGAATTATATTTATTATTGGTGAATGGATTGGGTAAATTGGTATTGTTGTTGTAGGTACTTAAACGAACAAGCTGTTATGAAGCAGAAATCTGAGAGTTCAAGGGGGTGTAGGTATTTTCTGATTTAAATCCTTATGTTGGGCATCCTGATCCTTTGAGGGAAGGCCAGGAGCTGTTCCGTAAAGGTCTGTTAACTGAATTTTCCCAACAACACGATGGGGACCCGAATGCTTGGGCTTTATCCTTTGAACGACAAAATGGTGCTGGGGGTTGGGCTTCTGAATTCCAGCATGTCAGTGAGCTCTTTCACTTCAATAATTAAAATAATAGTTGAATGTTGACTTACTATTAATTATTATGTTATTGAGGATAACCAGGTAAGGGTTATAAAAGGTATTTCACATAAGAGATCAGATTATTATAGTAATTTGATGAGAGGACTGTGTGGTTGGTAATGCCTTACTGGATGGATGAATTAGTTGCATCACATGTTCCCTGTTTATACCTGTAATAATATTTAGTAGATTAATGGATTTGGGTTTCAGTAACTAGAGATTTCTTTTCTGTTTGCAGTTGAAGACTTGTTAATGAAATTTGAAGCTGAACCTAAAGAAAGGGCATATAAGAAGTAAATGGAATGGAAGCCCATTAAAATCAGAATATGAGAATAGTAATACATACATGTACGTATTCTGATATCAATATTCCTTGGACGTAAAGCAGAACCAAAACTACTAGTGCCAGAGGCTGACCCTGTCACAACTACAGGTGGAGATGGAGGTGGATGTGTGGTTGTTCCAAAACTCGTGCCAGGTTGAAAAGGTAGAGGCTGCACCATGATTGGATTTGGTCCGGATGTTGATATGAAAACAGCAGGTCCAGCATTCACCACTGCATCACTCTACAACAACAAGGTAATATTTTTTTTTTTTTTTTTGGTTTTTGTTTTTAATTAATTAATATAAGAAACTTGGAAACATAGTTAAAAGTTATGAAAACCCACGGGTGACTATCCCAATCGCAGTTTCATGGTCGTTCGTCGAATCTCTAACAGAAAAGCACCCAAATTCTGCAACAGAGCACCTGATTCTATCAGTATAACAAAAAAATGTAATGCAGGTCGACGTATTTAGTTAGTTTGTATTAATAAATGGAATTGTCATCAAACCAAGTTCTCTATATAACTCTGATTTGCTACTCTTTTACAGCTATACGCTTTGCAATATCCTTTAAGGCAACAATGGCGGCCATACAATCTACAGGAGAGGTGTAAGAAGGTAAGTATATATTCAACCCTTGATCTTTGCATACACTTTTTCAAAGGGTTTTTGATGTTAAATGGATTATACTTTGGATTTATTTAAATGCTAATTAATGGAGTTGAATAATCAGTTTTTACAGGTTAAATTGAACCCACAAACTGCTGAAGTGAAGATTGATATGTCTGTTCAAGTTGGTTCTGAAAATTTTGATCTTAATGTCGATGGTGACAAAACAATGGCAAACCAGGTCTGTATTTGTTTCAGCTTCTTCTTCTTCATTCTTCTTCTAATTCCATGGTTGAATTATTAACTTGTGCTTAATTATATACAGGTATTGTCAACTTCATGGAAGCCACCATCAATAACTGATTATGCCGTAGGGATTCTGAAGGGCAATGAGGTGTTTTTTTCTGTTTATATCAATAAAACTATTTAGTAAATGGCTTGTTTAAATGACAATTGATGCAAATTGTTTTTCATACTTCCTTTCTTAATTTCTTTTGCAGTTGCACCTCAAATATGATAATGCAGTTGTTCAGTATCTCTTAAAAACTCATGAAGTTGTTTTTTAACTTTGACGTAATTAATATTTGTGAGGTTAAATTATGGTTTTTATTTATTTTAATTATCCAGAGGAAGCTAAACGAGCAAAAAGAGGACACTAAAGAGGTATTAGACCTTTTTTTTACATTTATATTATTTTTGTAAATATACTTTTTTAGCCATTAAACTATTATTTTTTTCAGGAGTTGATTCCGGCCTAACACCAGTAGAGCTTCTTGCAAAGGCACTTACCAAGAGCATTGTGAGTCTTTATATTTTTTGTATTTTAAAATTTGATTTTATATTTTTTCCTTATTGTATTATGGTTTATTTTTTACAGGGGTATACTGAAATCAAGCACATGTCACTCTTATCATCTATGGAAAATCATGTCACGTTGCATCTTGAGGCTGGAAGACCTGTTTACACACCTTCGTAAGATTTATATATATTTGATAAATAATAACTCAAGGTTTTGAAAATTGTATATGATTAGAAATAATGAAATGTTGGGAGTTAATTATATTTTAACCAGTCACAGGCCCAAGCCAAACTTTTATCGTCCAGCCTCTAATAATCAATTATGGGCTATATCAGTCTATGATCAAAAACTTAGTAACCAGCGTGCTTCTGTTATCTTAAAGTCAAAAACACTATTTTTGTCATTACCCTTCATCAAAAACTGAAAATTTAATTGTTGACTAGTATTCGGAGGCTGATGTATACAAGCAACTCTCTTACTTCTATTATCTTCCGGATGTGGATCGCTGCATTGACAAGGTTATTTTTGTCATTAGTTAAAAAGTTGAGATATTGATATGATTTGTTTTATAATTAGTTAACATGCCTGGTAAGACTACTAGACATGATTTTTAGTACAGGTCAAAAGAGGAGTTAGTGAATTCACCTAGAAAAGCTTGAATACTGAAGTTGAAAAGGAGTCGGTTTGAAGTCAAAGTCCAAGTTTAGCTCTTTCCTTTTCATTATTTTCATGTTTTCCCTGGATTGCATATTATCTTTACTTGTTTTCATAAATTCAAATGTTTTTGATTATGTTGTGTTTAGTCTTGAGAAGGATTATGGAATGAAATATTGTTCATATGAAGCAGGTGTTGATGTTTTCTTGTCTGGATACGTTTTTCACTTGAAGATTTGACATGAGAGAGGCCTAGACTTGTTAAATGGACAATGTAAGAAAATCTTGTCATTTTCATTTTGAAATTCAATTAAAGGTTAAAAATAAGAACAAGGTAGAAATATAATGATTTGTATTTTGTCGTAATGCAGCTGAAAGTTATCAAGTAAAGAGAGTTTCCTCAAAGGTAGCAAGGAAAGAATTAAGAATGTTGAAGCTGGTGAGTGGATTTTCTATAAAAAATCTTAGTATTATATATTACAATTTTATCTAAATGCTTTGAATTATAAGAGTAAATAGTAATTAAAAAATTATAATATGCTGTCACAGGCTGCAAGAGATGTTGGAGCTCTTAGAGAAGCTAAGGACAAACTGGAGAAGTGAGTTGAAGAGCTGACATGGAGATTAGACTTTGAAAAGCATTTGAGGGTATATTTTTTTATATTTCTTGTATCTAATTAGTTTGTAAATTTTTGTTACAACTTCTATTGATTTGTTTTATCTTTCCATGTAACGATTATTTGTATGACATTAAATTTTATGCAATGGATTGTATTTTTTTGTATATGATATTTTATTTTCTATTATGAGACATTAAATTCAAATTTAATTTGAAAATTAGTAAATCTACAAAATAATATTTTTTTTAAAACATATAAAATTATGATACGCAAAAATGTGTGTCATCTTCATTTATGACATGACCTTTCTTGACAGGGCTTTAATGATACGCAATGCGAGTCATAAATGCGTGTCGTAAGGTTACGACACGCAAATGCGTGTCATCTTCATTTATGACAGGGCCTTCCTTGATACGCAATGCGTATCGTAAACGCGCGTCGTAAATGCGTGTCGTAATTGTGCGTCGTAAATGCGCGTCGTAAATAGACGACGCGCAAAAGCGTGTCGTCTCTCGTTATGACAGGGCCTTTCTTGACACGCATTTGCGCGTCGTCTGAGCCTTTTACAACACGCATTGCGCGTCGTAAAAGGCTGTTTTTCTTGTAGTGATATATGTGTCATTATATGCTTAATAGGATCCGTTTGTGCTCGAGACTTCACTTGGCATACTTAGCATCCTATATCGATATTACATTCAAATCACTCACTACAGGTGAGTTCATACCCCCGTATTTTCATAGTTTTTACTGTTTTAAGGTGGGGAATACAAGTCTAACACAAAGGCTTTGTGTTACAAAAAAATGGTTTCAAAATATCTTATCAAAACGGATTTCAGTTATCATCAAATCAAATGGTTTCAAAAATTGTGTTAAAATGACATCAAGTCACCAAAAGCATTTCAAAATATTAAACTTTTTAAATGATTTTATAAACTTATATTTTTTCCCAGAAATCATATATATATATATATATATATATATATATATATATATATATATATATATATATATATATATAAGGTTTAAAAGGCTTAGGACTGATAACTCACTTTGGTACCTATTCCTTGTTTGGATGTGGGCTTATAGTATCGGTTATTTGTCTGAATGTCATTTAAATTTTACTTATATATATTTGTATATGTATATAAATATAAAAGTTATTTCATTCGGTTCAAATACCCTTTGTAACATGTTGAGCAAGGGGTTGCATTCATGAACAGTTAGTATCAATTCAGAAAGTACATATAAATTATAATAGGTATAATTTATGATTCATAAAACATTAATTCACGATTCAAGTATACTAAAGTACATTGTTTTACAAGAACAAAGGTTTGATTAAAAACTAATCAAGAGTATACATCTTTCATATCTAATTCACGGGCATACTATCAGTCATTCATTTCAGAATGATTGGGGTTTTATAGCTATTATACATGTAACATATATATGCTTTTTATGAGTCATTCGGTTCAGGTTGGTTAGTTCATTTAAACAACATAGTTAAAGTCCTGAGATTTTAACCAGAATCTCCAGTCGGGGATTGAAACAAGTGTGTATAGATCTATATTGGGATTGACAACCCCACACTCAGACTGCTAGCTACAGGCAGGCATACACGCCTACGAGTGACAGTTGTTATCAACAGCTTTTAACGCCTTCAACGCCTTGTTTCAGGCCATCTAGTCTCAGTATGGTTATAATAACTCATTAAAAAGATATTAACAATATGTTAGTGTATAATTAACTAAACATAAGTACATTTTCAAAGTACTAGTTTACAAGATACAATTTATGGTATTACATCACAGTTTACAATAACAGCTGGTGGAACCAGGCACACTCACAGTTACAAGTTTTACATAAAGGAATACAAATACAGAACATTGGTTTACAAATAGAACGATTTTATGAGATTAAAACTACTTTTCATATACAACAGAAAATATAGGATTTTCTGGAACAGTTTACATATTCAAGCAACAGAAAACATACTTTCAAACATAAATATTTATGCACTCACTCAACTTTATGTTGATACTCTCTTTTCAAATTAGTTGTATTCTCAGGGAATCAATAGACAGGTACTCCCCGAGCTTTTGAGAAGATGGAGCTATTTTGAGTCATGTCTTCTTCTTTTGTATAACTATTTTGGTGTCAATATACAGTGATTGAACTCATGTAAATATTTATACTTTTTAAATACAATGGTTGTTTGTACTTTGATTACTATGATCCGTGTGTTGTGAGACTACAAATGAAGTCATCCACCCCCGGACGTTTCCGCCGTCTGGTTTGGGGGTGTGACAAGACATACCCGATCCGGGAGCATGGATTAGGTAAAGGGGTAACTTTTAGATCCGTGAGCATGGATTAGGTAAAGAGGTACATTTTAGATCCGGGAGTATGGATTAGGTAAAGAGGTAAGTTTTAGATACGGGAGTATGGATTGGGTAAAGAGGTTAATTTTAGAGTATGGATCGTCTTGTTGTGAGGATCAACGGGGTGGGGTAAAGTTGCTTATTTATCATGTTTATCATGTTTTTCTGGGAACAAAAATTCCGCAACACTTTTCTTTAAAAGTATACTCTGATTTTTAAAAATGAAGCATAAACAAATCGGTCTTTTCTGGATGTGAAAAGGGGGATGTCACATGCAACATCATCGCCACCTTATAGCTTCGTCGACCACCCATTAACCACCGATGCTACCATCTCAAGACCACCTCCTTACACCGCCACCCCTGTTCACCGTTATGGGTTTTGTAAGGGCTGCCAATTGTCAATTCAAAGAGGTTCTCCATGGATAACGAGAAGAACACACACACACACATATACTTGCAAATCGATTATGGAGTGTATGTGTTCATCATCGATATGCATGTGTGTGGATATGTGTATGTTGTGTGTGTTCCTATGTGCGGATAGAGAGAGAGAGAGAGAGAGAGAGAGAGAAGGGGGTGTGACCCTTTTATATTAAATAATTATATTTTTTTTAAAATAAGATAAAACTTCATAAATGGTCTCTACAGTAGTTGTAACAACGTAAAATTTAAAAACAATTTTTCGTTTTTCAACATAATAAAAACATAGATAATATTCCCAGAATCCCATGATCCAATGTCATCATAATAAAACATATCCCATAATCTCAAAACCTAATCCTCTGCCAGTGTGTACAAATCATGTCGGCGCCTTCCTGCGATCCTCGCTGGTACCTGAAACACATATCACATAACACGGTAAGCATAAATGCTTAGTGAGTTCCCAATATACCACATACAACACATAAGCCACTCGAGGCTATAACTCGGTATGACCCTCTGGTCATTGTGTCTCAGCGGGACCCTCCAGTCCCGTAGCTCGTTGGACCCTCCAGTCCGATCTAGCTCGTTGGACCCTCCGGTCCGGTCTATACAACACATAGCATAAATATATCACAATGCACATAAACTTAACATACACATAACACATAAGACCCTCCGGCCTGCACATAGATACCAGTCTAGGTAATGTATAGTGAGAAGACTCACCTCGGGAAATATCGGAAAGTCTCGAACTCGAATATCTGCCCTAGCCTCCGCCTAATCACGTAAAGTAATTATCTCTAATTAATACGGCTCTCAAAGGCTAGAATAATCCCTCCCTATATTCTCCCAGAAGGGGAAAAGTCCATTTTACCCATCCAATGGTCCAATGTCCAAATGTTGACCAAACCCTAAAAGTCAACCCTAGTCAACGGTCCAACTTTGACCAGACTCGTCGAGTGCACTCGGGTGACTCGACGAGTCCATACGTGTCCTCTATATCCTTTAAGGCCTCACTCGACTCGTCGAGTCAACCTTTCTCTCAATGGTTACCACTGATCACGAATCGTGGTGCAACACGATCCGACTCGTCGAGTCCGCTCATGGACTCGACGAGTTTCTTCCATGAAAATGCTCAAACGACCTCCTGAGGTCAGATTTGCTTCTCTAATATATAGATCTGGCCTTCCAACCCTCAAAAGTCACGTAAAGGTCCAACCTTTATGCTCATGCAACACTCATAAGGCTCTTTTTGGTGAAATAACTCCTAAAATGGCAACCTAGGTTCAAAACTCCATTGGAAATGCATAAAGCTGGATGCTTGGGACTTCCTGGACCCAAAAGGGTCCAGATCTCTAACACAACTCGAAGAACGGGGTTTGAGGCATCCTAGACCCCCAAAATGGAATGATTCAAGCCCTAACCCCAAATAATGAAACCCATACAATAGAGAGAAAGAGGGGTCCGATTTGATACCTCAAGGTGAACTCCTTGCTTGGCTAAATCAGAATAGCAATCTCCTTTGATCCTTCTTGCTGGAGCTCCTCTCCTTTCTTGCAAAATCACACCAAAAGCTCAAATGGCCTTCTCTCTCTCACTCTACACACTCAAGATCGATGGGGGTTCTCTCTCTGGGATGATAGCAGCAAATAAAGGCCATAAGTGCCTTTAAATAGGGCTCAGGCCCGAAGATTTAGGGTTTCCACTTACAGCGCCTACTCAGCGAGTCTACTCTTGGACGCGTCGAGTAGTTCATTAAACTTACATGGCTACCCCGCTTCTACTCGACGAGTTATAGCACCAACTCGTCGAGTAGATCAATGATCCTCAAAAATAAATAATTCAAAATAACATACCTGAAAATCTGGATGTTACAATTCTCCCCCACTAGAATCAGACTTCGCCCTCGAAGTCTCGCTCTGCAAACAACTCTGGATGCTGCTCCCGCATCTCCGACTCCTGCTCCCAAGTCAGCTCGGACCCTCTCCGATGTTGCCACTGGACCTAAACCAGGGGCACCTCCTTGTTTCTTAGAACCTTGACCTTCCGATCCAAGATCGTGATCGGTCTCTCAATGTAATTCAGGCTCGCATCCACTTGAATATCCTCTAGAGGCACTACTGCTGTCTCATCGGCTAAACACTTTCTCAACTGGGATATGTGGAAGGTATCATGGATCTGGCTCAACTCCTCGGGTAGCTCCAGACGGTATGCTACCTTACCCACCCTCGCGATCACCCTGAATGGACCAACGTATCGGGGCCCCAACTTGCCCCTCTTCCTGAACCGGATCACTCCTTTCCAAGGAGATACCTTCAGGACTACGAAATCTCCGACCTGGAACTCGAGCTCGGATCGCCGCCTATCCGCATAACTCTTCTGACGGCTCTGGGCTGTCAGTAACCTCTGTCTGACCTGCTGTATCTGCTCAGTCGTCTTAAGCACTATCTCAGTGCTACCCATCACTCGCTGCCCTACCTCTCCCCAACAGATGGGAGTCCGACACCTCCTCCCATATAAAAGCTCAAAGGGAGGCATACCGATACTCGAATGGTGGCTGTTGTTGTAAGAAAACTCAGCCAAGGGTAGGTATGTGTCCCAACTTCCACCAAAGTCCATAACACATGACCGAAGCATGTCCTCGAGTGTCTGAATCGTCCGCTCACTTTGCCCGTCCGTCTGTGGGTGATAAGCAGTACTGAAGTGCAATCTCGTACCCAACTCCTCATGAAACGTCTTCCAAAACCTGGAAGTAAAACGTACATCTCGATCTGACACAATCGAGATTGGCACTCCATGCCGTGACACCACCTCTCTCACATACATCTCCGCCAGCCTCTCCGCAGAAGAGCTCTCACTGATAGCAAGAAAGTGAGCGCTCTTCGTCATCCGTTCCACAATCACCCAAATTGCATCAACACCCCTCGCGGTCCGCGGCAATTTGGTGCTAAAATCCATAGAAATCTGTTCCCACTTCCACTGGGGAACCTCTAACGGGGAGAGGTCAAGCACCTCTCTACTACCCATGCAACATCCCTCTTCATACAGGGCCACCAATAATCTCTCTTCAGGTCCAAATACATCTTCGTGGCCCCGGGATGGATCGAGAATCTCGATATATGCGCCTCCTCCATCAAGGTGCTACGTGCCCCGCCCGTATACGGCACCCAAATCCGACCACGAAAGGTCAAGAGCCCTCGGCTATCCGTCACAAACTCGGACACCTGTCCAATCACCCGCTCCCTTTTACGGTTCTTCGATCTCACAGCCTCTGCCTAGGCCTCTCGAATAGTATCCAACACCGGAGTCATCACCGTCATCCTCATACATATGTCTCGAATCGGGACACTCTCCGCCCTACGGCTCAGAGCGTCGGCTACTACGTTAGCCTTGCCCAGGTGGTACAAGATTTCACAGTCGTAATCCTTTACCACATCTAACCATCTCCTCTGACGCATGTTCAGGTTGGGCTGATCCATCAGATACTTCAAACTCTCGTGGTCCATGTATATGGTACACCGAACCCCATACAAGTAATGGCGCCATATCTTGAGGACGAACACAACCGCCCCCAACTCCAAATCGTGGGTGGGATACCTCGTCTCATGAGGCTTCAGCTGGCTCGATGCGTATGCTATCACGTGCCCTCTCTGCATAAGCACTGCACCCAACCCCGATATAGACGCATCACAATACACCACGAAATCCTCCATTCCCTCCGGAAGATCTAACACCGGGGCTTCGCATAACCTCTGGCGAAGAGTCTCAAACGAGGTCTGCTGCTCTGGACCCCAAGCAAAATCAGTGCCCTTCCGGGTCAATCTGGTGAGGGGAACGACAATCTTGGAGAAATCCCGAATAAATCTCGGATAGTAGCCGGCCAACCCCAGAAAACTCCTAATCGCGGTGGGGGATCTCAGCACCTCCCTCCCAACTCATGACCGCCTCAATCTAGGCCGGATCGATCAATATCCCATTCTGATTAACGAGATGTCCCAAGAACTGGACCTCACGTAACCAGAAATCACACTTGGAGAATTTGGCATATAGCCTCTCCGATCTCAATACTCCGAGGATCTCCCTCAAGTGCTCCTCATGCTTCTCTCTGGTCCTGGAATACACTAGAATGTCGTCGATGAACACAATCACCGATCGATCCAACATCGGCCTGCATACTCGGTTCATGAGGTCCATGAACGCCGCTGGTGCATTGGTGAGCCCAAAAGGCATCACCACGAACTCGTAATGCCCATAACGAGTCCTAAATGTTGTCTTCTGGATATCCTCATCACGCACCCTCATCTGGTGATATCCAGAACTCAAGTCTATCTTGGAAAACCAAGACGCACCCTGCAACTGATCGAACAGATCGTCGATCCTCGGTAATGGATAACGGTTCTTGACCGTTAATATTTTCAACTCCCGGTAATCAATGCACATCCGGTGTGAACCATCCTTTTTCTTGACAAAAAGGATCGGCGCTCCCCACGGCGAGCTACTCGGTCGAATAAACCCCTTTCCCAGCAGCTCTTGAAGCTGCGAGGATAACTCCTGCATCTCTAGCGGCGCAAGGCGATAAGGCGCCTTGGTGATAGGCGCTGCCCCCGGAACCAAATCGATGCAGAACTCCACCTGCCTCTCAGGAGGCACACCCGACAACTCCTCGGGAAAAACATCCGGGAACTAACGCACTATCGGAACATCGTCAACCGAACTCGGCCTCTCTGCGGCCGTTCGATTATCCATCACATAGGCTACAAACCCTCTACAGCCCTGCTGTAGGTTCTGTCTCGCTCTGGCAGCCGAACAAAACGCTGACCCAATTCGGGTACCCTCGCCATACACTGTCAGCACTCCCCCACTAGGGTCTCGTATCGTCACCATCTGACGCTCGCAGTCGATAACAGCTCCAAATCGTCTCAACCAGTCCATGCCCACGATGACACAGACATCACCCATCGCAATCGGTACTAGGTCAATCGGGAACTTAACACCGAAGATCTCAAGTACACATCCTCGAATCACATGAGTAGCAAACACCGCTCGCTCGTCGGCTATAGAAACTCGTAGAGGCCGACTCAACGCCTCTCGCTGGACACTAATGTGCTGACTAAATGCTAATGACACGAAAGATCGACTCACACCCGAGTCAAATAACACCAACGCAGGTACAGAACTCACAAGAAAAGTACCTATGCATACCACAATATAAGCACAAAATCTCAAACTCAAAATAAGTAGGTAAAAGAATACATACCGGCCACGACATCGGGCGCTGCGCGGACCTCCTCCGCTGTCAACTGGAAGGCTCTCCCGTGAGCCTTCGGTGCCTCGGCCTTCGCTGGCCGGACCTCGGTAGCTCTAGCAGCAGGTGCAGATCCCTGTGCCGATCCCTGTAGTAGCTGCGGGCACTCGGCCTTCCGATGGCCTGTCTGGTTGCAATGAAAGCAAACCGAAAATCCCTTGGGGCAATCCCTCGCGAAATGTCCCTCCTTCCCACACTTCTAACACACCCCAGCTCTGCACACTCCCTCATGGCTCTTGCCGCACTTCCCACAAGTGCGGCCCTTCGGGCCTCTAGATCTCGAATCAGCGGGCTTCGCCCGCTTTGATGCCGGCTGCTACTGCGCCGGTCGCCTGTCCCTCCTCTGAGACTCGGCCTCCTCTCTGCCTGAGTCTCCAGTTCAATCTCCTTCTTCCGAGCATTTTCCTGGAGCTCGGCAAATGTCCGGTACGTCGAGTTCGCCACGAACTCATGAATGTCTCTCCTCAGTATGCTCAAATATCGTCTCATACGTGCCTGCTCGGTCGACACGTGCTCAGGGCAAAACAACGCCCTCTCATGAAACATCCTCGTAATCACTGTCACCGACTCAGTTCCCTGCTTGATGGAGAAGAACTCCTGTGCCAATCGTTCCCTCTCCACCGGGGGAACATACTCATCTCGGAACATGGTGGTGAACCTCTCGCAGGTCACCGCTGTAATCTCTGCAGGAGTGAAGTCTGCCGTAGCAAACTTCCTCCAGTCCTTCGCTCCCAAGCGAAGCTGGTTCAGCGCGAACCGTACCCTTAGATGCTCCGGACAAGAACAGGTGTAGAAGCATCCCTCAATGTCAGAGATCCACCTCATCGCGACTATCGGATCCTGAGTCTCATCAAACTCTGGTGGCTTCGTGTTACTGAACTCTCGGTACAGCAACGAGTCACCCCCCTGTGGCCTGGCAGCGGCGACGGCTGCGGTGGCTGCAGCCACAGCAGCCTCGGTAAGAGAAGTATACCGCTCGTCGAACGTCTCAATCAAAGTGGTCTTGATAGACCCAAACATCTCAGGAATCTCCGCCCGTATGGCTGCGGCCACCTCCTCGTGAATCAACCTACGGATCTCCTCATCACTGGTACCACTGCCTCCTGGGTGGTGGCGCATCCCAACCATGATGTCTCTGAAATACAACACAAAAGAAATCAGAGATTCGCTCGAGTATACTCGCACTCGATACTCAACCCTACTTGTTCTTTAGTACCCTAAGGATTTTACTTGGACTGCTCACCAATCTGGTGTTTCCAGTAGTACGGGCCCTTATACTACCTTCCACAACGCATCGATATTCACCCCAAGTCCTCCTCCTAGGATCCCATATCACAAGTACTCTATATCTCACTAAACTCGGGCAACTCCCCGGTAGACCACTCATAAGCTCCTCGCTGCTACCTACTCACTCTCGAAGTATCTCATAGTAGCAGTAAATCCTAGGCTAAGGCATCACAAATCAGGCCCACTCTATTCCTAACCATGAATACTTAGCCTACTCTAGCATGCATAACATATCACATAATATTTCATAACACATAATGTAAGGGTATTTTGGGAAATCACCGTTCGGGCGCTGGCTGATCGTACACACTGTTCCGTTCTGCTTTTCTCAAAAATCTGTTACTCTTTTAGAAAAATTGTTTCTTTTATGAAAATTCCTTTCAAATCCTCAGTTTGAGTTCAGATACGCCCGGAGGTGCATCCGAATCTCTCAAACCAAGGCTCTGATACCAACTTGTAACAACGTAAAATTTAAAAACAATTTTTCGTTTTTCAACATAATAAAAACATATATAATATTCCCAGAATCCCATGATCCAATGTCATCATAATAAAACATATCCCATAATCTCAAAACCTAATCCTCTGCCAGTGTGTACAAATCATGTCGGCGCCTTCCCGCGATCCTCACTGGTACCTGAAACACATATCACATAACACGGCAAGCATAAATGCTTAGTGAGTTCCCCAATATACCACATACAACACATAAGCCACTCGAGGCTATAACTCGGTATGACCCTCTGGTCATTGTGTCTCAGCAGGACCCTCCAGTCTCGTAGCTCGTTGGACCCTCCAGTCCGGTCTAGCTTGTTGGACCCTCAGGTCCGGTCTATACAACACATAGCATACATATATCACAATGCACATAAACTTAACATACACATAACACATAAGACCCTCCGGCCTGCACATAGATACCAGTCTGGGTAATGTATAGTGAGAAGACTCACCTCGGGAAATATCGGAAAGTCTCGAACTCGAATATCTGCCCTAGCCTCCGCCTAATCACATAAAGTAATTATCTCTAATTAATACGGCTCTCAAAGGCTAGAATAATCCCTCCCTGTATTCTCTCAGAAGGGGAAAAGTCCATTTTACCCCTCCAATGGTCCAATGTCCAAATGTTGACCAAACCCTAAAAGTCAACCCTAGTCAACAGTCCAACTTTGACCAGACTCGTCGAGTGCACTCGGGTGACTCGACGAGTCCATACGTGTCCTCTAAATCCTCTAAGGCCTCACTCGACTCGTCGAGTCAACCTTTCTCTCAATGGTTACCACTGATCATGAATCGTGGTGCAACATGATCCGACTCGTCGAGTCCGCTCATGGACTCGGCGAGTTTCTTCCATGAAAATGCTCAAACGACCTCCTGAGGTCAGATCTGCTTCTCTAATCTATAGATCTGGCCTTCCAACCCTCAAAAGTCACGTAAAGGTCCAACCTTTATGCTCATGCAACACTCATAAGGCTCTTTTTGGTGAAATAGCTCCTAAAATGGCAACCTAGGTTCAAAACTCCATTGGAAATGCATAAAGCTGGATGCTTGGGACTTCCTGGACCCAAAAGGGTCCAGATCTCTAACACAACTCGAAGAAGGGGGTTTGAGGCATCCAAGACCCCCAAAAAGGAATGATTCAAGCCCTAACCCCAAATAATGAAACCCATACAATAGAGAGAAAGAGGGGTCCGATTTGATACCTCAAGGTGAACTCCTTGCTTGGCTAACTCAGAATAGCAATCTCCTTTGATCCTTCTTGCTGGAGCTCCTCACCTTTCTTGCAAAATCACACCAAAAGCTCAAATGGCCTTCTCTCTCTCACTCTACACACTCAAGATCGATGGGGGTTCTCTCTCTGGGATGATAGCCGCAAATGAAGGCCATAAGTGCCTTTAAATAGGGCTCAGGCCCGAAGATTTAGGGTTTCCACTTACAGCGCCTACTCGGCGAGTCTACTCTTGGACTCGTCGAGTAGTTCATTAAACTTACGTGGCTACCCCGCTTCTACTCGACGAGTTATTGCACCAACTCGTCGAGTAGATCAATGATCCTCAAAAATAAATAATTCAAAATAACATACCTGAAAATCCGGATGTTACAGTAGTGAGATGGCGAAAATGTCATTTAGTTAACGGACAAAACTTAACGAAGTAAGGCTTAAGGACCAAACATCAAAAGTTTTGAATGCACGGGAACCATTTGTGAATTTTTTTGAACTTAGGGACTAAACTTCAGATCTGAAAAAACACAGGGACCAAAAATGATGTTTATTATTTTATTAATTTCAAGATGCTTTTGAAATTTTAAAAGAGATGTATAAAAGGATAAGCTAAATTTGATCAGGGGTGTTCGTTTGGATGGATCGGTTTGATCCGATCCAATTAAGTGAATCCAAATTGATTTCCGTTTTCAAAACATGGATCCGAATAGTTCAAACTAAATTCCGATCCAATCTGATCCAATTACAATTCGCTTGGATCGGTTTTTATAATTCGGTTTTCAAAAACCGAAACATTTTAAAACGACATATAATTATAATATTATCCAATTTTACACAACAAACGAAAACAAATTTATTTAGTTGTGATTTGAAATTTATAAACAACTACTAAGAAGATATATTATAGTTAACTATTTTATAGATAGAAAACTTTTGATAGAAAATGCATATTAATGTTTTTTTAACGGGTGAAACGTTTTTGAACCTATTTGAAAAAATAAATTACAAAATTAATAAATAACAATAGATATATATTATAAATAGATAAATAAGAAATGTTTATTCAGTTTTTTTGGATTATTCGGTTCTTATTTTATAAACCAAAACCAATCCAAAATAATAATTCGGTTTTGTTGAAAACCAATCCAAAAATCCGAATATCCGAATCAAATAGTCCAATCCAAATTATCCAGTGGGACAATTCGGTTTTATCGAAACAGTGAACAACCTTAAATTTAATAGATAAGACAAAATTTGTAAACTATAAAATTGATATTAAATTTCCCTAATTTACCTCCAAAATAAATAAAGAAAAAACAAAAATGATGGAAAACAAATACTAGTATTATGATATAAAAACAAAATAAAATAAAACACGAAAGTTAGATGAAACTGATAGAAAATAGGAATTTGATGATGACGTATAGGCAAGTCGCCTTCAGCCATTTGTCAGAAGCTCGAGCCCGCAAGAGCTTCTGTAAGCATATCGCAAGCCTCGAACTTACTTACGAATTAAAAGTTGTGTTCATTTTAAGTTAAGCTTCGTTTAGTCGTATTTGTGGTTCCCCATTTATCCATAATAACATGGGCCAAGTCATTAATCATTGTGGCACATTAAAAGGCCCATATATTTTTATTATAGGGATACTGACTTAAAAAGGTAATGTATTTTTCGATTTGTACACATCTAGTCATTGAGTTTTTTTTTCGTCCACATTTACCCCTTCAACTTGTTAAACTGTACACATTCAATCCTTATGACCGGCTAGTTCATGTTAGCCGGTAAAAATGATTTAATAGGGTAATATATTTTTCATTTTGTACATATTTAGTCCTTAATATTTTTGTACACATTTAGTCCTTATTTTTTTTTTTTTTTTGCAAAATAAGTTATTTTTGTTTTTGTACTCATTAAATACTTATGAATGATTTATTTAGTTTTTTGTCACGAAATCTTACTTGGGAAATTCATTAATGAAGTGTTTGGGCCTTCAGATGCTTATGTCCCTCGCGATCTCGACTACTTGGTTGCTTAGGTCATGTGTTCTGAACGTCATAATTCTTCATATGATCTCGGATTTTAACGATCTTTATATCCGTGCGAACGATCTTTATATCCATGCGTTCGTACTTTTGTCTACTACAACTTTTATTTAGATTACTCTTATTAAAAAATAATATATTTTTACATACGATTTTTATATCCATACGCAGGGGCGGATTTAGCCTAGTCTCAGTGTTGCACCGGCAACAACTATTTTTTTTTTGTCCGCAGTGGAAAATTTTTTGATTTTTTTTCGTTTATAGCTATTTTTCATGTATCAGCAAGACCTATTTCATTTTGGCAACACTTACTATGTATTCTTGTGTATGCCCATGTCCATATTATGAATGCATGTATGGATGTTTTTTTTTTAAATCGTAAGTAAAAATATATTACATTTTAATGGGAGTAATCTTAATGAAAAAATGAACATGTGGATATAAAGATCGTTAAAATCTAATATCGTATGAAGAAGTTACGACGTTCAAAATACAAGACCTAAGCCAAACCATCAATGAGTGTTCCACGTAAGATGTCGTGAGAAAAACCTAAAGAAATCATTTATAAGTACTGAATGAGTACAAAAAAGGACTTATTTGAAACAAAAAAAATGTTAAGGACTAAATATGTACAAAAATATTAAGGACTAAATGTGTACAAAATGAAAAATATATTACCCTATTAAGTCATTTTTTCCGGCTAACCTGAAGTAACCGGTTATAAGGACTGAATGTATACAGTTTAACAAGTTAAAAGGGTAAATATGGACGAAAAAAAAAACTCAGTGACTAAATGTGTACAAATCTAAAAATACATTACATTTTTAAGTCATCATCTCTTTATTATAATAAAATGCAACTATTATATTAGAATATTTAAGATACTCCGCTGAGTGTGATAAAAATGGTGGGTTTTTTTGAATCAAAATTTGTAGGGGCCTCACATCACACGTGATGCTATTAAGGTAACATTAATGTCCCGATACAATCGTGAAGGGGTAGATCAATTGTAAATTGCGGGCATATTCTTTTTATTATTATCAACATATTAATAATCATATAATATGCGTAAAGAAATACAAAGCTAATTATGTGTGTACTTTATTTTCATAAATTAAGTCCCAATAACAACAAAAGCGTTTACCCTTTGTTCAAAGTGTTAATATTTTGAGTTCTTTTTCTCCTAGTTGATGTATGACTAAGTTTATTCTTTAATAATAACCGTCACTGCACACTAAAATAATCAGAAATTTAAGGTAACCAATAAGTATTTGTTTTGGGTATTCTATCACCACAATGAATTAAATGGATGGATGGCAGACTTTTGACGATTATTTTGGATTTGATACAGATATGTATGATATGTATTGACCTGTATGTATATACTGTTGTATATACTGTTGCCAATAATTTAAAAAAATATAAATTAAGTAAAGAATGAGAATTTAAGTTAGTAGCAGAGTGGCCACAGCCAAAAATTTATATTTTTAGGTCTAAGATGGTGTGCCCCCCCCCCCCCCTCCCTAATAAAGCTTTTGCCCATTATGGTGGGGAAGGTGGCGAAGAAAAAGGAATGAGCGGCGCTGAATAATCATTTATGATTATATTTCTCCCGCCGCATCGGTACCTCAGAGCGCTAAAGCATCAAATGAGAAATATGTGGATGGAGCTGAATCTCAAGATCTTTATTTTTTTCGGAATCTCAATGGAAACTATATATATATATATATATATATATATATATATATATATATATATATATATATACACACACCCAAAAACACACACACACACACACACACACACATATATATATATATATATATATATATATATATATATATATATATATATATATATATATATATATATAGAGAGAGAGAGAGAGAGAGAGAGAGAGTAAATTACACGAATCGTCCATGGTCCAAGTGCCAAATTGCACGTTCAGTCCCTGTATTTGAGAATTAACTCGGACCGTCTCTCATGTATTTAAATACTACCGGCCCAGTCCCTATTGTCGTTAGACGTTAGTTTTCTCTGTTTGGGTGCCCCGCGTGCCTTGCACACAGGGGTATTTTTGTCATTTCATGTCGCGTGTATATTATCAACTGCGTATGGCGCCATATCCAGTTCACCCAAACATTGCATACCCAGTCCCCGATCAAAACATTTCTCCTCTCACAAAAACCCTAGTTTTCCGTCAAGAGTGAAGATGAGTGGGTGGCGAATATGACCACAGATGGATGAAATCGATTTGGAAGCAAGTTACGGTAAGGAAAGCCAGCCATTTTATGCTCTGTTCTTGATCATTTTGTCTCTGATTTTGAAAATATTGTTGTTTTTTTCTTGTGAAGGTGGGAATCCAACTGTTTTTAGTATACGCTTGAGCTATGGAGGAGAGTTTACCAAATTTCCTGGGAGAAAATACATCAAGGGACAACACAAATTTGTGGACTTAATCGACAGTGATTTGTTCTCTGTTCACGACATTGATGATATGATGGAGGAGTTGGGTTGCATTGAAGAAGGTAAGATTATGTATTATCACTTTAAACGACCGTCGGGTGATTCAGATTGTGGGTTGTTTGCATTGAGTAGTGATCAAGATGTCAACCACTTAAGGTCCTACGTTGCTTCACACAAGCTTATAGAAGTGTATACAGAATTTTGGCGTACCAACTTGCATACATATGCTATGTCACCTAACCCTTCAAAACTCAAGATTGAAGAGATTGTTGAACCCCCCTTGTTCTAGAAGGTTGTGTCTCGAATGGATTGACATAACCACAGTTGAACCCCCTGTTTTAGAACCAAGCATGCAAACCCCTACAATGGAACCTAACATGGAATCCCCTAGTCATATTGATGGTGTACATGTTGCAACCCTTGAATAGAATCCCCTATTGAAGTTGAATCTGTGAGAGAACCAAACATGGAACCCCTTATTACGGAACCCTTTAGTGAAGCCCTAGGTGGATCTAGTGATAGTGAGGGTAGTGGAGATTCAAGTGATAGTGATGATAGTGATTTCATTATGGATGAGGATAACTTGTTGGATGATCCTGAGGTGGACATGCATGATTTCTACCTCAACATTGATGATAATTTGGAGTGGGTTGGTGATGCCCCTATTACAACAGAGAATGTAGCAATGTCTGATGAGGAGACGGAGGTGATCAACACTGATGTTCTGCAATCTGAGTCATCATCTGATGAAGGGCAAATGAGTGAAAGAAGAAATAAAATCCGGGCTGCTGAAAGGGCACAGATAAATGATGCAGCTCAAGTGAGTGACCCTTTTCTACATACTTCAAACATTCTCAAGTTCTCACGAAGCAAAAGACAAAATTTACTTACATGCAATAGAGACAAGAAGAGAATTGGATATTGTCAAGAATGATAAAAACAGGGTCAGGGTAGTATGTAAAGGAACAATACCAGATATGGGGATACTTGAGACTTCTGGGAAAGGTGGACCAAGTAAAACTAGTGGGAAAGGTGGGCCAAGTCAAAGGAACATAAATGATGGGCCCGGTCATGGACATGGTTTCTAAAAAATCTTGGTGATGATTTGGATTTGACTACCAATTCAAACTTCACATTTATAACTAATAGGCATAAGGTAATAGTATACACAGTTTAACTACTTAACCTTTATATTATTTTTGCTAATTATATAAAATTGATTGTGTTTATGTTGTAGGGTGTTTTGCCTGCAATTGCAAAATTGTTTCCATGTGCAGAAAATAGATTTTGCCTTCGAAATATCCATGAGAATATGAAGCGGAAGTGGAGGGGCAAGGAGTTTAAAGATTGTCTCTGGAAATGTGCAACAACATCAACTGTACAACAATTCAATCTTGCAATGGAGGAACTGAAGAAATTGAACAATGATGCATATGAATGGCTTAAAGCCATTCCACCCCAACATTGGTCCACGTATCACTTCATAGGTTAGTTATACATGTTAGAATTCTTCAACATTGTTGAGTATGCATCTTAAAAGATTACTGAAAAAAAATTTGATGCAACATTGTTATTCTACAGGAAGAGCACATTGTGATGCATTGTTAAACAACCTTTGTGAGACATTAAATAGCAAACTTGTCAAGGGTCATGACAAACCAATTATAAGTTGCTTGGAATTTATTAGAGAGTACATAATGAAGAATCTTGTTATTTTCCAAAAGACAATTGACAAATGTTCTAGCCCACTAACTCCTACAACTACCAAGACTCTAGAGAAGATCAAAGGTGAAGTTGCATAGTATAGGGCTGTGTTTTGTGGAATTGGGAAGCATCTGGTTACAGGTGGTGAAGGTGTGGACCAATGTGTAGTTGACATAACACAACATACATGATCATGTAACAAGTGGGAGGTCACTGGCATACCATGCAAGCACACAATTGCAGCTATATGGGATATGATGAGAAATAATGACAATGTTGGGATACCTGAAACATGGGTTCACCCAACATACTTGTTGAAGACATGGCAAGAGATGTATGCCTTTAAAATTGAACCAATTAATGGGAGGATGATGTGGGCAAAAAGTCCTTGTCCAACAAAGTTACTACCACCAAAACATCATGTGCCTATTGGTAGGCCAAAAAAGAAAAGAAGAAGATCTGCTAGTGAAGATGATCGTGCTACAGAGACTAGAACAGTTAGATGTTCAAAGTATGGAAATGTTGTGCATAATGGTAGGAGCTGGAAGGGGCAGGCAGTGGGAGGATCACATGCCAGTGGTAGTGATGTGGGACAGAATGCTGGTGTGGGACAGAACTCAGGTGCTGTGAACAAGGGAAAAAGTCTGATGGTTTAGTGTTTGTGTATTAATTTCTTGTCTTTTGGTTGGCTAATGCTTTTGATGTACTTGAAACAATGTTCTTTCATGTCTTTTGGTGATGTGAACTAATGTTTTGCTACTTCTTTAACTATGATGGTGATGTACTTCAAACTATGTTGACTTGATGAATGTTTGTAATGGTTTGAATGACTTAATGATTAATTAGGTTGTTAATGTATGAATCCATGTTTGTAATGGTTTGATGACTTAATGGTATGATATAAATTGTTGTTTTGGTATGAATACTTAATGGTATGATATAAATTGGTTTTTTGGTATGAATGCTTTGGTATGAATACATGTTTGGAAATTACCAAAAAAACACCCAATTTTCATTAACATGCAAACTGATACATCCAACTTGAGTTTGTACAACTAAAAGGTAAATGTATCTTATAACTTATCCTACACTTTGTACACTAGAATTGACAAAAACAGAAACCAACTAATAGCTAGATACAACTTAAGTTTCTGATTTTGTTGTTCAAGCTTCATCCTAATGTTCATACAAGCACATTTCTGATCCTCCACCACCCAACCAATGAACTTGCAACCACGAGCCTACAAAATAAGTGTAGAAACATTTAACAATGCTAAAATTTACAGAAAATAAGAGAAATTAGGAGATTAGGTTATATTAATCAAGAAATCGAAATTAACCGGGTTAGAACAAGCATAGTAACGTTTTCCAGGGTTGTTCTTGCTCCATGAGGTACGAATCACAGCTTCAGCTCCACAATTGCATCTAATTGCCATTTTTGTTGGTTGGAGAAGGGTAATCGAAGACCGAAAGGGGGGAAAAGTAATGGGGAAGAAGACCGACGAAGATAAATGAAAGCAGGGGAGGGGCAACAGCTCTAATAGGCCCACACAAGATGAAATGACGAAAATACCCCTGCGTGCAAAGCACGTGGGGCACCCAAACGTAGAAAACTAACGTCTAACGACAATAGGGACTGGGCGGGTAGTATTTAAATACATGAGGGACGGTCCGAGTTAATTTTCAAAAATAGGGACTGAACGTGCAATTTCGCACTTGGAACAGGGACGATTCGTGTAATTTACTCATATATATATATATATATATATATATATATATATATATATATATATATATATACATATATATATATATATATATATATATATACATATATATATATATATATATATATATATATATGTGTGTGTGTGTGTGTGTGTGTATCCTATAATATATTATAAAGCATATTAATCATATTTTGAATTTTAAGAGGTACAATATACAAAACTTTTTATACAAGTTACTTATGCATAAATATATTATTAATACTTGCCAAAAGTTAGAACATTTAAATTAAAGAAAGTTATTAATAAATTTAATTTAGAGCAAAATGACAATTTTAAATATTAAATTTTTTTATATAAATTAATTTGTATTTCTTAAAGTAAACGCCGATATTATATAATTTACATCAAATATATAAACATGCAATATAAATATAAGGTCTAAACATTAATATTTTATTTAAAATGCTAAATTTTTTATTAGATAGTAACTAATAATAAAATCTAATAATTATTACCACGTAAAAAACTATGTGTGTGTGTATATATATATATATATATATATATATATATATATATATATATATATATAGTTAGGTTATTTTGTTTCTAGTAACTATTGTGTGCCATAATGCACAGATCTGGACCATTGGATGGAATAGAATCAAAGGTCATGATCTGAGGGTCTATGATAGTAGAATAGGATAACATGTACCATATAATCACACAAATTTCAGCATAAGGGCATTTTAGTCAATTAACCTATATTAAAAAAAGGAAATTTTCGGATTTTTAGGGATAATTAATTGTTTTATTTTTAAAAATCTGAATATTTTCAATTAATTCAAATTTAAAAATCCGATTTATTCTGTCAGAATGACAGACTGCCAACCATAAACTAGTTAATATATTTTAGATTTTATTCTTGCAGAATATATTTTCAATGCATATATTTTTGATAATTAAGTTGATTTAAGAACTCTAGATTATTATTCATATACATCCAAGTTGGGTCTACGATTTTATTTTTAATACACATCCAAAATAAAATACAAATTCATACATATATTTATACATATTCTAATAGAATATCATCAAATATGAATAAAATTCTTAAAAAATAGCATTCTTGAATATACAATTATTGAACAAATACACTTGATCTTCTTCGATGATCCATATAATCCACTTGATCTTCACATATATACTTGTTGTTGAACTCGATTCCAAATATTTCTCTTGTATGATCAATATTGAATTCCTTCTCCATGCAATTCTGAAAGAATAAGACACATTACTCGTTAGTATTACCAGTTAAACAAATATACTTGTTGTCAACAAACATTCTCAAAAGACATTCTAACAAAATGAATATATATAAATAAATTCTAACAGAATACATTACAGAATACACTTAAATTATGGTCAGAATTTAACCCTTTTCATCAAATAATATTCTAACAGAATGTCAGAATTCTAACAGAATACATTACAGAATACACTTTAAAAAAATCCCCAGCTTAAGGATTTTCATGCAAATTCTGACAGAATGTCAGAATTTAACTCTTTTCATCAAATAATATTCTAGAAATTCGATTCTTAAAGAATATTTTCCATACTTTCTTTGCATGTGCTCTTCAATGGTTATCTGTAAGTTACAAATCAATATATATATAAACAAAACTCCATGATAACAATAACATGAATGGATAAAATCATCATTAATACCTTAAGATATGGATCATATAGTAAGCGTGTCATAAGGTTTGCTTCATATCTCTAGTCATGTTGATGTTGTACACTAAAACCTTATTAGATGAAATACATGAACAACCATCTAGAAAACTACAACTACAAATAACAAGAAAAACAAAAGTTAAAACAAAGAAATTGATTAAAGACAATTATATAGATTGTAGCAGCAAAAAAATCATGCTTAAAAGTCAATCTAGTAAGCTAAGGTTGTAGAATAAAAAAAAATGCAATTCGTGAATTATAATCAGTTAATTTGATGACAAATTAGACATTGACCACGGTAAAAATCATACCCTGAGCATAAACCATACAACAGAGAAGTAGAATTCAAGCCAAAAAATCTAGAAACACAAGAGAAACTAAACAAGAAAACACTCCATTGATGCAAGACAAAGCTAGGGGTAGAAACGTCAAAAAAGTGTAAATAGATCTGCAAACGATAGATATTACTCCTATAGAACCAATCTGTGAACTTGTCAATTTCATCCAAATAATCGTGCACTCACTGTTCAGACAGAGTTGTACGTTGTGCATCCAGACTTATACACTCTGACATAAATGGGCTTTTTGTTCTAACTCGCTAACTAGATTGGGAGAAGTCTGTGCGCAGGTGCCAGGTTTTGTCGATTGCTGGACAAAGAAAGGGTTACTCCAAAATTCTTGAGAATACAGTATTCTTTTTTATTAGGTTTAAATAAAACGATCACTAAAATCACAAAATTTGAAACTAGGTTTACAGTTAAAAAAATCGGAAATACAAATGAAAAATAACTCATTCTTGCATTATAATCTAGAAAAGCAAAAGCTAGATAAGCTTCTTATTGAACTCTAATCAACGAAAAACACATAATTACCAAATACTGCGTACAGCAGCAATCAATATTTAAAATTAGGAGACAACTGCAATACAAGAAAGAATACGCTAGAGATAAATACTAACCTTGAGATTTCAATCGATAACAACAAAAAAGAAAATACTTTGACGAATCACGACCTCTTCAAGTTGATTCGATATATAGCGACTTCGTTTTGAATATTCTTACATAAGGAGAACTAGGGCAGATGAACTTCAGGAATTCCATATATAACGACTTCGTTTTGAATATTCTTAAAGGCCTGGTCTTGCCGATTTGGGTTTCAGACCTGTTGACGAGTCTTGATCGGATTTAATGGAACCGATTTGGGTTTCAGACCTGTTGAGGAGTCTTGATCGCAGTGGGTTTTTGGAGTGAAAAGGGCAGCAGTGATGGTGATGGTGTTGATGTTGATGATGAACGTGTTCGGCCACACACATAACTAGGTCAAATATATTCACTTTATTTCCTTAATTGAATGATTTCAATTAAATGATTTCCTTAATTAAAAGTACAAAATGTCCAAAATACCCTTTAATGATTTATTTAATTATTTATTATTTCTTGAATTCTCATTGGTGCATTTAGGCACACAATAGTTGCTAGAAACATTTAAACCTAGCTCTCTCTCTCTCTCTCTCTATATATATATATATATATATATATATATATATATATATATATATATATATATATATATATATATATATATATATATATATATATATATATATATATATATATTAGACAGAGAGAGAGAGTCTCGATCCGGTAGGAACCCAAAAAATAGTAGGAACCATGAGGACAATTCTCCACCACCAACTTCGTCAAATGTACAAACATTAAACATAATTACTTAGACGTGACTCGTTCGCATTCGACGCACGCCCATGGAACGTAATACAAACTCAGGGATATAATCATGTGCGACAAACGTCCATGAACGTCATTTAAGTGTGTTTTTCTTTTCTTTTTTGTTTTTTTACTTTATTTTAAAAAATTAAAAAAAATTAGAACAACATAATCTTGGTTTTTAGTTTTATAATTTTTTTTAGTTTTTAATTTTTTTTAGTTTTTTAATGTTTTTTATTTTTTTGGTTTTTTTTAATTATTTTAGTACATCTTTGAAGTTACGTGTATGTTTTTTTTTATTAAATATCGGTTCGTGTTTTTTATGTTTTACAATCATAAGAGTTTCGAATTACAAATATATTATGCATCATAATATATTCAGATCTTACTATTTTGAGATCATATAATTTTGGATCATAAATTTTGAATCATATCATCTTTGATCATAATATTTTTGATCATGTCGTTTTGAATTAGAATCGTAACATTGTTTATCATATGATGTTGGATCATATTATATATTCAATTAAATGATATTTTTGTTCTTAACAAATTTAGGATCAATATATTTTTAAATCATTTAATTTTGAATCATAAAAGGTATAATAATTAAGGATCATAAAATATTTGAATCAAAATATTTTAATATCATAAAAAATTAAGGATCATAAACATATTAAATCATAACTTTTTTGAATCATAAATATCTTGAAGCCAGGGGGATTTCTATAACATCCTGTTTCCGGTCATTTCTGGGTCGTGGGCTTGAACTCGATTGTGTAAGGCTTTGGGCCTTAAGGAGGAAAAGTTTAGTCCTTGTGGAAGGAGGTAAGGTTGGTTAAGAGATTTAACCCTTGAATTGTGTTTTGGGTCGAAGGGTTGAAAAGGAAAAGCCATAGGTCAGGTTCTTGCATAAAATATGGATTTTTAGTTCGTGATGTTTCTAGTCTAAGATAACTAGATGATATTTTAGAGCTCTTCAATACCTTTCCGTGGATATAAAGATTGCCGAACACGGAGTTGAAACGAAGAAGTTATGACTGTTTGAAGTTGGCAAGGATTTGGGGGAACTCTGAGCTCACGACGTGAGAAGCGATTAAACATAAATGTTGATTTCAACTGTGCTCACGAAGTGAGCATTAGGGGCTCATGACATGAGAACTATGCAACCCAATCCCATTAAGTTTTAGGGTTTTCAACATATATAAGGGTTGGTTCCATGTTTTTAGGGCATTTTATGAGCCCCCATCATCTCTAGATCATCTTGAGAGAAACCATATCATCCCTTTCACCATTTTGAGCCTCTCATCTCCTCTTCCATCCATTTATGAAGATTTTCGTGCATTTCTAGCTTAAAGAAGAATAGAGGAATAAGAAAGAATTACTCTAGTGGTGGGATAGGCAAAGTATCATCATTATCACCATCTTTTCCTGCTTTTAGACCTTTGTAAGTATCAAAGGCTCCAACTATATTTCTTATTATGGATAGATTTAGAGTTTTGTCGATCATATTCATGTTATTGCTTGCTTGAGTGAACTAAATCCATAAAGTTAGCAACTTTATGGATTCTAAGAGTTCCTAGACCATAATATTGTTCAGATCTGAAATATGGTATGGATTTGAGGCATGTATGAAAGATTGAAGCTCATTTCTTCATTTTTAACCTAGAAAAAGGTTGGATGATACATGGTGAATGTATGAAAGACTCGTACTGAGGGTTAAACATTGGTATTCCAGTTCGATGACTGATTGGGTTAGGGAGCAAGCCAGACATAAGCTATGGGCCCCGAGGGCAAGCCAGACTTATGTTGTGCGCTCAAGAGCAGGCCAAATATGAGTTGTGGGCCTGATAGGCAAGCCATAATCATATTGTGGGCTCAGGGGTAATCCATTCTTTTAGTTGTGGACCCAGTACATGCTGTTATTTGTAGATGTTATCTGTTTGTGTTGGTACTTTGGGGGAACTCACTAAGCTTTGTACTTACAATTTTAGTTTATGGTTTCAGGTACTTTAGAGGACCTTGGCAAGGCGAAGGTGTGACCGTACACATCCTGAATTTATGTTGTTGATCGTGGGAGACTCTGATTTTAAATAATGTTTTGGAAACAATGGTTTTGTAAACACTTTTATTAGTCAATGAGTTGTTTTGAAAAGTTTAAAATTTGTTGTAATTTTTAGGGATGTTACAAGTTTGTATCAGAGCCTTGGTTCGAGAGAATTGGAGGAACACTCGTGTGAATCTAGTCTCAAACTAAGGAAATGGTTTTTAAAAATGACTTTCAAAGTAAGGGTTTTAAAAATAATTTTCAAAGTTGCTTTCAAAATAACCAAAAGAGGATGTGATGTGTACGATCAGCCGGAGCCATTAAGTAGAACCCAAATTACCACACTATTACTTGATATTGTGATATGTTAGTATAACATGCTAGTGATAGGCTAGGGATCTTCAGGAATTGCATGATATAATTTCCTGATTATATGATGCCTGATAGCCTAGGGTCTTCCTTATATGAAATTGAAATCATTACTGTAGTTGCTTAGTGTATGCATCATAGTTGTACATAATTAAGATTCTATAGCCTGATAATGTTTGGTTTAGCCTTATTTCATGTTCTTTTTTGATGAAGGGCTTAGGGTATAATCAAGTATTCGACTGTCTATATGATCCAATGTTATGTATGAGTAGCACACACGAGTGTTGCAGGGTTGATGGAAGTTTCATGAGTGGGTGTAGTATATGGTGGGTCAGTGTGAGGATTATTAGCCACTCTTGAGTGAGTGAGGTCAGGGTGAACGTGTGTCCGAGATGCTAGGAGATAGAGATCGAGAATTTTGTATGAGGATCTGTCTGATTTTATTGTGTTTTAGTGACAGTCGACTCCGTTGCTCGAATGTTTCTTGCTTTGTGCTTTGTGGGACTAACATTGATGGGAGCTAACTATCAAATGAATACATTAAGTTACATGCTATGGAGGTTAAATAATCCTAGGCTGAAGGATTTGGCCCAATTGCGCATATCTCGTTTGAGTCTAACCGTTGTAGGGTTGGGTACTTTAATCAAAAGATTATTTAAGTTTTATTGCATGTAATTGTATTCATGAAGTGGTTAGCTGGCATTGATTGGATCCCCTCAGCAGCTGATGGCAGGGGAGTTGGGGAATCCTAGGAGAGCCTAGGGAGTATTTTAGTACGGTTGTTTCGTTGTTGAGCAGGTATCGGGAGTATTTTTATGATTAGGTCTTAAAGGACCCGAGATGATCCTTGAGGGGAGTATAGATAGGTGTGGAAGGTAGTATTGGGGTCGTACTACTGGAAGCACAAGATCCATACTCAAATCGAGGAGGTTTTCGAGGATTCTAAGGGCTGGTCGGAAGAGATAGCATGGTTTGATACCATGATTCGTGGTAGTAGTTCTGCATCTATCGATATTGTGGTTATGGTTACTCAGGCATGAGAATGGGTCTGGTAGTTGTTTTGGACCCCGATGGCGATATCAGTTTGGGTTAAGTGGTGAAGACCTAGACAAGTTTGTTGGTTTTGAGGTCTCGAGGGTTTAGCTCTAGGTCGTGCATTCGAGTCGTAGGACTCAAGAAGGAAACGATTGTTATGATCGGCTTGGGAGCTGCAGCTGGAAAGGAGTGGTTGATTGATGGATTGGAATGTCGCTATCTATAGCGAAGATTTTGCCCTTTCAGTTTTCCAAGTTCAGAGAAGGAGTGAGCGGGCTTGTGACTTCCAGAGTTGGGATGTAAACCCAACATGGGGCCAGTTGGTTGCAGTGTTCGACGACAGTATGCCAGCGTGGGAATGCGCAGGAGGATTGATGTGGTATGGATGCTTAGTGACGCGAGCAAGGTTCTGCTTTCCTTGCGTATAGGAAACTTAGGTACCGGATTGACGATTGGGATTGCATGCAAGGAGTGTATGTTTTTTTATCGTAAGTCGGTGTGTGTGTGTGTATGCATTTGCATGAAATCCTTAATGTTAAAGTGGTTATAATTGGGAATTTAAGAGGTCTTCAGCTGGAATCCAGAATCCTGAGTGTGTTATGCATTCCAAGAGTCAGGGACGGTTTGTGCCTGGTTGAGCTGGTTTGAGACATGGTTGGTTTCAATACCAGTAGGTGGTGGTTCGAACCGTAAGCGGGGGAGAAATGGGTATTCTGCTTGGAGAATTATCGATCTTTTCGAGTTCGTGATGTTGGAAGAATGGATCATAGGGATCTTCGGTGCGGGTATGTGGATTTTCGGTTTGGGATTTGGTCAAGGTAGGGGTATGGAGTAAGTGGCGATCAGATGCATGTGTTTAAGAGGTGCATGGGTTGTCTCTCAGCGGAAATTAGTTGGTCAAGATCTCGTTGCAGCTATTGGTTCCTTTTGGGGGTGCCAATGAATAGACGAGGAGCCGCTAGGATCACTCAGCTTGAGTATCGGTTACGGATGGAATTTGTCAGCTCGTTGTTTGGATTGTTATTTTCAGTTTCGAGTGGGAAAATGTCAATCGGTAAATCAATTCCAGAGACGGATATGTTAATCTCCGCATGGGTTTTGGTTCTCTAGATTATGTGTCAATGTGTTCTCGTCCATTGGTCACTTCATGCATCATCAAAGCGGAGATTTTTCGGAAGTATTGGACTGTATCAGTTGAAGTTTAACATATTCTTTGACATATCGTCAGGTTCGGATCGAGTTTGGACGATGTTCTTGGTTATTGGGAGTCCAAAATTTTGGGTTAGTGATTGGATGGACCTGGCTAGAGCCTCAGCAACATTTTTGGATGACCTCCATGGTTTTAGTAATATAGTTGCATATTGGTGGGATCTGTTTAGTCTCAATCAAGTATGGGATCTTATTTCGACCGGTCATGAGGATGTCTTCTGTTAATAATTAAGGTTTGTCGTTTTGATAGAACTCTGGTATTCTGCCTTTTTTTCGATGAGGTTATGGGTTCCCTAAGGGTGTGCATTGTGGTAAATTCATTAGATATTGCCGAGAGGGATGCATATGGGTTGTTTAAAGATATCAATGAACCGTTTGGTTCGAATTATATGCATGGTTCTTTTTAGGCTACAGCCTTTGAATTGGATCAAGAGTGCGACCGTTTATCCTATTCTCAGGTCATGTGTGACCATGCAATCGTAAAGTTATGCGTTGGTAGAGGCTTGTTCTGTGAAAGGAATCGTGCGTGGTAAGATTATGGCATTATTGTGCCCGGTTAACGTTGATAGAGATGTTGCTTAGGTCCCTGGAAGGTGATGGAATGAGGTGAGTATCTTTAGGCCCCAGGGTCCTGGGGGAATGATGAAATGTCGAAAATATCGGTGTAAAATTAGGAGCATTCCAGAAATGGGCTGAGGGTAGGTAGGGCATTCCATACTCATGTTGTGGGCTCGTAGGCAATCCAGACCTATACTGAGGACCTTGTAGGGGTATTCCAGACATAGGTTGTGGGCCCAATGGTCATGATTGTTCATTTCTCATGCTTATGGTACTTTCAGTATTGATGCATGGTTGGAAGTCGAGAGACTCACGAACCAGTTGGTTTGGATAAAATGAGTAGTTAAGGGTTGTTCGGAGTATCAGTCGTGCACCAGAAAGTATCTTGCAGAGTGTTTGCATTATAAATCCCATTTGTTCGCGTGTTGTTATTAGGGGTTTGGTTACCAAGGTTGGGTTTCGGTTATGGAGTCTCGAATCATAAAGTTCTTTGTGAATGTCTCGAGTGATTTGTCAGGTGGGGGTACAACTGAGCTGTTAGAGGTTGGATGCAGTTTGAAAATTCTTGGATTGATCATGTTTTCTCGTAGGAACAGTGGTTGGTAATGGGATGTCAAGGAGTCAAGGGTTTATCTAAGGGTTTTGAGACATCTTATGGATTTGGAATTGGATGAAGTTCGCGATCGATATGTTTTGAGTATCCTTTCTGCATGCTTTGGTGGTGTCCCCAGTCAGGGACTAGGGGTAGGTTCATGAATGGATGCTCATCAGTCTTAAGTTAAGGTTTATGAGAATAGACTGATGGTTTCCCGATTTCGGGAAGTATCCTGATGTGGACGGTTTGTGGTAGTACTACTGAGAGATTCTGTTTTATGTGGCTCTCTCTAGAAGTTGGGTCATAGAGTTACGGAGAGAAAGAAATTATTGTGTTTGAGCATTTGCGAGTTATTGGGTTGCTTGTTGGTAGTTTTGGATTTTCGAGTGATCTCTCAAGTTTTAATTTTAATATGCCTTGATTTCTAAATTGTTAAAGGGAGTTTATGGAAAATGTTGGTGTGGTTTCGGAAATCATAACCGAGACGGATTTCGAGGACGAAATCTAATTTAAGTGGGGGAGAATTGTAACATCCTTTTTCATGCCATTTCTAGGCCGCAAGCCAAAACTCGATTGTGTAAGGCTTTGGGCCTTAAGGAGGCAAAGTTTATTCCTTATGGAATGAGGTAAGGTTGGCTAAGAGATTTAACCCTTAAATTGTGGTTTGGGTCGAAGGGTAGAAAGGGAAAAGTCATAGGCCGGGTTCTTGCATGAAATATGGATTTTTGTTCGAGATGTTTCTAGTCCAAGATAGCTATATGATATTGTAGAGCTCTTCAATATCTTTCTGTGGATGTAAAGATTGCCGAAAACCGAGTTGAAACGAAGATGTTATGACTGTTCGAAGTTGGCAAGGATTTGGGGGAAATCTGAGCTCACAGCGTGAGTAATTAGAGCTCACAAAGTGAGAAGCGATTAAACAGAAATGTTGATTTTAACTGTGCTCATGACGTGAGCATTAGGGGCTCACAACATGAGAACTGTGCAGCCCAAGCCCACGAATTTTTAGGGTTTTTATCATATATATATATATATATATATATATATATATATATATGTGTGTGTGTGTGCGTGTGTGTGTATATGTATATATATAAGGGCTGGTTTCGTCTTTTTAGGGAATTTTATGAGCCTCCATCATGTCTAGATCATCTAGAGAGAAACCCTAGCCTTCCTTTCACTATTTTGAGCCTACCCTCTCCTCTTCCATCCATTTTTGAAGATTTTGGTGCATTTCTAGCTTGAAAAAGAAGAGAAGAAGAAGAAAGAAATATTGTAGTGGTAGGATGGGCGAAGTATCACCATCATCACCATTTTTCCTGCTTTTGGACCGTTGTAAGTATTAAAGGCTCCAACTTTATTGCTTATTATGGATAGATTTAGAGTTTTGTCCATCATATTCATGTTATTGCGTGCGTGAGTGAAGTAAATCCATAAAGTTAGCAACTTTATGGATTCCAAGAGTCCCTAGACCATAATATTGTTCAGATCTTAAAGATGGTATATATTTGAGGCATGTATAAAAGATTGAATCCCATTTATTCACTTTTGACGTAGAAAAAGATTGGATGATGCATGGTGTGTTCATGACCATAAAGGAAAAAAATTTATGGACCTTAGGAGTCCCCTTTATCTTCTGGATGGGTTCAAGGACTTAAGGATTAAGAAATTAAAATGGTAACCTTTAGCCACAGACAGCGCTCACGATGGGAGATGCAAGATCTCACAACGTGAGATTCACGGAGCCCTGTTTCTATTAAAATCATTGAAACTCACGACTTGAGGAGAAGTGCTCAGGTCGTGATGACAACTAATGTGAATTCTTTAGCTGTGTTGACTAGGTTGGACCGAGTCGAGTTGGAACCAGATCAAGAATGCTGTCACGACGTGACTAAGGCCTGGTCACGATGTGAGTGTCAACTAATGGAAATGTTGACCGTTAACTTTGACTTTGACCAGGGTTGAACAAGTTTGACTAAAGGATATTTTGGGTATTTTGGAATGTGTTGAAAATAGGTCATTTGGTTGGATAGGTGACCGTTAGAGGTGAGATTCGGAGTTGGACCTCATCAGCTATTGTTTAGACAGTGAGGTGAGTTTTCCTCACTGTACTTACGAGTCAAAGGCACCAAAGCCGGCCCATTGGTTTGATATCATGTTATTCACTGATATACTGAGTATGGAATATATATGCATGATTATGCTAGTTGTCGATATGTTAGTCTGGCAAATCTATAGGACTACCTGTGATTCTGTCTGCATGATTAGCTGTATATGTTTGCTATCTGGTATATGTTGACATATTGTGTTGGGTTGAGGTTGTACAACTTTGTGATGTAGCCAACAAACCCTGGAGCATTCCATAAATGAGCTGAGGTTCGGGTAGGACATGCCAGACTCACAATGAGGAATCATGAGCATTCCAGATACGAGTTGAGGACCGGTTGGACGCTAGACTCGTACTGAGGGTTGACCATTGGTATTCTAGTCCGATGACTGATTGGGATAGGGAGCAAGCCATACATAAGCTATGGGCCCTGAGGGCAAGCCAGACTTATGTTGTGGGATCAAGAGCAGGCCAAATATGAGCTGTGGGTCTGATAGGCAAGCCAGACTCATACTGTGGGCTCAGGGGTAATCCATTCTTTTAGCTGTGGACCCAGTACATGCTGTAGTGGAGATTCAAGTGATAGTGATGATAGTGATTTCATTGTGGATGGGGATAACTTGTTGGATGATCCTGAGGTGGACATGCATGATTTCTACCTCAACATTGATGATAATTTGGAGTGCGTTGGTGATGCCCCTATTACAAAACGAATGAAGCAATGTCTGATGAGGAGATGGAGGTGATCAACATTGATGTTCTGCAATCTGAGTCATCATCTGATGAAGGGCAAATGTGTAAAAGAAGAAATAAAATCTGGGCTGCTGAAAGGGCACAGATAAATGATGCAGCTCAAGTGAGTGACCCTTTCTACATACTTCAAACATTCTCAAGTTCTCAGGAAGCAAAAGACAGAATTTACTTGCATGCAATAGAGACAAGAAGAGAATTGGATATTGTCAAGAATGATAAAAACAGGGTCAGGGTAGTATGTAAAGGAACAATACCATATATGGGGATACTTGAGACTTCTAGGAAAGGTGGACCAAGTAAAACTAGTGGGAAAGGTGGGCCAAGTCGAAGGAACATAAATGATGGACCCGGTCATGGACATGGTTTCTAAAAAATCTTGGTGATGATTTGGATTTGACTACCAATTCAAACTTCACATTTATAACTAATAGGTAAAAGGTAATAGTATACACAGTTTAACTACATAACCTTTATATTATTTGTACTAATTATATAAAATTGATTGTGTTTATGTTGTAGGGTGTTTTGCCTGCAATTGCAAAATTGTTTCCATGTGCAGAAAATAGATTTTGCCTTCGAAATATCCATGAGAATATGAAGCGGAAGTGGAGGGGCAAGGAGTTTAAAGATTGTCTCTGGAAATGTGCAACAACATCAACGGTATAGCAATTCAATCTTGCAATGGAGGAACTGAAGAAATTTAACAATGATGCATATGAATGGCTTAAAGCCATTCCACCCCAACATTGGTCCAGGTCTCACTTCATAGGTTAGTTGTACATGTTAGAATTCTTCAACATTCTTGAGTATGCATCTTAAAAGATTACTGAAAATTATGACGCAACATTGTTATTCTACAGGAAGAGCACATTGTGATGCATTGTTAAACAACCTTTGTGAGACATTAAATAGCAAACTTGTCAAGGGTCGTGACAAACCAATTAAAAGTTGCTTGGAATTTATTAGAGAGTACATAATGAAGAAGCTTGTTATTTTCCAAAAGACAATTGACAAATGTTGTTGCCCACTAACTCCTACAGCTACCAAGACTCTAGAGAAGATCAAAGGTGAAGCTGCATAGTATAGGGCTGTGTTTTGTGGAAATGGGAAGTATCAGGTTACAGGTGGTGAAGGTGTGGACCAATGTGTAGTTGACATAACACAACATACTGTTGGATATAGTGTCTAAGTCCATAACTTTATTTGGTATGTACTTGACCCGACCCGGCATGGTCCATTTGGGTTGCATGGCATTGCAATACTTGGATAGACTAAATGAGAGAATAAGGCACTTATGATTATTAATATATTATAAGTGCTAATATATTAATAATAGTATTATTTAATTAGTATTGGTCAAGTATTAATCTAGTATTAATTTGGTGATCAAAGTGAGACTAATTAAATATATAGGGTTGATTATGACAATCATCAATTCTTTTATGGTGGATTAATGATCCATGGTTTATGGGTTTGGTTATAACCATATGGAGCTCCATGGATAGTCCATGGGAGTTACAAACCCATGGGTCATGAGAAATCAAGAGTCATGACAATTAAGGGCATTCATGTGTAAACCCTAATTGTGACAACACTATAAAAGGAACCCTATGGCTAGCAAAATCGTGACCTAGTGGACCTAGGGTTACTAGAGAGGGCATAACCGATTTTGAGGCTAAGTGACATTCTCTCAAGTTATTCCAAGTCTTGTGGTGTTGTGTGAAGCATTTGAGGCACAACATTTGGGGTGCTAGGCTCACAAAGTCTTGAAGGAATCCAAGCAACAACAAGGTATGTATTTCTACTAGTTTTTATGTTTTATGTAATCCCCATGCCATGCTAGTTAGGAAATAACCTTGAAAAAGAAATTTGCATGTATATAGAGAAAACATAGATTCAAGGTTATTAGGGTTGCATGTACACTTAGAAAGTGTTAGAATGCTCAAAAACCCATCAGTGGTATCAGAGCCTAGGATTGTTTTCTGTATACTTGATGCAAAACTGCTTAAAAATCGAAAATTCTGCATTCTGACGACTGGACTCGCCGAGTCCATGGGGAGGACTCGCCGAGTCCATGAACAAATTCATTCTACTCGCCGAGTAGAATAATGCACTCGGCGAGTAGGAGCGTGCTGGGCAGTTTTTCGAGTTTTGTTGCTGGAAATGGATTAAGATCATTATCCCAATCTGTTTTGGACTTGTAAAATCTGTTTTTCAAAATGATAATGATTATGTTAACCCATTTTACATGGCTTTTATCAATTTTCAAGTATTGTATATAGTTATATGATTTCTTGAAATTGCTTGACATGAATTTGTGTTCTTATGAGTTTTTAGAAGATCATAGGAATTATATGTAACCTCCATGTATGTTTAATTCATGATCTTAATGGAAATGATGGTGTCCATAACTTGTCCTCAAGTTATGGATAACCAAGAGTCACTTCTTTTAATTATGATTAAAGAACTAAAGAAGTTTCATAAAATGAAGAGTCTTCATTTTATGAACCATTAAAACTCATAAGTTACAAATTGAAGAGACTTGGAACAGTTTCAAATCTTGCCCTCAAGTTTTGTAATTTGAAAAGTCTTACACTTTAATACTTTAATTCCAAATTAAACCTTAGATTTTTAAAAAGTTTAAAAATCAACACTTATACTATTATTATAATTTTATTATATAGATATGTATAAGAATATGTCATTGTTACCGTTAGTAGGCCTCATTCACGAAGCCGGTCTATAAGGGGGGGGGGGGGTATAAGGTTGTTGCCTATAAAATGGTGACTTAATGGGTGTCCACTCTCACCCACCGCTTCCTTGATCGGTGGAGGGTCGTTAGCCGAACGGGTAGGATACGACTTTAAATACTCGTTAAAAGTATAATGAATTATAAAGTAACTATACATTATAAATTCCCAATCTTAGTTACTTTAGGAAAATGTGAAATTGGTGCTAGCCCATAAAATTACACTTTGTACCTTACCAAGTCGTTAGTGGAGCGTGTGTGGTTAACCGGCACACTAACATGGACTAGTAAGAATGGCAAAGGGTAACTTGACTTTATTATAGATCGGTGGAGCGTGTGTGGTTAACCGGCACATCGATTAGGTAATATTGTTGAGGGTACCAAGTCAATTTGTATGGTTATTCACACCTTGTTTGTGATCCTCGGCATCCCAGTCACAAACTTGAGAGGGCACAATCGAGATTCAAACATGCCATTGAAAAGTTCAATGTATCTCAAAAGATCTAGGAGTTTCAAAAACCAATAAAACCTAATAATAAAATATTTCGTTCTTATGGTGGAAATTGGTAAATCGTCATTTACCTACCTTCAAATATTTTATAGTATGGATTACGGCATCCCTCTTCCAACTATAAATAGTTTGTTGGGTCCTAGCCTTAATATTTCATTTGGGTGAATTATTAAGGATTCCTAATCTAATGAAACTTGTCTTTCTTTCCTTTCAGATGTCTTCCAACAATGCTTCTGGCTCAAACCCAACATGCTCCTTTTCCCTTATGAACTTGTGTGGTAAAGTCATCTTTGATGGATCCAATTTCAATGAGTGGATCAGAAACATCAGAATGATTACCCGCTATGAGGACAAAGAATATGTCCTCGATAGGGAGCTTAAGGTTATGAGTGAAGCTACTGCTACTCCTGAAGAGTTTGCGGAGTTTGTTGCACATGAAAAGGATGCTACTAAAGTAGCATGCATCATGATGGCCACCATGACTCCTGAACTTCAAAAATCCTATGAAGATTTCTACCCATAAGAGATGCACCTGGATCTGATGGAAAGGTACCATCAGAGCGCGCGTCAGGAGAGGTATGAAATCATCTCCTCCATGATAACCGCAAAGATGAAGGATGGTGAACCCATCACCGGTCACTTGCAGAAGATGCAAAGGTTCGTTGACCGGTTGCTGAAGCTAAATGTTGACTTTCCTGAGGAAATGGCGATTGACATCATTCTCCATTCCCTACCTCCAAGTTATGATCAGTTTCGTATGACTTATCATATGAAAAAGGAGGAAGTCACACTTAGCAAACTTCAAGGACTCTTAAGGACAGCTGAAAATGGCCTTAAGGGTAAAGCGGTTGCTACTTCTACTCCTTCAACAGCCCCTGTTCTGGCTATTGGGCAGGGAAAGGGTAAGAAGAGGAAAAGCCCTTCGAAGGGTACCAAGGGTAAGACTCTTGATGGTTCCTCTTCAAGTGGGACAAAGAAAGGTCCCATTACTCCTTCTTCAAACCCAAAGGAAGCACAATGCTTCTATTGCCAGGATAAGGGACACTTCAAGCGAAGCTGCCCTAAATATCTGCAAGATGTAAAGGATGGGAAGATTAAACCCACCCATACAGGTATTTACACAATATTGTCTAATAACTCATCTAATGCTAATTCTTGGGTGCTTGATACAGGTTGTGGTATTCACATCTGTACTGATTTGCAGGCACTAAGAAGAAGTGAGCAAGTGGAGCACGGGAACATAAACTTAGTCATGGGCAACAGGAAAGCATCACCTGTTACCAAGATAGGAGTTTATTCTTTATTTCTTAATAATGGGTTAATGTTAGATTTGAATAAGTGTTGTTACTCGCCCGAAATGGCAAGAAATATTATTTCTTTTCATGGCTTGTACAAACAAGGTTTTTCATTTTCATTTGATAATAAAAATGGTGCTATTAATGTTTATTACAATGATGTATTTTACTTTAAAGCATTACCTTGGAATCATTTGACCTCAAGTCAGATGATAGTTGCGAGTCTTGTTTACTTGGAAAAATGACAAAGTCACCCTTCACAGGTACTTGTGATAGAGGTGAAGGTTTGTTGGACCTTGTACACACGGATGTGTGTGGGCCCTTCAGAGTTGCTACAAGGGATGCTAATCGCTATTATGTGACTTTTACTGATGATTACAGTAGATATGGATATATTTACTTAATCAAGCATAAGTCATAAACCTTTGAAAAGTTCAAAGAGTTTAAGCAGGAAGTGGAGAATCAATTGGGCAGGAACATCAAGATGCTCCGATCCGATCGGGGAGGAGAGTATCTTAGCATTGAGTTCCTTGACTATCTTAAGGAATGTGGGATTGTCTCACAATTGACACCTCCCAAAACACCACAGTTTAATGGTGTAGCTGAGAGGCGCAATCGAACCTTTTTGGATATGGTTCGTTCCATGATGAGTCGAGCTTCGTTACCAATCTCTTTCTGGGGGTATTCCTTAGAGACTGCCGCCCATATCCTTAATCTAGTCCCTACTAAAAAGGTTGCCAAAACACCTCACGAGATGTGGACTGGGAAAGTTCCCAATTTGGACCACATCAAGATTTGGGGTTGTGAAGCTTTCGTGAGGCGTGAGACTCATGATAAGCTTGAACCTCGAAGTGAGAGGTGTATTTTCATCGGCTACCCACAGAGATCCTTTGGTTACCTCTTCTACAGACCCAGTGATAATGTGGTCTTTGTAGCAAGAAGAGGAGTCTTTCGTGAGAGAGAATTCATAAGCCAAGGGGACAGTGGGAGGCAAATTGACCTTGAAGAGCTTCAAGAGTCAAGTGGTGAAGGAACCTCAAATGCTATCGACCAACCTGAGGAGGAAACTCCTGTTGATCCGATAGATGAGTCTGTACCTCCAAGACGTTCCACTAGGGTGAGGAACACACCTGATTTTTATTATGGTTATCACATCACCACTGAAGGTGATACGTTTATTAGTGATAGTACACTAATAGATTTGGATGAACCTAATAACTACAGGGAAGCCATGGCAGGCCCTGAGTCTGCTAAATGGAAGGAGGCTATGGACAGCGAGATTAAGTCCATGTATGACAATCAAGTTTGGAACTTGGTTGACAATGTACTAGGTCGTAAGACAGTTGGGTGCAAATGGATCTTCAAGAAGAAGACCGACATGGATGGAAAGGTACATACTTACAAAGCGCGACTGGTTGCGAAGGGCTTTACTCAAACTCCGGGAGTTGACTATGAGGAGACCTTCTCACCAGTAGCGAAGATTAAGTCTATTAGAGTATTGTTAGCCATAGCTGCATTTCATGATTATGAAATATGGCAAATGGATGTCAAAACCGCTTTCCTTAATGGAAAGTTGGCTGAGGATGTTTATATGGCTCAACCAGAGGGGTTTGTCGATATAAGATACCCTAATAGAGTGTATAAGCTTGATAAATCCATTTATGGATTGAAACAAGCATCTCGCAGATGGAATCTTTGCTTTGATGAGAAAGTCAAAGAGTTTGGCTTTTCTAGGAGTGAGAATGAGTCTTGTGTGTATGTCAGGGCTAGTGGGAGCATAGTTAGCTTCTTGGTGTTGTATGTGGATGACATACTTCTCATAGGAAACGACGTCCCAACCTTGCAGGAGGTTAAGTCCTGGCTTGGGAAGTGTTTCGCTATGAAGGACCTTGGGGAAGCTGCCTATATCCTAGGGATAAGGATATTGAGAGATAGGAGTAAGAGACTAATTGGACTTAGTCAAAGTACTTATGTGGATAAGGTACTGAAGAGGTTCAGTATGCAAGATTCCAAGAAAGGAGAATTACCAATCCAGAGTAATGCCAAGCTGAGTAAGACTCAGAGTCCGAGTACAGAGGCTGAGATAGCAGAGATGAGTCAAATACCATATGCTTCTGCTGTGGGCTCGATCATGTATGCTATGACTTGTACTCGCCCTGATGTGGCCTTTGCTTTGAGCATGGTCAGTAGATATCAAGGGAACCCTGGCAAGGCACACTGGACAGCGGTAAAGAACATTCTCAAGTATCTGCGGAGGACTAAGGATTGGGTCCTTACCCTCGGAGGCAGTGATGACTTGAGAGTGGAAGGATATAGCGATGCTAGCTTCCAGACTGATAGGGATAATTTCCGCTCTCAGTCAGGCTGGGTCTTTATCCTAAATGGAGGGGCAATTACTTGGAAAAGTTCCAAGCAGGAGATAGTAGCTGATTCTACTTGTGAATCAGAGTACATAGCAGCAAGTGAAGCAGCTAAGGAGGCGATATGGCTAAAGAACTTCATCGGAGACCTTGGAGTTGTACCAGCTATAAAGGAGCCAATGGAAATTTTCTGTGACAGCGAAAGTGCGGTTGCTTTGGCTAAGGAACCAAGAGATCACGGGAGATCTAGGCACATTGACAGAAAATACCATTTCATAAGACATAGAATAGAAGAAGGACTCCTCGTGGCAAAGAGGGTATCATCAGATGAGAACCCGGCAGATCCCCTCACGAAGGGACTGAGCAGGGTTAAGCATTTACAGCATGCGAGGCGCATTGGGCTGAAGGATGATATTAGTTTCAATAATTAGATTCCTGAAACTTGTAAAATGTAATTGACATTTGATGATAAATAAAAGTTGTTATTTATTTATGAGTAAGGTGTTACTATCTTGTGTTGATTGTTTACTATGTTTCAATTTTGCATGTTTTTACTTCCAGAATAATTATGTTATTATTCAAACCATCCACAGTCAGTCAAACTTTGGAAGTAAGTATTGATTTAAGACTGTCATGAATTTGGCTTGTATGATTTGTCTAAAAGTGCTTTGGACAATGCAATGGTTGCTACAACATTCATGAGTACTCATAAGGGCTGAGTATTGGATCCAACCCACGCTCACTTGCATCACTTCATGGAATTTATCTCGAGTGATCGTGAGACGGTAATATCATATAAATCTTCAAACCTAGAGATATGAGTTGTTGACTATGAGTTGGTTATTCATTGATTGCACGAAAACGCATTGGTAACTCGATGTCATAAAACGTGCCTTTGTGAATAATTCAACAAGTAGTTAGTACAAGCATATCAGTCAAAGTTTATATGTTCCTTCTAGAAATAGAAGCGATATCTGGGCCCCTCGATGATTTGGTTTTGACCTATGTACCGGGCCCGGTCAGAACCTAATTGATGTGTTCAATTTAGTTCTATGTCGAAACAAATCAGAGATCGAGAAACAAATGCTGGACAATAAGTAAGACCATGTTCCATGTGTTTGTCCGGCTGATATCATGAGAACAGAGGATTATATGATCACTTATCTTAAATGGCGTATCATCATCATCTCAGTTCCGAGAGACTTTGAAAGAGCTACGATTGCTAGTCGGATTTTGAAGTCATATTTGCAAATATAGTTATTAGACTTATCCAAGTGGGAGACTGTTGGATATAGTGTCTAAGCCATAACTTTATTTGGTATGTACTTGACCCGACCCGGCATGGTCCATTTGGGTTGCATGGCATTGCAATACTTGGATAGACTAAATGAGAGAATAAGGTACTTATGATTATTAATATATTATAAGTTCTAATATATTAATAATAGTATTATTTAATTAGTATTGGTCAAGTATTAATCTAGTATTAATTTGGTGATCAAAGTGAGACTAATTAAATATATAGGGTTGATTATGACAATCATCAATTCTTTTATGGTGGATTAATGATCCATGGTTTGTGGGTTTGGTTATAACCATATGGAGCTCCATGGATAGTCCATGGGAGTTACAAACCCATGGGTCATGAGAAATCAAGAGTCATGACAATTAAGGGCATTCATGTGTAAACCCTAATTGTGACAACACTATAAAAGGAACCCTATGGCTAGCAAAATCGTGACCTAGTGGACCTAGGGTTACTAGAGAAGGCATAACCGATTTTGAGGCTAAGTGACATTCTCTCAAGTTATTCCAAGTCTTGTGGTGTTGTGTGAAGCATTTGAGGCACAACATTTGGGGTGCTAGGCTCACAAAGTCTTGAAGGAATCCAAGCAACAACAAGGTATGTATTTCTACTAGTTTTTATGTTTTATGTAATCCCCATGCCATGCTAGTTAGGAAATAACCTTGAAAAAGAAATTTGCATATATATAGAGAAAACATAGATTCAAGGTTATTAGGGTTGCATGTACACTTAGGAAGTGTTAGAATGCTCAAAAACCCATCACATACATGCTCATGTAACAAGTGGGAGGTCACTGGCATACCATGCAAGCACACAATTGCAGCTATATGGGATATGAGGAGAAATAATGAGAATGTTGAGATACCTGAAACATGGGTTCACCCAACATACTGGTTGAAGACATGGCAAGAGATGTATGCCTTTAAAATTGAACTAATTAATGGGAGGATGATGTGGGCAAAAAGTCCTTGTCCAACAAAGTTACTACCACCAAAACATCATGTGCCTATTGGTAGGCCAAAAAAGAAAAGAAGAAGATATGCTACTGAAGATGATAGTGCTACAGGGACCATAACAGTTAGATGTTCAAAGTGTGGAAATGTTGGGCATAATGGTAGGAGCTGCAAGGGGTAGTCAGTGGGAGGATCAGAGGCCAGTGGTAGTGATGTGGGACAGAATGCTGGTGTAGGACAGAACTCAGGTGCTGAAAAGAAGGGAAAAAGTCTGATGGTTTAGTGTTTGTGTATTACTTTCTTGCCTTTTGGTTGGCTAATGCTTTTGATGTACTTGAAACAATGTTCTTTCATGTCTTTTGGTGCTGTGAACTAATGTTGTGCTACTTCTTTAACTATGATGGTGATGTACTTCAAACTATGTTGACTTGATGAATGTTTGTAATGGTTTGAATGGCTTAATGATTAATTAGGTTGTTAATGTATGAATCCATGTTTGTAATGGTTCGATGACTTAATGGTATGATATAAATTGTTGTTTTGGTATGAATACTTGGTGGTATGATATAAATTGTTGTTTTGGTATGAATACTTTGGTATGAATAAATGTCTGGAAATTACCAAAAAAACACCCAATTTTCATTAACATGCAAACTGATACATCCAACTTGAGTTTGTACAACTAAAAGGTAAACGTATCTTATAACTTATCCTACACTTTGTACACTAGAATTGACACAAACAGAAACCAACTAATAGCTAGATACAACTTCAGTTTCAGATTTTGTTGTTCAAGCTTCATCCTAATGTTCATACAAGCACATTTATGATCCTCCACCACCCAACCAATGAACTTGCAACCACGAGCCTGTAAAATAAGTGTAGAAACATTTAACAATGCTAAAATTTATAGAAAATAGGAGAAATTAGGAGATTAGGTTAGATTTATCAAGAAATCAAAATTAATCGGGTTAGAACAAGTATATTAACGTTTTCCAGGGTTGTTCTTGCTCCTTGTGGTACGAATCACAGCTTCAGCTCCACAATTGCATCTAATTGCCATTTTTGTTGGTTGGAGAAGGGTAATTGAAGAATGAAAGGGGGAAAAGTAATGGGGAAGAAGACCGACGAAGATAAATGAAAGCAGGGGAGGGGCAACAGCTCTAATAGGCCCACACAAGATGAATTGACGAAAATACCCCTGCGTTCAAAGCAAGTGGGGCACCCAAATGGAGAAAACTAACGTCTAACGACAATAGGGACTGGGCGGGTAGTATTTAAATACACGAGGGACGGTCCGAGTTAATTTTCAATAATAAGGACTGAACGTGCAATTTGGCACTTGGAACAGGGACGACTCGTGTAATTTACTCATATATATATATATATATATATATATATATATATATATATATATATATATATATATATATATATATATATATATATATATATCTGTGTGTGTGTATCCTATACTATATTATAAAGCATATTAGTCATATTTTGAATTTTAAGAGGTACAATATACAAAACTTTTATACAAATTAATTATGCATAAATATGTTATTAATACTTGCCAAAAGTTAGAACACTTAAATTAAAGAAAGTTATTAATAAATTTAATTTAGAGCAAAATGACAATTTTAAATATTAAATTTTTATATATAAATTAATTTGTATTTCTTCAAGTAAACGCCGATATTATATAATTTATATGAAATATATAAACATGCAATATAAATATAAGGTCTAAACATTAATATTTTATTTAAAAATGCTAAATTTTTTATTACATAGTAACTAATAATAAAATCTAATAATTATTCCCACGTAAAAAACTATTTGTCAAAATTGTTTTTTATTGATGTCGGTTTGCGCGAGCACATTTGTAATATGTTTGTGCGTGTGTGTGTGTATATATATATATATATATATATATATATATATATATATATATATATATATATATATATATATATATATTAAAGAGAGAGAGAGAGTCTCGATCCGGTAGGAACCCAAAAAATAGTAGGAACCACGATGACAATTCTCCACCACCAACTTCTTCAAATGTACAAACGTTAAACATAATTACTTAGACGTGACTCGTTCGCATTCGACGCACGCCCATAGAACGTAATACAGACTCGGGGATATAATCATGTGGGACAAACGTCCATGAACGTCATTTAAGTGTGTTTTTCTTTTCTTTTTCGTTTTTTTTTTCGTTTTTTTACTTTATTTTAAAAAATTAAAAAAAAAATAGAACAACATAATCTTGGTTTTTAGTTTTATAATTTTTTTTAGTTTTTATTTTTTTTTATTTTTTAAAACTTTTTTATTTCATTGGTTTTTTTTAATTATGTTAGTACATCTTTGAAGTTACATGTGTGTGTTTTTATTAAATATCGGTTCGTGTTTTTTATGTTTAACAATTATAAGAGTTTCGAATTTTAAAGATATTATGCATCATAATATATTCAGATCTTACTATTTTGAGATCATATAATTTTGGATCATAAATATTGAATCATATCATCTTGGATCATAATATTTTTGATCATGGCGTTTTGAATCATATCATATCATCTATCATATGATGTGGATCATATTATATATTCAATTAAATGATGTTTTTGTTCATAACAAATTTAGGATCAATATATTTTTAAATCATTTAATTTTGAATCATAAAAGGTATAATAATTAAGGATCATAAAATATTTGAATCAAAATATTTTAATATCATAAAAAATTAAGGATCATAAGCATATTAAATCATAACTTTTTTGAATCATAAATATCTTGAAGCCAGGGGGATTTCTATAACATCCTGTTTCCAGTCATTTCTGGGCCGTGGGCTGGAACTCGATTGTGTAAGGCTTTGGGTCTTAAGGAGGAAAAGTTTAGTCCTTGTGGAAGGAGGTAAGGTTGGTTGAGAGATTTAACCCTTGAATTGTGTTTTGGGCCGAAGGGTTGAAAGGGAAAACTTATAGGTCAGGTTCTTGCATAAAATATGGATTTTTAGTTCGAGATGTTTCTAGTCTAAGATACCTAGATGATATTTAAGAGCTCTTCAATACCTTTCCGTGGATATAAAGATTGCCGAACACGGAGTTGAAACGAAGAAGTTATGACTATTTGAAGTGATAGGTTTTATACAAACAATCCTATGTGTGCATGCAACCCTAATTGGATCTATGTTTTCACTATAAGACATACAACTTTATGAACACAAAATAAACCCTAGCATGCTCCTACAATTTTCGAAAATCATATAGAAGAGTAGAAGACATACCTTTGTTGTTATATTGCAATAACAACTAGTTTCCTTGATCTGTTAAACTCTTGAAAGCAAGCACCACAAATGTAGTGCCTCTAATGGCTCACAAACACCAAGAAGCAAGAAGGCAATTAAGAGAGAGGAGGGAGGATACTAATTTCGGCCCTAGGGTTTCTCTTGGAAGCAAGTGGCCGAAAATTGAAGCCTTGGGGTCTTATTTATAGTACAGGCTGCTAGGGTTTCAGTCTAAACCCTAATGGATACCTTAGCCACCAAGTAGCCCAAAGAACCTTCTGGAATAAGGCCTTGGACGAAAATATGATGATCCTTCATCATAATTTCGTTCCCCCTTAGTCCATTAGGTTTCCCATCCCAAAACTCAACTATCACACATTTGACAGTTTATACCCCTTTATTTAATTAATCTCTTTTAGTCACCAAATTAATTCCTAATTAATTTATGACTAACACTAATTAAATAAATATGATTTCTCCTTTAATATATTATTCTTATAATATATTAATAAACCATAATATCCTCTCTCTCATATCAAATTACCTTGTCAAGTTGATTTGGTGAAGGCAACCCAAAAGGACCATGCATAACCGGGTCAAGTACATACCAAATATAGTTACGGGCTTAGACACTAATCCAACAGTCTCCCACTTGGATAAGTCTAGTAACTATATCTCACATATGACTTCAGGATCCGATTAACAATTGTAGCTTTCAATAGCCGCTGTCAACTCTGATCAATAATATGTCCTTCAGATAAGGGATCGTATAATCCTCTGTTCTAGATATCATGCTGACAATACTTATTGTCCAGCATTTTATTTCTCGATCTCTGATTTGTTCGACATAGAACTCAGTTGAACATATCAACTTCATCCTGACCGGGCCCGGCACATAAGTCAAACCAAATCATCGAGTGGCCAGTTGAACATTGTCACTTGGTCTATAAAAGAGATAGCCAAAAGACTTCTGTGGATAGCTGATAAAATAACACTTCTCACTACGAGGTTCTAGCTTGTCGTGAGTCTCTTGTCTTACGAAAGCTTCACAACCCCAAACCTTGATATGTGCTAACGAGGGAGCTTTCCCTGTCCACATCTCGTGAGGTGTTTTGGCAACCTTCTTGGTGGGAACTAAGTTAAGGATATGGGCGGCAGTCTCTAAGGCATACCCCCAGAATGAGATTGGTAACGAAGCACGACTCATCATAGAACGAACCATGTCCAACAAGGTTCGATTATGTCTCTCAGCCACACCATTCAATTGTGGCGTTCTAGGAGGCGTCAATTGCGAAACTATTCCACATTCTTTTAGATAGTCGTGAAACTCAAGACTTAGGTACTCCCCCCCCAATCAGATCGAAGCATCTTGATTTTCCTGCCCAGCTGATTCTCCACTTCATTCTTAAACTCTTTGAACTTTTCAAAGGTTTCTGACTTTTGCTTGATCAAGTAGATATATCCATATCTGCTATGATCGTCTGTAAAAGTCACGTAGAAGCGACAAGCGTCCCTTGTGGTGGATCTAAAGGGTCCACATACATCTATATGTATGAGATCCAATACACCCTCACCCCTTTCACATGTTCCAGTAAAGGGTGACTTGGTCATCTTCCCAAGCAAACAAGATTCACATACATCATCGTCCCTAAGGTCGAATGACTCAAAGACTCCATCCTTTTGGAGTTGGGCTATGCGTTTCTTGTTGACATGGCCAAGGCGACAATGCCACAAGCATGCTTTGTCCAAACTTGTGGACGAATCGATATTCAAAACATCATTTCCTAAATTATCAATAACTAACACAGATTCGTAAATCCCATTACAAGGTAATGCATTGAAACAAAAGACACCATTCAAATAAGCATTAATAGAACCATTACTATTATCAAACGAATATCTGAAACCTTGTCTAAACAATCCATGAAAAGAAATGATGTTTCTTGCTATATCTGGCGAATAGCAACAATTATTTAAATCTAGCCCTAACCCATTACTCAACATTAAGGAACAAACTCCGATCTTGGTTACTGGTGAAGATTTCTTGTTTCCCATGATCAAGTTTATCCTTCCATGCTCCACTTCCCTACTTTTTCTTAGCCCCTGCAAATCAGAACAAATGTGGTAACCACATCCAGTATCAAGGACCCATGAAGTAGCAAGTGATGAGTTATTAGATTTAATTAAATACATACCTACAAAGGTGGGCTTTATCTTCCCATCCTTAATATCCTGCAGATATTTAGGGAAGCTTCGTTTCCAGTGGCCCTTCTGGTGGCAATAGAAGCACTCTGCTTCCTTGGGGTCAGAAGAGGGCTTAACAGAACCTGATTTGGTCCCACTATAAGAGGAACCATCTTGGGTCTTACCCTTATGGTGGCTCTTAGAAGGAGCCTTCCTCTTCTTACCCTTTCCTTGGCCAATTGCCAACACAGGAGCAACTATAGTAGAGGATGATGCAATAGATTTGTCCTTGAGGTTGCTCTCAGCTGTCCTCAGGAGCCCTTGAAGTTTACTCAGGGTGACCTCTTCCTTGTTCATATGGTAGGTCATTCTGAACTGGTTGTAGCAGGAAGGCAAGGAGTGGAGGATGATGTCGATAGCCAAATCCTCATCAAACTTAACATTAAGTTTGAGAAGACGATCAACATACCTTTGCATTCTTTGCAAATGAGCGGTTAGGGATTCTCCACTCCCCATCCTAGCGGTGATCATGTTGGTGATGATCTCATAACGCTCTTACCTCGCGCTCTGGTGGTACCTGTCCAGCAAATCTTGATGCATCTCATATGGATACATGTCCTCATAGGACTTTTGGAGTTCGAGGTTCATGGTGGCCAGCATGATGCAATGAACTTTCGTAGCATCACACTCGTGGGCCTCAAAGGCGGCCATCTCTTCAGGAGTAGCTTCTTCTGGGTTGATCTTTTCTAGCTTCTCGTCGATGACATATTCTTTGTTCGAGCCATCAAATGTCACCTTTTGACACAGGTTCATCAACGAGAATGACCCAGAAGTGTTGTTGTTTGCGTTTGCGTTAGACATCTGAAATAGAAAGGAACAAAGTTTGATTAGAAATGAATCCCCAATTAAACACCCAAATGAGAAATTAGGGATAGGATCCAACAACATTATTTACAACTTAGAAAAGGGATGCCGTAATCTAAAAGTAAATAATTTGAAGGTAAGTGAATGACGATTCACTAATTCTCACCATGAAAAACGAAAAGAAATTATGTTTTAAATGTATTTGAAAATTCCTAGATTTCTTTTGAGATTCATTGAACATTTCAATGGCATGTTTAAATCTCGATATGCACTTCAAATTTGCGACTGGGATGCCGAGGATCGCAAACAAGTTTGTGAATAACCATGCGAATCAACATGGTGCACTCAATGTCTTCATCACCTAATCAACGTGCTGGTTAGCCATGCACGCTCCATTGATCTATGATAAAACATCGAGCCACCCTTTGTCACCAATGTCAATCCCAAATTAGTGTGCTGGTTAGCCACGCACGCTCCACTAACGTTTGACAGGGGTACAAAGTGTAATTCCATGGAATAGCATCAATTTCACATTTTACCCTAAAGTAACTAAGATTGGGAATTTATAAAACAATGTAGTTACTTTAATATTTCCATTATACTTATAATGAGGAATTAAGTGCCCTATCCTATTCGTTTGGCTAACGACCCTCCACCAGTCAAGCAAGCGGTGGATGTGAGTGTACATCCATTAAGCGCCATTTTATAGGCAGCAACCTTATACCCACCTTATAGACTGGCTTCGTGAATGAGGCCTACTAGCGATAAGACTAGCTTATTCTTATACATATATAATAATTAATCTTATAATATCAAAATTGTATAAGGGTGTATTTTAAACATTTCAAAATACTAGTGTTTTAATTATATTTAAAATTTCCGAAAATTAAAACTATTTAATTTCAAAATTTTAAACACCAAAACTTTGATTTAATAATTATCCTAAATTAAACAATTAATTTAAACTATTAAATCTTGAAGGATCATCTTTAAATTAAACAATTAATTTATCTTAATCCTTTTTATCCCCTAGATTTCGAAATTTATGGAAAGGATATTCAAAATCTTCAATTATCTAGTTTAAACAATTAAATTGATAATCACAAAGATGGCATTATCCAAATCCCTAAAATTTTGGGATCTTGTCTTGGGGACATGGGATTTTCGAAAACCCTAGGGTTTCTTAACCCTAATTTCGAAATTATGGAGGCTAAGTAAAAAGGTTTAATAACCCTATCAAAATTCGCCAACTAGGGTTTTTGAAACCCTAATTGCGAAAATTACCAAGCCTTGCGGTTTACTTGCCATAAACCCTAATTTGTCAAGTTCATATTATGTATCAAATCCAATTGAAAACAAAACCAAAAGCTCTGATACCACTGATAGGTTTTATACAAACAATCCTATGTGTGCATGCAACCCTAATTGGATCTATGTTTTCACTATAAGACATACAACTTTATGAACACAAAATAAACCCTAGCATGCTCCTACAATTTTCAAAAATCATATAGAAGAGTAGAAGACATACCTTTGTTGTTATGTTGCAATAACAACTAGTTTCCTTGATCTGTTAAACTCTTGAAAGCAAGGACCACAAATGTAGTGCCTCTAATGGCTCACAAACACCAAGAAGCAAGAAGGCAATTAAGAGAGAGGAGGGAGGATACTAATTTCGGCCCTAGGGTTTCTCTTGGAAGCAAGTGGCCGAAAATTGAAGCCTTGGGGTCTTATTTATAGTGCAGGCTGCTGGGGTTTCAGTCTAAACCCTAATGGATACCTTAGCCACCAAGTAGCCCAAGGAACCTTCTGGAATAAGGCCTTGGACGAAAATATGATGATCCTTCATCATAATTTCGTTCCCCCTTAGTCCATTAGGTTTCCCAGCCCAAAACTCAACTATCACACATTTGACAGTTTATACCCCTTTATTTAATTAATCTTTTTTAGTCACCAAATTAATTCCTAATTAATTTATGACTAATACTAATTAAATAAATATGATTTCTCCTTTAATATATTATTCTTATAATATATTAATAAACCATATTATCCTCTCTCTCATATCAAATTACCTTGTCAAGTTGCTTTGGTGAAGGCAACCCAAAAGGACCATGCATAACCGGGTCAAGTACATACCAAATATAGTTACGGGCTTAGACACTAATCCAACATGAAGTTGGTAAGGATTTAGGGGAAATCTGAGCTCACGACGTGAGAAGCGATTAAACATAAATGTTGATTTCAACTATGCTCACGATGTGAGCATTAGGGGCTCATAACATGAGAACTGTGCAACCCAATCCCATGAAGTTTTAGGGTTTTCAACATATATAAGGGTTGGTTCCATGTTTTTAGGGCATTTTATGAGCCTTCATCATGTCTAGATCATCTTGAGAGAAACCATATCCTTCCTTTCACCATTTTGAGCCTCTCCTCTCCTCTTCCATCCATTTATGAAGATTTTCGTGCATTTCTAGCTTAAAGAAGAAGAGAAGAATAAGAAAGAATTACTCTAGTGGTGGGATGGGCAAAGTATCATCATTATCACCATCTTTTCGTGTTTTTGGACCTTTGTAAGTATCAAAGGCTCCAACTTTATTTCTTATTATGGATAGATTTAGAGTTTTGTCCATCATATTCATGTTTTTGCTTGCTTGAGTGAAGTAAATCCATAAAGTTAGCAACTTTATGGATTCTAAGAGTTCCTAGACCATAATATTGTTCAGATCGGAAATCTGGTATGGATTTGAGGCATGTATGAAAGATTGAAGATCATTTATTCACTTTTGACCTAGAAAAATGTTGGATGATGCATGGTGAATGTATGAAAGACTCGTACTGAGGGTTAAACATTGGTATTCCAGTTCGATGACTGATTGGGTTAGGGAGCAATTCAGACATAAGCTATGGGCCCTGAGGGCAAGCCAGACTTATGTTGTGGGCTCAAGAGCAGGCCAAATATGAGTTGTGGGCCTGATAGGCAAGCCAAACTCATACCGTGGGCTCAGGGGTAACCCATTCTTTTAGCTGTGGACCCAGTACATGCTGTTATTTGTAGATGTTATCTGTTTGTGTTGGTACTTTGCGGGAACTCACTAATGTTTGTACTTACAATTTTAGTTTATGGTTTCAGGTACTTTAAAGGACCTTGGCAAGGCGAAGGCGTGACCGTACACATCCTGATTTTATGTTGTTGATCTTGGGAGACTCTGATTTTAAATAATGTTTTGGAAACAATGGTTTTGTAAACACTTTTATTAGTCAATGAGTTGTTTTGAAAAGTTTAAAATTTGTTGTAATTTTTAGAGATGTTACAATTTGGTATCAGAGCCTTGGTTTGAGAGAATTGGAGGAACACTCATGTGAATCCAGTCTCAAACTAAGGAAATGGGTTTTAAAAATGATTTTCAAAGTAAGGGTTTTAAGAATAATTTTCTATGTTGCTCTCAAAATAACCAAAAGGGGATGTGATGTGTACGATCAACCGGAGCCATTGAGTAGAACCCAAATTACCACACTATTACTTGATATTGTGATATGTTAGTACAACATGCTAGTGATAGGCTAGGGATCTTCAGGAATTGCATGATATAATTTCCTGATTATATGATGCCTGATAGCCTAGGGTCTTCCTTATATGAAATTGAAATCATTACTGTAGTTGCTTAGTGTATGCATCATAGTTGTACATAATTAAGATTCTATAGCCTAAGAATGTTTGGTATAGCCTTATTTCATGTTCTTTTTTGATGAAGGGCTTAGGGTAGAATCAAGTATTCGACTTTCTATATGATCTAATGTTATGTATGATTAGAATACACGAGTGCTGCAGGGTTGGTGGAAGTTTCATGAGTGGGTGTAGTATATGGTGGGTCAACGTGAGGAGTATTAGCCACTCTTGAGTGAGTGAGGTCAGGGTAAAAGTGTGTCCAATATGCTGGGAGATAGAGATCGATAATTTTGTATGAGGATCTGTCTGATTTTATTGTGTTTTAGTGACAGTCGACTCCACTGCTCGAATGTTGCTTGCTTTTTCCTTTGTGGGACTAACATTGATGGGAGCTAACTATCAAATGGATACATTAACTTACATGCTATGGAGGTTAAATAATCCTAGGGTGAAGGATTTGGCCCAATTGCGCAGCTCTCGTTTGAGTCTAACCGTTGTAGGGTTGGGTCCTTTAATCAAAAGATTATTTAAGTTTTATTGCATCTAATTGTATTCATGAAGTGGTTAGCTGGAATTGATTGGATCCCCTCAGCAGCTGATGGCAGGGGAGTTGGGTAATCCTAGGAGAGCCTAGGGAATATTTTAGTATGGTTGTTTCTGTTGGATTAATGTCTAAGTCCATAACTATATTTGGTATGTACTTGACCCGACCCGGCATGGTCCATTTGGGTTGCACTTCACCGGCACAATTTATATGGATAGTCTTTTGAGAATAGTATACTTATGATTTATATTAATATATTATAAGTTCTAATATATTAATATGGAATCATATTATTTAATTAGTATTGATCAAGAATTAATTTAGAATTAATTAAGTGATCAAAAAGAACTAATTAAATATGGACTCTTATATATATGGAATGGGCCAAGTTCATTTCGGTTGGGCTAAGCTTTCATGGATGGTCCATGGAGCTTTTAACCCATGGATCCTATGTAAATGAAAGGTCATGGGTATTAGGGTTTACATGGATGTAACCCTAATCCTCCATAATATATAAAGGGGTCCTTGGCTCACAAAATTGGCACAAGTGTGTGAAAATAAGAGTGGGCCGATTTTAGTGTGCATACATATTCTCTCAAGTTCTTCCAAGGTGTTTTGGTGATTTGTGATTCCATTTGAGGCTTCCACACTATTGGGGCTAAGCTCTTAAAGCTTGAAGACATCAAGCTACATCAAAAGGTATGTCATCTAACTAGAACTTTGTAGTATAGGTGCTTCATAATATGCTAGTTAGGATGAAACCTTGGAATAGTTAATATTTGCATGTATAATAGAGAAAACATAGATCCAAGGTTTATAGGGTTACATGTACACCATAGGAGTGTTAGAATTCTCAAAACCCAACAGTGGTATCAAATCCATGGGTTGTTTTCTGTTATATTGATGCAAATGTTTTATTTTCATGTTGGAAAAAAAAGGAAAAAAAACATGACGTTTGTCAAATTTTAAGATAATTACTTGTTTTTGTGAAAAACTAATTATTTGTAAAATTTGAATCATTTGGTATATGAGTTGAATTAGGTCAAATTTAGTAAAAGATAAAATGATATGATTATTTTATTAGTTTTAAAAGTTTGATCTAAAGAGTTTTTTGAAACCTCCATAAGTTATGGATATGAAAAGGTTTTTAAAAAAAATTGATTCAAAGTTTTTTATGGAGTTACAAAACTTGGTCTTAATGTTTTAAAGAATTCCATAACTTGTTCTTAAGTTATGGAACATGAAAAGTTTCATCATAAAACAAGTATTTAACTCCATAAGTTATGGAATCCAAAAGTTTTCAAGAGTTACAAAACTTGCCCTCAAGTTTTGGAATTTGGAAAAAGTTTTTTATGATAAAAAAATAAGAATTGAATTGTAAAACTCTTGGGTTCATAACTTAAACAACTAATTAAATGGTTTTAATTTTGAATTTACTAATTGGAATTATGATGTTTTTATTGAATAATTCAATTAACTCTTATGGACTTTATTAATAGTTAATTAAAGCGTTTAATTAAAAGAGTATTATTAATCCATAAATATATGGTTTGAGTTTAATTAAATTAAAAGTCTAGTTTAATTAATATATTAAACCACCAAGTATTTTAAATGTCTAAAATACACCCTTATACTATTATAATATTAAAAGTTTAATATATTATATGTATAAGAGCAAGTCGTCTTACCATTAGTAGGCCTCATTCACGAAGCCGGTCTATAAGGGGGGTATAAGGTTACTGCCTATAAAATGGCAGTTTAATGGGTGTCCACTCTCACCCACCGCTTCCTTGACTGGTGGAGGGTCGTTAGCCGAACAGGTAGGACAAGGACTATAATTCTCCCTTCATTATAAGTATAATGATAAATACTAAGTAACTAAACACTTATAAATTCCCAATCTTAGTTACTTAGGAAAATATGAATAAGGTGCTAATCAATGAAATTACACTTTGCACTTTGTTTAAGCTGTTAGTGTAGCGTGTGTGGTTAACCGGCACACTAACCTGGACTTAACACGGTAGGCAAAGGGTAACTTAATGTTTATCATAGTATCGTTGGAGCGTGTGTGGTTAACCGGCACATCGATTGAGGGGTAAATATTAAGGGTACCAAGTATATTTGCATGGTTACTTCACACCTTGTTTTGTGATCCTCGGCATCCCATTCACAAAACCTGAAGGGCACACTCGAGATTGAAACATGCCATTGAAAAGTTCAATGAATCTCAAAAGAATCTAGGAGTTTCAAAACCAATTATGTCACACCCCGCTAAAGCGGAAACGCAAGGTATGACAGCGACAAAGGTTTCATTGCAAAAGATAAAGATACATCACCATAGCAATATTTAAAAGTTTACAACCCATAGCTTAAACAAAACAAAGTACAAGTTTTCCAAAATGACATTGTTCAAAATATAACTTCATAAAATAACTTCCACACGATGCAGCATGCTCTATGATGATGAATCTCTATATCCACTTACTAATTATTTCCTGAAAAAGCATGTAAAACGAGCGTCAACTATGAAAATAGTTGGTGAGTTCACAGGTTTATAAAATCAAGATTTGGTATAAGACTTTTCATAAATACAAGTACATTGCTTTAATGAGAACAAAGTTCATTGCTATAATGAGAAACAAAGTTGATTGCTAAAATTGATAAACGAGTTTATTGCCATAATAGATAACAAGTTTATTGCTATAATGTGTAACGAGTTTGTATGTGTATGAGCAAACAATGAGTCTCAACCAAACCTATGACTGAAGCCCTATCAAGATCTATGCTTATCGTTCCATAGATGAATATGGTATCATGCACTCCAGCAATAGGGCGAGTGAGGAGTTGTCAATTCCTAATAGCGCTATCCATAATGACCATTGGCTCAAAGAGTTAATGGTTAGAGATAAGGGAAGGGCCTTAGTACGATAAGTTCTCATGTTCTGTGTTGCATAGACATACATAGAGAGACATAGCAATAAAATAGCAATCATGTTTGATACAAATCAATTTAAATACAACATTAAAATAATAGTTTTTCGGGACATGCTTTTCCACCCCAAAACATAAAAACTAAAAATAGGGGAGTGCGTGAATACTCACAACGTTTCGAGTAGGTACAAGTGGTACTTCGGAATGCACCAACGTCTTACTACCAGGATCCTACGACATCAAACACACACTAGTGAGTTTCCATGTCGAAATCTAATGCTAATTTACTAAATTCTACATATAGTGAAATGCCAATTTATGTTTTAGTATTTGATTTTATATTAATTGGTTACACTTTTTCTGAAATAATGAAATTCTACAAATCGTGCGATTAATTACAACATTGGAATATAAATTTTCCAAATCTTTTAATTCCTTATTACAACATAAATTCACGGAAATAGCATTCAAAGGATAAAAATTCTCAAACTTTTTATTTAACTGTTATTACACAATACTAAGTTGGGAAAATTATAAAAATGGATTTCCAAGCTGTTTAATTATATTTTATGATTTTTGAGCATTTATTCCAATAAGAATTGAAATAAATAGAAAACAGTTTCCAAAATTACCCAAACTTTTTATTTAACTGTTATTATACATAGATAGGCTGGGAAAAATATAAAAGATATTTTTCAGTGGGTATTTCTATTTTTCCTTGTTTTATTCCTTTAAATAATCTTTAATTGAAGAAATAATATTAAACAGTTAAAATAAATTACCAAAAATTTTTGTAACATCATTTACAGTATAAATAACCTGAGAAAAATATCAAAAGTGGTCTTCATATTATATAATCCGGTTTTGGGTATTTATGTGTATTTAAGTGTAATTAACTTTAGAAATTAAGAGAAAAATAGTTTAACAGTGGAGAAAAATCCTTAAAATTTTTATGTAACCTCCTACTGTAAAACATGATGTTCTGGTAAATTTTCATGAATTTTGGATAATCAGAACTATTTTTCCTATTTTTAAACCATTATAATTACCAAAAATTGGGAAAAATAGCAAGGCATGATGAAAAATGTTGAAATTATTTTTCTGAGTCATCCATCACAGGTAAGGTATGCGAAAATTGTTAGATAAAATTTTCACACTCTCCAAAGTGGTTTTGTGATTTATTATATCCTAACAAAAAGAAAATTGGAAATCATACCAAACAGCAACAAAAATTGATGAAATTTAGTGAGGGGTCATTATCCATCATAAGGGTCATTCATGAATTTGTTCCGGATTTATTGACCTCTGGAAGTATTTTATGTGATTTATGCCCTTGGTTTCTAACAATAATTTTAATAAATCAAAGAAATAATAAAAGCTTTTGGTATTTTACAGATTATCACATGCATGTGAGGGCTTTCAAAAGGAAAAATGTTCGAAATTTATTCAGAAGGGAAATAGGGGTATTGAACCCAAACAAATTAAGAAATGTTGCATGCAATGGTGCATGAGATATAAATGTGGCTGAAGTTCATGAATTTATGTAGCCCATTCAGTGGGGTTTTAAGCCACGAAATTTCAACCATCATTCACTGGATATGTTAAGTTTCTAAAGTATTTTTCCCCAGATTTATGGTTGGGTTTAAGGCCATTGATCATGCAAGGCAAAAATGGTGATCATAGAAAAAGAGCTGTTTGCGCAACCATTTTGTAAAAATTGCCAAAAATCGGATATTTAATATTTTACAGTGAGACCAGTTGGGTTTGAAAGTTAACTCATGGAATTATCCAATACAAAAAGAATATCATGATTTGGTTAAGAAATGACCGAGATATGGTCGTTCAAAGCTGAATAAAGTAATCTGGCAGATTGCATGTTTGCTTTGAGTGCATCCTTAGGACATTTTGACAAGAACATCATGCATGCCTTTGATAAGGTCCGATTTCTAGCACATGCATGGAGTGAATGAGCATCCAAGATGTACTAGAAATGGTTTAAATGCTTTTTATCATGCAAGAACACAAAAGAAATGGAGAAGAAGATGTAATACTTGTTTTTGAAGTCACATGAACATATGTGCATCATTTTCACTCCTTGCATGGGTTTGATCCCGGATTTTCACCATTTCAAACACATGCATTGTGTTATGGTGAGAATCTACAAACCACAAGGGAAAAATAAAGATTTCTAGCCATGGAAAGGCATAGAATCCGAAAAGAAGAGAAAACTAAGAAGAAGAGGAAGTAGAATCGTGAAATTATGGAAGAAGATGTTGTTGTTTACCTTGGTTTTGATCTTGAGGGAAGTAAGAACACTTCAAAGTCTTCAAAATCTCGAAATTTGGCAGAGGAATGAGAGAAATTTCGTGAGTTAGAGAGAGAGAGGAAGAGAGTTTGTGTGTTAGGAGGGTGGAGTGTGAGAGAGTGAAGAGAGAAGTGGTAGTGTGAAGGTTTAAGCTTAATGATTGAGTTTTGGGAAGAGAGAGGGCATGGGGAGGGGGGAATGGCCAGATTTTTGAGTGGATTAGGGCCTTCTCTCTCCTCTATTCAAATTTTATAAAAATCCTTCCTTAATTTTTATAAAAACCCTAATTTTTATAAAAGTGATTTTTTAAGCAATTTAATTTATTTAAAAATCTTGTTTTTAACTAATTAATTATGATTAATGCATGATAATTTATATTTCTATTTCATTGGTATAATCCATAATTTGATTAATAAAATTTGATATTTGGAAGTTTATAGCCAAATTTTATAAAGTTTTTAAGCTTTAAGATTTATAAATTTGGATTTTGGGCTCTTTAGGGTTTTTGGAATATTGTTTGATGTTCATCATCATAATGAAGTATAATTAGAATATTTTAATTTATTTTTAGGGTTTTATACCCTTTTTCAATTATAACAAAGCTTGAAAGTTTCATTCAAATTATAGCATTGGCATTTCCTATTGTAGTTAAGCAACTTACTAGAATCGTAAATGTCAAGTATATTAGTCCTAGGTCTTAGATGGATCCTAGTTTATGCAAGATTTTGACCTAATTTATACTACTAGGCCATGGCATGATCTGCATGAATGGTTATTATAAAGATGCATGACTCCGAGAATGACCTGAATTGACAGTTGTCACAAATTAAAACCTAATAATACATTTCGTTTATCTTGGTGGAAATTGGTGAATCGTCATTCACCTACCTTCAAATACTTTATAGCTTGGATTACGGCATCCCTCTTCCAAGTTATAAAATAGTTTGTTGGGTCCTAGCCTTAATATATCATATTGGGTGTTATATTAAGGACTTAAATCAACTTTACGTGAATTTCTCCCATTGTTGATGTCTGGTTTAGACAACAATGATCTTCCCAAACCAAGCTTTCCTAATGAATATGACTTCCCGAGTTTGGCTCATGGAAGTCATACTTCTCTTCCTCCACCTCCTCCAATTATTCTCCCTAACCCACAAGTTCAAGGTCACTCAAGCCCTAATGGAAAGCAAGGTCTATGTGTGATCACATCTTAGAGATGAAGTCACATATTGACAAGCCGGGAGAGTTGGGTGTCAAAGTCTTGAGAAAGTTGGATGTTCAATCACTTTCTAAGTCACATAGTGAGTTCCTTTGGGACTACTATGAAACAGACTATGACATGAACCTTAATGATCATATCTACGTGCTTGGTGCTGCTGAATCAGCAATGATTTGGAACGATAGTAAAGCAAAGTTTATTAGAAGATCAACTTCCCAAAAACTTTATGGACAGTGACAATGGTGACACTGGAAATCCAGAAAAAGCATTCTCTTCCCAACGGAAAGGGATTGTCCATAGTCAACCCGGTTGACCAAATGGTAAAGAGAAAGGCTAAGTATGAGATAGTCCCATTACCAAAGGGTCCATATGTTTATTTTGCCAAAGGAAGGGGCGTTGATTGCAAAGCTGCCAAATTTACCTAAGGATGTTAAAGTCAATAAGTTTGACTCTACATCAGGTAGAGCCCATTATCTAACTTTGTTAAGTTCTATTCTGAGATCCTCATTACATGATGTGACTGGGTCACATGTTGATGTTTTAAGAATCAAAGAATAGAGAGAAATCTTAAAGGAAGTATATGCTGATTCTGATCGCGAAGGTGGATTTCGATCGCATCAGAATTTTGAGCAGTTGCTTAAGAAGTTATGATATATTGCTAAGGAATAGATAACAGTTTTCCATGTGGATTGTAAGGATAAGTTTTTCCGCAAAGTTTTAAAATAAAAGAAAATTGTTTAATTTTATTTATTTGAAGTATCCTTACAATGGAATTTGTGGAAAATTGTTGCTTATATGATTCCACTGACAGCAATATTGGAAAATGGATTTGATTCTTTCATTTGTGGTAATGTCTAAATTTACCAAATCAGGAAAGTTCCTCATCGCCCAAGTTTCAATTGGACCGAAACTTGGAATCATGCAAGTTGAATAGTATGATGAATGAGAACTTTCAAGCATTGGAAAATCAAGACTAATTACTTGTTCACATGGATGTGTGAGTCAAGTGAAGGACTAAAGGGATCGAGTACACATTCTTGTGCACTGGGCATGTCCACCACAAAGCTCGTTAAGACTATTTGATTTACTAAAGTTTAGTAAATATGGTTATACTTACAAGTTTAAGTATAATTCTGAAACATTGGAAAAGTCTCAATGTATGGCAGAACGAATGGGAAGAATCAAATTAGGCAGAAAGATAAAAGTTTCTCAAATCTGAAAAGATGGGAGAGTACTTTAGTATCATGTTTGTGATCATCTTAATGATTTAGAAATCATATCACAATTAGTCCTCTAAAGGTCATCTTAGTGCGTTCTTATGACTAAGAAGAGGAGTCATGAATTGTTGAAATGGTTAGATTAGGAAGATGAGTCATACTTCGTTCCAAAACAATTCTTAGAGTCATACTCCAAGATTGTAACTTGAGTGACATATCTTAAAGAAAGGTTTAAAACACTTGTCAAATGTAAGAGTAAAAGTGTCCTACTCTTGTACATTTGAAATTGGTAAGTTGTGATGTTTTGGATAAAACAAAGACCAACTAAGGCCAATTGTGTGAAGTGTTTGTCTTGATAAAGAATCCGCACTATCTCTTGAATATTTGGCAAGATAGTCTTATATGTCAAGAGGATAGTGGGAGTCTTAAAGATCCTAAAAAGAATTTCAAGAACTAATCAAGAATAAAACCTGAGGTTCTTCACTAGCACACGACTTGAGGTTTATAACCTATCGTGTTGACATATTCTGTGCCCATTCCAGTTAAAGTTGGCTTTGCATAGGAGTTCTGAAAGTTCTCAATTGGTTGCATAACAACTTGGAAGCAATGGCAGGCCCTGTACTGCCAGGTGGTAAGAAGTTAAGATTGCATAAGTTCAGTCGATATGAGTTTGGATTTGTCATTATCCTTGTCTTGTGACTATGGTTTTGACGATTCACATGGATAAGAACACATACACCATAAAAGCTAAGGGTCATAAGGTTTCTCTCCGATTCATGAAAATGATGGTAAGGAAACACTTCCACCAAGTAGATTTGAAGCAGATGGCAAAAGGTCTAAACAATTGAGACTATGATTACGACATCCCTTTCATAGTTCTGAAATTGTTTAGACACACATGCATGTTATCTAAGGAAAGGTGTATGATTTTGATAAAGTTTTATCAAAGCATCTCATATCAGAAATCTGAACTTTGGTAAGAAAGTCAATAAAGTATTGATTTCTAAAAGTCCAGCTGATTTCTGAGTACATGTCAAAGCTAGTGGGAGCATAAGTGTTATGCTAATAATCATCATGTTAGTGGGAGCATGATAATTATTGTTAGTGTTGCAAGTTAGCAATGTTAATTATAGAAAACAAAAGTTTCAATTCGTGAGGCTGCAGAGATTGAAAAAGTTGTTTTGCTATAATTAAGGGAGAGGATATACTTCATTTCAGTTCTAAAGGCTTAGATTGAGACCTTAATCATCTTTAGTCAAGAATATATATATATATATATATATATATATATATATATATATATATATATATATATATATATATATATATATATATATGAATTTCATGTTGGATTGGTTCAACTTAAGGAAATTCTATATATTGCGTTCTCAAAATTTGATTATGATTACGGCATCCCTCTTCATAGTCAAATTTTGAAAACATGGCAAATAAAAATATTGTAGCAAAAGACTGGTCTAGAATCATGTCTTTATGTGAGACATCATGAATCGTGTACCATTTGATTTGGGTACAGGATCGATTGCATGTGCTATAATATTTGTCATTTCTAAATTTTTCCAAATGCCCAGATGCATTAAGAAGGGAAAAGGTCTAGAATTGGATATGACTAAAATGATTAAGCAATTGTCGAGGACAATCTGAGGTTTACCAAAGATTGGTTGCTTAGGGACAGTTGGAAGTATAGTGCTAATTTTGGAAGGACCATATTGACATATTCTGAAAAAAGGCATCTCTTGTTCAGAAGTGATAGTCAAAATGAGAATATGGAGTTTTCTCCATAGGTGGAAGTTATCTGTGTAAGATTAGAAAACTTAATGCAAGAAGCATGTCCAAAGCAATGTACTTTGAATATGAGACTTAGTTTCCATGGAGTTGACAAGTCTTTGTGACTTTGTACATATTCATTACAGGAGGGTCAGTGCATATAAGTTTAAAATCTAAACAGATTTCGATAAATGATAGGAATTTGAAATTCTCACATTTTTCGATAAGGATTTGGGAGTGTGAAATTAGAATCATTGAAATTATGTTCAATTGGTTTATTTCACAAAGTAAGGATCATAGACAAACATAGAGTGCATACTTGGTGTATGGCAAAGCTATTGTTTAGAAAAACATAGTGTACATTCTTGGAGCATGGGACAACTAGTGTTTTTAATTCAGGTATAAAGTTGATAAAACCGAAACAATGAAATAATGAGTAATCAGTATGGTGATGAATAAAAGTGGTCTATTTATATTCATAGGGTTTGATACCATATTTGATTCATTTATTCTTGTGTTTCATTTTGCATGTTTTGACTTCCAGAATAAACTAGGTCATTCTTCCTGAATGACTAAGTTATTCAAACTATCCACAGTCGGTCATATGTTGGAAGTAGATATGAATCAAGACTGTCATGGGTTGGCTTGTAGAGGTCTAAGATGTTGGACAAAGCGGTGCTACAACACTCATGAGTGCTCATAAGTTTTGAGTGTTGGATTCAACCCGCGCTCATTTGAACGAAAACACATTTGGTAACTCGATGTTATAAAACGTGCCTTTGTGTATGATTCAACAAGTAGTAGAACAAGCCATATGAGTCGAAGTTTATCCATTCCTTTTACCTTCGGGATAAAAGCGATATCTGTGGGCCCCTCGATGATTTAGCGATGACACATGTGAGTGCTTGGCCAAGCCAGGACTGACTTGATTTGTTCAATCAGTCAGTCATCATAAATCGAAAATCGGGAAACAACAAATGGACAGAGAGAATGATTATAATCCATGTCTCAGTCCATATGATATCTAGAATGGAGGAATATATGATCCCTTATCTAATGGACAAGTCATTGACAAGGTCAGAGTTCGACAACGGCTTTAAGAGCTATGATTGCCAGTTAGGTTTTGAAGTCATACTCAATAATAGTTTTAGACTTATCCAAGTGGGAGACTGTTGGATTAATGTCTAAGTCCATAACTATATTTGGTATGTACTTGACCCGACCCGGCATGGTCCATTTGGGTTGCACTTCACCGGCACAATTTATATGGATAGTCTTTTGAGAATAGTATATTTATGATTTATATTAATATATTATAAGTTCTAATATATTAATATGGAATCATATTATTTAATTAGTATTGATCAAGAATTAATTTAGAATTAATTAAGTGATCAAAAAGAACTAATTAAATATGGACTCTTATATATATGGAATGGGCCAAGTTCATTTCGGTTGGGCTAAGCTTTCATGGATGGTCCATGGAGCTTTTAACCCATGGATCCTATGTAAATGAAAGGTCATGGGTATTAGGGTTTACATGGATGTAACCCTAATCCTCCATAATATATAAAGGGGTCCTTGGCTCACAAAATTGGCACAAGTGTGTGAAAATAAGAGTGAGCCGATTTTAGTGTGTATACATATTCTCTCAAGTTCTTCCAAGGTATTTTGGTGATTTGTGATTCCATTTGAGGCTTACACACTATTGGGGCTAAGCTCTTAAAGCTTGAAGACATCAAGCTACATCAAAAGGTATGTCATCTAACTAGAACTTTGTAGTATAGGTGCTTCATAATATGCTAGTTAGGATGAAACCTTGGAATAGTTAATATTTGCATGTATAATAGAGAAAACATAGATCCAAGGTTTATAGGGTTGCATGTACACCATAGGAGTGTTAGAATGCTCAAAACCCAACAGTTTCGCTGTTGAGCAGGTATTGGGAGTATTTTTATGATTAGGTCTTAAAGGACCTAAGATGATCCTTGAGGGGAGTATGGATAGGTGTGGAAGGTAGTATTGGGCCCATACTACTGGAAGCACAAGATCCATACTCAAATCGTGGAGGGTTTCGAGGATTCTAAGGGCTGGTCGGGTGAGATAGCATGGTTTGATACCATGATTCATGGTAGTAGTTCCGTATCGGTCGATATTGTGGTTATGGTTACTCAGGCATGAGGATGGGTCTGGTAGTTGTTTTGGACCCCGGTGGCGATATCGTTTTGGGTTAAGTGGTGCAGAACTAGACAAGTTTGTTGGTTTTGAGGTCTCGAGGGTTTTCCTCAAGGTCATGCATTCGAGTCGTAGGACTCAAGAAGGAAACGATTGTTATGATCGGCTTGGGAACTGCAGATGGAAGTGAGTGGTTGATTAATGGATTGGAATGCCGCTATCTATAGCAGAGATTTTGCCCTTTCAGTTTTCCGAGTTCAGAGAAGGAGTGACCAGGCTTGTGACCTCCAGAGTTGGGATGTAAACCCAACATGGGGCCAGTTGGTTGCGGTGTTCGGCGACAGTATGCCAACGTGGGAATGCGCAGGAGGATTGATGTGGTATGGATGCTTATTGATGCGAGCAAGGGTCTGTTTTCCTTGCGTATAGGAAACTTAGGTACCGGATTGACGATTGGGATTGCAGGCAAGGAATGTATGTTTTTTTTATCATAAGTCGGTGTTTGTGTATGCATTTGCATGAAATCCTTAATGTTAAAGTGGTTATAATTGGGAATTTAAGAGGTCTTCAGCTGAAATCCAGAATCCTGAGTGTGTTATGCATTCCAAGAGTCAAGGATGGTTTGTGCCTGGTTGAGCTGGTTTGAGACATGGTTGGTTTCAACACCAGTAGGTGGTGGTTCGAACCGTAAGCGGGGGAGAACTGGGTATTCTGCTTGTAGAATTATCGATTTTTTTGAGTTCATGATGTTGGAAGAATAGATCATAGGGATCTGCGGTGCGGGTATGTGGAATTTCGGTTTGGGATTTGGTCAAGGTAGGGGTATGGAGTAAGTGGTGATCAGATGCATGTGTTTAAGAGGTGCATAGGTTGTCTCTCAGCAGAAATTAGTTGGTCAAGATCTCGTTGCAGCTATTGGTTCCTTTTGGGGTGCCAATGAATAGACGAGGAGCCGCTAGGATGACTCAGGTTGAGTATCGGTTGCGGATGGAATTTGTCAGCTCGTTGTTTGCTGAAAACCGAGTTGAAACAAAGAAGTTATGACTGTTCGAAGTTGGCAAGGATTTAGGGTAAATCTGAGCTCACAGCGTGACTAAACAGAAATGTTGATTTTAACTGTGCTCACGACGTGAGCATTAGGGGCTCACAACATGAGAACTGTACAGCCCAAGTCCACGAATTTTTAGAGTTTTCAACATATATATAAGGGTTGGTTTCATGTTTTTAGGGCATTTTATGAGCCTCCATCATGTCTAGATCATCTAGAGAGAAACCCTAACTTTCATTTCATTATTTTGGGCCTACCCTCTCCTCTTCCATCCATTTATGAAGATTTTGGTGAATTTCTAGCTTGAAGAAGAAGAGAAGAAGAAGAAGAAAGAAGTACTCTAGTGGTAGGATGGGCGAAGTATCATCTTCATCACCATCTTTTCCTGCTTTTGGACCGTTGTAATTATTAAATGCTCCAACTTTATTGCTTATTATGGATAGATTTAGAGTTTTGTCCATCATATTCATGTTATTGCATGCGTGAGTGAAGTAAATCCATAAAGTTAGCAACTTTATGTATTACAAGAGTCCCTAGACCATAATATTATTTAGATTTAAAGATGGTATGTATTTGAGGCATGTATAAAAGATTGAATCCCATTTATTCACTTTTGACCTAGAAAAATCTTGGATGATGCATGGTGTGTTCATGACCATAAAGGAAACATTTTTATGGACCTTAGGAGCCAACTTTATCTTCTGGATGAAATGGGTTCAAGGACTTAAGTATTAAGAAATTAAAATGGTAACCTTTAGCCACAGACAGCTCTCACGACGTGAGATGCAAGATCTCACAACGTGAGATTCAAGGAGCCCTGTTTATGTTAAAATCATTAAAACTCACGACTTGAGGAGGAGTGCTCAGGTCGTGATGACAAATCATGTGAATTCTTTAGCTTAGTTGACTAGGTTGGACCGAGTCGAGTTGGAACCAGATCAAGAATGCTATCACGACGTGACTAAGGCCTGGTCACGATGTGAGTGTCAACTAATGGAAATGTTGACCGTTAACTTTGACTTTAACCAGGGTTGAACAAGTTTGACTAAAGGATATTTTGGGTATTTTGTAATGTGTTGAGAATTGGTCATTTGTTTGGATAGGTGACCGTTAGAGGTGAGATTCGGAGTTGGACCTCATCAGCTATTGTTTAGACAGTGAGGTGAGTGTTCCTCACTGTACTTATGAGTCGAAGGCACCAAAGCCGGCTCATTGGTTTGATATCCTGTTATTCACTGATATACTAAGTATGGAATATATATGCATGATTATGCTAGTTTTCTATATGTTAGTCTGGCAGATCTATAGGACTACCTGTGATTCTGTCTGCATGATTAGCTGTATTTGTTTGCTATCTGGTATATATCGACATATTGTGTTGGGCTGAGGTTGTACTGCTTTGTGATGTAGCCAACAAACCCTGGAGCATTCCAGATATGAGTTGAGGGTCGGGTAGGACATGCCAAACTCATACTGAGGGTTCATGAGCATTCCAGATACGAGCTGAGGACCGGTTGGATGCCAGACTCGTACTGAGGGTTGACCATTGGTATTCCAGTCCGATGACTGATTGGGTTAGGGAGCAAGCCAGACATAAGCTATGGGCCCCGAGGGCAAGCCAGACTTATGTTGTGCGCTCAAGAGCAGGCCAAATATGAGCTGTGGGCCTGATAGGCAAGCCAGACTCATACTGTGGGCTCAGGGGTAATCCATTCTTTTAGCGGTGGACCCAGTACTTGCTGTTATTTGTGGATGTTATATGTTTGAGTTAGTACTTTGGGGGAACTCACTAAGCTTTGTACTTATAGTTTTAGTTTATGGTTTCAGGTACTTCATAGGGCCTTGGCAAGGCGAAGGCGTGACCGTACACATCCTGATTTTATTTTGTTGATCTTGGGAGACTCTGATTTTACATAATGTTTTGGAAACAATGGTTTTGTAAACACTTTTATTAGTTAATGAGTTGTTTTGAAAAGTTTACAATTTGTGTAATTTTTGGGGATGTTACAATTTAAAAAAAATAGGATTTATTTTGGCACCAAGTTACTGGATATCTCTAAATAGGGAGCTATGGATCAAACCCTAGATGTTGATGTTTTTCTAATTTCTTTTGCAAAAATGCAAATAAGAAGAATTTTCAAATATTGTTTATACCTCTTTTACTTGAAATATTATTTATGATAGGGATTGTAAACTTGAATATTAGTTTATATTAATCATTAACATTGTGTCCTCGTATTTTAATTTGAATTAATAAACACATAAATTTTAAATGGTTTAAATTATACATATATATATATATATATATATATATATATATATATATATATATATATATATATATATATATAAGAATTGTAGCTATATGTATAATATAAATTGAATACACTGTTATTCTCACCCCACTAGGCTCACACGCCCTAATGCTAACAAGAAAAGTTTAAGGAGGTCTCTTTGATTCCAAATGAGGTCAGTTTTTAAATGTTGAATGCTTACCACCCTTACTTCCTTTTTGCTTTTTGAGTGGATTTATCGAAAGGGTTTGAAATGATGATGTTTCAAGTTAAAAAATATTAACATAAAATTATTAAAAGAAAATCTCGTTCTAAAATAGTAAAAATATGAATCATATGCTACCCATGAAAAAGACATTTTCTTTATAACCTGTTGAAGGAGCGTGTGTATTCTGTCAGCACATCAAAATGAGGGTATAATTAAAAGTTATGTGGCACTCACGATAATCAAGCGTATCTTGAGCTAGGGGTTACATGTTTATGCACGATCGATCCACCATCTAATCCATGGTCCAATGTATCTATATCATGGACCAGGATTAGCACAAACGAGATTAACATGCCATTGACCATAATCAATGAATCTCAAAGATCTAGGAATTTCGTAGTGATTGAAATTAGTAAATGATGTTGCATACCTAAATAAATTTGTGGTGTAATTATCGGCATCCATCTTCACATAATAAAGTGAAATATGGATCCCAACCTTATTAAATGATTTGGTTTTGGTTAATTATTTTTAAGGATTAATCAAACTAGATAAAACTTTCTTTTATAGATGTCTATTCCAAATAATACAAATCTTCCTCCTCCTCCACCACCTCACTCAAACTTCTCACTACTCTCTGTGATATCAAGGGAGAAACTTATGGGACCCAATTATCTTGATTGGATCCTCACATTGAGGATCACCCTAAGGTACGAGAACAAATAGTAATTTCTTGATGAGGATATCCCCGAGCTTGCTAATGTTGCTACCGAAGAACAAGTGGATGCTTATGATAATGAGTCGAATATGGTTGTTTGCCTTATGTTAGCGACCATGTCCTCCGAGCTCCAAAAGGGCTTTGAGAATGTTGAGGTGTATGGCATAAATTAACAGAACAAGGAAATGTTTCAGGAGCAGACAATAGGGGAACGATTCGAGATCACAAAGTCCCTTATGGCATGAAAATTTCAAAAAGAATGTATACGCACATTCAGAAGATGAAATCATACATAAACAGATTTGATAATCTCGGCGTCCAATTTTCAAAGGAGTTAGCCATTGATATAGTAGTTAACTCACTTACTAGTTCATACCAACTTGTCATTATGAACTACAATATGAACAACTTGGATAAGACCTTGATGGAGTTACACGACATGCTAAAAACAGCTAAAGCAAGTATGATGAAAACTCATGGCTCGGGCTCCATTGCTCCAGTTTTGGCCATTATTCATGGTGGTGTTATAAGGAAGAAAATTTCTAATTGCAACGGAAAGGGAAAGACCAAGGTTTGACAGTCTAATCAAGGTCTCAAGAAAAATGTTGATTTTAAGATAGCTCCCACCAGTAACACGAATGAGACCATTTGTTTCTACTGCCAGCAAAAGTGGCATTGGAAACGTAGTTTCCCGAAATACCTTGAGGATGTAAAGAAGAACAAAGTCAATGAGTCTAAATCCTCATGTATTTTTAAGATTGAACTTCATAGTACAACAAATTCCAATTCTTGGGTGCTTGATACAGGGTGTGGTACTCACATTTGCACTTATATGTAGGGATTAAGGGACAGTAGGAAGCTAAATCATGGGGATCTCAACCTAATCATGGGAATGCATATACTACTGCTATTACATGAGTTGAGGACTACGAGCTCATGTTGACTAGTGGTGTTTCAATTAAATTATTAGATTGTTTCTACTCACCAAAAATGGCAAAAAAAAAACATTATTTCATATTACGCATTATTCAAGGATGGTTTCCGTTTTACATTTGATAATGATAATGGAAATATTTTGGTTTACAAGAATGGTTGTTTTTACTTTAAAGCTAGTATTTGTAATGGTATATATGAAAATGTTTTTTACGTGAGTAATAATGATAACATAATCTTAAATGTTGATTCCTATGAAAGTGTATTGGATAAATATTTTTTTTGGCATTATCGTCTTGTCCATATGAACAAGAAATGCATCGCCAAGCCCCAATCACATAGGATCCTAGAATCATTTGATTTAAAGTCGAATGATGTTTGAAAATCTTACTTACTTGGCAAGATGACAAAATCACCATTCACATGATGCTATGAAAGAGGCAAGGATTTGTTGGATCTTATGCACATGAATATGTATGGACCGTTTAAATCCGACACAAGGCACGGTGAATGATACTTCGTAACATTTAGTGATGATTTTTGTAGATATGGCTATATTTATCTGACTATACATAAGTCATAAACTTTCAAAGTGTTCAAAGAGTTTCAAAACAAAGTAGAGAATCAACTAGTCAACAAGATCAAGATGCTCTGATCCGACAGGGTGGAGAATATCTAAGTCTTGACTTCTACGATTATCTTAAGAATTGTGGAATGGTATCTGTTGAAAATATAAAGTCTGATCACCACAAATAAAGGCTCGGTTACCAGTTACTGTGTGACAGATATATATATATATATATATATATATATATATATATATATATATATATATATATATATATATATATATATATATATATATATATATATATATATATATATATAAAGAAAAAGTTATAAAATGTGGAATATAAATATGGGAGTATTAGTCACCACTGGAAAGCGGTAAATAACTAAAAGCTATAATAATATAAATAATTGTATTTAAATGACGTTAAGCTAAAAATAATATAATTGACTGTATTTAAATGACGTAAAACTATAATAAATATATAAATATTTTTCAAGTAGGTTCGTCAATAAATTGACTGAACTGGTTTAGAACTGGACTGATGGAACGACCGGTCTATTAAGTAGGTTCGTCAAATAAATGACTAAACTGGCTTAGAACTAGACTAGTTGTAAGTGAGATGTCATTATATTTGTAAGTGAGATGTCATAAATGTTTTAGTTGTTAGTTTGGTGTTTAGAAAGTTATATAGAATAAATTGTATTTGATTTGTGGTGACTTAATAATATTTTGGTGTGCTACCATTTGCATTAATTTATTAATGTGTTTCGTTTTGCATGTTTAGAACGCACTTCTTGAGTATTAATTTACTCAAACCTCCACAGTCAGTCATACTCTTGGAGGTAAGTAGTGATTTAAGATTGTCATGGAGTATTAGTAGATTATCCATGGTGATTGGACATAGCATAGAGACTGCGTCTAACACTCAAGATTACTTCATGGATAAAGTCACAAGTAATTCTAAGATGATAATATATGTTCTTCTTCAAAACAGAGGTACATGAGGTTTTTGCTCTACAATTTTGTTATGCATTGGTCTACCATAATGTTATTCGTAACTGTAGTAATATAGAGTATGTCCATGTGTGACATGATGAGTAGACGAAAGATATGTAGTCAAAGTTAATTTGTAAGTGACTAAACTGGCTTAGAACTAGACTAGTTGCCAAGGACCAAGAATGATGATCATATTAGGTCTATAGGCATTATATTTGTAAGTGAGATGTCATAAATGTTTTAGTTGTTAGTTTGGTGTTTAGAAAGTTATATAGAATAAATTGTATTTGATTTGTGGTGACTTAATAATATTTTGGTGTGCTACCATTTGCATTAATTTATTAATGTGTTTCATTTTGCATGTTTAGAACGCACTTCTTGAGTATTAATTTACTCAAACCTCCACAGTCAGTCATACTCTTGGAGGTAAGTAGTGATTTAAGATTGTCATGGAGTATTAGTAGATTATCCATGGTGATTGGACATAGCATAGAGACTGCGTCTAACACTCAAGATTACTTCATGGATAAAGTCACAAGTAATTCTAAGATGATAATATATGTTCTTCTTCAAAACAGAGGTACATGAGGTTTTTGCTCTACAATTTTGTTATGCATTGGTATACCATAATGTTATTCGTAACTGTAGTAATACAGAGTATGTCCATGTGTGACATGATGAGTAGACGAAAGATATGTAGTCAAAGTTAATTTGTTCCTTCTTTCCTAAGAGGATAAGCGATATATATATTGGCCCCATGATGATTTGGTACTTACATCTTAGTGCTTGGCCAATCCCTGACTAAGTTGATGTGTTCAATTGAGTAGTCTGATGTGGTCGTCACAAATCTTTATCGGGAAACATAATCTGGAACAATGAGATTAACCCTTTTACGTGCCTCACGTTTATACAAATATCTAGTAGAACAAATGAGTATTTTATCTCTTGTCTAAGGGTTGTCTCTTATTTTAATCATAGTTCAGCAGTTGCATTGGATGACATACTCTCTGTTGATTATTTGAAAGTATTAGACCCCATATAGTTCATGACTTATCCAAGTGGGAGACTCTTGGAAAATGTTTCCAAGGTCATAACTATTGGTAATATTTCTAATAGTAATAGGGTCATTTTGGGCTACACTTAAGACCCAATTGAGAAATTAAATGACGAAAGGAAATTAGAAGAAATTAGGTTATTAATTTATCATCTTATGATAAATTAATTAGAATATACTTTGGAATTAATTAATTGTTGGGACTGAATGTTAATTAATTATAATGTTTAATCAATGTCTAATGGGAGATTTCAACAAAGGAGCCATTGCTTTAGCACCAATTTACTGGATATATATATATATATATATATATATATATATATATATATATATATATATATATATATATATATATATATATATATATATATATAAAGAGAGAGAGAGAGAGAGAGAGAGAGAGAAACAGAGAGAGAGAAAGAGAGAGAGCGAGCTATAGATCAAACCCTAGATGCTCATTTATTGCTCCTAAAATTCGTCCCTCTTCCCCTTCGCCTCCATCATTGGCGACGCAACACAAACCTTTTAGGGTTTATGTTGGGCGAAATCGTCCATTCTCTAACGTGTTGTATTATTGCTTGTTTGGTAATCTTAGGTGCGATTCGATTAGAGGGATTCTGGTTTAGAACCTTGGTATCCAATCAAAGTGGCAAGAACAAGATTACAAGCATGGAGATACTTGGCTAACAAAGAGGTATGTAATTCTCATCTTTCTTGTAGGTGCAATAATAGTCTGAACATAAGATCCTTGTAGGTTTTAGTATGAACATATGGATACAATTATAATATGATCTCATTTCCATAGATTATTTGTTAGTGTTGAAAGCCTTTCACCTTCGGGGTAGACAAAGGAAAGAAACCGACTTGTCTGCAGCAGTGTCCATATTGATTTTATTTCCAATTTTATGATATTTACATTTTTAGTACTTTGGTTTAAAGTTTAAGACTTTTCGCTACATTATTTCCTTTTTTATTGCTACTAAGTTTTTGGTGAACTAATAAAATATTTATAGTTTTATTTCATTAGTTTTAAATGTGTAAAAAAAACTATGACGTTATACACATGAGATATTGTGTTCCAATTTTTTTCAGTCTTTTGCATTTTATCAGTAGTTTTAGTTTGTGTATTTTACCAAAATCATTTATCGTTTATCTAAAGTGTAACTTTCTTTTTTAAATCCCAAAAACAAAATCAAAGACTTACGAACCGTAATTGCCTCATATTCGAAACAAACTTTCGAGAAAACTGCAAAATAAGTCCTTACATATTGGCCTCATAATCGATTTAGTCGTTATATCTTCTAAACTTCTTTTATTCAATTAAATCCCAAAAATTGGTAATTGTACTTAATTTGACAATTTTACCCAGTCAACAGGCCATCCAACTTTCAAAAATTACACTTTTTGCCCAGATTTCTAATTTTATTACAAATTTGGTCTAAAATTTACACTTTTAGCCTAGATTTTAAATTTTATTATAATTTTGGTCCAAAATTTACCCTTTTGGCCCAGATTCAGAATTTTGTTATGATTTCATTCTAACTTTCATTTTTTTACAACTTTTTTTTCTCAAAATTTTGTTTCGAATATGGTTTTTCTTTATAAAATCATATTTATACAAAAAAAAACACATATTTTCACATAAAAAATCGTATATTTTCTATATAACTTTAAAAAAAATTGTATACAAAATACATATGTATAAATATAAGTACTTATTAAGTATATAAATATATATAAATCCGTTTTATAAAAGAAATGTATACAAACACGTATTTTACAAAAAAAATGGATACAAAATACGTGTTTGTAAGTATTATATATATATATATATATATATATATATATATATATATATATATATATATATATATCATAAAAACATGTTTAAATATATTTTTATAAAATACGTGCTGGTATACATTTTTTTTTATAAAAACGTGTGTGTACATTTTTTTATAAAATTGTATTTGTATAGATTTTTTTATAAAAACGTGTTTGAATATATTTTTCATAAAATACGTGTTTGTATGTATTTTCTTTATAAAATGGATTTGTATATATTTATATACTTAATAAATACCTATTTTTATAAATAGGTATTTCTTATACAAAACAAAATTAAAAAGTTTTTATAAAAAAAATAAGATTTTTTATGTGAAAATATGATTTTTTTTGTATAAATATGATTTTATAAAGAAAAAACATATTCGAAACAAAATTTTGAGAAAAAAAGTTGTAAAAAAACTAATGTTAGGATGAATTCGTAACAAAATTCTGAAATTTGGGCTAAAAGGGTAAATTTTGACCAAATCTGTAATAAAATTTAAAATATATGCCAAAAGTGTAAATTTTGGACAAAATTTGTAATAAAATTTGAAATCTGGGCCAAAAGTGTATTTTTTTAAAATTGGATGACGTGTTGACTGGGTAAAAGGGTCAAATTGAATACAATTACTTGTTTTTGGGACTTAATTGAATAAAAAAATATAAAAGGACTAAATCGATTATGAAGCCAATATGTAAAGATTTTTTTGCAGTTTTCTCAATATTTTATCCCAAATTAATATTTAAGGCTAGGGTCCTTAATACATGAAATTCAAAATTATGACGAGGGATGTCGTTATCTAATTGTGAATTTATATTAGGAAGGTAAGACATTTTACCAATTCCAGTCTTATATAAAATTTCTAGATCGTTGAACTATTCAATGACATGTTTAATCTCATATTATGCTCTTCAATTTGTGACTGAGATGTCGAGAATCACAAACAATATGTGAATAACCATGCAAACATGTGTGACATACTCGAGGGTATTTATGATCTAGCATTGATTTGTCGGTTAACCACACATGCTCCATAAACAACCATAAATTCGAGTATGTGCCGTCATTTTATATTTGTAGTCCGACATTAGTGTGTCGGTTAACCATGCATGCTTCATTAACGAATTGCAACGAAACGTTTTGCATTTTCATGGATTAGCATACTATTTCACATTTTTCCTAAAGTAACTAGAGTAAGATTTTAAAGAAGATTCTAGTACTTTATACATTATACTTTTAATGTGATTATATCCTATCATGTACGTTCGGCTAACGATCCTTGTTAAACCGCTGTCGCACATGATTTAAAATAATAAAATTTCACTGCTGGTTGCACTAATGGATAGCATATGGAAGCAAGGTCGACTCCTCAGGGACACAACCTAACAGTCAATGCCTTTTTACGTCAGGCACATACTAGTCATTAGAATAGAAAGTAATAAAAATGGTTTTTTATTTAAAACTAAAACTAAAAATTGCAGTGAATTTAACTAAATGAAATCAGTAATAAAAAAAATTCGGATCTGTTGCGACTTTCCTAATCATGCAATCAGCTCAGATCTGGTTATTCAGAATGCATTCTATCTAAGCTAGTATTGAGAAAAACTAACAAGCTCTAGTATAATCTCTTTTACCTAGTTAAATTAACTAAAACAAGCTCTTCAGTTAACCCTAACTTTTTACTATCTAATTAAACAAGCTCTTAAGTAAGATCAAAAAAGTTGCATTGAGATATGTGTAAAATTCCCAGCAATACTCAATACTTCTCACAAGCTCGGAAGCGTAATGATATGAAATTTCATTTTATATCAGAGTTAAATCCCAAACATGGAACCAATCTGATACTTGTTACTTATTACCAGTTGACAAGAACTATTACGGATTCTATTAACTGATTAACAGAATGCTTAAACTCTAGCTAGCACATCATACTAACAAGAATTAAAAATGAAACATTCATTAAGCTCAAAACTGAAACAACTAGACATAAGAACACAATGAAAACCAAATCTAATAACTGATAACATCTAAAGTACTAGTCTATTGAAGAACTGAAAACGAGGGTTTTAGCCAAACATAGCTAAAATCAGATAAAAACTAGTAAATTGAAACATTAAACTAGTACATCTTACTAAAATAACTGAGAGACACGATCCACAGTCTTCATATCTTCATGTATTGCTAAAATCATAGAGAAATCACCTCAAAATCGTCTTTTTCGATGTCTGAAGCTTCAGGAATCGGCTAACCTTCAATCTGATGAGAGAGGTGTCCTATATATACGAGCCAGAGTCTTCGGGAGCAAGAAACCTAAAAATCCAATCGAAATTTTGGGGGACATGGTCGAATTTTTTAGGTTTTGATCGAATTTTGCATATTTTGATTTCAGGACTTTCTAAACCGCAAAGTGTTTATTTGATCGAATTTCAAGGCAAAATTCGATCTAACTTTTGTGTTTTCTGATTTTTTTCACAAACACGAATGTCATCCTAAATTTCGTCTGGTTTCTAGAACATTTTCAATCTCGTCAATCGGAATTACGAGTGATGAGATATGGTCAAAATACTGACAGGGGGTCAAAGCTGCCAGCAACATCCTTTAGGCTTTAGAATGTAGCAATCTATCTTCGTAGGATCAATTCAATCAAACTTCTGTTGACCAAAATAACTTTCAATCATTCCTTAGATTCCCTCATAAGTTACAACTTCCATTTAATTCCAATTCTCCATCAAATGCATCCAAAGCTGCTCCCAATGTATTACTCCACTCGAATTATCTGAAAACAACATAAAAACATAAGCAATACGGGAATTCTAACGAAAGACATGAGCTGAACATTATTTAAACTAATGACATGAAAATTTATAAAATATTATGCTAAATTATAGTAAAAACTACCCTAAAAGATGCATAAAATGACATCTATCAAATCTCCCCAAGCTTGAACCTTACTTGCCCTCAAGTAATAAAAATATTAAACATTATAACTAAAATAGAAAGACGTAGATGACCTAAAAAGAAATTAGAACAAAATAAAGGAAACTAAAAACTTGAAATAAACGTTTCACACGATCATACTTAACACCAAGGGAAGCTCCAATGGAATCACTACCCAGACAATCATTACAATACCTTCCATCTTTTATAGATTCCCATAGTCAGGAAGAAGCTTGACGGTGCGAACCAATAAAGCCATTTTAACTTTTATTCAAAATTTATACCTTAATTAGCTTGCAAGAGAAAATAACACATTTCGGAATTTCATGTCCTCAAGACTAGATATGTAACATCCCAAAACACGAGAGTGAATTTCATTTTTAAAACAACGAAAACATTCATTTATCGTTTGCTAAAACACTTAAAAGGTATTTCACATTAAAATAGTTATCAGAGTGCAATCCCAAAATATCGAGTTGCGGAAAATATGGGTGTATGCGATGTGATTAAGCCGGGCCCTTCCCTTTCGAACCGAAAGTACCTGAAACCATAAGCAACAATTGTAAGCACAAAGCTTAGTGAATTCCCCAAAATGCCACATACCAAACATAACAAACGAGCCATACATCTCATACATATCAAACATGCAATAGAAGGTGCTATGTGCCAACCATAGTCTTGCCATTACGCCACGAGCCGTATCATGGTCTTCTTTGCTAGGCGGGGGCCAAAACCCTGGGTCTTACAGACAAGTGTCTGGAGCCATCTCCTGGTCTTCCATGCAAGCATCACAAAGACAACTAGCATACAATCTACAACTACTTATATAATCAACTGCCAGAGTCCACACTCTGGTCTTGCATACAGATTTTCTAGGAGCCACCTACGGGTCTTTCATACAAATGTCAAGGGCCACCTCTTGGTCTTCCTACAATACATAAACCAGTAGGGTGGGCATTGGTGCCTTCGACCCATAGAATAGTGATGAGACTCACATTGATAGCTGAACCCACGAATAAATCTCTGACAGTTGGACAACCAATCCTCCGAACTATCAATATCAATAACACCCAATTAACAATCAGAAACGAGTCTATATCCTTCAATCCATACTTAGGGTAAAAAGACCATTTACCCCCTTATCTAGCTTGGCCCAAGACTAAGGCCCAAACCTACAATCCAAAAGGCCCAACATGGCTGAAAATATCCCATGGTCAACCCTGATCAAACTTCTGGTCAAAGTCAAAGTCAACAACCCACGTTGACCAACCACGTCCTGTTGCCCCTTGGACATGCCGTGTTCTGCCATCATCCAGATAATCGGGAAAAACCCAGCCAACACATCGTGTTGGCTTGCAAACACGTCGTGTTTGCCTGAGATTCAACAACTTAATACAATAAGTTGTTTTCTTCGATTCTAAGAGCTCCAAAACTCAGATCTAGTCCATAACATGGTCCATAAGGATAAAGTTTCCAACTTTATCCATTGGGACTACCCAAAAAGGTTCAAACCAAAACCACAAACCTTAAAGATGCAAGAGGTTAACCAACAAGCACTAAATCCATAAAGATATAGCCCCAAAACATAGATTTGACTTCCTTGAGCTGGAAAACCACGTAAAGTTGCCAACTTTACATTCATGCATCTCTAAATGAAGCTCTTAAGCTTAAAAAGGACTTAATAATTGACTTAATGCAAACATGACACCAAAACTCTAATAAAGCTTGCACTTTAATGTTCAAGGATACCAAAACAAATTCAGATCTGAAAGAACAAGCCCTTAGACGACCTAGCTCATCCATTGACCCAAAAAGGGACCAAAAGCACACCAAACTAACTATGAAGAGATCTAAACCTATACAAGTCAAGATGCAAACTTGATACCTCAGAAAGCTTTCCCACAAGATGATGATTCTGGATCCAAAGCCTTTTCACCAAGCAAAGCAACTCCAAGCTTCTCTACTTCCTTCACAAAGGCAAAAATGAACACCAAAGTTTTCTTAATAGCTCAAGAGCACCACCAAGAGGCTAAGGGGTCGATTTTAGGGTTTTAGTGGCAATGGAGGCTGATAAGGAGGCCATCCATGAGGACTTAAGGTCTTTATATAAGGTGCAACACCCTAAAAATTAGGGTTTTCTCCACCAGCCACCAACACGTCGTGTTGGTCTTAATGAAAGTCGCGAGTCTTCCAATCTAGACACGCCGTGTTGGTTCCTCCAACATGTCATGTCCAACCCTCTAAATGGGATTTATTCTCAATAATTATTCCTCAAGATTCCGGGTGTTACAAGATAATTAAGAACCAGACTAGACACATCCTTAAGAACCCTTCACATCAAATCAGCTTTCGTTGAAGTAGTGGGCCACACCTGTAGGGGCCCAAGTCCTATGCTCTCACTTTTTTGAGAACGACAAATATCATATCACACAGTTCTTTAATAGTCTTTTTGAATTTCTTGAGATTTCTTCGATTAGGTGCTTGAACTTTGACTAAGGTATCATATATGATAGTTAGTACCCTTCTTTTTTCTTTGACTGTGTGGATATGAGATAAGGGATCTCTGTTACCATTAGGGTAATGCGTGTCAACAAATAGGTCTGTATTTTGTGGGTTCAGAGTTGTTAAGCAAGTTTCTTTTTAAACATTCCAAAGCAAATAATTCTGAACTGTTATTACCGCCCACACAGTGTTTCGATATGCCATTCTTTTGATTTTTTTATAGTCGGCATCTCATATCACGGTGTTTTGTGACTCCTAGTTATGAGAACTATTATTGAACTTACCATTATCGGTCTGATCGCTTCGGACTTTCATTTTCAATTTATATAGAACTATCTAATGCAAGAATGTCATCATATGATGAAATTTTTTTTTTATTTTTTTTTTCTTTTTTATGCAGGAAATAAAATAAAAATCTTTTTGGGGTTTTTTAAACAATGCAGAAAAATTTGAAAATTTTAACTGAAAATCTGAAAATTTAAAATTTTTAACTAAAAAAATGCAAATTTTTACAGTAACCCCCTCTCCAAACTTAAAATGTAGCATTGTCCTCAATGCTCAGAAAGGAATGAACATATCAACAAACATGTAAAAACAAAGGAGTACAACTAGGAAAGAATGTATCTGATAGTTTGGATGATTTATGATTTTGATGAAGATGTTGATGAAAAATCTGAATTTTAGCAACTCAGAAGATCCTCTAATTTCCCCAAGCTTTCTCGGAACTGCGACCATCGCTTTATTGAAAGTAGAAAAATAAACTAAAACTCATGGGTTGCCTCCCAGAAAGCCGCCTATTTTTAAAACTGTTGACTCGACTTTGCCAAACCAGATTTTTAACTGGTGTGGTTGGGACTTCTTTGAAGCTTAACTCTCTTCTTCCTCACTCCAGATCCCTTCAAATGTGGCATGATGGGTGGATCTGGTGGTTGTAAAACAAACTGAAAAGAGTTCATACTTTTATCAGATAAGTCATTTTTCAGACTTTTGAATCTATTTTATTTTCTGATCTTCTTTCCAAAAATCTGATCCTTTTCTGATTTTTCTTCTTCCGATTCGTATCAGAAATCACATTTTCCTCATCTTCCCAAAGCTTAGCTTTTTCTGTCAGCTTCTTCAGCATAAATCACATTTTCTTTCATCTCCCCATGCTTATTCCGCTTCAGCTCCTTTGACGTATTATAAAATAAATTTCTTTCTAAAAAAATCTTGCACGGAAACATCAGAAAACTCACAACAGTCCTCAGATAAAGGACTGCTGGTACCCAAATAATTAATAGATAGATTATCAGAAATATTAGCATCATTAATATTAAAGTTCGCCACATCCTCAAAAAATTCCATAGACAATTTTCATTTTAACAGTTTCCAGAAAAGGTCTTCCCAAAATGATTGAGTTTTTATCTGATACGTCTAAATCGCCCATGTTTAGAATATAAAAATCAGCCGGAAAAATAAGCTCACCCACTTGGACCAGAACATCCTCCAATACACCTTTTGGGTATATTGTCGAGTGATCTGCCAACTGAATGAGTGTCTCGGTATTTTGTAAAGTTCCCAATTTTAATTTTTCAAAAACTGATAGTGAGATGACATTGACTGATGAACCTAAATCATGCATGACATTTGAAAAAGTAAGGTTTCCTAATTTACAAGGAATCGATAAAATTCCTGGATCCTTGCACTTTAGGGGCAAACTGTTTTGCAAAATATAAGAGATATTTCGCCAACTTTGATTATTTAGTTTAATTTTAGTTTTTTCTTAGAAATGCAAAATTCTTTCATAAATTTTGCGTAACGAGGAATTTGTTTAATTATATCTAAAATAGGAATATTTACCTCCACCTTACGAAAGGTGTCCATGATATCCCCATCCTCTCTTTCGCACTTTGTGCTTCTCATTCATGATAAGAATGGTACAACTGGCGTTTAATCTTTCAGATTCGATTTGGGCTGCTTAGGAGTCTCTTTCTCTGCCACCTTTTTAGCTTCTTTTTTATCCATAACTTTTTAGATTCTTTCTCAGCTTCCTCTTCTGGTTCAGGTCTGCTTGGTCCTTCATAACTTTGATCTCTTCTCAATGAAATTACACTCACGTTATGCTTTGGAGTGTTTCCAATGTGTCCCGATAACTTTCCTTAAGATTCTAGCTGACTCAACGAAGTGGTAAGTTGAGACACCCATTGTTCTAGATTCTTTATACTAGCTCTGGTTTCATTCTGGAATGTGTGGGTGCTGGTGGCTAAGATTTTAACAATGTCTTCCAAGGCCACGTTGGAACTAATGGCTTGCTGATTTGAAGGTTGGTTCTGAAATTGTTGCTGCTGATAACTTTGTTGGTTCAGATTTTGATAATTGGGTTGATTCTAAAAATTCTGCTGATGTTGAAAATTCGACTACTGCTGAAAACCCGGAGGATGTTGATATTGTTGTCTTTGTTGATAATTCCCATTCTGATAAAAATTTGGAGGTTGATTAAATTTTTTATGTTGCTGGTATCCTCTGACAGCTTTTACTGGAGCCACATCCTCTTGCAGTAGTGGACACATATTTGTTGGGTGTTCAGTTTTTAAGCAGATACCGCATTGTTTCTTCGCAACTACCTTTTCTTTTTTCAGTAATAAAACAACTATCTTCATCTCAGAAATTTGGGACTACATATGAGCATTGCTGACTTCTTTTACTCCTCTTGGCTGATCTGGATACCATTCTTCTGCAGTTGTTGAATGATTTGAATCTATTGTCAGCTTCTCGATCAGCTCCCAGATTTCTGTTGGTGTCATATCGCTTAGAGATCCGCCACTTGAAGCATTTATCAAATGTCGCTCCATGGGTGTTAGGCCTTCTCAAAAACAGTTATATAGTTGGTAATCACTGATTCCATGTTGGGGGCAACACACAAACAACTTTTTAAATCTCTCCTAATATGTATGTAGAGCTTCTCTTCTTCCTTGTTTGATAACAAGGATTTCTCTGTGAAGACTCGAAACTCATGTTTCTGGAAAATATTTTTCTAAAAATAATTTTGCAAGTACTGTCCATGTGGTGATCGATTTGGATGGAAGCTCATACATCTATTCTCTTGCTGAGTCTTAAAGTAAGAAGGGGAATGCCCTTAGCTTTATCTGGTCTTCAGTAGTGTGTGACTTCATTCCTAAACAGAACACAAGAAATTCCTTGAGGAATTTAGATGGGTCTTCGTTTTCTAAGCCTCTAAACATAGGGAGAAGGTGTATCAGACCAGATTTAAGCTCAAAATTCTGAGCTTCTGGAAAGGTGATGAAGAGAGGTTGCTGATTAACCTCTTGTGTTGCCCATTCTCTGAGAGTATTTTTAGCCTCGTCTCCACTCATGGATGATTATGGGGAGTTGGGTTCTGAAGGTTCTGGTGTTTCAAATTTTTAGATTGGGTTTCAAAGGAGTTGTTTTCTTGGATTTAACTGAGGGTGTTGGGGAGTATGTTTTATAGGGGATGTTAGAAGGTGAAGATGGGGGTACTTTCTGTTGGATTAGGTGTCTAAGCACATAACTATTATTGGTATGTACTTGACCCGAGAGTAGCATGGTCCATTTGGGTTCTATGGCATCAGAACAATTTGGATAGACTTTTGTGAGAAGAGGATACTTACGATTTATTAATATATTATAAGTTTTAATGTATTAATATGAAATCATATTATTTAATTAGTATTGATCAAGAATTAGTTTGGAATTTATTTTGTGATCAAAAGAGACTAATTAAATAAATGGTGATTGATTTGGTAAATCCTTCATTCTTATAAAGTGGGCTTATGATCCATAGTTCTTCATGTTGGGCTAAACCCATGTGGTGACCCATGGATACTCCATGGAGGTTAAAACTCATGGATCATGAGGAATGCGGAAAGTCATGAGTTACATGGTGTAACCCTAGTTTGCCACACTATATATGAAACCCCAAGGCTCATGAAATTGGGACTAGTGAAAACACAAGAGGGCAAGCCGATTTTATGAGTGCAAGTGTTCTTCTCTCAAGTTATTCCAACTGTTGGTGGTGTTGTGTGATTCCATTTGAGGTGCAACACTTGGGGCACTAAGTACTTAAAGGTCCAAGGCTTCCAACTACAACCAAAGGTATGTCTTCTAACTTGTTTTATTACCCAAGTATCAAACTTTTGTATGCTAGTTAGGGTAATACCTTGGAAAGTTCAAGTTTGCATGTATAATAGAGAAAACATAGATCCAATGTATTTAGGGTTGCATTCACACCTTAGGAGTGTTAGAATGCTCAAAACCCAACAGTGGTATCAGAGCCTAGGCGTGTTTTCAATTATACTTGATGCTACTTGCTTGAAAATGCTTTAAAATTTGATTTTCTGCTGTTCTGGACAGTGGACTCGCCGAGTCCATTGGGGGAATCGCCGAGTCCAAGCACAAAACTGACCAACTCGCCGAGTGTGTTCTTGCACTCGACGAGTTGGAGCCCCTGAGTGCAGATTTTCGAGTTTTAAGCTGGAATTGGACTAGGACCATTGCCCTAAACTATTTTTGATCTTATAAACCTGTTTTTAATGTGGTAATGATCATGCTTATCCAATTTATAAGATAATTGTCAAAGTTTCATGTTTTGTATTAGTTTATATGGTTAGGCTAATTACATGACATTTGTTTGATGTGAATTGTCTTGTTCTTATGAGTTTAATTTAGATCATACACAAATTGTTTGATTTTCTTGTTAGAATTATTGATCTAACTGATTTTGATAAATTCCATAAATTGTCCTCAAGTTACGGAAAATGAAAAGTTTTCTTTTAAAGAAATCATTAAAGTCATAGCTTATGTACTTGAAGAGTTTTTTTTTCTCATAAATGGTTTTTTTATGAACTCCATAACTTGTCCTCAAGTTATGGAATGTCAAAAGTATTTTCTTAAAACCTATATTAAACTCATAAGTTATGGATTCCAAAAGGTTTTGAAAGTTACAAAACTTGCCGTTAAGTTTTGGAATTTGTAAATGTAAAAGTCTAACTTATGAAACATTTAATCCAAACCCTAGAATTTTAATGTTTAAAATTCTACCCTTATACTATTATAATATTATAGGTTTAATATTTATATATATGTATAAGAACAAAGTCAGTCTTACCATTACTAGGCCTCATTCACGAAGCCGGTCTATAAGGGGGTATAAGGTTACTGCCTATAAAATGGCAGTTTAATGGGTGTCCACTCTCACCCACCGCTTCCTTGACTGGTGGAGGGTCGTTACCCGAACGTGTAACACCTGCTCCAGGAATTGCTTATTGGATGCAAGTTTTTTTAGGGTTTTGGTGCCGGGACTCGGCGAGTTGGGAGCTCCAAATCGACGAGTAGAGTCATTCAAAGGACCACGGGATTTCGACCCTACTCGACGAGTCGGAAGGCTCCGACTCGGCGAGTAGGCGCTGTAAAGGAAACCCTAAATTTTAGGGCTTGGTACCCTATTTAAAGGACTTATGTCTCATTTGCAACCTCCCTTATTTCCCCCTTTGTCCAGAGAAACCCTAGTTCGTGCCCTCCCTCTCTTTAAGTGTGTGTGCGAGCTTGGAGAGTGATTCTTGGTGCTCTTTTGGAAGGAACTTGAAGCTTGAAGAGGTTGTACTGAATGGAAGGCAGTAGATCCGGGATTTCCTCTAGTATTGCAGCTACTTTGATGTATAAAGTCGAAACCTTGGCTTTTCATTGCTTAGACTTCCTTCTATGGAAGTTTATGGCCAATATTAGCATGGTTTGGGATCATTCTTGGATTTGAGCTTGTTATGAGCATATGGCTTTAGATCTGGTTATCTCAGGGCCTTTGGGGACTTAAAGTTGCCAACTTTATCAAGTCTTGGCCCCCTTTATGCTCTAAGTCCCTTGTCAAGATTTTATTAAGTGTTTCTAGCCTTGGATGCTTTGCATAACACGTAAAGTTTGCAACTTTACGTGGTAACTACACCATAAGTGGTTGGATCTGTTATTTGGAGCTTTGGTTTCCACTGTTAAGGTCGAAAACGAGTAGGACTAAAGGGACTCGCCGAGTTCTTTAATCAACTCGGCGAGTCGGCCAAAGGGTTTACGGCCAAGGAGTCAGCCAAAGGGTTTACGACCAAGGAATCGGCCAAAGGGTTTACGGCCAAGGAGTGTACGACCAAAGGGTTTACGGCCAGGGGTTTGCGGTTGAGGGTTTACGGCCGCAAACATTAGGGAACTCGATGAGTCACTCAAGTGACTCGGCGAGTTGACAAGTTACGCAAGAACTCGACGAGTGGCTGGCTATACTCGACGAGTTGAGGTCAACATGGACTGCTGACCTTGACGGTGGACCTTGACTTTGTCCAGGGTTGACCTGAGGGTATTTATGGGACTGTGTTAAGCTAATCACTTGATGATTATTGACATTTGAGAAGGAGCAGCGTGTGGGATATATCTCACTTCAGATTACCAGTTCAGCATTTCAGAGGTGAGTCTTCTCACCATACCAATAGGTCTAAGGCACCAAGGCCATCCCATTTATGATAGTTGGTATACTTGCTATGTAGAGGTGTGTGATATGTATGTATGTGTGATATGCGGTAGAGGTAGCCTTGTGGCTAATGGTAGAGACAGCCTTTATGGCTGATGGTAGAGATAGCCTTGTAGCTAATGGTAGAGATAGCCTTTGTGGCTAACGGTAGAGATAGCTTGTATAGATAATTGATATGTGCCAATGGTAGAGATGGATTTTATAGTTATTTAATATGTGATATGTGGCAGAAGTAGCTTAAATAACTAATTGATATGTGCTAATGGTAGAGAGAGCTTTTATAGCTATTTGATATGTGATACGTGGTAGAGTAGCTTTTATAGCTGATTGATATGTTATAACGGTAGAGATAGCTTTTACAGCTAATAGGATATGTGTTATGTGGATTGTGTGTGGGGTATGCTCTGGGGGACTCACTAAGCTTCGTGCTTACGGTTTACAGTTTTTGTTTCAGGTTTCATCGATTTGGAAATGAAGGGATCGGATTAATCGCAGTGCACACACCTATGATTTCTGTAATGATTGATTTTGGGATAAACTCTGATAAATGTTTTACTTAATGATGACTTGAGGTGTTTGAAATAAATGGTATCAATGTGTTAGCTAATTTTCATGGTTATTCACACCTTGTTTGTGATCCTCGACATCCCAGTCACAAACTTGAAGGGCACAATCGAGATTTAAACATGCCATTGACAGTTTCAATAAATCTCAAAGGATCTAGGAATTTCAATTCACTTAAAACCTAAAATTCTTTTACGTTTTTCGTGATGGAAATTGGTAAATCGTCATTTACCTACCTTCAAATATTTTGCGATCTGGATTACGACATCCCTCTTCCAAATTGTAAAATATTGTGTTGGGTCCTATCCTTAATATTTCATTTGGGTGTTATATTAAGGACTTAAATCAAGTAAACTGAATTTCTCCCATTGTAGATGTCTAGTTCAGACAACTATGGTCTTCCCAAATCCTTTGGAACAAGCTTTCCTCTTGAAGATGATGTCCCGCGGTTGGATCGTGTAAGTCATACTTCACTTCCTCCACCTCCTCCAATAATTCTCCCAGACCCACAAGTTCAAAGACTTGAAAAATTCAAGGTCACTCAAGCCCTACTTGCAACGAAGGCATGTGTGTACTCACGTCTTGGAGATGAAGTCACATATTGATAGGCTGAGAGTATTAGGTGTCGAAGTCTCAAGGAAGTTGGTTGTTGACTGGGTTCTTCAATCACTTCCTGAGTCATATAATGAGTTCATTAAGGACTACTATGTGACAGACCATGACATGACCCTTGTTGATCTTACCTATTTGCTTGTTGCTGCTGAATCAGCAATGATGTGGCGCACTGGAAAAGCAAATTTGATGGGAAGATCTACTCCCCAAACTTCCATGGACATTTACAATGGTAACATTGGAAGTCCAGAAAAGATTTCTCTTTCCAAGGGAAAGAGAAAGGCTAAGTCTGAGATTGTCCAGTGTACCATTCCCAAAGAGTCCATATGTTTCTGTTGCCTAGAGAAGGGGCATTGGTTGCGAAGCTGCCCTGACTACCTGAAAGATCTGAGAAAAGGTAGAATCGAAAAGTTTGACTCTGCTTCAGGTAAGTCTACTGTCTAACTATATTAAGTTCCTAATTGTTGATTCTTAATACATGATGTGACAAGGTTGCATTTTGATGTTTTGCAGGATCATGCAAAGGGAAGGAAGCTTAAAGGAAGAGTATGTTGAATCTGATCGCAAAGATGGATTTCAATCGCATGGTTCGAAGATCGGATTTTTGAGCTGCTGCTTAGGAGTTATGATAGATTGCTAAGAAATATGTAATAACATAGTTTTCATTTGTAATTTCATTGTAAGGAAAAGTCTTTTCCACATTTTATAAATAAATAAAATATTTGTTGATTTTATCTTATTTTATATCTCCTTACAATGGCATTTATGAAAAATTGATGTTTGTATGTTTCTATTGTTAGCAATATGGATTTGATTCTTTCGTTTGTGGTAGTGTCATATTTTACCAAATAAGGAAATATTCTCATCACCCAAGTTTCAGTTGGATAGAAACTTGGAATCATGCAACTTGTATTGTATGATGAATTAGAATTTTCATCTTTGGTAAATTAAGACTAATTCCTTGTTCGCATGTATATGTGAGTCAAGTGAAGGACTAGGGGATCGGGTACACTGGGTATGCACTAGTCAAGACCCACCACAAAGATCAATAAGACTATTCGTCGTGATTTACTAAAGTTTAGTAAACATGGTTTATCTTACAAGCTTAAGTATAATTCTGAAACATTGGAAAAGGTTCAATGTATGGCAGGACGAATGAGAAAAATCAAATTAGGCAGAAAGATAAAAGGTTTCTCGAATCTGAAAAGATGGGAGAGTAATTTAGTATCGTGTTTTATGATCATCTTAAATTTTATGGAAAAACCATATCACAATTGATCCTCTAAAGACATCTTAGTGCGTTTGTATGGCTAAGAAGAGGAATCGTGAATTGTTGAAATGGTTAAATCAAAAGGTGAATCATACTTCGTTTCCAAAACAAGTCTTAGAGTCATACTCCAAGATTGTAACATTGAGTGACATAATCTTAAGAAAGGTTTAAAACACTTATCAAATGTAGAGTAAAAGTTTTCTACTCTTGTACATTTGAAATTAGTAAGTTGTGATGTTTTGGATAAAACAAAGACCAACTAAGGCTTATTGTGTGAAGTATTAGTCTTGATTAGAATCCGCACTAACTCTTGAATATTTGTTTGTCAAGAATGTTTCTTGACAAAGTGAATCTTATATGTCAAGAGGTCAGTGGGAGTCTTAAAAATCTTGACAAGTTTCAAGAACTAATCAAGAATAAACGCATTGTTAAACACTAGCACACGACTTGAGGTTTGTGACCTATCGTGTTGACATATTCTTATTTCTGTGCCCATTCCGGTTAAAGTTAACTATGCATGTGAGTTCTGAGAGTTCTCAATTGGTTGCGTAAACAACCTGGAAGCAATGGTAGGCCCTTGTGCTGCCAGGTGGCAAGAAACTAAGATTGACCAAGTTCAGTCCATATGAGTTTGGATTTGTCACTAACGATGTCTTGTGGTTATGGTCATGACAAATTCACATGGATAGGAACACATACACCATAAAATCTAAGTGTCATAAGGTTTCTCTTCGATTCATGAAAATGATGGTGAGGAAACGCTTTCACTAAGTAGATTTTAAGGAGATAGTAGTTGTGATATTTGCATTCTCAAATTCAATTATGATTACGGCATCCCTCTTCATAATTCGAATTGTGAGAAATGGCAAAGGTCTAAACATTTCAGACTAATGGTTGTAAGCTCTAAAATTGTTAAGTCACACATGTGTGCTATCTAAGGAAAGGTGTATGATTTTGAGAAGCCTAGATAAAATCTTATCGAAGCATCTCATATCAGAAATCTGAACTTTGGTAATGAAAGTCAATAAGTATTAACTTCTAGAAGTCCAGCTGGTTTCTGAATACATGTCAAAGCTAGTGGGAGCATAAGTGTTATGCTAATATTAATTTTTATGCTAGTGGGAGCATAATTATAATGGTAAGTGTTGCAAGTTAGCAATGTTAATTATAGAAAACAAAGGTTTCAATTCGCAAAGTTGTAGGGTTTGAAAAGTTGTTTTGCTATAATTAAGGGAGAGGAATTTATACTTTATTTCAATTCTAAAAGCTTAGATTGAGATTTTAATCAAATTTAGTCAAATATATATGAGTGTTATGTTGGAATGGTTCAACATAAGGAAATTCTATATATGGAAATGTTAATTACGTTCTCAAAATTTGGTTATGATTACGGCATCCCTCTTCATAATCAAAATTTTGAGAACATGGCAAATAGAAATATTATAGCAAAAGACTGATTAAGTATCATGTCTTTATGTTAGACATTATGAATCGTATCCCATATGCTTCGGGTATATTATCGATTGCATATGCTATAATATTCGCGTGTTCTAATTTTCCAAATTCCTAGGGCATTAAGAGGGAAAAAGGAATAAGACCGGATATGACTAAAGTGGTTAATTAACTGTTAAGGACAATCTAAGGTTCGCCAAGGATTGGTCTCTTAAGGACAGTTGGAAGTATAGTAATGGAAGGACCATATTGACATTATTATGAATAGACAGGAGTCTATTAATAATGAGTTGTCGTATGGCAAATATGGAATGTTTCCATATTGGGAGTTGAAGAATAGATGAAAAAGTTAGAAACTTTTATGCAAGAAGGATGTTCAAAGGAATGTACTTTGAATTTGAGACTTCATTTCCACGGAATTGTCTTGTAACAATCTCCATAGGAATATTTTGTAATATCATTGGTCAAGTCTCTGTGACTTTCGACACCTAGACATTATAAAAGAATCTTTGCATGATTGTTTAGAACTAACACTTTCTAGTAGTGAGAAGAATTTGAAATTCTTACACTTGCAATAAGGATTTGGAATTTTTGAAATGAGCATCATTGAAATGTTTTTCAATTGATCTATTTCATAAAGTAAAGACCTTAGTCAAACATAGTGTGCATGCTTGGAACATGGCATGACTATTGTTTTAATTCAAGTATTAAGTTGATTATTCGAAACATTATACAATGAATAATGAGTAATCAATATGACTCAAAAGTTTTTGGGCCATATAGGATTAGTATTATTCTTGTGTTTCACTTTGCATGTTTTGACTACCGGAATAACTGGGTTATTCAAACCATCCACAGTCGATCATACTTAGGAAGTAGGTATTGAGGCAAGACTGTCATGAATGGGTTTGTAGTTTGTCTAGGACAAAGTGGCTGTAGTGTTCATGAGTACTTCTGGAATAAGATTCGAGTATTGGATTCAACCCACGCTCATTTGAATCACTTAATGGATTTTATCACGAGTGATCATGAGACGATAATATCTTATATTCTTGAACCGGATACATGTGAGTTGTAGTTGCGAGTCGGTTACACATTGACATATGTAAACGCACCAGTAACTTGGATGTTATAAAACATATTGTTGTGTATAATTTGATGAGTAAATACAAGCGAGCATTTGGGTCAAAGTTTATCCGTTCCTTTTACCCCATGTGGATAAAAGCGATATCTGTGGGCCCCTCGATGATTGAGTGATGACATCAGGCCTGGACTGATTTGATTTGTTCAATTAGCTAGTCGTCATAAATCGGAAATCGGGAAACAACATATGGACAGAGAGAATGATTATAATCCATGTCTCAGTCCATATGATATCTAGAATGGAGGAATATATGATCATTTATCTAATGGACACCTCATTGACTAGGTCAGAGTTCGACAACGGCTTTTAAGAGCTACGATTTTTAGTCGGGTTGGAGTCATGCTTCCATTAATAGTTATTAGACTTGTCCAAGTGGGAGACTGTTGGATTAGGTGTCTAAGCCCATAGCTATTATTGTTATGTACTTGACCCGAGAGTAACATGGTCCATTTGGGTATCATGGCATCGGAACAATTTGGATAGACTTTTGTGAGAAGAGGATATTTACGATTTATTAATATATTATAAGTTCTAATGTATTAATATGAAATCATATTATTTAATTAGTATTGATCAAGAATTAGTTTGGAATTTATTTTGTGATCAAAAGAGACTAATTAAATAAATGGGGATTGATTTGGTAAATCATTCATTATTATAAAGTGGGCTTATGATCCATAGTTCTTCATGTTGGGCTAAACCCACGTGGTAACCCATGGATACTCCATGGAGGTTAAACCCCATGGATCATGAGGAATGTGGAAAGTCATGAGTTACATGCTGTAACCCTAGTTTGCCACACTATATAAGAAACCCCAAGGCTCATGAAATTGGGACTAGTGAAAACACAAGAGGGCAAGCCGATTTTATGAGTGCAATTGTTCTTCTCTCAAGTTATTCCAATTATTGGTGGTGTTGTGTGATTCCATTGAGGTGCAACACGTGGGACACTAAGTTCTTAAAGGTCCAAGGCTTCCAACTACAACAAAATATATGTCTTCTAACTTGTTTTATTACCCAAGTATCAAAGTTTTGTATGCTAGTTAGGGTAATACCTTGGAAAGTTCAAGTTTGCATGTATAATAGAGAAAACATAGATCCAAGGTATTTAGGGTTGCATGCACACCTTAGGAGTGTTAGAATGCTCAAAACCCAACACTTTCGGGATGGACGAAACTGTAATCTATGGTTCTTCCACATGGGACTGCCTTGTGGTGTGGTGATTTCTGGAGGTAGGGATGATGCTGATGAACCAAAGAAACGAGCTGATTGTTTTCATTTCGCTACTTCTTTCTTCAATTTTCTTATAGTCTTTTCAATTTTTGGAAAAAAAACTAGAGGTGTACCTATACGAAAAGTTCTTGGCATACAAACTATTAGAAGCATCGTGTCCATGACAAAAACGCCAATTTGTTAAACTGTTGTTGTGTACAATTTAAACAAATAAAATTTCACTGCTAGTTGCACTAATGGATAGCACAGGGAAGCAGGGTCAAATCATCAAGCACACAGCCTAACAGTCAAAAACGTTTTTTGCGTAAGGCACATACTAGTCATTAGAACATAAAATAATAAAAAATGAGGTTTTTTATTTAAAACTAAAACTAAAAATTGTAGTGAAATTAACTAAATGAAATCAATAATAAAAACGAATTCAGCTCTGCTACGACTTTCCTAGTCATGCAATCAGCTCAGATCTAGTTATTCAGAATGCGTTCTATCTAAGCTGGTACTAAGAAAAACTAACAAGCTCCAATATAATCTCGTATACCTAGTTAAATTAACCAAAACAAGCTCTTCAGTTATCCCTAACTTTTTTACAGTCTAATTAAACAAACTCTTAATTAAGATCAGAAAAGTTGCATTAAGATCTGTGTAAAATTCCCATTAATACCCAATACTTCTCATAAACTCAGAAGCGTAAAGATATGAAATTTAAGTTTTTATCAGAGTTAAATCCCTAACACGGAACCAATCTAATACTCGTTACTTATTATCAGTTGACAAGAAGAATTACGAATTCTATTAATTGATTAAATGGAATGATTAAACCGTAGCTAGGTGATCAGATTTATGAGAATTAAAAATCAAACATTCATTAAGCTTAAAATTGAAACAACTAGATAGAAACACACAATGAAAACCAAATCTGATAACTGATCACATGAAAAGTACTAGTCTATTGCAGAACTGAAAATTAGGGTTTTAGCCAGACATGGCTAATATATGCTAACCTTCAGTCTGATCAGAGAGGCATCCTATATATACGAGCCAGAGTCTTTGGGAGCAAGAAACCCAAAAATTTGATCGAATTTTTCAGGTTCTAATCGAATTTTGCATTTTTTGATTTTCAAGACTTTCTAAACTGCGAAGTGTTTATTCGATCGAATTTCAAGGCAAAATTTGATCGAATTTTTGCGTTTTCTGATTTTTTTTCACACACCTGAAAGTTGTTCGAAATTTTGTCTAGTTTTTGGAAAATTTTCAATCTCGTCAATCGGGGTTACGAGTCATGAGATATGGTCAAAATACTGAAAGGGGGTCAATGTAGCCATCAACATCCTTTAGGCTTTAGAATGTGACAATTTATCTTCGTAGGATCAATTCGATCGAATTTCTCTTGACCAAAACAATTTCCAATCATTCCTCAGAATCCTTCATAAGTTCAAAGTTCCATTTAAATCCAATGCTCCATCAAACACATCCAAAGCTGCTCCCAAAGTAGTACTCCACTCGAATTATCTGAAAACAACATAAAAACATGAGCATTACAAGAATTCTAACGAAAGACATTAGCTGAACATTATTAAACATACTAGAGATTCGATTGAATTTGAATGATACATATGTTGTTACACTCTTATACATATGAATATGGTGTATTTTAAAACCTTTAAAAATTACAAGGTTCAAATCATATCAAACCAATTAATATTTTGAACTAAATCAGATTTAAGAATTATCTTTAATTAAACTTTTAATTAATTAATATAAATTTTATTAAAGGATAATTATATTATCTTGTAATTGGATAATTACCTTATTTAAAACTTCCTTTTATTCAAATTATGATTTCTAATTATCTAGTTTTAATATTCAGATTTTAAATATTTGAAATAATATTGATTAACTAATAATTATCCCATCTTTGGAATAAGGCAAGACAGTTTCCACGATGTGGCAGAGCGTTGCCCACGTCGTGGCCAGAACAAATTGTCGATTTTTTTTTTGTTTTTCTGGTTTCATCTATTACGCTCTATCAATTACAAAGGCATGGCTTTGATACCATTATTGGGTACTTTAAGTTACAATTAACATGTACATGCGAAATTTCACTTAACTCTTAAGGGTACACTCAACATAAATTGGATTTATGTCTTTTCATTATTAATAGCAACATACTTGTGAAACAAAATCTACAAACCATATGATATCAAAATCATGAATAAAACTACATACCTTTTGCTTAAGTCGAATTAAGCTAATCAAAATCCCTTTGTAGTCTCTTTGAAAAACTAGCTCCAAGAGTATGATAGCCTCTAATGCGCCATATTCAAAACACAAGAAACTTTAGGATTGAAGGAAAGAGGGGAGAGATAGAGAATTTTTGGAATTTTCTTTATGGAATATGTTAGCCGAAAATACAAGGGGTTAGCCCTTTTATATATATGCCTGATAATCCTAGAAACCCTATATTTGAACTTAAAATAATAATACTTCAAATCACTGTTTATCTAGTATCCTTTTATCAGTTGAAGGCTTCCAAAAGCTCTATCATAGAGCCTTAAAATCGTCCAACATAAGGGATGTTCTACATCATCTCTATTGTTTAAGTATTGAACAATTACAACTCAACCATTACACCTTGAATTATGTTCTAATTAACCCAAAATTAATTTCATATTAATTCTGATTAATTCTTAGTTAGTTATTACTATTTTTAATTACAATAAGCTCTCTTCTTTGATCAATCCAAACCATTTCCTCGTTATGAGGGCAACCCAAAAAAGACTTTACTCGTATTTATCAATACTATACCAATTTAGTTAGGACCTTAGACACTTTAATCCAATAAAAGGGTTAAATGTACAAAATATAAAAATATACTTACTATTTAATATATATTAAATGATCAATAAAAAATAAATAAGTTATATACTATAATTAAATTGAATGGTAATAAAAAAAATAATGGTAATAAGTTTTAAAAAAATCGACATTAGAAATACTCTAACTAAAAATAGTATTTTAGTTTGACACCTCTTTAGGAAAAATGAATTTTTTGAAAAAAAAAATAATAGTCTATTTCTTAATATATGAACTTATTTTATAATATACGAAGAGAAATTAATCATACTAATCATTTACCCAAAGTAATTCTTAAAATAGCCAAAAAAATAAATAAAATAAAATAAAAAAAATACAATAATAACTATAGAGAAAATGTTCACTATAACACATTAAACTTTAGTTATTTTTCCGATTTGGTCATTTTTTTTGCGCAATAGGTTCTTAAAGTCCTTTTTGACCTGTCAATTAAACCACTTTGCTCGAATTTAACAGGTTACCAGTTAACAAGGCTGATGCGACATTTATAATTAATTTATCTTTATAACTTGGGTGCCACGTTGTATAATCCACGTATATAAGAATATAATTTTTATTTTTTAAAATTCAAAAAATTTAATTAAACTTTCATATCATCAGAATTCTATTTCATCTACGTGCCTCCTCCCTGCTTCTTATGTTCATATCATCAAATTTCTATTTCATCTTCGATTTGTTGGTTCTAAGGATGCCTTCGATGATATGAATAACATCTATTGGCCAAATCCATGAATTGAAGAACATCAATTTAAAGAAACATCAATTGCACAAAACTGAACTGAAGAACATTCAACCTCTGCAAACCACGATTTGAAATTTACGGTTCTATTGAAATGCTCGAATTTGCTCAAATTAGCAAGTGCAAATGATATTTATGGGATGGTTTAGAGGTATTTATACTTTATAGTTGACGAATTTGGGTCTGAATTTTGCTAACAATACTGTGAATCTGAGTCATTCTGAAGCCATGGAAGTTGTTAATAAGAAAATGTTGTAGGCGGCGTTGTCTGGGGTTATGGGTCGGGGAAGATGAACTGTTCGGCTTTTTTGCAGGGACAAGTCGTCGTCGGCTGGCCAGCTTAGCTATCTACGGTCGCCGAAGAAGCTATCAACGGTTGGAGACCCATTAAATTCGATACCTTTGAGAATATCGACAAGGCTAGTAACCATGAACACCCCCGAAAGCTGATAACTTTCGGTGTCTTTCCTGCTACTACTAATGAGATCAAAAGGCTTTTTTAAATTATCATCCTGATGTAAACAAAGACGTATTTTAACCACCACCTCTGTCATTAACAACCACTGCAATCAACAACCGCCACCTCCATTGTTATCCTCTATAACTATTGTTTGTCTTCACCGGAAAACCGACACAAAAAGCCACCTGCAGATCCCTCGTTCTTACTTAGATCCATCCCAAGTTCTCATATGATTCAGCTCTAAGAACTTTGGGTTCCTTGTTGTACTGATTTCTTCTTTATCTCCAAGATCTATAAACAAAGGAAACAAACGATTCCACTTTAAAACTAGATTTTGAAACCCAACAAGAGTCTGATCTTTAAAATCGATGGTTTCTTGCTTTGATCTTTAAAATCGAAAGTAATAGTGGTTAATGATCATGATTTGTGTGTGTTCTTGTTGCTTCTCAATCTAGAAAACCTACAATTAACCGGTTAGTACGTTGCATTTACACGTAAGCATTCAACCGGGAAACCGATTAAAATCGAGAAAAATGACTAAAATGAAAGATCATATACGAGTTTAGTGGTCTAATGTGCAAAAAAAGTTTAATAACCAAATCGAACAAATGCCAAAATTTTAATGTGCTACAGTCTTATTTTTACAATAACTATAATTTTCACATGTGACCATCTACTAAAACCTAGGTGCATAAGGTTTTTTTTTAGATTTCCGCAAGTTATCACCTCTGAAAATCTAAATGGTTTGTGAATTTTCTTTTAAGAATTATGTAGGTCACCTACAAATATCTAGGTAGCGTGCAATTATTTTTTTATATTTTTTGAGATTTTTGCAGGTCACCATTGTGATTGTGCGAACCTATATGGTCTAATGATTATTATGAAGTTCGTATGCGAAACTTGTGTAACTTTTTTTTTCATAATTTTCATTGAATAAGCTACTTTTGATATAAAAAATATGACTTTCCGACAACTAAATTGAGAGTGTAATATGTACATAGATAAACCTTGTTACAAAAAAAAACACAATTAAAAAAATTCAACTCAAACAAGTCGTACACAAAATTTATTAAGGCTCAAACTTTTTTTTTTGTTTTATTTTTCATATTTTTCACTAAGTAGCCTACTTTGGATCTTAAAAAATATGACTTTCCGACATCTAAATTTAAAGTGTAATATGTTCATGTATAACCCTTATTACAAATAATATAATGAAAAAAAAATTAGTTCAAATGAAGTTTGTATGAAAATTTTATGAAAGTTTGAAGTTGAAAAAAAAAATTCGCAGGCATTGTGAAATCCTGATTTTCATAGGCATTTGCGAAAATCTATATTTTCACCGGTGGCCCACTTGTGAAAATTATGACAATTTTTATATTTTTAAAGTTTTTGACTATTTTATAAAAAACCGAAAGGTTGGTTATTATGACCATTTTCTCATATAAAAAAAGTAGTTATATAAATGTGTATATTTTATTTATTAAAGTATGTGATTTTTTTTCTGAATTTTTTGAATTAGAGTTTAGGTCATTTTGATCACTTAACTTTTGGATTTGTGCTTATTTGGTCATTTAACTCATTTTAAGTTTTAAAAGGTCATCAAACTTTTGGCTTTATAGTAATTTAGTCACCTAACTTTTCATTTGGTCACTTAACCTTTGACTTTGTGCTCAGTTAGTCACTTAACTTTTGGTTTTGTGATCATTTAGTCACTAAACTTTTAAAATAAAATTATAAAAATGAGCATAATTTTAAAAGTTAAGTGACTAAATGAACATAATTGTAAAAATTAGGTAACTAAATAAGTACAAAACCAAAAGTTAAGTGTCCAAACCTAAAGTTAGGTGACTAAATAAGCACAAAATCAAAAGTTCGGTGACATTTTAAAATTTAAAATGAGTTAAGTGACAAAATAAACACAAAACAAAAAGTTAAAAGACCAAAAATGACATAAACCTTTTTGAATTATTCTTTTATGTTGGGAAGATTGAAAAACAAAATTCGTTATTTGTAATAAGTTCATTGTAAAAATGACAATTACGTTGTGATAAATGTAAGAAAATATCATTCATACAAGACAATTACGTTGTGATAAATGTAAGAAAATATCATTTACTTAATAACTGCATATTATAATATTTTGGGTCACCTTAAAAAGGGTACCGCTTCAATACTTTAATTTATATCATTGTAGACGTTGCTTTTTGAATATACAAAATTCTGAATTAGGAAAATGATAATGATAATGGTACAAAAGAGTACAAATCGTGTGGACTAAATTGTGAGACTAGAAAAGTTTGACAAAGAGCTTTATATAAAGACCTATTCATAAAAATGATGATAATTACGAATCTTATATTATCAAATAATCATATTTCAGATGATGGGATAGATTTAAAAAAATTGACAAAAAATAAAAATAAAATAGAAACAAAAAATGACAGCATTAACAACTGTGATTGGAAAAAGAAAAATACTTCACGCCTAGTAAAAGAGAGACACGTTTTATTACCGGTATTAGCTAGTAAATTTATTAGACACGTTTTTAGTTTAGGCATTAGGCATTTTTTTAGTTAGGTTTAACCTGATTAGATTATATATATATATATATATATATATATATATATATATATATATATATATATATATATATATATATATATACAGAGAGAGAGATGATCATTTGAGAACCTATAGTTTTCCGAGAACCCGAGAACTAAAAGTGGAACGTTAGATCAAAACTTTTAATAGCGTAGATCAAACATGACATATTTGTAATTATTAACAATTTCAGTGGTAACATTGACTTTTTACATATACAAGGGTAGTTAAGGAATAAAAATTAAAATACCTAATAATTAATCAAAATTAATTTTGAAACTACAACTCTCTTTCTCTCTCTCTCATCGTCTTTCTCTCTCCCTCGTGTTCATCTCCATCCCAGATTTAGAGATGAAATCACCTAATCTTCTGCCATCCACACTCCCTACTCTCCAGATCGTCAATGACGAATTGAAGAAAAAGCAGATCGTCGATGAACTAAATTGTTCGGTGGTGGATCGACGGAGTACTCGTAGTTGCCCACTGCCTCACCGAGTTGTTTTGAAGTTTCATGCTTTATTGATTCCGTTGTGCCCTAAACCTGCAATTTTGTTGGATTGCTTGATTAAATTGGGTGAGAATTGAGTTGCAGTTTCAGATTTGGATATTGTGAAGGAAAAGTTCGTGAAATTGCTTTTAGGCGAAGATATGTCTAGTGTAGGAAAGGGCGTTTCATTAGCTCAGACTTTGTCAAATGCCATTACGAATCTAGCAGGTTCTACACATTCTGATTTTCATAATTCACTTTTTGCAAAATTTATTAAAATAACAACACTTTTTGCAATACAAAGTTGCAATGTAGTTCCTTATTCAGAATTGAATCTAAGTGATCTTCCAATATTGTAGCTTCTAATGTGTTTATGCAAATAAATATGGGGTAGGTTAAAGTGATCTTCTCTAGATTTTGTTACTCCTAATATAAACTTGGAACATACATTGTGTTTTTTGGATAGGTGTGAACCAAGGTCTCTCAATATGATTTTAAATGGTCACTCCCTATATGGGGGGCAGTGGACGAACTACAAGGCCTGTAAGACCAAACCATTGAAGTCAATGTCTGAATGTGTTCTGCATCCATATACACTCTCAATTTCTAGGGTTAGGAGTTCTTTGAGATCTCATCAGGTGACATGATCATTCTGTTTGCAAGGTTTGTGCATTCTCAAGCTACTTTAATTTGTCTTTAAAGTTTGAATGGTGCTTCCATTTTTGTCATATCAGACTAATTAGATTATAATGAGAGTTCCCATATTAATAACTACTTGCGGAATCAGGCTAAGAATTATCACCCACAAATGAACAAATGAACAACGTGGAGGTGCAAAGAAAGAATAATCAAAAATGGAAGGAGGAACTTCTTCTGAAGTTGTTATGGATTTCAAAGATGACAAGAAGTTGACTAATCAAGAGGATGATGTCAAGAATCTTCAGGTTGGTTTTGTCACACCCCCAAACCGGAACGGCAGAAACGTTCGGGGGCGGAGGACGTCATGCTCAGTATCATAACCATAGTGAAGAAAAGTAAACACAACCATCATAAATATAATTTAAAAGGTTACATCGTTGCAAAAATACATGTTTCCAAATAAATTACATATGATGTCAAAATAGTACAAAAATCAGCGCCTTAGCGTCTTGCCTTCGAAACCTTGTGGTTACCTATATTACTGAATACCTAAGAATACAAGTTGTTTTTGAAAGAGTATCAGCATTAAAGCTGGTGAGTTCATAAGCAATTTATGAATGAAAAAGGGATGTTGTTCCTTAAAGTTTGTTACAAGTTTGTTTCCAGAAAATCCAATATTTTCTAAAAGGTTTATTGTAGTCTTAACTGAACCAAGACTTAGTATATGTAAGTAAATCGTCATACTTATGTGTGGCTTTATATTTAAATAAAACTCATTTTTGTGGAATTCTTAAATCCCCGTGAACTGAGTGTTTTGTTAATTCCCCATGTGAGTTGTTATAACCATGCTAAAACTCGAAGGCCTCGTACTCGACGTTCTTCAGGCATCAGAATGTTATGACATTTGTCACCCCAGACCTACCGGTCTAGCTGTTGCAAGCAGCTTATGTGCGGGTTTGTCAGACCCAATATAGATCTATACACAACTATCACGCTCTCCCTACAAGAGATTCTGGTTATAACTACATGACTTTTCTGTGGTACTTAAGAGTACCCTGAAGTTGAATGTCTCACAATTTTATTCATTAACAAGTTCACGTAGTTTGTAATGAAATACCCTTTTTTTTGTAAATCGAATGTATTACTGTTTCTTCGTTAAACGAGGTGTTCAAACTATACCTATTATAGTTTATCAAGAGTGTTTTACGATTTAATGAAACCTTGATATGGATGAGTTTGTATTTCAATAAAAATGATATTGAAAATACTAAGTGTAAATCTTACACACCTTGCTCAACATGTTACAAGGTGTGAATAACTCTTAAACATGTTTTGACAGTTCTACCCTTAACTGTCCCTGTTTTAGAATATTTATAGAAAAATCATCGTAAGTCAAAAACTGAATCTGTAAACTCTGAGAGTTTGAAAAAAGAGTCTACTGTATTCATAATTTTTCTTATAATTTTTGGTGGTCTCAAACCAGTGTGAAAACGTTCATCTTCACAGCCTGGTCCGATTTTGTTGTTGCGGTGGTAGGCAGTTTTGTAAAAATCGTCATAAAATTGTAAAAAATTCGTATAAATGCGTGCGAGTAGTCCTTAGAAAGGTATAAACCTGAACTACTTGAATATTGTACAGTTTTGAAAAATATTAAGTTTAAGTCAGGTAAAACAGTTCGTGAACAGGTCACAACTTTTCTGTTGTAAGCTGTCAAGTTAAGTTTTAAATATGTTTTGGTGTTTTAACTTGTATCCCCCCCCCCCTGAAAACTAAAGAAAAATGGAAAATGTAGGGGTATGAACTCACCTTGAGTGATTTCTTGAAGAGTGGAAGGTTGAAGACGAGGAGTATCAAGTCACGAACACTTGATGATCACGTGAAATTTTGGATGATCCTAAGAACGATCTTTGGTGTTAAGATGTGTGTAGATGATTCAAGGATGTTATGAAAACATGGAATAACACTTGAGTTTAGATGAGATACTTACCAAAAAGTGAAGTAATAGCTCAAGAAAACCTTCAAAAAGTGGCTGGAAGTAGAGAGAGGAAGAGGCTCTCTTGGATGGTTAAGAGGTGTGTAGTTGTTTGATGGTGAAGAAAATGATCAAGGAAATCAAGAAGTCTTCCAGGGATTTCCTTATATAGAGGTTGCTGGAACAAGTTGCAAGGATGAGATGATGTTTGCCTTGGTTTGTGTGATGTGGATAGGATTAGACTAATGAGAAGGTGACACATGGAGGCAAGTGGGCACACTTGACCCACTTGTGGTGTAAAATATCCTTAGATACTCCTTTAATGAAAATAATGATTTATAATTAATAAATCCTTGAGATATGTATAAAATATGAGTTTAAGGAGTTTACAATGATAAAAATATGAATTTGATGAAAAATCCCCGTCAAAAACGGGCTTAACAAGCGAAAGTAGTCGAAAACCGGACAAGAACGGGCGAAGCTGCAAGGTTCGGTCCTTAAGAACCGAGAGGGGGAGGGTTCGGTCCGAAGGTGAGAAGGAAGCGAAATGGAACGAACAACATCTTAGCTAGGTGTTTACGGCCAAACAAGAGGAGTTTGGGCCGTAAACTCCATTTTGCCAAGAACTCATGCATATAGCATGAGTTTACCCACTATTCCTCACTTTACACCTTCAAGTTCAAGAACACCCACCACTTTTCTCTCAAGTATCATCACACACTTCTTCAAATCCGCAAAAAATGTAAGTATTTCCTTCCTAGATTCGTTCATACAACACTTTATCTAGTGTTTATACATCATTTCATCCATGGATTCTTGATTTTTACTTAGATCTTCAAGTGTTCTTCAAAACACCAAGAACACCAAGAACACACACTAGTGTTCTTGGGCCCTAAACACTTTTACAAGCTTCCTATAAGTAAGTACACTCCTCCAAGCTAGTTACTTGCTTAGTATACTTGTTAATCCATGGAAAAACATCAAGAACACCCAAGAACACTTGGGTTTACGGTCAAGGGATATCCTTGAACCGTAAACACCACCAAGTGGTGTTTAGGTGCCCCTAACACCTTCTATAGTTTGGATAAAAGACTAGAACCTTGCATGCATGAACTAGAAACAACAAAACGCGAAATGGTTGGGGAACCATGAGTTTACGGCCGTAAACTCATGGGTTTACGACCGTAAACTCAAGGGTTTACAACCGTAAACTCCCAAGGAGTGGTCCAAGGACCGTAAACTCCAAAGAAGGTCCATTTCGAGCCCTAACCACTTCCTAAGCCTTTGATTCAAACTTAGAACACTTTCTTGTGAAGTATAAGACCTTAAAACACACAAATGCACCAAGTACCATGAGTTTACGGCCGTAAACTCATGGGGGAATGGTCCAGAAACCATAAACACATCTAGGGTTACCAAATGAGGAGTAAACTCCAATGTGAGGCCATACTCTCCTTAGATGCAACCCTTTAGCACTCCTAGCACTTGAAACTAAGTGTTTTCATGCATTAGAGTGTCTTTACTTGCTTAATTAGTGATTAAATAACTAATTAGATACATTTATGTATCACTACATGTTACATAGGATCCGTGTGTGTGTTCAAGTCCTCACTTGACACCTAGCATCCTACCCGACACTTCCATCCAATCCACTCACTACAGGTGAGTTCATACCCCTAAATCAACCTTTTAAATGATTTTAAATGCTTTCATGGGGGGGATACAAGTTGAGCTGTTATAGTTATCGTATCAATCACATGTGATTAATAACTAGAACAGACTACAAGATTTACTACTATTTTCAAATTGCTATCAAACTTTGGATTTTCAGGTGTTTCAAACCTTTTATCAAACTCTTTAAATGCTAAAACAGTTTTCAAAACACTTTTAAACTCTCATTATTTTCAAACCCATATCTACACTAATATATTTATATAAGTAAGACTTGAAGGACTTAGGATTGATAGCTCACCTTATTTCCTGTTCCTTGTTTGGTTGTGGACTTAGGGTATCCTGTTATTTGTCCGACTGTCGTTGAATTCTTAGTTATGTATCATATATATTTGTGTTGGATATAAAAGTCTTCATTTCAGTTCAGTACTTTTGTGTAACAAAGGCATGCAACAAACATTACTACTTAACTATAATAGGTATAGTTAAAGGTTTACTACTCATTACTACTACTACAATGACAATACCAGAGTCAGTACAGTTATGAGTCAATACATGTTATACACTATACAAAGAGAACACTATAAACTATACAAAGAGAACACTATACACTATACAAAGAGAACATTATATACTATTACAGAGAAAACATTACTACACTATGGTATACTATACAAACATTGATTTCTCTAATAAGAATGCGACATACTACTTCTCGATACGACACTTCTCAGTGGTATCACTTTGTAACCAGATTCTCCTGGAGGGAGATCGGGCATTGTGTGTATAGATCTATACGGGACAGACACTCCTACATCCCGACTGCTAGCTACAGTCCCAACCGAAAGGCCAAGGGGTGACAGAATGTCACATTACTTCATATGACTCGGAGGGTCATCAGTTATTCGATCGTCAATCAGCATGGTTACATACGAGTTCACATTCAAACCTTTAATTAATACATTAAGAATTAAAGGCAAAACAGACTCCCCGATGTGTATTGTACATTTAATACTACCTGGAGTCTGCATTTTCATTACATTTAGCCGGCAGTGATACTGCTGGGGTAAAACATTATTTTCCCATTACTTTACATCAATGAAGTCTAAAACTATATTTTCACACTAATAGTTTCACTGGGAAAATCTTGTACATTTACAAAGGAACAAACAAACAATTGGGTCTTGGTAGAAGACTACTTTTTCTGGAAAATATAGGATTTTCTAGGGAGTATACTATCTACATCATTTGAAACCAAGTACTACATTTACACTGTGTTGTTACAAACATTTTCATACAAGCAATGACACTAAATACTTATGAACTCACCAGCTTTATGCTGATAAACTCTTTCAAAATAACTTGTATTCTCAGGTCATCAGTAGACAGGTACAGATGCAGCTTTTGAGAAGATGGAGCACATACAAGACTCATCTTTTATTTTGATTATACTTTTGGTGTCTAAAAACTGTACAGAACACGCTTGTATTACAATTATTATATTAATGCAATGGATGTTGTTGCTTGTCTTTACTATTATGCATTGTTATGATACTGTACATGACGTCCTCCACCCCAGAACATATTCCGCCGTTCCGGTTTTGGGGTGTGACAAGTTCGGTCATAAGGAAGCTTCGGCTCTTAGGGTTTCGCTTCTTAGGGTTTTGCTTCTTAGGGTTTTGCTTCTTAGGGTTTCGCTTCTTAGGGTTTCGCTTCCAAGAGGCTCGCTTCCATTAGGGTTTCGGTCCTATAGGGCTGTTTTTCAAGTAAACTTCCCGTTTTTAGTGATTTTTGGCCAAGTTAAGGGTCGGGATGACCCGGATGACTATAAAAAGTTGAGAGAGATTTTGAGAGAGATTTGGGAGAGATTTGAGAGAGATTTGATTTTAGTCGATATTAGTGTATAGACTCGCTATGCAAGGTTCGTGAACCCCGTTATGCTTTGTTTATGAAAGATTTAAGTCCCCAAAAGGGTCCATAGTCGTGTTTTGATGCATTTAACTCCCTTCTTAGGGATTTACATTGCTAAACACATAAAATCTTCGAGACACTTGAATTCTTGACATACAAATGCACATTTTCATAGAATAACTTTTAACATAAGAGTACTAGTTAAGTTTGACCGGTTTGATTTGTTGACTTTGACTTTGACTTGTTGACTTTGACTTTGACTTGAATTGACGGTTGTTACAGGTTTGGCTTGGTTTAACAGTGTATATAATTAATAAATAATAAAATGGTGTTTTTTTGTAATAAAATCTAGTGATGCTTTGTGTTGTTATTGTAGGATGAATATTTCAAAGCGTATTATGTTGCTTTACTTCTGCGGCAAAAAAGAACAAGAAGAAGGCACCAAAAAGGAACAACATTTGCCTGCTGCTGATGTGGAGGCCTCAACTTCAAGAAAACGTCAACGTGATGATGATGATGTGGAATGGGAAGAGACTCCAACTGCAACAGGTAAAATAATAATAACATTAATAAAATTTGGATATATATTTATTTCTTATCGTGTTCAAATGATTAAGTATATTTATAAATTATACATATATATAGTAAGCTGTGAAAATCGTTATAAAAAGATGAGCATGAGGGTGTACTGATACAACGTCTTTTTGGTCCTTCCACTTTAGGCTCTTGCACAAAAAGCCCTCATCTTCCATCATTTTCACACCCACCCTTCTAAAATCAATTAATGCATGATGCTTTATGAAGTCTAAACACTTATTTTGTAAGTGTAGATTATTTACTCAAGTGTAAGGAATTAAAATGATTAACTAAATCATCGGGTGATAAAGAAATTAAAATAACACTTTTTGCTAAGAAATCCACTCCATTGGAATCTTTTTTTTTTCTTTTTTTCAATTTGGAATTAGAATAAAAAATACATACTTTTCCATTTTATGGCAGTTGTAATTGGTCTTGGTGCTCTCTTTATATATATATATTTCTAAGTTAGTGTTGTATTGGAAAGTAAAAAGTTGAATCTTTGGTTACATAAAAATTAGGAAACCATTATGTTGGTAAAGAACTATAACCTTTTTGTGCTCTTATGTTATAGAAAAATATTCAATGTTCCATTAATCTTATTTTTTTCATTACAGAAGTACATTTCTGAAAGAGATTATGAACCATTTGGTATTTTATTATTGTCATCCAATTTCAAAGTATATAAAATCATATATTTCATCCATGTAAGAAAATTTGAGATTTTTTTGAAGTTTTGAGTCAAAATTGACATGAGACATTGGTGGATCTGTTAATTGTGAAATAGGTTAATTCTTATTGATTTGATTGGCTGATGCAAGATGATTTTTGTTTATGTTTATTTTATCCTCTTTTCTAATAAGACCTTTTGGAGATTACTAAATAATTGGATGAGTAATTTTTTCGGGCCGTAAATTCTGGCGGAAAATATCGGCTTTGTTGGAGGTTTTGACTTGCACCTTTCCTAACGAAACACCTTCAAGTAAAATCTCATAATTTAAATAAATAACTTTCAATTAAATATCTTGAAACTTTATGTTCCATGAAATGTACAATTGCTATTGCTTTGTGTATAAGTTCTCATTGCATGACTCCTCAGAATTAGTTGATGTCAGCTCTAGAAAAGGTGCTACATTGTTATCATGGCAATTTGATGAAGATAGATATGAATTATATATAATTCACATGTAAATCACATATAATTCACATATTAATCACAACTAAATCACAATTGAGTCACATATGAATTATATAATTCACATATGAATCACATGTAAATCACACGTGAATCACATATTAATTACATGTGGTTCACATGTAAATCACATGTAATTCACATATGAATCACATGTAATTCACATGTCAATCACAACTGAATCACAAGTGAATCACATATGAATTACATGTGACTCACATGTAATTCGCATATAAATCACATGTAATTCACTTGTAAATCATAAGTGAATCACATATGAATTACATGTGATTCACATGTAAATCACATGTAATTCACATATGAATCACATGTAATTCATATGTAAATCACAAGTGAATCATATATGAAGTACTGTGATTCACATGTAAATCACATGTAATTCACATATGAATCACATGTAATTCACAAGTAAATCACAAGTAAATCACATATGAATTACGTGTGATTCACATGTAAATTACATGTAATTCACATATGAATCACATTTGAATCTTAAAATATACAATCACATGTGTGTGTTATTTGTTAATTATTTTTTAAAATTTTCTTGTCAATTTCACATTTGAATATTAAAATATACAATCACATGTGAATATCACATTATATAATCACATTTGAATATTACATGATATAATCACATATGAATCTTACATGATATATATATATATATATATATATATATATATATATATATATATATATACATGTGCATTTTTGTGAGTGTTCTTGTGTTAATCAATTTTTTTTTTAATTTTATTGTAGATTTTGAAGAATTTGTGGAAAATATTGAAGAGGTGAAAAATGATAAATTGAAGAAATTTTGATATAAAGAAATGACAACACTGTGAATCTTTTTAGCCTTTTTTAATTTTTATATTTTATTTTGAAGCAAATTACATGAACGGTCCCTATGGTTTAGGGTAATTTGCGTGTTTGGTCCTTAACTTATTTTTTTAACTCGGAAGGTCCATACTGTTTGGTTTTGTTATGCGCTTGGTCTCTCTCTTACCTAAAAAAACTATTTTGCTCTTGATTTTTTAATTTATTTAAATAAACACACCTCAACCCTACCACTTTCACCTTACCTTACCTTACCTACCACACCATTTTTCCCTATTTAAATAATAGTCTTTTTAGGTAAGACATGGACCAAACACGTAACAAAAACAAATAGTAGGGATCAAGCGCGTAACAAAAACAAACAGTATGGATTTTCCGAGTTAAAAAAATAAGTTAGGGACCAAACACATAAATTACCCCAAACCATAGGAACCATTTGTGTAATTTACTCTTTATTTTGTTTCAAATAAAATGCTTGTATTATTATGTTTATAGATTGATTAATAAAAATCAGTTTTTTTATGATGTTTTTTAAATGCTGTTTTTTTTTTAATTTACAGTTTTTAACATTTTTTTAAAAGTTCATGTTTTTTGAAAAAAGGAAAAAATATCCATTTTTTTTTAAAAAAATCGAAAATTATTTAAAGAAAACCCTAGATTTTATTTATTATGTTAATTTTAGAGCATTTTATTAATATTTCCAATAACAAAAACATTAATCATTAAATGAGATCGGTAAGATGATGATCATGCCCTTAATGAGTTAATTTTGATTTAACGCTCCACTTTTAGTTCTCGGGAAACTATGAGTTCTCAACCGATCTCACCTATATATATATATATATATATATATATATATATATATATATATATATATATATATATATATATATATATATATATATATATATATATATATATATATATAGGTTCAAGTTCATTTGAGACAATGCTAATTTTGTGAGACCGTGAGACCAAATCTAAAAATAATTTTAAAATGCAAAATAAAAGGAAAAATCCAAAAATGATTTTTTTAATTATTTTTTTTGGAACTTTAATTACATAAAAAAAATAAAAAAATAAAAATATAAAAAAAAATACCATTTTTTTTGAAAAATACGTGAAATATTCTAATAGAATATTACACTGTAAATATTCTAATGTGATTTTTAAAATATTAGAATATTATACTAGATTTCTCGGATATGTAGAATATTCTATTATTCTACTAGAATATGTAAAAAGAGAATTTTTTATTTATTTTTTGAAAAATATAAATTTCGAAAATAATATTTGAAATTTTTTTTTGAAAAATTTCAATATTTTGCATTTTAAAATGTTTTTTGTTTTATCTACCAAATGAATGGCTATGATTGCATCTTACGGTCTCACAAAATTAGACCGTCTCACATGAACCTAACTCTCTCTCTCTCTCTCTCTCTCTATATATATATATATATATATATATATATATATATATATATATATATATATATATATATATATATATATATATATATATATATATATATATATATATATATATATAGGTTTATTTGAGACCATGTTGTGAGACTGTGATACACAATCTAAAAATAATTTTAAAATGCAAAATAAAAAGAAAAATCCGAAAATTATTTTTTTAATTATTATTTTTATCATTTTCTTTACCTAAAGAAAATAAAAAATAAAAAATAAAAATAATAAAATAAATTTTCCGTTTTTTTTTTTGAAAAATACATGAAATATTATAATAGAATATTACACTGTAAATATTCCAATGTGATTTTTAGAATGTTAGAATATTTATTCTACTAGAATAGATATTTCAAAAAAGTGGTAATTTTTTTTTATTTATTTTTATGTTTTTTTGGATAAAAAAGTGACGAAAATAATATTTTAATTTTTTTTCGAAAATTTTCTATTACTTTGCATTTTAAAATTTTTTTTATCTAGAAAATGAGTGGTTAGGATTGCCTCTCTCCGTCTCACAAAATATAATGGTCTCACATTAACCTATATATGTAAAATATTCTAATATTCTACTAAAATATTCTAATATTAATATTCTACTAGAATAGATATTTCAAAAAAGTGGTAATTTTTTTATTTATTTTTATGTTTTTTTGTATAAAAAAGTGACGAAAATAATATTTTAATTTTTTTTTCTAAAATTTTCTATTACTTTGCATTTTAAAATTTTTTTTATCTAGAAAATGAGTGGCTAGGATTGCCTCTATCCGTCTCACAAAATATAATGGTCTCACATTAACCTATATATATATATATATATATATATATATATATATATATATATATATATATATATATATATATATATATATATATTGTAAGTGTACTCTTTTGTTATTTAAAAATGAAACCATAGTAATATTTTGTTCATTAGTTTATATGGTATCAATGTCGTATTCAGTTTGTCGTTTATGATTTTTCAAGGCGAGTTGTATGTAAAGTTGTGACATTCTGCAAATAAATTTTTTAATGATTTTGGGTATGTCTTTCTGATGGTTTTGTTTGATTTGTTTGGATTTTTCGGGGGTTTCAGTTATTGCTGGTATTTGTTTGATTTTGGGTTTACTGTCACACCCCAAAACCGGAACGGCGGAATCGTTCGGGGGTGGAGGACGTCATGTTTAGTATCACGAGATATGTATATGGTAAGCAAGTAATGAACAACCATTTCATTTCGAAAGAAATTGTTTACAATGTGTGTGTTCACAAAACATAGAATTCATACACAAATAACAAAACAAGACTTGAAGCTATAATGCTCCATCTTCTGAATCCCCAGCACGAGCACCTGTCTAATAGTCTCATGAGAATACAAGTTATTTGAAAGAGTTGATCAGCAATTAAGCTGGTGAGTTCATAAGATTTTAGTGATGTGAGTAAGTTGTAAGGTGTTGTTAAAAATGTATATGTAAAAATGGTGTAAGTTGTAAGTTCTGTTTTGAAAAGTTCGCCTGTTCCTCTAGAAAATCATATATTTCCTAGTTTGATGGAAGTTTAAGTAAAATGACACTACAACCCATTCTATGGGTACTAAGTGGGTACAAGTTATATAAGACTCAGAGTAAACAAACAATCGATTGTGCGCATCTACCTCAAGCTCACAACCAAACGAGGAACAGAAATTAAGGCGGATAGCACACATTCCATTGGTTGTTAGATCATCATCATATATAACCCTGGCGTAATTACTTGTTACTCATGGAGTTAATTGTAATGTTTCCTTTATATCTAATGAAGAAGTTCTTTAAGAAAACCCTTATTTCTTATAGTAAAATAGTGACTACTTTTATAATAGCTTAGTTTATACTGCTATATATATAATCTAATATCGGATAGAAAGTTAATTGAGCGAATCTGCCCTAAGCCCACAACCAAACAAGGAACAGGAAGTAAGGCGGAAAGCACACATCCAACTACCTACTGGGTATTAGTTTTATATATAAACATGATGTATAAACTAAGGTATTATAGAGTTACTCACCTAAGGTCTTTTAAATTGTACTGGTTTAATGAAATGGATTAAACCCTTTACTGGGAAGTTTCTAGTTTTGTATACCAAAAGTACTGAAAGTATGTTTTGTACTAGAAAGACTGTGCTTTGACTCTGTGTCCTATAACCTGACCCATACCTGGTACCCTTATGATGACTTAATGTATACTAAGCATACATATATATAGAATCGGATAGAAAATAGATTGGGTGAATTCGTTCCAAGCCCACAACCAAACAAGGAACAGGAAATGAAGCGGAGAGCACACATCCTATTACCTGTCGGACCCTATTAGTATATATATATCCTGTGGTGTATACATTAAGGAATCATAAGGCTAGCATTATGGTCCTATCTTTTAATCGTATCCTTCTACCAAGACATCTTCTGTTATGTGCTAGACTCGACTGTTCCGTTTGTCGTTTGCAAGAATGTATATTTTCCCTAGTTTATAAGTATCTTGACTCGAAATTAGTTTGAATTGGACTTTCAAGTGGTACCGTCACTTTATGAAAGAAAGGGAAGTGTAAGTACACAGTTGTCGTTTATAATGACATGCGGATGTACTAATAACCTAAAAACATATTTGTTTTATTACGGTTATAATGTGAAGGCTAGAACCCTTACTATACGCTCTCCCTGTCTGGAGATTAGGGGAAACTAAACACGACCTCTGCAAATTCTTGCAAGCCATGTAATTCACATTAAAGTATATGATCATGTATACCCAATATAACTATCACCTTTTGTTTAAAACAATGAGTTAGTGATTCATTGGTATAATTAGATCCTGTATGTGTGTTCTCATGCTATAGCAACCTAACTTGGTTGTTTTGTACTGTATATTTTACGTTCTCTCTGTATGGTATTGTTTGATTCATGTAAGAACTGACTCTTTATATGCTTCATTGTACTAGAAGTAATGAATAGCATTCTCCTAAACTATACCTATTATAGTTTACTAATGTTCTACTTGGACTGTTACTGAAAAGACTCGTTTATCTACCAAGTTATGCTTGTACTTTAAAAACAGAGTTTTGTATAACTAAAAAGTAACATAACTTTAAAAGAGTTTTTGAAATGTTTTGAAAACTTATAAATAACATAAGTAACATTTTGAAAGATGTTTATAACAAACATTTACACAATTATCATTGTGTTCAACTTGTATTCCCCCCTTAAACAGTTAAAACAGTATAAAAGATTCATTTCGGGGTATGAACTCACCTGATGTGGGTGATTCAATCGGGTATGTGTGTAAGGATGAGAAGTTCCACGAATGAAGTCCCGAGACACAATAAGTCCTAAATGACATATAAGGACCCATACTGACATGAATATAGTGTTCACAGACAACTATATGAAAGGAAACACCTTCCGGGACTTAGGAAACACCTTGATTAAGTGTCATAAGTACTAAGGATTGCATCTAAGGGTGGTAGGACCTTGTAATTGAGTTTAGGGTTCAAGGGTAAACTCCTTTGGAGTATACGGTTTTGTGACCATCACCCCTTGAGTTTACGGTCGTAAACCCATGAGTTCACGGTCGTAAACTCATGGTACTTTTACCATGTTGTGTTTTGAAGCTTTACAAGTCATTAGAAGCATTTCTACTTCATGCCTATGTGTTTGGAAGGGATTAGGGCACCATTTCACTCCTTTGTGGAGTTTACGGTCCTTGGACCATTTCTCTTTGGGTTTACGGCCGTAAACCCAAATGGTTTATGGTCTTTTTGTTGTTTTGAGTTCCTAGCACATCAAGGAAGGGGTCTAGACTAGTTTCCAAGGCTTGGTAAGGGACTAGGGCCACTTTGGCCCCTTTGTTAGGGTTTACGGTCCAAGGTGTTCTTGGACCGTAAACACCTTTGATCCTTTGATTCTTGGGTGTTTTATTGATGATTAGAAGTGTAACAAGTCTTATAATACACTAGGATAGAAGTACTTACTAGGTAGAAGCTTGAAAAGGTGCTAAAAGTCCAAGAACACTAGTGTGTGTTCTTGGTGTTCTTGGTGAAACTTGAAGATATACATTTTTGGAATGATTTCACGGATGGAATCATGTAAGATCACTAGATTAAGTAAGATATCAACTTTTTAGGGATAGAAACACTTACAAAGTTGAAGATCTTGAAGAAAAGTCGGATGATACTTGAGAGAGAAATGGGTTTTGGATCTTGAATATGTAAAAAGTGGTAAATAATGACTAAGTGTCATATTTATACCCCCTTTTAGGGTTTACGGCCGTAAACACGTTTGTTTAGGCCGTAAACTCCAAACTCTTGGAGGTTTGGGATATTATTGTTGCACAATAAACCCTAGGGCATCCTCTCTCCTGTTATCTCCTGAAGTACTAACTTTAAAACCCTCAAACTTATTCCAAAAAGCTTGAAAGTTAGCAGAAACAGTTCTCACTTCTATTGAATCGAATGGTTGTACAGAATAGAAATTTCAGGTTGTCACATCATCCCCCCATTAGAAGGAATTTCGTCCCGAAATTATCTTTCTTAGCATTACTACTGGGGTTGCGCTCTTCTGATTGGCAGAATACCCACTCGTAGACTTGGCAACTTTGCCCTTCTGTTCATTATAGGATTCGTACTTGGTCCATCTATCATTACCTCGTGTATACAAGTCATATATAATTAGGGTTAGTAAGACGGTCGGATGTGTGACTCTGCCTCAGGTCCACAACCAAACAAGGAACAGGAGATAGGGCGGAAACACACATACTAAATCTGCGTAATCATAATCATATACCACCCTCGCGTATACACTGAATAGTAATAGGTGGACTGTATTCGTCCTTAGCCTCTGTGCTCGAACTTGGTCTGCTGGACGGGTGGTATTTCGTGACGGTCTGCGGACGTCTGACGATAAGGCTTCGGAGGGCAAAGTACTCTTCGCACGAGTACTTCGGGGGTTTAGAATACAAAAGATAAAATTTAGGTTTAGGTCGGACCTTCGATACGAATGACAAAAGTTTCGAGAACTTGCCGATCGAGGCGATAGAAAAATATGAACTTAGTATGGTGAGGACCACGCCAACTCATGACGACTGAAAGCAACGAACTCTTTACCGAACTAAGTTTTTGGGCCAAATGAAAGAAACGTCTGATATACGACGATGTATCCCTTGTATGTTCGATACTGTACTCCTAGTATTTTCGACAATGTACTCTTGTAAATGTTCCCGTGTTTCCTGTTTTCTCTTTGAAGTTAACACTCCTACGTATCGTACCGCTATGTGCACATACATACAAACAAAAGTGCTCCACTAACTGGTTGGGATACTTTATATCACAATCCTCTTTGGTACCACTACAATCGTCTACCATATATAAGTTATGAATATTTAAGATGAACAAGGCAGTCGACTGAGTAACTCTGCCTCAAATCCTCAACCAATTAAGGAATGGGGACCTAAGCGCAGTCGCTCACTCTAAGTCTGCAACATCTTAGTTGTGCACAACCCTGATGTATATGGTAAGCCATAATAGCTTCTCTAAGGGATCTTTTAGTTCTCTTGAATACTGTGACCTATTTCAACATGTGAGTTGTTATAGTTACTTTTAAGTGTTATCCCCAAATTTTAATCTTATATGAATATAAATTAATTTTAAAAGTAATTACTATTTCGAATACGTACCACTACTCGTTGACAACTCCGGGGTAGATTCTCCTGCGGTGATCATCAGAATGTGTCCATCCGTGCCTGAGTTCCTTTGTATCGGGCAGTCCCTCTGAAAATGTCCAGTCTCACCACAGCCATAGCAGGCTTGGTTTTCTTCAGCTCCGAGGACTTGGGAGATCGGTTGAGCCGGTGCCCTGCAGAAACGGACTGTGTGTCCCTTCCTGTGGCAGTTCAGACACTGCATTTCCCGGCATACTCCGGTGTGGTGAAAGTTGCACTTTCCACAATTCGGAAGGTTTCCAGCATATCGACTGGCAGGTGCTAAAGCAATAGGCGTCGTAGCGGCATACATAGTACTCGCTCGTTGCTCTTGCGGGGTGTCTTGTGTTGTTCGCTTCTTCTTCCTCTTGTTCCCCGACTTCTGGTTATAGTCCTCATCCCTCGATGGCTCGGGAAATAGGGACTTTTACACCATGGCGGACTCCATGGTCGATGAGTCGCTGTGCCAGGCGTTTAGCACTATCGAACGTGGTTGGGTTAGAAGACAACACATTTCCTTGGGTCGGAGCAGTCAGACCCCAAATGTATCTTTCTATCTTCTTTCTCTCCGAGGTAATCATCCCGGGGCATAGAGCTGCTAGTTTGCTGAATCGGTCAGTGTAGGTCACTATGTCTGAGCCGACCATAGTGAGATCCCACAGCTCTTGTTCCAGTTTTTGAATTTCGCATAACGGGCAGTATCCCTCCCGCATTAATTCTTTTAGGTTTTCCCAGCCTATTGAATTAGCCACTGATAGGGTCAGTGACTTAACATGGATGTTCCACCATGTTAGGGCCTTGCCAGAGAAGGTGCAGGCAGCAAACTTCACTTTGCTTCCTTCTGGGCATAAACAGATTTCGAAGATCGACTCTGTTTTCTCGAACCATTGCATAAGGGCAATGACTCCTTCAGTCCCATTAAAGGACAAAGGCTGGCAATTGGTGAAGTCCTTGTAGGAGAACTCTCTCGAGAGCACGAGGACCTCACCTTGAGTAGAATCTGTAGGCGTTTCACCTCCGCTGGTACTGATGGGGTGATATTGAGCCATGGCTGTTGCCACAGCCGCAGCCACTGCAGCGTTTATAGCTGCCATATCGATTTGCGAAGGAGGCGGTATTGGAGTTATCGGGGGTAGTGTGTCTGATAGATCTGCGAGGAGGCATTTTTGCTAAAAGAACACAAAGATGAGACAAAATAAGTCTAAAGCAATGGACACAAGCCAAAAGCTGAAAAGACAAGGTTATCCTTGTTCTGGATGTATCGGGTCCGGACTTCCACAGGGTTCTAGAAACAATTCATAAAAGAGTCTATACCTAATAAACTCTATGAATTTGAAATAACTATCCTCGAATGAATATCTGTTTCCTGAATAACTGTTACCAGTTGCATGTAAGAAAATAATCTTAACAAATAATGTGAGCAGTGTTTCCGCTCGCTCATTAAATTAACCAGATTTTTATTTATTAGCGTGACGTGTAAGACGTTTTTGGTTACATCGGTTGATCCCTCTTTGAAAACTTCTCATGTACTTGTTCTTGTTCCTCCTGGACTCTTCGGTTGTCTACTATGAGGAAGTGGTTACATCTATCTGGGATTGTCGTGCGAGAATGAAAGTGACTAAAGAATCTATGAGCTTTAAGGTAACTTTTATGGGGTGATCCTTACGGAGTCTTCCTATAATTGTACAAGGTACACAAGTTTGTATATAATTGAAGATTAAATAGACCTTCGAATAAGTGATCCTACTCCAAAGCTACACCCTTAAGAGGAATGGATAGCGAAGCGTAGACCACAAATTCTAAGTCTATAAGATCTTGATTATATATAAAACTTTTAGGAATATACCTTGCAAGATTATAGACCTATCCGTAAGGCTCTTTTAAGTTCTTACATAAGTTATTTATATGGACTAAAATACTCCTATAGTATTCTAACTCTGAATATACTTGTTCTGGTGTTCTCTTGACTGGTGTTCAGGTAAGTTTTAACACTGTTGCAACACCACATCATTCCCAAACACATGTCGGTCACATCTCGAATGAATATAGTTGATCATGCTATATTGATCCTAGCTATGATTACATAACTGTTCAGGGCGACGACAGTGCCCAACCCTTAAATACTTTAGTTCTGTTCTCCTCGTGACACTAGTTCTATTATGTACATGTATAAGCAAGTAGGTATATTATTATAACCTATAGTTATATTCTAAAAATATATCATTATCCAAAGCACTTAAGCCCCATTGTATTTATAGTTGTATATCTTTTATTGGCTGATATACTTAGTTCACTATAAACAATGCTCTGATACCAATCTGTCACACCCCAAAACCGGAACGACGGAATCGTTCGGGGGTGGAGGACGTCATGTTTAGTATCACGAGATATGTATATGGTAAGCAAGTAATGAACAACCATTTCATTTCGAAAGAAATTGTTAACAATGTGTGTGTTCACAAAACATAGAATTCATACACAAATAACAAAACAAGACTTGAAGCTATAATGCTCCATCTTCTGAATCCCCAGCACGAGCACATGTCTAATAGTCTCCTGAGAATACAAGTTATTTAAAAGAGTTGATCAGCAATTAAGCTGGTGAGTTCATAAGATTTTAGTGATGTGAGTAAGTTGTAAGGTGTTGTTAAAAATGTATATGTAAAAATGGTGTAAGTTGTAAGTTCTGTTTTGAAAAGTTCGCCTGTTCCTCTAGAAAGTCATATATTTCCTACTTTGATGGAAGTTTAAGTAAAATGACACTACAACCCATTCTATGGGTACTAAGTGGGTACAAGTTATATAAGACTCAGAGTAAACAAACAATCGATTGTGCGCATCTGCCTCAAGCTCACAACCAAACGAGGAACAGAAATTAAGGCGGATAGCACACATTCCATTGGTTGTTAGATCATCGTCATATATAACCCTGGCGTAATTACTTGTTACTCATGGAGTTAATTGTAATGTTTCCTTTATATCTAATGAAGAAGTTCTTTAAGAAAACCCTTATTTCTTATAGTAAAATAGTAACCATAGTGACTACTTTTATAATAGCTTAGTTTATACTGCTATATATAATCTAATATCGGATAGAAAGTTAATTGAGCGAATATGCCCTAAGCCCACAACCAAACAAGGAACAGGAAGTAAGGCGGAAAGCACACATCCAACTACCTACTGGGTATTAGTTTTATATATAAACATGATGTATAAACTAAGGTATTATAGAGTTACTCACCTAAGGTCTTTTAAATTGTACTGGTTTAATGAAATGGATTAAACCCTTTACTGGGAAGTTTCTAGTTTTGTAAACCAAAAGTATTGAAAGTATGTTTTGTACTAGAAAGACTGTGCTTTGACTCTGTGTCCTATAACCTGAACCATACCTGGTACCCTTATGATGACTTAATGTATACTAAGCATACATATATATAGAATCGGATAGAAAATAGATTGGGTGAATTCGTTCCAAGCCCACAACGAAACAAGGAACAGGAAATGAAGCGGAGAGCACACATCCTATTACCTGTCGGACCCTATTAGTATATATATATCCTGTGGTGTATACATTAAGGAATCATAAGGCTAGCATTATGGTCCTATCTTTTAATCGTATCCTTCTACCAAGGCATCTTCTGTTATGTGCTAGACTCGACTGTTCCGTTTGTCGTTTGTAAGAATGTATATTTTCCCTAGTTTATAACTATCTTGACTCGAAAATAGTTTGAATTGGACTTTCAAGTGGTACCGTCACTTTATGAAAGAAAGGGAAGTGTAAGTACACAGTTGTCGTTTATAATGACATGTGGATGTACTAATAACCTAAAAACATATTTGTTTTATTACGGTTATAATGTGAAGGCTAGAACCCTTACTATACGCTCTCCCTGTCTGGAGATTAGGGGAAACTAAACACGACCTCTGCAAATTCTTGCAAGCCATGTAATTCACATTAAAGTATATGATCATGTATACCTAATATAACTATCACCTTTTGTTTAAAACAATGAGTTAGTGATTCATTGGTATAATTAGATCCTGTATGTGTGTTCTCATGCTATAGCAACCTAAATTGTTTGTTTTGTACTGTATATTGTACGTTCTCTCTGTATGGTATTGTTTGATTCTCTTCACTTTATGTTCTGTATGGTATTGTTTGATTCATGTAAGAACTGACTCTTTATGTGCTTCATTGTACTAGATGTAATGAATAACATTCTCCTAAACTATACCTATTGTAGTTTACTAATGTTCTACTTGGACTGTTACTGAAAAGACTCGTTTATCTACCAAGTTATGCTTGTACTTTAAAAACAGAGTTTTGTATAACTAAAAAGTAACATAACTTTAAAAGAGTTTTTGAAATGTTTTGAAAACTTATAAATAACATAAGTAACATTTTGAAAGATGTTTATAACAAACATTTACACAATTATCATTGTGTTCAACTTGTATTCCCCCCCTTAAACAGTTAAAACAGTATAAAAGATTCATTTCGGGGTATGAACTCACCTGAAATGGGTGATTCAATCGGGTATGTGTGTAAGGATGAGAAGTTCCACGAATGAAGTCCCGAGACACAATAAGTCCTAAATGACATATAAGGACCCATACTGACATGAATATAGTGTTCATAGACAACTATATGAAAGGAAACACCATCCGGGACTTAGGAAACACCTTGATTAAGTGTCATAAGTACTAAGGATTGCATCTAAGGGTGGTAGGACCTTGTAATTGAGTTTAGGGTTCAATGGTAAACTCCTTTGGAGTCTACGGTTTTGTGACCATCACCCCTTGAGTTTACGGTCGTAAACCCATGAGTTTACGGTCGTAAACTCATGGTACTTTTACCATGTTGTGTTTTGAAGCTTTACAAGTCATTCGAAGCATTTCTACTTCATGCCTAAGTGTTTGGAAGGGATTAGGGCACCATTTCACTCCTTTGTGGAGTTTACGGTCCTTGGACCATTTCTCTTTGGGTTTACGGCCGTAAACCCAAATGGTTTATGGTCTTTTTGTTGTTTTGAGTTCCTAGCACATCAAGGAAGGGGTCTAGACTAGTTTCCAAGGCTTGGTAAGGGACTAGGGCCACTTTGGCCCCTTTGTTAGGGTTTACGGTCCAAGGTGTTCTTGAACCGTAAACACCTTTGATCCTTTGATTCTTGGGTGTTTTATTGATGATTAGAAGTGTAACAAGTCTTATAATACACTAGGATAGAAGTACTTACTAGGTAGAAGCTTGAAAAGGTGCTAAAAGTCCAAGAACACTAGTGTGTGTTCTTGGTGAAACTTGAAGATCTACACTTTTGGAATGATTTCACGGATGGAATCATGTAAGATCACTAGATTAAGTAAGATATCAACTTTTTAGGGATAGAAACACTTACAAAGTTGAAGATCTTGAAGAAAAGTCGGATGATACTTGAGAGAGAAATGGGTTTTGGATCTTGAATATGTAAAAAGTGGTAAATAATGACTAAGTGTCATATTTATACCCCCTTTTAGGGTTTACGGCCGTAAACACGTTTGTTTAGGACGTAAACTCCAAACTCTTGGAGGTTTGGGATATTATTGTTGCACAATAAACCCTAGGGCATCCTCTCTCCTGTTATCTCCTGAAGTACTAACTTTAAAACCCTCAAACTTATTCCAAAAAGCTTGAAAGTTAGCAGAAACAGTTCTGACTTCTATTGAATCGAATGGTTGTACAGAATAGAAATTTCAGGTTGTCACATTTACCGTCGTGTTTCACACAACGATTTAGGTGTCGTCGTCGCGAAAATAACCTTTACGTTGATATCTCACCGTGATTTTATAATCGCGCCATGATTTTTTGTTCATAAAGCATTTTTTTGCTTGCCTTGGTTATTGTTTGAGGATTAGTTTGTTTGGTTATCACCGATATTTGTCAATTTTCGAGGTTTTGTTGTTCTGTTTGAGTACTGTTGTTCGTTATCGGTTTCGAGGGTTTGACTTGTTCCTCTATTCTTGATTTGGGATTACTGTTTGATTGTTTATTGTCAATACGGATTTGAAGGATAGACCAGTTTGGAAAGTTAATTTTGATTAATGTGCTTACTGCACACAGAATAATCATTGGAAGTTTCAGTGCCCATTGTTATTGAATAAGGGAAGGCAGCAACAAGACAGATCATCTGAATCGTTCCAGCCACCATCGTTTCACCTTATAATATAAACTAATGTTCATGCTATGGCCACTTCATCTTCTGCGTTGGATCGTCAAGTTCTTGAGCAGTTTAGACGGTTCCTTGCTCTCAATTATGCAACCATGTATGTATCTACATCTCATCAAGGTCTTTCCTCATTTGATACTTTAGTTATTCCTTCCTTTTTATGGATCTTGGACTATGATGCATCTCATCATATGTCACCTTACTTGTCATCCTTTGTTTCTTTGTCTTATGGATCATCTGTTTCTGTCATGTCTGTTAGTGCTACACCTATGTATATAGAGGGTGTTGGTTATGTGGTCACTTCTCATGTATCTCTTAATGATGTCTATTATATTCTCACATTTTCTTTAAATCTTGCTTCAGTTAGTCAATTGCGTAAATCCAGCCGTAAGTTAGGAGCACTATATGTCTTGGATCAACTCAAAATGTGTGATGTCGCTGCTACTAGTGTTGATTTGTCTTATTCTCGTTTGAGTAATTCATCTTCTGACTTTTATCTTTGGCATTCAAGTTTAGGACATGTGTCAGCTTCACGTTTACAATTTTTAGCCTCTACTGGTCTTTTAGGTCGTTTGAACTGTCATGATATTTCTGACTGTTGTGGTTGCAAACAGGCAAAATTTTTTGCTCTACTGTTTAATAAAAGTGTCACTCGCTCTGTTGCTCCATTTGATCTTTTGCATTCTAATGTGTGGGGTCCCTCACCAGTTTCCTCTAAACGACGATCCACTTATTATGTTTCCTTTATAGACGATTACATTCATTACACATGGGTTTATCTTATAAAGCGTAGGTCTGAATTTTTCACCATATATAATGAATTTAGATAACTAGTCAAGACTCAACACTCTACTATTGTGACTCCAAGACTTATTCCATAGGCGTAAGCTTCATGCTCTTATTTCCCTGAGAATACATATGGTTTGAAGAGATTCAAGATAATTTTGGTGAGTTTACAGGTTTTAAGTATTGAATCGAAGTAGTTTCAGCTGTAGTAGTTTCTCAATGGTAAGTAGTTTTCAACTTATATTTTTTTAGTCAATTGATAACACTTCAATGTTACAAAGGGTACTTATAATGGAGTTGTGACTACGTAGATGTTCCCATCCTGACACTTCATTTGACTTGTAATAAGGAAAGACAGTTATCACCTATGGTGACTCGACCGTCAAGGTTGTAGCTAGCAACCGTAGGTGAGGTTGTCAACCCATATAGACCTATACATAATTCTTTCGATCACAAAGATTAGCTGTTATAATTCAGGGGACTTCTAAGTATTGTATGTTTCTTTCGACGACATCACACTTAGGTAATGAATGTGACTCGTGTAACCATTGAGTTATAAGTTTGTAAGCATAAACTTGTACACATAAGTTCATAAATTCGCAAGCATAAACTTATACGCATAAGTTGACAAGCATAAGTTTCTAAGCCTATACATGCATAATTTCATAAGCATATATTCACATGCATAAGTTTGTAAGAATATGTTCACATGCATAAGTTCGTAAGCATAAGTTCGAGAGCATAAGTTTGAAAGCATAAGTATGTATAAGTTTTTAAGCATTTTACATGTATTCTCCCCCATGAGTATAAAAAAGGGGCCACAAAACTAACCATGATGTTCACGTAAGATAATAAAAAGACTTAGGAGACGCCCAAAGATGGAATAGAAACGGTCATCAAAAAATATGTTGCTGAAAAGTGCTCACCAGAATAGTACTCGTGGGAAAATGCTCGCCGAAGATTAGTTGTGCAGGAAAAGAGAGATCGTCGGAGAAAAGCTGTCGGAAAAGTGATCGTTGGCTGTTGGTGGTTAACGGCCGGAATTTTCGCCAGAGATGGGATACTCACTGGTTGCTGCTGCTGAAGATGGTTGTTGCTTCCAGTGGCTGTTGTTGGCGGTTGGTGCTGCTGGTGGTGGTTCTTGGTGGAGACAACCGTTGCTGCTGATGGCTCACAGTGGTCGGAAGCTCGCCCGAAAGAGAGAGAGGGAGGAGGGTGGTGGCGAGCGGTTTCTTAGAGAGATAGAGAGAGGGGTGTGTGAAAAATGAGAGAGGAGAGGTTGGTATTTATAGTAAATGGGTGTTAGGGGGTTGTTTTATCCAATGGCCAAAATCGTTTTGGTTGTTGGATCCGACAGTTGGATCTTCGGGTGATGTGGCGAAACATTAGCCACGTACTTTTTTACAGCCGATCTCCATACTGTGTTTCAGGTTTCGATCCGCGAAAAAATTATTTTGTTAGACGTCTATTTATATAACCAATTACCTCTTATGATGTGACATCCCCATTTTCACGGCCAGAAAAGGCCGATTTGTTTATGCTTTATTTTCAAATCAGAGTAACTTTTTTAAAGAAAAGTGTTGTAGAATTTGTTTCCAGAAAAACATGATAAATATGTTGTCAAAGCATTTCTGAAGAAATGTATTTATTCATTTTAAAACTTTGGGATGTCATCGTCAATACAGAAAACATAAGTATAAACAAAACTTACATTCATTTACACTAGTGATCTACATCTCTTTAATCTCTCGGTGTAGTGTAGCTTTATATAGACACCTGTGATACAAATAAACTAAGTGGGTCAGGTTGGGAAACCTGGTGAGTACATAGGGTTTTCAACCCACAATAATATAGTTATTATGTTTCATCATCAAACAATTAACCCATTTACCCATCCCCATTATCTTCTTTATCCTTGAGTATCTTCTCTATGAATTGTCTATCCCTCATTATTTATTCCTAAGGATTGTCCTAAGGAATAGGCACGAAGTCCATCGTTGCCGGGGTTTATATAACAGGCACTAAGTCCATAGTTGCCAGGGTTCATCCAACAGACGCTAAGTCCATAGCTGCCAGGGTTTATCTCATTTATCGATAATATTATTTTCGGGAGTCCACCCATAATATATGTCAATGGAATTTTAGAGTACACAGGGTGAACATATCGTTCACAACACCTACAGGTTGCGAGCCTACTAGTGTTCCACCGGACCGTCTATAATAGTCTGTGGTTGTCATCCATACTTTGCTAGATGACGAGGCCAACGCTTGGGTAAAGGTTTATCTCATTTTTCACCTCTCACCCTCATCTCATGATCTATGTCACCTTTCATCTCATCCTCCAACTCATCTTTCATCACACACCAACTATTTCATCTACCCATGTTCTACCCGACAAATTTGTAGATATAAAATACATATATAGTTCAGATCTAAAGAAAAGGTTTTGATCTGAAATGAAAATACATATATAGTTTAGATCTGAAGAAAAGGTTTAGATCTGAAAAGAAAATATATATACAGTCCAGATCTGAAGAAAAAGTTTAGACCTGAAAAGAAAATACTTATATAGCTCAGATCTGAAGAAAAAGTTTAGATCTGAAAAGAAAATACATATACAGTTCAGATCTGAAGGAAAAAAAGTTTAAATCTTTCTTCCAGCATAGATCTCAAGATAAACAGATAATATGCACACATAACACGTAAGTTATATAAAATATTTCATATCTATGTGTAAGATAAAAGTAACTATGCACTCACTTGATAAGGTGGTGATTCCAAGTTGGACAGCGCTTCGCTTTGACGAAACCGGGAGGTCTGCTTGAAAACCGGGCTCTACGGGGGCATAGTTTTTGAACCAAAAAACTCTTTTTATCAGAGTCCTCGAGAGCTCCGGGGATTTCTTCTAGTGCTAGGGAGGTTTCCTAGGCTGGGGGGGGGTGTAGGGGGGGGGGGTGTTTGGGAGGTTTAGAGAGAGAGTAGAGAGAGAAAGAAGTGGTGAAAGTTGTGAGAAAGAAGGCTGGCCTCGCACCCCTTTTAGAGGGCCGAAGCCTCGTAGTACGCGGGGCGTAGTGGACACGCGTTAGATAACTATTGGGGTATCGTGGCTCACTTCAGACCGCAGAAGGAAGAAGACCGCACAGCTACCAACTTTGTACGTAGTGCGTCCGAAAATACGTTGGGTGTAGTCCTCGCATCCAGCTCGCATTTTACACCTTCAACTTCTAAAATTCGTAACTTTCGCATACGAGCTCCGTATTCGACGTTCTTTATATCCACACATAGGTGGGATCGTACTCTACAACTTTCGTTTAGAGTCCGTCGGCTAATTTTGTCTTTATTTTTAAAGTTATATTTTTAACAGGCCGGAAAAGGAAAAATCCATTAAAAACCCATAACTTCTTCATCCGACGTACGTTTTCGTCTGTCTTTTTACCGTTGTGCTACTATTAACGAGACCTTCGATTCTCGTTTAGGTTATGTCGGCTAAAAATCGGTCGATCTACTATTCGCACTCCGGGCTGCATACTGCTACGCCGAAACTTAGAAAAATCATAACTTCCTCATACGAAGTCAGATTTGGGCGTTCTTTTTATGCACACTCTCGGTTTAATGTATGCTACGACTTTCGTTTAGATTGCTAAGGCTATAAAATCACTTCACTTTTTATGTCACACAGTGTCTTGCTGGTTCTGTCGCAAAACTTCGACAGGCCGTAACTTTTTCGTTATAACTCGGATTTCGGCGTTCTTGATATGTCCGGAATCCTTGTCACGACCACTACAACTTTCTTCACATATATCATCTTTATCTAACATTTTACTTTTGACGCTTATTTTCGTTCTTAATTTTTTATATCTTTATAGACAAGTATATAAGCACATAATTCACATAATATTCGAGTAATTCATCTCTATTATTTCAAAATGAGTCACAATGGTTGACCTTGACTATTACATTATCATACTAATGCTTTGCCTAGAAACACGGGCGTTACAATTCTCTCCCACTTAGGATGATACCGTCTCGGAATCATGCATCAGCAAACAGATGTGGATAGTGACTCATCATGTCACTCTCTGTTTCCTAGGTGAGGTTCAGCCCATTCGTATCTTTCCAACGCACAAGCACTAAGTCGACCATCTTGCGTCGCAATTTCTTCGTCTTATGGTCAACAATTTCTTCGGGCTCTTCGATTAGCCTCTTGATCTTGTCCACTCTTAACTCTGAAATTGGAATTATGTTGGGAACTTCTCCCATGAACTTCCTCAAATAACACACATGGAAAGTGTTATGATTACCATCTACTTCTTCTGGTAGTTCTAGCTTATAAGCTTGGTTCTCAATCCTCTAAATAACTTTGAATGGTCCAATAAACCTTGGACTCAACTTCTCTCTTTCCCCAAGACTTATAAGTCCCTTCCACAGTGAGACTTTAAGCAAAACCGAATCTCCACCTTTGAATGTAATCGGTCGTCTATTCTTGTCAGCATAGCTATTTTGATGATCCTGACTGCTAACATCCTTTCCCTAATCACTTTCAGCCTTTCAGCAGTCTGATGGACTATGTCGGGGTCCATGAACTGCTTCTTTCCAGCCTCAAGCCAACAAGACGGTGTACGAAACTTCTGTCCATACAAAGCTTGATAGGGTGCCATCTTGATGCTTGAATGGTAACTATTGTTGTAGGAAAACTCTACCATGGGTAAGTGCTCATCCCAGTTACCTTGGAATTCTAGGGTACATGCTCTTAGGATATCTTCAAGTGTTTGAATCGTTCTTTCGCTCTGACCATCAGTCTGCGGATGGTAAGCTGTACTTAAACACAACTTCGTACCCATTTCCTCTTGTAGACTTATCCAAAACCTTGACGAGAAAAGACTATCACGATCTGATACAATAGTTAGAGGAACACCGTGAAGTATTACTACCTCTTTCACGTAAGCATTTGCAAGCTTATCCATAGACCATTTCTTATTGGCTGCTATGAAGCATGCACTCTTAGTGAAACGATCCACGACCACCCAAATCATGTCGTGACCGTTCTTTGCTCTGGGCAGTCTAGTCACAATATCCATGGTAATGTCTTCCCATTTACCCATGGGTATAGGTAAAGGTTCTAAGCTCCGATACAGTTTCTGATGTTGTGCCTTAACTTTCGCACATGTTAAACACTCGGTCATATACTTTGCAACATCGAGCTTCATTGTCGGCCACCAGTAGTAGGGTTTTAGATCCCTATACATTTTTGTGCTGTCGGGATGAATCGAGTACATGGTCTTGTGAGCTTTTTCCATCAGAATATCTCTTACTCCTCCCGTCTTAGGTACCCAAATCATATCTTGGAAAACCTTCCATCCTTGATTATTCGCACCGAACACCAACGTTTTAGGTAAACGTCCTTCCTTTCGGTCATTTTCTCTGAAGCTTCTTCTCGAGCTTCCTTAATGCTTTCCACAATCGTTGAGACAACTTCTATTCTTAACGCTCTTGGCCTTTTTCTTTCAAGGTTTACTTTTCGACTTAGAGTATCAGCTACAACATTTGCTTTACCGGGGTGGTAAAGTATCTCACAGTCATAATCCTTGAGTAACTCTAGCCAGCGTCATTGTCTCATGTTTAATTCCTTCTGATTAAAGAGATAATGGAGACTCTTATGATCAATGAAAAGTTTGAACTTTGTGCCACAAAGATAATGCCTCCATATCTTTAGGGCGAATACTACCGCTGACAACTCCAGATCATGAGTGGGGTAGTTCTTTTCGTGCTCTTTCAGTTGTCTCGATGCATATGCTGTCCCTTTTTCCTTATGGGTTAGAACACAAACCAACCCAACTCCAGATGCATCACAATAGACTACGAAGTCTTCAAATCTGTCCCGGAATCATCAACAAGATAGGGCTTGTATAATGACTGCATACGTTATCTCTTCATCCTAGGTAATAGTCGTAACTATTATGTTCCTTTTAATGAGTATCTAACTTTTGGAATTCTTGTCTGCAGGCGGTGCTCGATCTTGCACCCGCTCTCTATCCCATGTTGGACTTTCAATCGTGACATTCAAGTCACAATCTCGATCGTTATTGGAGACTCCTCCTTCTCCTTAACAAACTTAATATAAGTTTTTTCCTTCGATTACCATAATAGACTGACGGGTCATGTTCTAATGACCTCTGATCGTGTGATGCACTGCTTTGACTCAAGTCTTTTAGAGTCAGGTTTTTGAATGGAATATACCTTCCTTCGTGTTCCAATGTAACAATATCACATTCTAGCATGTGGTACTTCTAGCTACAAGCTTCTTATTTTAACAACGATTGCGATACTTCCATTGATCGTTTTTTAATATCTTTTACTTCAATCTTCTAGTTTGAGTCAGATGCTACATCGATCTTGGTTCCCTTAACCACGTAACATAATCATCTTAGTCGGACCGATATGATATGACCACTAGGGTCGGAACAACAATCATCTTCTTAGTCATCACCGAAACGGTAGTAACGACAGAAATGAACAAAACGAAATCAATTACTAGCTTCTTGCTAACCCTGTGACCTACCCTGATCCAAGTGTGAGTCCTATGCTTCTCGTAGTATAGACCTCTACTACCATTCACACCTACTCATACTCGTCCCAAGTATTGTCTCGCAGTTTTCCAAGTCACCATTCAAGAATTTCACATAATCATTTAACACATCAGATAACAAAATGAAGCTTTATATTATTTCCTGAAACGATTACATAAATGTTCAAGTTTAACCTATATTATGCCTCTATCAGGCTACACCACATGTTACCACAACTACTTCATATCATGATCTTCGGGTATGAGGTCCTCATCCTTGATTCCTTGCATCATCACTTGATTCGTCGAGGATTGTCTGATATGCTCTTGCCTTCGACTTTGGAGGCATATTTGCTCTTGCGGCTTCATTTTTCCTTGGGCAGTTCTTAGAAATATGCCATTCTTCGTTACATCCGAAACAAACATTCTCGTTGAATGTGCACTCATTGGCGTAATGCCCAGTCATTCCATATTTGAAGCAAGTCACCTCCCTTCCAAAGTGTTTATTTTTGCACTTCTCGCACCATTTTTCTTTACCTCCTCCTTTTCCAGACTTTGAGAACATGTTGCTCTTGTTGGACCTTGAAGACCCCTCAAATTTCCTCTTCTTTCCAATTTCAACCGTGTTGGTGGTTCTATTGTTGATCATTTCTTCGACCAACTTAGCAACCCAGATGGTTGCCTCAAGAGTAGGTGCCTAATGTACTGGCACAGTAAGTTCGTCCTTACTTTGTTGAAGTAAATGCCTTGTCTCTTCCATCTGCTGATCCAACATCATCCGCATCATTGCTTGTACTCCTGCCATCATGATTGGCTCAGGTGCAATTGTTCCTTCTAGTGCATGCTCAATCACTTGTGGCTCAGGCTACGGGTTACCGTTTCCGAATCCGCTTCGAGTGCCCACCATGTCGACCTATACACCAAAATCAGACGTTCGGTGTGTAGTGACGAGAATTTAGATAGAAAAGATTTGTTTACCATAGACGTATAAATCTCCTTATCCTTTCGAAAAGTTATATGCCAGTTCTAATACTGTAATTAAACGTATAGAAATTTTAACACATAAAGTTTCCAGATCCGATCGGCAACAGACCATAGTTCTGATCAAATAATAGCATATAAGGCCTCTTTATAGCTATAATATAAATCATTTAGCATATAAAAGCATTTTAAACATCTTTCCTAAAATAAACTAGTGCTTGTGTCTAAAATATGGTAGACACTCATCTCACAATCATCGCTTAACATTCTAAGTTTAAGTCTAGAAATCCTACAAATTCCTAGTTCGCTTAAACTAATGCTTTGAGACCAACTAAGTGGGCCAGGTTGAAAAACCTGGTGAGTACATAGGGTTTTCAACCCACAATAATATAGTTATTATGTTTCATCATCAAACAATTAACCCATTTATCCATCACCATTATCTTCTTTATCCTTAAGTATCTTCTCTATGAATTGTCTATCCCTCATTATTTATTCGTAAGGATTGTCCTAAGGAATTGGCACGATGTCCATCGTTGTCAGGGTTTATATAACAGGCACTAAGTCCATAGTTGCCAGGGTTCATCCAACAGGCGCTAAGTCCATAGCTGCTAAGGTTTATCTCATTTATCGATAATATTATTTTTGGGAGTCCACCCGCAATATATGTCAATGGAATTTTAGAGTACACCGGGTGAACATATCGTTCACAACACCTACAGGCTGCGAGCCTACTAGTGTTTCACCGGACCGTCTAGAATAGTCTGTGGTTGTCATCCATACTTTGCTAGATGACGAGGCCAACACTTGGGTAAAGGTTTATCTCATTTTTCACCTCTCACCCTCATCTCATGATCTATGTCACCTTTAATCTCATCCTCCAACTCATCTTTCATCACACACCAACTATTTCATCTACCCATGTTCTACCTGACAAATTTGTAGATATAAAATACATATATAGTTCAGATCTGAAGAAAAGGTTTTGATCTGAAATGAAAATACATATATAGTTTAGATCTGAAGAAAAGGTTTAGATCTGAAAAGAAAATACATATACAGTCCAGATCTGAAGAAAAAGTTTAGACCTGAAAAGAAAATACTTATATAGTTCAGATCTGAAGAAAAAGTTTAGATCTGAAAAGAAAATACATATACAGTTCAGATCTGAAGGAAAAAAAGTTTAAATCTTTCTTCCAGCATAGATCTCAAGATAAACAGATAATATGCACACATAACATGTAAGTTATATAAAATATTTCATATCTATGTGTAAGATAAAAGTAACTATGCACTGACTTGATAAGGTGGTGATTCCAACTTGGACAGCGCTTCGCTTTGACGAAACCGGGAGGTCTGCTTGAAAACCGGGGTCTGCGGTGGCAGAATTTCTGAATCGAAAAACTCTTTTTCTCGGAGTCCTCGAGAGCTCCGGGGATTTCTTCTATATCTAGGGAGGTTTCCTAGGCTTAGGGGGGGGGGGTGTTTGAGAGGTTTAGCGAGAGATTAGAGAGAGAAAGAAGTGGTGAAAGTTGTGAGAAAGAAGGCTGGCCTCGCACCCCTTTTATAGGGCCGAAGCCTCGTAGTACGCAGGGCGTACTCATCGGTCTACGCGGGGCGTAGTGGACACGCGTTACATAACTGTTGTGGCATCGTGGCTCGCTTCGGACCGCAGAAGGAAGAAGACCGTGCAAAGTACCAACTTTGTACGTGGGGCGTACTTCGGTATGCAGGGCGTCCGAAGATACGTTGGGCGTAGTCCTCGCTTTCAGCTCGAATTTTACATCTTCAAGTTATAAAATTAGTAACTTTTGCATACGAGCTCCATTTTCGACGTTCTTTATATCCACGCGTAGGTGGTACCGTACTCTACAACTTTCGTTTAGACTCTGTCGACTAATTTTGTCTTTATTTTTAAAGTTTCATTTTTAACAGGCCGTAACCGGAAAAATTCATTAAAAACCCATAACTTCTTCATGCGGCGTACATTTTCGTCTGTATTTTTACCGTTGTGCTACTATTAATGAGACCTTCGATTCTCGTTTAGGCTATGTTGGCTAAAAATCGGTCGATCTACTATTCGAACTCCAGGCTGCATACTGCTACGCCGAAACTTAGAAAAATCATAACTTCCTCATACGAAGTCATATTTAGGCGTTCTTTTTATGCATGCTCTCAGTTTAACGTATGCTACAACTTTCGTTCAGATTTCTAAGGCTAAAAAGCATTCACTTTTTATGTCACGCAGTGTCGTGTCGGTTCTATCGCGAAACTTCGACAAGCCATAACTTCTTCGTTATAACTCGGATTTTGGCGTTCTTGATATGTCCTGAATCCTTGTCACGACCACTACAACTTTCTTCAAATATATCAGGTTTATCTAACATATTAATTTTGACGCTTCTTTTCGTTCGTAATTTGTTATATCTTTATAGACAAGTATATAAGCACATAATTCATATAATATTCGACTAATTCATCTTTATTATTTCAAAATGAGTCACAATGGTTGACCTTGACTATTACATTATCATACTAATGTGTATCCTAAAAACACGGGCGTTACATACGAAAATCAATTCAAAATCATGAATTGCATGATAGCTGACGTATAACACCTCTTGATGTTAAATTTATAATTACGACTCATGTGTTGTCTGCTTTTTTTCTTCGGATAATCGTAACTTTCTCATACGAGTTCCGTTTATCCACGGTTTCATAATCATGTGTACTTTGACACATAATAGTGTGATAGAATAACTCTCGTACGTAATCTGTAGTTTGACACATAATAATGTGATAGAATAGAGAGTGTATTGGTCGTGTTTCTAGGCTAGGCATTAATATTGATGTGATAGTCTAGGTTAACCTTTGTAACTCATTTTGACGAAATGAAAAGAAATTATGTGAATATTATGTGTTTTATGCTTAATTACTAGGAGTTAATTAATTAAGAATAAAAAATTAGCGTCGAAAATAAATATTAGATAAATCCGATATCTATTAAGAAAGTTTTAGTGGTCGTGACAAGGATTACGAATATATAAAGAATACCAAAATGCAAGTTATAACGAAGAAGTTATGATTTTTCGAACTTTCAGCTTAGCAGTAGACATCCAAAAACTCGAATTTTAGATCGAGTGATTTTTAGCCGACACGACCTAAAAGAGAATCGAAGGTCTCGTCAATAGTAGCACAACGGTAAAAAGACAGACGAAAACGGACGTCGGATGAAAAAGTTATGAATTTTTAACGGATTTCCTGTCCCGGTCTGTTAAATATAATAATATAAAAATTAAAGTCAAAATTAGCCGACAAAGTCTAAACGAAAGTTGTAGAGCGTAATTTTACCTACGCGTGCATATAAAGAACGTCAAAAGCAGAGCTCGTATGCGAAAGTTATGGATTTTAGAAGTTTTGGCGCGAAAATCGAGAAAAATTGCCAAAACCGAGGAATCTCGCATACGTGGACTTCGGCCACCTCACCTCGCTTAAATCATGCCACGTGTCCGAGAATTGCTGAGTCATCCGAAGTTGTGGCGCATCCGAGGAGCGACGCGTGTGCAGCCTAGTCCGAACCTCGCAAAGCCTGCCGCGTGTCCGACCTTCGCACCACCTGTCACCCTTTCCTCCTGCTTCGGACCCGACCCTCGGACCTAGGCTTCGGTCCACTTAGAACATGCCACCGAGCCCCTCGCATGCGCAGCCCACTTGCGAGCCACCTGCGAGCCTTCGGATCTGCTGACGCGTGGAGGCTTCTCAGCCCTTGGATCAGCAGCCTCGGCCCCTATAAATAGGAGGGTGCGAGACCTCCCGGGTATATTTTGGAAAATTGTCACTTATAACCCCTTTATTCATATTTCTTTCATTTTAACATCCCCCAAAGCCCCGATATCAATTATAACCCTCGAAATACGCCACGAACTGCCCGAGAAGCCCGAAAAATTTATCTTTTCGGTTTCGAAGCCCGACCTTTGCAGAGCCCGGTTTCTCAATAAAACTCTCGGTTTTATTAGAAACGATCGTTTTAGGAAACGAATTGCTGCCCGATTTTCATCAAATCAAGTGAGTGTGTAGTCACTTTCATCTTACACCTAGATATGAAATATTTTCTATAAAATACGTGCTATGTGTAATTATATTAAGTGTTTATTTGAGGTGACTGTTGAACAGATGTTTTATACAAGTTTTAAACTGTATATGTATTTTATCTACAAATATGTTGGGTAGAACATGGGTAGACGAAATAGTCGATGTGTGTTAAAATGGTGAGAGGCCTCGGTGTTGTTGTTGTTGTTGAAGTCGTCTAGCGGAGTATAGATGACGGCCACAGACCTTTCTAAACAGTCCAGTGGCACACTAGCAGTTTCGCAACTTGTAGGTGTTGATGAACTAAATGTTCATCGGCGTACTCCATCCCCCTCATGGTTGCCTTTAGGAAATGTATGGCTGAGGAGTCCCCTTAGCAGTAGTGTCCATCCCGATGATATTCCTTAGGCTAGGTCCCTTGTGATAGGTGTTTAGGGACGTAAAGTGAGGACAACGGGAATAGGTAATCAGGGTTATTGTTGATTGGTGAACTTAATAAGTTTATTATTATTGTGGGTTGAAAACCCTATATGCTCACCAGGCTCCCAAGCCTGACCCACTCAGCTTTTTATGTTACAAGTAGTGGACCCTGAGCATAGTCGGAGGACGATGAGAGATTTTTGATTATAGGCCAGTACTTGTACATAACTGTTGTAAGGCTTATAATGTCTTGTTTATGCTTTTGATCTGTATCGAAACATGACATCCCGAGGTTTTGATATGAAATGAAACTATACATTTCTTAAAGAAAGGTTTTGATAAACTTTTATCATGTTTTGTTTTGGGGACCAATTCCGCAACATCTTTTAAAAAGATTTCTCTGATTTTATTTTAAAAAGCATAAATTAAATCGGTCTTTTCTGGCCGAGAAATTAGGGGATGCCACAGTTGGTATCAGAGCATTAGTTTAAGCGAACTAAAAAATTGTAGGATTTCTAGACTTAAACTTAGAATGCTAATGATGATTTTGAGATGAGTGTCTACCATATTTTATACACAAGCACTAGTTTATTTTAGGAAAGGTGCCTAAAATGCTTTTATGTGCTAAATGCTATATGTTTGCCATATGTGCCATTACTTGTTCGGATCTATGGTCTGTTGCCTACCGGATCTGGAAACCTTATGTGTGTAGGATTCTAAGCGTATGATTACGAGATTAGAACTAACATGTAAATGTTTCGGAGTGATAAGGGAATTGAAATATCTAATAAGGATAAAGACCTAAATTCGCCTTATTCGGTATATAGATTGTAATGGCAAGAACTTGAAGTGGAGCAGGAAAGGCAAACAGAAACCAACAACCTCAACCTCAAGTGGTGGAACAGGTGCCTATAGTAGGAGCTGCACCCGAACCCATCACCATGGCTGGAGTACGAACTATGATTCAGACCATGATGGCTGAATAGAGGGAGGAATTGAGGCAAATGTTGCTGAACAACAGGGATGAACCTTCAGTTCCTGTTAAACAATGTGAATTAAATGACGATCGATCTGAAGAAGGAAACAACAGTAGATCGGTTGGTCATAGTGAACCGCTTGTGGTTGGGAGAAATAACCACGAGGTTAGAGTGGAGAGAAATGGGTGCAAGTATAAGGACTTTATGACTTGCAAGCCATCGAACTTCACTGGAAAAGAAGATCCTGTCGGAGTAATGGATTGGATCTCAGAAATGGAATTGGCTTTCATGACTTGTGATTGCCAAGGCAAGTTACAAACCACATTTGCAGTACGTCAGTTCAGGGGTAGTGCTGCTCGATAGTGGAACACTTTGGGGAAAATCCTAAGCCCTAATGAGCCACTACAACTAACTTGGGCAGAGTTGTTGGTGCACTTCAAGCGCAAGTACTGCTCGACCCAAAACATACTTGAGTTAGAAAACCAATTTCTAACGTTGAAGAAGGGGAGTATGACCGTTGACGAATATACGAATAACTTCACAGACAAAATGGTGTTTGCTTTGCGTATTGTCCCAGATGAGTTGGGTAAAATTGACAGGTACGTAAAGGGACTTCCATGGGAGTATGCGGTGCCAGTACGTCAGGAACTTTCTTTGGAGGCAGCTATCTGGGCTGCCAAGTCTGTTGAAGATATGATTAAGGGGAGAGCCGCCAGCAAGGTTGAAGTTGGCGAAAAGAGAAAGTTTGAAGGAACTTCAGGTTCCAATAAAAAGAACAAGTTCTCGAAGACTGGTTCGAGAAAATTTGAAGGAGGAGCCGAAGCCAAGTGGTGTGACAAGTGTAAGAAGAAACATGCTGGGAAGTGCAGCATGGAACTCACTTGTTACAAATATGGAAAGCCAGGGCATTATGCCAATAACTGCACCTTCACTAATAACGTCTGTCATGGGTGCCATGAAGAAGGGCATATTTTGAGGGATTGCCCGAAGAAGAAGGATGCAGTAAAGCCCAATCTTCCACCAAAGCCGAAGGCAAGAGCCTTTCGGATGACACTTGAAGCTGCGAAAGAAGAAGCCGATGTCGCTTCAGGTACCTTTCTCGTAAACGAATTTCTTGCCCAAATTTTGTTTGATTCTGGAGCCAATTACTCCTTTATTTTGCATGAATTTGGTAGAAAACTAGCTTTGCCTGTAGATAGACTAGTTAATACTATAATAGTCAAGATTGCTAGTGGCAAGTTTGTACCTGTTAGCCATCGTATGAAAAACATTTTCATTGACTTGGATGGGAATAAGTCCCACGAGGAATTATTGCCTATCTAGTTAAATGGTTTCGACATAGTTTTAGGAATGGATTGGCTTAGCGCCAATGATGCCGAAATATTGTGTAGGAAGAAGATAGTAAAAGTAAACCCGCCAGGGAAGGAGTCGTTTATGGTGTACGGAGACAAACGCAGAGTAAACTCTGGAATCATTTCCCTAATGAAAGCCAGAAAGTGTTTGGCCAAGGGGTGTACATCATACCTAGCGTTCGTGATCGATGCTAAGAAGGGAAAGAAGGAGGTGCAGAATATTCCGGTGGTGTGTGATTATCTGGAAGTCTTTCCCGAAGATCTTCCCGGATTGCCCCCTGATCGACAAGTAGAATTCTGTATCGACTTGTTACTAGGAACGACGCCGATAGCAAAAGCACCGTATCGATTAGCACCAACAGAGATGAAAGAACTTATGACACAACTTCAGGAGTTATTGGACAAAGGTTTCATTCGACGTAGTTCATCACCCTGGGGATCCCCTGTGTTATTTGTAAAGAAGAAAGATGGGAGCATGAGAATGTGCATCGATTACAGAGAGATGAATAAAGCAACAATAAAGAACAAGTACCCGTTGCCGAGGATCGATGACCTGTTCGACCAGTTGCAAGGTTCGAGCTATTTCTCGAAGATCGATCTTAGGTCCGGATACCATCAACTAAAGGTGAGAGAGCAGGATATCGAAAAGACTGCGTTTAGAACAAGATATGGACACTATGAATTTTTGGTTATGTCGTTCGGACTAACCAATGCCCCAGCAGCTTTCATGGATTTGATGAACAGGGTTTGTAAACCATACCTTGATAAATCCGTGATAGTATTCATAGACGATATCTTGATCTATTCGAAAAGCAAGCATGAGCATGAAAAGCATCTGCGCGAAGTGCTAGAAGTTCTGAAAAAGGAGAAGCTGTATGCAAAGTTCTCCAAATGTGAATTTTGGATTCAAGAAGTCCAATTTTTAGGTCATGTGGTTAACCAAGAAGGAATAATGGTTGACCCAGCAAAGATTGAAGCTGTAATGAAGTGGGAACTACCAAAAAGTCCTACGGAGATTCGAAGCTTTTTAGGATTAGCCGGATATTATCGCTGATTTATCCAAGGCTTTTCTTCGATCGCTACTCCATTAACAACTTTGACCCACAAAGGAGCTACATATGCTTGGAATGAGAAGCATAAGGAAGCCTTTGAAAAGTTAAAGAAGAGATTGTGTGAAGCACCGATTCTTTCGTTACCTGAAGGAGTTGATGACTTCGCAGTCTATAGTGACGCCTCTGGAGTTTGGTTAGGATGTGTTCTGACCCAAAGGGATAAAGTGATCGCGTATGCATCGAGAGAATTGAAAGAGCATGAAAAGAACTACCCCACTCATGATCTGGAGTTGGCAGCGGTAGTATTCGCCTTAAAGATATGGAGGCACTATCTTTATGGTACTAAATGCAAACTTTTCGCTGATCATAAGAGTCTTCAATATCTCTTTAATCAGAAGGAATTGAACATGAGGCAACGGCGCTGGCTGAAGTTACTGAAGGACTACGACTGTGAGATACTTTACCACCCTGGTAAAGCAAATGTTGTTGCTGATGCTCTCAGTCGGAAGGTGAATCTTGAAAAGAAAAGGCCAAGAGCGTTGAGTATTGAAGTTGTCTCTACAATTGTGGAAAGTATAAAGAAAGATCAGGAGGAAGCTTTAGAGAAAAATGACCGGAAGGAGGAACGTTTGGGCAAAACGTTGGTGTTTGATACAAACGGTCAAGGACTGAAGGTATTCAAAGATAGGATTTGGGTACCTAAGACGGGAGGAGTAAGAGATCTTCTGATGGAAGAAGCTCACAAGACCATGTACTCGATTCATCCTGGCAGTACGAAAATGTATAGGGATCTAAAACCCTATTACTGGTGGCCGACGATGAAGCTTGATGTTGCTAAGTATGTGGCCGAGTATGTAACTTGTGCTAGGGTTAAGGCATAACATCAGAAACCGTATGGGAGTTTAGAACCTTTACCTATACCGATGGGTAAATAGGAGGTCATCACCATGGATTTTGTGACTAAACTGCCCAGAACAAAGAACGGTCACGACATGATTTGGGTGGTCCTTGATCGCTTCACTAAGAGCGCGCACTTCATAGCAGCCAACGAGAAATGGTCTATGGATAAACTTTCGAATTCTTACGTGAAGGAAATTGTGAGGCTTCACGGTGTTCCGTTAACGATTGTATCCGATCGTGACAGCCGTTTTACCTCAAGGTTTTGGAGGAGTCTACAAGAGGAATTGGGTACCAAGTTGTGTTTGTGTACAGGTTACCATCCGCAAACCGATGGTCAGAGCGAACGAACAATTTAAACATTGGAGGATATGCTGAGAGAATGTACCCTAGAATTCCAAGGTAACTGGGATGAACACTTACCTCTAGTAGAATTTTCCTATAATAATAGTTTCCACTCAAGCATCAAGATGGCACCTTATCACACTTTGTATGGAGAAAAGTGCCGAACGCCGTCATGTTGGTTGGAAGCTGGGGAAAAGCAGTTTATGGGACCTGAAATAGTCCATCAGACTGCTGAAAAGTTGAAAGTGATAAGGGAAAGGATGTTAGCAGCCCAAGATCGACAAAAGAGTTATGCTGACAAGAAAAGACAACTGATATCCTTCTAAGTTGGAGATTCGGTTTTACTTAAAGTCTCGCCGTGGAAGGGACTTATAAGATTTGGTAAAAGGGGAAATTTGAGTCCAAGGTTTATTGGACCATTTAAAGTTCTTCAGAGGATCTGGAATCAAGCTTACAAGCTAGAATTACCGGAAGAACTGGAGGGTATTCATAACACCTTTCATGTGTGTTATTTGAGAAAGTTCACGGGAGATGTGCCCAACATAATTCCCATTTCTGAATTAATGGTGGATGAAAACAAGAGGTTGATTGAAGAACCTGAGGTAATCGTTGACCGTAAGACTAAGAAGTTGCGACTAAAGATGGTCGATTTAGTGCTTGTGCCTTGGAAACATACGAATGGGCCAAATCTCACCTGGGAAACGGAGAGTGACATGATGAGTCGCTACCCGTAGTTGTTTGGTGATATGTGATTCCGGGGACGGAATCATCCTAAGGGGGAGAGAATTGTAATGCCCGTGTTTCTAGGCTAGACATTAATATTGATGTGATAGTCTAGGTTAACCTTTGTAACTCATTTTGAAGAAATGAAAAGGAATTATGTGAATATTATGTGTTTTATGCTTAATTACTAGGAGTTAATTAATTAAGAATAAAAATGAGCGTCGAAAATAAATATTAGATAAACCCGATATCTATTAAGAAAGTTGTAGTGGTCGTGACAAGGATTACAGATATATAAAGAATACCAAAATCCGAGTTATAACGAAGAAGTTATGACCTGTCGAAGTTTCACGACAAAACCGACACGGTGCCGAATGTCGTAAAAAGTGAGTTTTTGATAAACTAATTTTTAGCCTTAGTGATCTAAACGAAACTCGTAGTGTTCGTTAAACCGAGAGTAGGTATAAAAAGAACGCCCAAATCTGACTTCGTATGAGGAAGTTATGATTTTTCGAAGTTTCAGCTTAGCAGTAGACAACTAAAAACTCGAATTTTAGATCGAGTGATTTTTAGCTGACACGACCTAAACGAGAATCGAAGGTCTCGTGAATAGTAGCACAACGGTAAAAAGACAGACGAAAACGGACGTCGGATGAAGAAGTTATGAATTTTTAACGGATTTCCTGTCCCGGTCTGTTAAAAATAATAATATAAAAATTAAAGTCAAAATTAACCGACGAAGTCTAAACGAAAGTTGTAGAGCGTAATCTTACCTACGCGTGCATATAAAGAACGTCAAAAACGGAGCTCGTATGCGAAAATCAAGAAAAATTGCCAAAACCGAGGAATCTCGCATACGTGGACTTCGGCCACCTCACCTCGCTTAAATCATGCCACGTGTCCGAGAATTGCTGAGTCATCCGAAGTTGTGGTGCATCCGAGGAGCGACGCGTGTGCAACCGACTCCAAACCTCGCAAAGCCTGCTCCGTGTCCGACCTTCGCACCATCTGTCACCCTTTCCTCCTGCTTCGGACCCGACCCTCAGACCCAGGCTTCGGTCCATTTAGAACATGCCACCGAGCCCTCGCATGCGCAGCCCACGTGCGAGCCACCTGCGAGCCTTCAGATCTGCTGACGCGTGGAGGCTTCTCAGCCCTTGGATCAGCAGCCTCGGCCCCTATAAATAGGAGGGTGCGAGACCTCCCGGGTATATTTTGGAAAATTGTCACTTTTAGCCCCTTTCTTCATATTTCTTTCATTTTAACATCCCCCAAAGCCCCGGTATGAATTATAACCCCCGGAATACGCCACGAAGTGCCCGAGAAGCCCGAAAAATTTATCTTTTCGGTTTCGAAGCCCGACCTTTGCAGAGCCCGGTTTCTCAATAAAACTCCCGGTTTTATTAGAAACGATCGTTTTAGGAAACAAATTGCTGCCCGATTTTCATCAAATCAAGTGAGTGTGTAGTCACTTTCATCTTACACCTAGATATGAAGTATTTTCTATAAAATACGTGCTATGTGTAATTATATTAAGTGTTTATTTGAGGTGACTGTTGAACATATGTTTTATACAAGTTGTAAACTGTATATGTATTTTATCTACAAATATGTTGGGTAGAACATGGGTAGATGAAATAGTCGATGTGTGTTAAAATGGTGAGAGGCCTCGGTGTTGTTGTTGTTGTTGTTATTGAAGTCGTCTAGCGGAGTATAGATGACGGCCACAGACCTTTCTAGACAGTCCATTGGCACACTAGCAGGTTCGCAACTTGTAGGTGTTGATGAACTAAATGTACATCGGCGTACTCCATCCCCCTCATGGTTGCCTTTAGGACATGTATGGCTGAGGAGTCCCCTTAGCAGTAGTGTCCATCCCGATGATATTCCTTAGGCTAGGTCCCTTGTGATAGGTGTTTAGGGACGTAAAGTGAGGACAACGGGAATGGGTAATCAGGGTTATTGTTGATTGGTGAACTTAATAAGTTTATCATTATTGTGGGTTGAAAACCCTATATGCTCACCAGGCTCCCAAGCCTGACCCACTCAGCTTTTTATGTTACAGGTAGTGGACCCCGAGCATAGTCGGAGGACGATGAGAGATTTTTGATTATAGGCCAGTAGTTGTAAATAACTGTTGTAAGGCTTATAATGTCTTGTTTATCCTTTTGATCTGTATCGGAACATGACATCCCGAGGTTTTGATATGAAATGAAACTATACATTTCTTAAAGAAAGGTTTTGATAAACTTTTATCATGTTTTGTTTTGGGGACCAATTCCGCAACATCTTTTAAAAATATTTCTCTGATTTTATTTTAAAAAACATAAATTAAATCGGTCTTTTCTGACTGAGAAATTAGGGGATGTCATAGAGAGCTAGTCTACGTTCCAATGTTGCATACATCCCTTATATGATTACTACTTATTTTTCCAACTTGCTTCGAATTCAACGTCCCTTGTAGGTATTAGTTCATAACTAGGCCAGACTAATATGAATAGTTAACTCTTAATACGAATTACCCATAAATGCAATATCATTGCGACACAAGGTATATCTAAGAATTTATTCAACATAATTGAACTAAGCATCCCTTATAAGTCTTACTTTATCAATAGAAAAGACTATGATGCATGTAATTAATTTCCAAAACCTTTTCCTGATTTAGCGAAATACTTTTCATCATACCGATATATATATATATATATATATATATATATATATATATATATATATATATATATATAGCACATAATTCAACCGATAAGTATACTATCAACATAGCATACAAATAAACAAACTTTCAGCATATATATTTAATCCTTAAAGTGTTCAATACTTATATTAAATGATGCTTATGAAAGTAACTATGCACTCACTTGATTGAGGTGGAAGATCCATGGGAAAGCTAGCTCATTGACTAATAATACAACTATCCCTTTTAGACAACCTTATGAGACCGTCTAGCGAAAACTTAGAAACTCCGCGGGCAAAACTTCGTCACAGATTCTTCCAGCGATTCAGGGCTCAAATTACTGTACTAAAATGATATCTTACTATACTGAAGCTATAGAAAGAGATGTTGAATCACGAGGGACCGACATGCTCGAGGGTAAGATGAGAAAGGCTCTTGAAAGAGACTTGGTGCAAGAAATATGGGCCTAGAGCCTCTTATTTATAGTAAACGATTTTTCAAAAAAGCACCCTTATAATTACTTAATCGACTAAACGACCCTTAATGATACTATTTTAAATATATTTAATGATATTTGTACTAAACTAATGTCGAAAGTATTCAATATTAGTTTTATATCGACTGCATCGTCGATACCTTTCTAATGACCTATATATATATATATATATATATATATATATATATATATATGTATATATATATAAAATAAATCATAACTTATTCATAAGAACTTTGTTATCCATGTTATGCACATTGATGAATTCATATTTATGAGGAAAATAACTTTCATTTAGATTGTTTTGGCTAACAAGCAACCGATCTCCATTTCATTTTTTATGCCACACATTGTTGTGTAGGGTTGAATGCGAAACTTCAAAAGTTGATAACTTCCTCATACGAAGTCACATTTTGGTATTCTTAATACTCACGAAATCGTCATCATGACTACTACAACTTTCGTTAAGATTATTTATCCTAAATAATTTTTTTATTTTTTACATTTTATTTTATCACTTCAAATATAAATTTTATAAGAAGATTTTCTACAAATTTTATATACTTATAATATTTGTTCACTTAACGTGCATATATTTAATAGATATTTATATAGCCCATAACGCGTATACCGAATAATTATCATATTCGTTGTTTTTAATTATTCAATAAAATGAATAAGTATAACTAAAATCACTTAAAACGTTTAGCTCTAACTTACGGGCGCTATAGTGACCTTCATGAGGAGGTATACATGTCTCCTCCCCAAGGTACTGATCACCATCGAGGTGAAGTTTGTCGGTTTTGGAAAGCATTATGTGATCTCAAACAAGCCCCTCGTGCCTGGTTTGAGAAATTTTCTATGATAATTACTTCGATTTTTTTCATCCTAGTAATTATGATCTGGATCTGTTTGTTAGATGTACAAATGCAGGCCAGATCCTTTTGTCCTTATATATTTTGTCATGATTATTACTGGTGATGATCATGATGGTATATAATCTTTGAAGCATGATCTGGTTTACTGATTTTCTATGGAAGACTTGTTCTTACTATGTTATTTCTTGGGGATTGAAGTTGTTCAATCTCCAAAGGGTTATCTTTTATCTCAGACAAAGTATATATCAGACTTATTTGAACGTGCATGGTTCACTGATAACCGGATAGTTGATACGTCTCTAGAAAGCAACGCCAAGTATTCTCCAACTAATAGTGTCCCAATATCAGATCCGAGACTTTATCGCACCATTGGTGGGATTTTGGTTTATCTTACTGTTACTAGGCCGTATATTCCTCATACAGTTCGTGTGGTTTGTTAGTTTGTCACTGCTCCTTCCACTATTTATTGGGGAGCTGTTCTTCATATTTTGAGATATCTTCGTGATACTCAATTATGCATCCTTATGTTTCCTTCCACATACTCTCTTGAACTGTGTGCTTATAGTGATATTGATTGGGATAGTGATGTTTATGATCGCAAGTCAACTACTGGGTATTGTATCTTTCTTAGAGATTCGTTGATTTAATGGAAGAGTAAGAAACAAGATGTTGTCTCTCGATCGTCTACAAAATTTGAGTATCGAGTTACGGCTGCTGCCACTTGTGATATTGTAAGGTTAAGATGGCTTCTTACATATATGGTTGTTCATATTTCTCAGTCCAGCACTTTGCACCTCGAGAATGAGAGTACGATAACTATTTCCAAGAACTTTGTGTTCCATGAGCGAACAAATTGTAACGACCTGATTTTTCTCATATAATTATCTAAGGATTATTAGAGTTTAATAAACAAATGTAACATTCTAATTCATAAAAAACTTTACATCCCAGACAATATTCAGGTTTACAATAAAATTATAAACATAAATTTAAGCAACAAGTAAGTACAACTAAAATAACAACCTACTTCTATTCCAAGTCCTTGTGCCCTTACCTCTTCTTGTACAACAACCAACACCTGAACCTACAAAACATGAAAAATCTCTTCAAGATCATATGTAGTCTGGTGAGTAATATTCTATCTGTTTTCATGTAATCATATTCTTCTTATTTATCTTTCTCTATACATATTCTATCATTCTTTTCTTTTATTTCTCATATTCTATAAATCTATTCTCTACTTTCTCTTAGCTTACTCAACTATTCTTTTTCTTTACATACTCTTCTATACTTGACTGCCCTTCTCATCTCATACTCTTTCTTATCATATTCTCATGCTCGTTTCCTACTATGTTCGTACTTTATCCTCCACCTCTTATCATCTCATATCGCATCCATCTCATGCTTTATCCTTATCTACCTTTACCTCTCTTGTATTCTTCTCACTTCATCTATTTTCTTGTACCTTACTCTTATTTCAAATCATCTATTTGTGCTTCTCATAATATATGCATGCTCTTCTCATACTCATACCATTAGCTTGCCTTCTGTTACTCTTCTTGCACTTACCTCTCTATTCTCAATTTCTCATACCTTAGCATTCTATTCTCATCTAAACCCAACGATCCAATCTCATACAATAGCTTATCTATCATATAGGGGAACAACATCATCCTATCATTACCGGGGGCACTTATCTGGACTTCATCCCTTTCCTTTGATCCCTTGTGGATCCTAACAAATTCTTCTTCTCTTTAATCCCTCAAGGATTCCTTACTCTTAATCCCTCATGGATAATATCCAAGTTCTTTTTGAAAAACTCTCTTATCTTGTTCCACTCATGGAACCCTTCCTCTACCTCATCTAACCACCACAGTCTCATTCCCACGGGAATCATCTATCCACATTCCCAAAGGAATCATAATCTTATCTTGAAGGAAATCATCTTTCTACTATTCTCAAAATCTCCTTTACACATGTTATTGTCTCACCATAGTCTTACATAACACTTATCCCATGGACATTCTATCTCCTTATCTCATCAAGAGACACCCTACTACTTTTCTAATACTTAACTTAAGAGACCTCCTACTACTTTTCTAATACTTAACTTATTAAGTACTTAATCTCTATCTTCATCTCATACATATAAATATGCTACACAATACCATTATCATCCATACATACATACATACCCTATCTTTAACAACCTATACACACTCTACATATACGTACATTCTCTTATACATGTTTTTAAACATATAATCTCTCACACATTCTGAATATAAGTACATGCTCAGATACATGATTTTAAATGTATAATCTCATACATACTCTGGATATACGTACATGCTCTGATGCATGATTTTAAACGTATAACCATAGTCTATCTTCATTTCTTGACATGTAGGGATTCATTGTAATCCAATACTTCTAAATATAAATTCATATAAATATTTTCATTCAAAGAATATAAAGAATAAAAACATTATCTAAGGAGTGAGTGAGATCTATAACTCACATGGTTAGTTAGTGAAGACTAAGTACCCTTGGCTCCATTCTTCCATTAATGCATCTTGATTCATCTTCATTGCTTAAGGCCTATTCATACAACATGCGAAGTCCCTTAGAACATGTATTTTCCTAGTAAGAGCTTAATCCTTCTCTATGTCAAATGAAATCTCGATGGATAATTATTCTAACATCTCATTTCCAACTCCTAAATCTATTCCACCTACTGAAGTAAGCATCCCATAATACCTAACTCATTACACTCTTTCATCAATTTACCTTTCATCAGTTAGGGTTTCAAGCCCTAACTCTCCATGAATGTATTTCACTATGGAAGTCAAATAGAAAGATCGATTAAAGCTTCTAGACACTCTCATCAACATCATAATCAAGCTATAGGTTGATCAATTCAACTATTCTCACCAAACTAGCATCTTCACCAATTAAGCTCAAAACTTAATATAATTGAGAAATCATTATATTAATGTGGAGAGAATTATAATCCTATCAATCTACCTTCTCTGTCTTCTCTTGGCACCATCTTGGCAGCAAAATTTCCTCATCTTGGCTCTCCATCGATTTTGAAAGGAAAATGATCGAGAATGAGGCTTAAGATTTTAATCTATTTCCTGCACTATGAAACCACGCTGCAGTGTAACACTCACCGTGTTGTGGAGCGAGATTTTAGGTCGTGGTCTGCCTTTAACCGAGCTGTTGTGCCTCTAAATTATAACATCCTACTTTGGTCACCACACTGTGGTGTAAAGTACATTGCCCTAGACTAATGACAAAGCTTTCATCGAGGTCACCACTTTGCCCCACTACACCGTTGTAAAGCCTTCACCATGCTAGAGTGACTACTTGTTAGGTCAAATTTATGTGGTTTGGGCTAGGTTACTTATGTATAAGTCTTGGCAGGGTTTGGTTCTATTGATTGTGTGTGTTTACGGTTGTGTAGGTGTTCACGCTCGTGAACCTGGTTTATGGTTGGTCTGTTTCTATAAATAGCTGTGTGTCAGTTCTATGTCAGTGACGTTGTCAGAGTGTTTACGGTCATAGTGTGTATTCTTAAGGTGTACCATATGTTTCTTCTAATAGACGTGTGCATTGCTTGATAATCTTCTTCTTCTACTCTATTCTTGTTCTTATTGGTTGCTTACTGTTTTGATCACTGGTTTGGATCATTGGATTGGGACTCTACACTACATAAAAGCAACTTTTCTTCCAACTTCTAACCCTCAAAACTTCTTCATTATAAACCTGTTTTCTATGATCCTTATTATAATTTCCTGTCCCAAATCGTCTTAATGGATTATGGGTAAAAACCGAGTTTTCACTGAATGGATGAGTACATTGGGCGTACAAGCAGGTACGCTTAGCGTACAAGCCCTCAAGCAAGTACACTGCACGTATGTGCTGAGTACGCCCCGCATACTCAGTCTGATGGACTTTGCATTTTGGGCTTCGGCTTTGGGCCATTCTTTTGGGCCTAGAGGCTTGGGGTTTGGTTGGGTCATCTGAATGCAAGCATTTTGGACTAGGAAAATTGGTGGGCCTTGGGGTAAGGCCCGTGTAAGGGTTTGGGCACAATTTAGAAATTGGGCCATGTATGGGCCTTGGAAGATTAATTGGTTTTGGGCCTTTTAGATTGTAGGTTTGGGCCTTAGTCTTGGACCAAACTAGGTAGGGGTAAAATACCCTAAGTATGGATTGATAGTTATAGATTGGAATCCAGTTGTTAATTGGGTGTTATTTGATATTGATAGCTCAGGGGTTTGTCGGATCAGCAGCCAGGGATTATCAGTGTGATTCAGTAGTGGGAGGTGAGTTTCCTCACCATGTTTAGCGGCTCGAATGCAGTAATGCTGACCCATGATCTGTTATGTTAGAATACTCGTTGTCTGTGTGACACTGGTATGCGTATGTGCTTGCATGCTTACTGGGCGGGGCCCGATGGTTATTCTGAATGCCATTAACTGTTATGCTTATATGAACTGCATGTGGGCAAGGCCCATTATGCGAGTTAGGATGGGGCCCGTTACACTCATTGGGCGGGGCCCGTTATGCGAGTTAGGGCGGGGCCTGTTATACTCATTGGGCGGGGCCCGTTATGTGTTATATATATATGTATGGTATGTGGTAGTTTGGGGAACTCACTAAGCTTTGTGCTTACGGTTTTCAGTTTATGTTTCAGGTACTTCCAGTTCCATGGGGAAAGGATCGGGATGATTGTATCATTCCGTATTTTGTGATTCACTCTGATTTGAGATGATGTTTGGTACACTGATTTTATCTGGATTGTATTGATGATGTTTTGGAATACCAACTTTATTAAATTAAAAATGAAATTTTTGGGACGTTTCAAGTTGGTATCGGAGCCTTAGTTTGAGGGATTCTGACATACCCTTGGGTGTGTCTGAACTCAAAATGAGGATTTGGGTAAAGTTTTTCAAAAAGAAATATATTTTTAAGAAAAGAGTTTTTCTAAGACAAGAAAGGGTGTGGTGCATGCAATCAATCGAGCTCAAGTAAGTTTTCACAAATTACTCGTGTATGTTATCTGATATGATTTGATTTGTGAATCTGTGAATCACATGCTAGTTAGGGCTAAGGATCTGCTCAGTTTTTGCATGATAGAATGCCAAGGGAGATGCCTTTGAATACCTATTCTATGATCTGGTAGACTTACATGCTAGTGTTGATTAGTCAGTGATTGATTGGCCTGATATGTGATACCTTATAGCCTAAGGAGCATTGAATGCTATGCTGGAATGGGAATAACTATTAGAGTTCAATCATAAAAAGTGACCCTCTTGAACTTCAGCTACCGCAGCCGTCAAGCACCCACAGTCAAGCTCCTTCATCAGCAACCGCATCCGGAGTCTCTACCTACCGCAGTCACTTTACTAGATTACTTTACTTGTCTTTTATTGTAATACTCTCTATTGTCCAGTATGCCTTGCATGGCTACTGATAGAGACGTAATCTGGTGTACTTCGTGAGTCTCTATAAATAGAGCTCATTCTCTTGTATTCAAAAAATGCATCTATCTATTCTGAATACACATCTCTCAAGTTATCTTTTCTATCTCTCTATTTCACTACGCATCCCTTCTTACTCTCAAATCTTACTAGAATACAACTGATTATAACCTCTCTTCGGAGCAAGTCTTTTGTGACTTAATCACTAAGTTTGATCTTCCTTATTAACTTGGTTTGAATGCATTCCTTGTTATGAATCAACTTATGTGTATACTTGATATAACAATTGTTGTCATTTCTATTTCTTTACTTTTCCGCAACTAACTCTCTAACTATCTAACTCTAACTTATTAATATTATTGTTGAGCTTTTAGATCATTTGAGATTAACTATTCCGCAATCTACTTGTTCTAACGTTTGTTCAAGTGTGTCTCTAAGTTTTTCTCTCAACAATTGGTATCAGAGCCATAGTGGTTGCTTTTTGAAAACGGAACTCTGATTTTCAAAGGGCCTTCTATACCACTGAAGCTCATTTCTTAAAAAAAAAACTTCAAAAAAAATGGCACAATCGTTATCTCTGAATGTTTCCAACAATGTTGGTGGTTCTAACCGAGCCCCAATACTGGTAGCAAATGAATATCATCACTGGTCACAAAGAATGGAAAGATACTTAAGGAGACTTGGTAGAGATGTATGGCGATCCGTAGAAGAAGGACCACATGTCCCAGTCCTTACACCAGTCCAAACTGACGGCGCTACAACCAGACTAGGAGGAGGACAACCAGTTATGAGCCGTCCCACCAAGGATGATCTCGATAAAATGGAAAATGATGTTGTTGCTTTTTATGAAATCTCCTGTGGAGTTGCTCCTGACAACTTCGATATTATCATAAATTGCAAATTAGCAAAAGAGATCTGGGAAGTTCTCAAGAATTTTTACGAAGGCTCAAAACAAGCACAAGAGAAGAAGCTTACTACCGCACTCAATGAGTTCAACAACTTCAAAGGTCATACTGGCGAAAGCTTGGAAGACTCCTTTAAAAGGTTCAACCTGATTGTCACCAAGTTATCCAATGTGGGCACCATCCGCAGTAACCATGAAACAAATCTTCAGTTTCTTAATGGTTTGGGAAGACATTGGACTAAGGCTAAGATGATAGTCCAAGGTGATAGAAAGATTCATTCTTTGTCACTCTACAAGCTCTATGGAGAACTGCAAGCACAAGAATCCACCGTACTCAAAGACTGTGCTGACTTCGGAGGACCACTTGCTCTCATAGCACAAGCTCCACATAATCAGTCTTACTCTCCCTGGTATGACACTCCACCGCAGTCATACGAAGCTGATTCAGAGTATGATGATGAAGAAGAATTTCAGAAGGCTATAGCTCTGGTTAGCCAACAGTTCAACCGACTACCACCTCCTTCCTTCCGCAAGAATCAACAGTTCAACAAACCTCCATTCAACCGTAACTTCGGTTCCCAGAATAACCATCCTCGATATCCCAAAAGTTCTCATCCACCACCGCAATCTCAAAATAATCAACCAAAGGAGGCACCGCAGTCTACTCAAACCACTGACTCCGGTACTCCCTCAGAAGACAAGACTGATGTTGTAATTTGTCACAAATGCAACAAAGAGAATCACTTTGCAAGAGATTGTAAGGCCAATGTAGTAAAAGACAGAGCATTCTACCTTAGAATGGCTCAAGAGTTGGAAGATAAGGAAAAGGAAAGGGCATACGTAGCCCATGTCAAAAGAGACCATCAAGTTTGGTCATCCGGAGACGAAGATGAAGCCATCAGCAGTGTCAAAGGAAAAGGGAAAATCTGCATGCTGGCAACTGCAGATGATGATGGGTCTATAAAGCTGGACAACAACTACTGCTACATGGCAAAGGATGGAACTCTAAGCATCGTCGAACAGGTAAAACTTATGATCCAAACTCTAAACTATAGCATGCATGACTGTCAACCCTACATAGATGATCTTAATGACACTTGTGCTGTCGTCCTTACAGACTATAACAAAGCCTTAGATGAGAAGAACATTGCGTTCGAAGAGATGTTCCACGTGAGAGGACGACTGGATAACAAAAGACTCAAAATGGCTATGTTAGAGAAGGACTTAGAGTTAGAAAAAGATGCAAGAATGTTGAGTGAAACCGAATTAGAGATAGCTTTGAACCAGAGAGATTTAGCTCAGAGTGAAAATATACGCTTAAATCTCTTAATCGAAAAATTGTTTAATGAAAGTGAAGCTATTGAAAATTTGGTAAACAATGGAACCGTGGACAATACATACAATTGGGGTTGGTCAAATGGATATCCTACCGCAATGGATTCCTCACCCCAGTTCAACAAAGACAGACTGTATGTCCCTCCAGACCGAGAATTTCATTTCCTATTCAATGACAAGACCTTTCCCGAAGACATTAAAACTCACTTCGGTAGACTGCATACTCTAAGCAATAATTGTGTCATTGAGGAAATTGTGCCTGAGGTTTCGGGTCACACATGTGATCAAATTCCTATCTGTGGCACCATTTACCCAAATTCTCAAACCTCATCCGTAGTTGATGAAGAAATTGTCATTGAGGGCCCCGAAGTCTGGAAAGACTTTCCATCTCTGCCCTCAGACCGCAGTGTTTCTCACTGTAGTCAAAAGTTCCACAAAAGTCCCACTGCAGTCCCAACTAAGACTTACTCTGCGGTAGTCAAGTCATCCCTACCGCAGTCTTCGAACAAAAGTTCTGCCACTCTTCAAACAATTCATCACGAACTACCAATAGAAAACTTTGAAGTGGGTCAATGCTCTCAAATCCCCAAATCTTCAAGTTCTGATGACTCAAGCCCTCGTTTTCACAAATTTTCAAAGGGTTCTAGGAAACCACAGTTGAACAACAGAGACTGCGGTTCACCAAAATCCTTAGCTAAAAAGGCTTTCAAAGAGGAAATTCGATCCCGTGGCACAAATAGACAAACGTTTTCGAAAAACAAGAGGCATGTCAGATTTCCAAAGTGGAAGAGTCCAGAAAAATTAGTTTTCTCACACTACTTTTCAAAAAACTCTCCTATCAAGAAAACACACAAAAAGGAATGTCAAGTTTCATCAGTCATTCCTAATTCATCTGACAAAACCCAAAAAAGTGCAAAGTCTTTTCAAAACAATGGTTTTCAAGTCTATTCCTCAGATGACCCAAAATGGAAGGGTATCTTACCCACTCCAACACTTTTAAAGTCACATCAAAATTTTAACAAGTGGAAGGGTATCCTACCAAATCCAACAAAAAGAACACAAAGATCTACACGTGCTAAACCTTTTTCAAAACAAACTTTTCAGAAACCAAACAACACTCATGTCAGATCTTTTCAACCTCGGACCGGTCACAAGCCCAACTCATCCTTTAGACCGCTGACCAAACGTGGTGTCAGATTAAAAGATAAAATCTCTTTTTGTAAATGTCAGTGTAGTTGTCAAAAGGATTCATCCTATGATAAATCTAGTCGGAGTCAGAAACCTAGTACTTTTTCAAAAACTCACAACACTCCAAATTTGCACAAACACCCATGACTAAGATCAAAAGTTGACAAGAGACTCGTCCCTGCAACCTCGGTCCATGCATCATTCAGAAATTCACCAATTGCCCCACGCTCCAAACTAGTTTGGATGCCTAAACTAACCGTGTAATTCTCAGGCTTTGTGCAAGGAGGAACAAGAATATGAATGGTTAACTGACAGTGCCTTCTCCTCGCACATGACCGGAAGGTTAGAATACCTTCGGGATTTCAGGCCAATATGCAATGATGGAAATGTCACATTCGGCAACAATGCGAATGGAGTCATCCGAGGTTACGGTGTTCTCACTATGGGGAACTTTTCTATTCAGAAGGTTGCTTATGTAGAAAGCCTTAAACACAATCTCATCAGTGTTGGCCAACTATGTAAGGCAGGTCATCGAGTTGAATTTGATGATCAATTTTGCTATGTAATGACAAGTGATAGGAGCACATGTTTGATCAAATCTCGATCCGAAGGTACCATGTACCCTTTGGATGTCTCTCTGATCATTGGTAGACCGCAGTTGTGCTTCCTATCCAAAGCTGTATCCGAAGTCAGCTGGCTATGGCACCGCAAGCTAGCTCATCTCAACTTCAGGTACATCAACAATTTGATCACCGGAGAACTAGTCAGAGGTCTCCCTATTCTCAAATTCAGCAACGATACTCTCTGCCCTGCATGTGAATGTGGGAAGCAATCCAAAGCAAGTCACCCCATGGTGATTGATTCTTCAATCTCTGAACCTCTAGAGCACTTACACATTGATCTCTGCGGTCCATCCACCGTAGCCAATCTCCATCACAAGAAATACATACTGGTTATTGTAGATGACTTTACACGCTTCACATGGGTCTTCTTCCGTAGACTCAAGTCAGAAACACCGCAGATTCTCATCAATTTCATCAAGGAAATAGAACTTCAGATCAAGCTTCCAGTAAGACGTATCCGCAGCGATAATGGAACCGAGTTTACTAATCATCTTCTCAACAGTTTCTTGGTTTCCAAAGGCATCACTCACAACTTCTCAGCTCCTTATACACCACAACAAAATGGAGTAGTAGAGAGAAGGAACCGCACCCTAGTAGAAGCAGCCAGATCCATGCTCAACTTCGCACACCTTCCTCTCTACTTCTGGGCTGAAGCTGTAGCCACCACATGCTTTGTACAAAACCGAAGCATTGTGTGCAAACGCCTCAATAAAACACCGTATGAGGGCCTTAACAACCGCAAGCCAAATGTTCGCTTCCTCTCTACTTCTGGGCTGAAGCTGTAGATGTTTCGTGATCAACAACCACGATCAGCTTAACAATTTGCACCGAAGTCTGATGAAGGCATCTTCCTCGGTTATTCCACTAACATAGTTACCTATAGGGTCCTAATCAGACGTACAAGGCTAATCATTGAAAGCTTCGATGTGAAATTTGATGATTCTCACATCCGCAACGCCCCTCCATCCACTGAAACAACCGCAATCATGGAAAGCGATATTCCTGCCTCTTCGGGTCCATTAAATCTTCTTGAAGTCAATTATGACGATCTCTTTGACCCTGTAGAAACAGCCAAGTTATCCGAAGTTCTTGTGTCACCAGCAGCTCAACAACAACAAGCTGATGTTTCTAGTCCATCACTATCCGAAGTAGCCTCTCTCAATACTTCCACCTCTCCAGTTGACCGGGAAAGCTCTACTCCGGATCAAGCAACAACCGTCGAGGTTCCAGTACTTGATGCTGCTCAAGTTCCTATCCACAGAGAATCATTACCATCAAACGTATCTTCGGATTCGGATGATGAACTCATAGAGAACATTGACACAAGAACCGATTCAAGGATTATCACTCTTCGTATCACTCTTCCATCCGCAGTCCAGGGGGAACCTTCTCAGGTTCCAGAGGAACTCCCATCAGCAATCCAGGGGGAACCTCTTCCAAAATGGTCAAGAAAATTCCATTCTCACTCCAACAAACCAAGATGATTCCGCAGGATGTTCTCAAATGTAGGGGGAACTGCCATCTCCAACCGCAAAATCTTCTGATATTGAAGATATTCCCACTACCGCAGCTGCTGATCATCTACAACCCCGTCTACACGTATGGACGAAGGACCACCCACCAGGTCAAATCATTGGCAACCCATCCGCAGGTATCCAAACTCGATCTTCCAAGGACTTATCTGATCATTGTCACTACGCAACATTTATGTCCTCAGTCGAGCCCCGAACGATCAAAGAAGCATTACTAGAACCTGACTGGATATCCGCAATACAAGAAGAGCTAGAAGAATTCAAAAGGAACAAAGTGTGGAAGCTCATACCGAAGCCACACGGTCACACCATTGTTGGTACTAGATGGGTATTCAAAAACAAGCTGGATGAATCTGGTGCGGTAGTCAGAAACAAGGCAAGGCTAGTTGCAAAGGGCTACAGTCAACTTGAAGGTGCTGACTATGATGAAACGTATGCTCCGGTGGCACGAATGGAAGCCATCCGAATCTTCTTAGCATACGCAGCCCACAAAAACGTCAAGGTACACCAAATGGACTTTAAGAGTGCGTTTCTCAATGGGGAATTAAAAGAAGAGGTTTATCTTTAGCAACCTCCAGGCTTTGAAAGTATTGAATTCCCAGACCACTGCTACAAACTTGAAAAAGCAGTCTACGGTCTGAAGCAAGCCCCAAGAGCATGGTACGAGACTCTCTCTGAATTTCTTGTCTCGTCTGGATACAAAAGAGGAGTGATTGATCCTACTTTATTTAGAAAAGCAAATGGTGACCACCTTATGCTTGTACAAATATATGTGGATGATATCATCTTCGGATCGACTGATCAAGGAATGGTGGATGAATTTGCTAAGCTCATGACCAACTAGTTCAAAATGAGCATGAATAGAGAGATTAACTTCTTTCTAGGACTCCAAGTGAAACAAGTTCCGCAAGGGATATTCATTCATCAAGAGAAATACACCACTGAACTGTTAAAGAAATATTCTATGGACAATTGTTCTTCGGCTAAGGTCCCCATGGCCTTCGGATATAAGATCTCTGCTGACCCCTCAGGCGAATCTGTGGATCACAAGACTTATAGAGGTATCATAGGCTCTTTGATATACCTCACCGCAAGCAGGCCAGACATTGTCTTTGCAACAGGTGTATGCGCAAGGTATCAGGCTGACCCAAAAGTGTCACATATGACCGCAGCCAAACATATACTACGGTACTTGAAAGGAAGCAAATCTCTTGGTCTATGGTACCCCGCAGGCAATGACTTCAGCCTGCAAGCATTCACAGATGCGGATCATGCCGGATGCAGACTAGATCGAAAAAGCACTTCAGGAGGATGTCAATTTTTGGGAGGAAGACTCGTCAGCTGGTCCTCAAGGAAACAAAGTTGTGTTTCTCTGTCTACTGCAGAAGCTGAGTATGTGGCCGCAGCCAGTTGTTGTTCTCAAGTCCTTTGGATGAAAACTCAACTATTGGACTACGGGTATAGAATGTTGCGGATACCGATCTATTGTGACTCTGAAAGTGCTATAGCGATTTCTCATAATCCTATTCAGCACTTCAAGACCAAACATATTGAATTACGGTATCACTTCATCAAAGACCACATCCTGAAAGGTAACATTGAACTTATCTTTGTCCATACTCATGAAGAGATTGCTGATGTGTTCACAAAAGCGCTCGACTCCACAAAACTTAACACCTTCCTGCAAATGTTAGGAATGATGAATCCAGACCCGCAATTCTTTTTGAATTGATAGATACCGCAGACCATCCTTGGTCTCCGTTGCAGTTCTAACTGAAAGTTACTTATGATAGATGGTTTTGGTACCGTAATCTATGTACCGCAACCATATATCATACTTATCTTTCATGGGTCCTTATTGTTTGTTATTACTAACTTTTTGTACAAGTGCTCTCCTCAGTTCCTATACTGCAGACATTCATCTGTTCATCCGCAATGACATCTGTTCATCCGTAATGACATCTACTCATCCGCAATAGCAAAGGATCCATCCGCAATGAAGTTTCCATCCGCAATCACATTGATAATTTCTCCACTGTTTCATTAATCCTTGATTCATGGTGTGCCATTTAATGATCCTTCATTAAATAAGAAAACATTAAATAAAAAAACATTCCTTGAGAAACTGTCTCATTCTCCTTTTTGAATAAACCTTGTTTCAGACCTATTTTAGGTATGATGACAAAAAGAACGTTTTTCCATAAACACATCCTTAATCTGTCTTTTCCTCTTACCCAACACGTCCCATCCGTTACAACTTCCTTTCCCCTCACCACACGATCACCTGACGTGATGATGTACGTCTGACTTTTCATTAAATGCAAATCCCTTTTTGGTAAAATCTCAAAACCTTTTTAAACCGTTTCATCTTATGTGGCTGAGATTTAATTTCCAATTCAAAAGCTTCCCCCCAAACGACCTTTTACCTTATCCTTTCCTTTACCTAGGGTAAAAACTGTTACTGTTCCAAGTCATCCCTATATAAACCCTTCTTCTTCCCCAAAATCACTTTACGCTTTCTGAACATTGAATCTTTCCTCTCAAATTCCTACAAAAACTCTGTTTTCTACTCTTTCTCTCAAGATCCTACAATGGTGAAATCTGGTGTATCCAAGAAACAATCCAAGGCATCTGGATCAGTGAACCCTACTGGTTCAAACTCTCCTACGATTGCTTCAAGCAACTTCAGAGTTGTGTTCGAAGATCATCCATCCTACAATGCTCTGATCAAGCTGATGATCAAGTTTTTGAAGAATCACCCCCTGTTTGGCCCCTTCGATGCTTTCACAGACGTTGTCCCAATCTCAACCCTATTCAAATGTGTCTTCTCAACCTATCGCCCACTCGAAAACCCACAAGAAGTTCATCTTAACCTGGTTGACGATTCTTTGGTCATTCTGTCTAAAGAAAAGTTTCTTTCTGCCATTAACCTCCTTGTTCATCCATCCATCAAGATTTTCACCCCATCCATGGCGGACGTTACCTCTGCACTTTACTAAATGGGATATCAGAAGAAGATTAAAGGAATTGGGGAATTCAAGAAAAATCAACTGCCTGCGGTTTGGCAATTTGTTTGCCACTTCGTCATCCACAGTCTATCCGACAGAACCGGAGGCACCGATAATATGAGACTCAAACTTCTGGAGCTGGTGTGGAGCATCTTCACAGGTTATGACGTGAACTATGGGCAGATCCTATGGGACGACTTTCTTCAATACATTTCCAAGGAGAGCCCAAGGGAGAACCCAACCGAACTCACTTTCGGAAGGTTCTGGTCCCTCTGCATTTCAGACCTCCATGCGGATGCTGGGATCAACATGGGCAGTGACATCAATTTCTTTGTCACCAAGGATCTCAAAAGGTACAGTCCCTCATCTGATCAATCTATTTTTGGACCAATTCGAAGACTTCCTACCCACATTCTTTCTACACTTAGTCTTGAGACTGCTGATGTCTCAGACCATATTGAGGCTACAGAAGGTATTGCCCCATACCTTCCTACCCCGCCTCTTCAAAACCCATCCGCAATCATTAACCCTAAAGGTACCACAGTCCCTTCTTCCACTACTCTCTCTAATCTTTCTCAAATAAGAAAGCAATTGGCCTCCAAGAAGAAACAAATAACTCCCAAGAAGGATGCTCCCAAACCAACCGCACCCACCAAGAAACGTAAAATCAAACCAACCGCACCCACACCTGATAGTCATTCTGATGAGGATGCGCAAACAATTGCCATCCTTAAGAAAAGGAAAACCAATACCTCTGGCCAAATGCTTGACCGGACCAATACTGAAGCCTCTCAAAAGGCTCCGGTAGTCCTTGGGGTGGACGCAGACCCATTCAACACCACTATCATTTTCCAATCAGACTCAGAAAGTGAGTCTGATTCACCACATCGTGGAGACTCCCCCCCCCCCAGTTCACTCCCAAGAGGATGGCACTGGTGCACGCCCTAAGGTCTCCAGGGCTTCCCGACTGTATTTCTTTTCTTCTGAGGAGTTGCACTCCATCCTCTTGAACGTAACCCAAACACTTCAAACACCTCCCCAACCGCAGGGCACTTCTTCCGCCCTAGCCAGAACTGAGCCGAGGCCAAACTTGACTACGGGTCAAGGAGACCAAGGAAGCTCAGGAAATCCTACTCTGCTTACATTCGCAGCAAGTGGTTTAGGCACGGTGAGCACAAATGTGCAAGGATCCGTGAACCCGAAGGACACTTTGGTGCGATTCCAAGGATTTGACGGGGATGAATCAAACGACTCATGGTTACGCTACACTCCTGTAACTGAGTCAGAAATCAAGAAATATGCCGCTTTCAGAAGGACATTCCAAGCACGCAAGGAATAACAGATCAAGAAACAACAACAAAAGGAACAAGAAATCCAGTCAGTGGCTAAGTAATAGTAAACGATTGGCAAAAGATAGCAACACTTTACTCATAAATAAACACAACTTTTATTCATCATCAAATGTCAATTACACTTTACATATTTCAAAAATTATCTAACTACTAAAACTAATATCATCCTTCAGCCCTATGCTCCTTGCATGCTGGAGATGCTTAACCCTACCCAGTCCCTTCGTGAGGGGATCTGCCGGGTTCTCATCTGATGATACCCTCTTTGCCACGAGGAGTCCTTCTTCTATACGATGTCTGATGAAATGGTATTTCCTGTCAATGTGTCTGGATCTCCCATGATCCCTTGGTTCCTTTGCTAAGGCAACATCACTTTCACTATCACAGAATATTTCCATAGGCTCCTTAATAGCTGGTACAACTCCAAGATCTCCAATGAAGTTCTTCAGCCATATCGCCTCCTTTGCTGCCTCGCTTGCCGCTATATACTCTGATTCACAAGTTGAATAAGCCAGTGTCTCCTACTTGGAACTTTTCCAAGAGATAGCTGTTGGATTAATGTCTAAGTCCATAACTATATTTGGTATGTACTTGACCCGACCCGTCATGGTCCATTTGGGTTGCACTTCACGGGCACAATTTATATGGATAGACTTTTGAGAATAGTATATTTATGATTTATATTAATATATTATAAGTTCTAATATATTAATATGGAATCATATTATTTAATTAGTATTGATCAAGATTTAATTTAGAATTAATTAAGTGATCAAACAGAACTAATTAAATATGGACTCTTATATATATGGAATGGGCCAAGTTCATTTAGGTTGGGCTAAGCTTTCATGGATGGTCCATGGAGCTTTTAACCCATGGATCCTATGTAAATGAAAGGTCATGGGTATTAGGGTTTACATGGATGTAACCATATTCCTCCATAACATATAAAGGGGTCCATGGCTCACAAAATTGGCACAAGTGTGTGAAAATAAGAGTGGGCCGATTTTAGTGTGCATACATATTCTCTCAAGTTCTTCCAAGGTGTTTTGGTGATTTGTGATTCCATTTGAGGCTTCCACACTATTGGGGCTAAGCTCTTAAAGCTTGAAGACATCAAGCTACATCAAAAGGTATGTTATCTAACTAGAACTTTGTAGTATAGGTGCTTCATAATATGCTAGTTAGGATGAAACCTTGGAATAGTTAATATTTGCATGTATAATAGAGAAAACATAGATCCAAGGTTTATAGGGTTGCATGTACACCATAGGAGTGTTAGAATGCTCAAAACCGAACAGTGGTATCAGAGCAATGAGTTGTTTTCTGTTATATTGATGCAAATGTTTTATTTTCAAAGTTGGAAAAAAAAGGAAAAAAAACATGACGTTAGTCAAATTTTAAGATAATTACTTGTTTTTGTGAAAAACTAATTATTTGTAAAATTTGAATCATTTGCTTTATGAGTTGAATTATGTCAAATTTAGTAAAAGATAAAATGATATGATTATCCATAAGTTATGGATATGAAAAGGTTTTTAAAAAAATTGATTCAAAGTTTTTTATGGAGTTACAAAACTTGGTCTTAATGTTTTAAAGAATTCCATAACTTGTTCTTAAGTTATGGAACACGAAAAGTTTCATCATAAAATAAGTATTTAACTCCATAAGTTATGGAATCCAAAAGTTTTCAAGAATTACAAAACTTGCCCTCAAGTTTTGGAATTTGAGAAAAGTTTTTTTTGAAAAAAAAGAATTGAATTCTAAAACTCTTGGGTTCATAACTTAAACAATTAATTAAATGGTTTTAATTTTGAGTTTAATAATTGGAATTATGATGTTTTGTTGAATAGTTCAAATTAACTCTTATAGACTTTATTAATAGTTAATTAAAGCGTTTAATTAAAAGAGTATTATTAATCCATAAATATATGGTTTGAGTTTAATTAAATTAAAAGTCTAGTTTAATTAATAGATTAAACCACCAAGTATTTTAAATGTCTAAAATACACCCTTATACTATTATAATATTAAAAGTTTAATATATTATATGTATAAGAGCAAGTCGTCTTACCATTAGTAGGCCTCATTCACGAAGCCGATCTATAAGGGGGGTATAAGGTTACTGCCTATAAAATGGCAGTTTAATGGGTGTCCACTCTCACTCACCGCTTCCTTGACCGGTGGAGGGTCGTTAGCCGAACAGGTAGGACAAGGACTATAACTCTCCCTTCATTCTAAGTATAATGATAAATACTAAGTAACTAAACACTTATAAATTCCCAATCTTAGTTACTTAGGAAAATGTGAATAAGGTGCTAATCCATGAAATTACACTTTGCACTTTGTTTAAGCTGTTAGTGGAGCGTGTGTGGTTAACCGGCACACTAACCTGGACTTAACAAGGTAGGCAAAGGGTAACTTAATGTTTATCATAGTATCATTGGAGTGTGTGTGGTTAACCGGCACATCGATTGAGGGGTAAATATTAAGGGTACCAAGTATATTTGCATGGTTACTTCACACCTTGTTTTGTGATCCTCGGCATCCCAGTCACAAAACTTGAAGGGCACACTCGAGATTGAAACATGCCATTGAAAAGTTCAATGAATCTCAAAAGAATCTAGGAGTTTCAAAACCAATTAAAACCTAATAATACATTTCGTTTATCTTGGTGGAAATTGGTGAATCGTCATTCACCTACCTTCAAATATTTTATAGCTTGGATTACGGCATCCCTCTTCCGAGTTATAAAATAGTTTGTTGGGTCCTAGCCTTAATATATCATATTGGGTGTTATATTAAGGACTTAAATCAACTTTACGTGAATTTCTCCCATTGTTGATGTCTGGTTTAGACAATAATGATCTTCCCAAACCAAGCTTTCCTAATGAATATGACTTCCCGAGTTTGGCTCATGGAAGTCATACTTCTCTTCCTCCACCTCCTCCAATTATTCTCCCTAACCCACAAGTTCAAGGTCACTCAAGCCCTAATGGCAAGCAAGGTCTATGTGTGATCACATCTTAGAGATGAAGTCACATATTGACAAGCCGGGAGAGTTGGGTGTCAAAATCTTGAGAAAGTTAGATGTTCAATCACTTTCTAAGTCACATAGTGAGTTCCTTTGGGACTACTATGAAACAGACTATGACATGAACCTTAATAATCATATCTATTTGCTTGGTGCTGCTGAATCAGCAATGATTTGGAACGATAGTAAAGAAAATTTGATTAGAAGATCAACTTCCCAAAAACTTTATGGACAGTGACAATGGTGACACTGGAAATCCAAAAAAAGCATTCTCTTCCCAATGGAAAGGGATTGGCCATAGTCAACCCGGTTGACCAAATGGTAAAGAGAAAGGCTAAGTCTGAGATAGTCCCATTACCAAAGGGTCCATATGTTTTATTTGCCAAAGGAAGGGGCGTTGATTGCAAAGCTGCCAAATTTACCTAAGTATGTTAAAGTCAATAAGTTTGACTCTACATCAGGTAGAACCCATTATCTAACTCTGTTAAGTTCTATTCTGAGATCCTCATTACATGATGTGACTGGGTCACATGTTGATGTTTTAAGAATCAAAGAATAGAGAGAAATCTTAAAGGAAGTATATGCTGATTCTGATCGCGAAGGTGGATTTCGATCGCATCAGAATTTTGAGCAGTTGCTTAAGAAGTTATGATATATTGCTAAGGAATAGATAACAACAATTTTCCACGTGGATTGTAAGGATAAGTTTTTCCGCAAAGTTTTAAAATAAAAGAAAATTGTTTAATTTTATTTATTTGAAGTATCCTTACAATGACATTTGTGGAAAATTATTGCTTATATGATTCCACTGACATCAATATTGGAAAATGGATTTGATTCTTTCATTTGTGGTAGTGTCTAAATTTACCAAATCAGGAAAGTTCCTCATCACCCAAGTTTCAATTGGACCGAAACTTGGAATCATGCAAGTTGAATAGTATGATGAATGAGAACTTTCAAGCATTGGAAAATCAAGACTAATTACTTGTTCACAGGGATGTGTGAGTCAAGTAAAGGACTAAAGGGATCGAGTACACATTCTTGTGCACTGGTCATGTCCACCACAAAGCTCGTTAAGACTATTTGATTTACTAAAGTTAAGTAAATATGGTTATACTTACAAGTTTAAGTATAATTCTGAAACATTGGAAAAGTCTCAATGTATGTCAGAACGAATGGGAAAAATCAAATTAGGCAGAAAGATAAAAGTTTCTCACATCTGAAAAGATGGGAGAGTACTTTAGTATCATGTTTTGTGATCATCTTAATGATTTAAGAACTACATCACAATTGGTCTTCTAAGGACATCTTAGTGCATTCTTATGACTAAGAAGAGGAGTCATGAATTGTTGAAATGGTTAAATCAAGAAGATGAGTCATACTTCGTTTCAAAACAAGTCTTAGAGTCATACTCCAAGACTATAAGTTGAGTGACATATCTTAAAGAAAGGTTTATAACACTTGTCAAATGTAAGAGTAAAAGTGTCCTACTCTTGTACATTTGAAGTTGGTAAGTTGTGATGTTTTGGATTAAACAAAGACCAACTAAGGCCAATTGTGTGAAGTGTTTGTCGTGATAAAGAATCCTTACTATCCCTTGAATATTTGACAAGAGAGTCTTATATGTCAAGAGGACAGTGGGAGTCTTAAAGGTCTTGAAAGTCTCAAGAACTAATCAAGAGTAAAACTTGAGGTTCTTCACTAGCACACGACTTGAGGTTTATAACCTATTCTGTTGACATACTTCTATTTCTGTGCCCATTCCACTTAAAGTTGGTTTTGCATATGAGTTCTTAGAGTTCTCAATTGGTTGCATAACAACTTGGAAGCAATGGCAGGCTCTTGTACTGCCAGGTGGCAAGAAATTAAGATTTAGTTCAGTCCATATGAGTTTGGATTTGTCACTAACCTTGTCTTGTGATTATGGTTTTGACAGATTCACATGGATAAGAACACATAAACCATAAAATCTAAGGGTCATAAGGTTTCTCTCCGATTCATGAAAATGATGGTGAGGAAACACTTCCACCAAGTAGATTTGAAGCAGATGGCAAAAGGTCAACAATTGAGACTATGATTACGGCATCCCTTTTCATAGATCTGAAATTGTTTAGACACACATGCATGCTATCTAAGGAAAGGTGTATGATTTTGATAAAGTTTTATCTAAGCATCTCGTATCAGAAATCTGAACTTTGGTAAGAAAGTCAATAAAGTATTGATTTCTAGAAGTCCAGCTGATTTCTGAGTACATGTCAAAGCTAGTGGGAGCATAAGTGTTATGCTAATAATCATCATGTTAGTGGGAGCATGATAATTATTGTTAGTTTTGCAAGTTAGCAATGTTCATTATAGAAAACAAAAGTTTCAATTCGTGAGGCTGCAAGGATTGAAAAAATTGTTTTGCTATAATTAAGGGAGAGGATATACTTCATTTCAGTTCTAAAGGCTTAGATTGAGACCTTAATCATCTTTAGTCAAGAATATATATATGAATTTCATGTTGGATTGGTTCAACTTAAGGAAATTCTATATATTGCGCTCTCAAAATTCGATTATGATTACGGCATCCCTCTTCATAGTCAAATTTTGAAAACATGGCAAATAAAAATATTGTAGCAAAAGACTGGTCTAGAATCATGTCTTTATGTTAGACATCATGAATCGTGTACCATTTGCTTTGGGTACAGGATCGATTGCATGTGCTATAATATTTGTCATTTCTAAATTTTTCCAAATGCCCAGATGCATTAAGAAGGGAAAAGGTCTAGACTGGTCTAGAATCATGTCTTTATGCGAGACATCATGAATCGTGTACCATTTGCTTTGGGTACAGGATCGATTGCATGTGCTATAATATTTGTCATTTCTAAATTTTTCCAAATGCAAGAGGCATTAAGAAGGGAAAAAGGTCTAGAATTGGATATGACTAAAATGATTAAGCAATTGTCGAGGACAATCTGAGGTTTACCAAAGATTGGTTGCTCAGGGACAGTTGGAAGTATAGTGCTAATTTTGGAAGGACCATATTGACATATTCTGAAAAGAGGCATCTCTTATTCAAAAGTGATAGTCAAAATGAGAATATGGAGTTGTCTCCATAGGTGGAAGTTATCTGTGTAAGAATAGAAAACTTAATGCAAGAAGCATGTCCAAAGCAATGTACTTTGAATATGAGACTTAGTTTCCATGGAGTTGATCTCCATTGGAATACCTTATAATGACTGTTGACAAGTCTTTGTGACTTTGTACATATTCATTACAGGTGGGTCAGTGCATATAAGTTTAAAATCTAAACAGATTTCGATAAATGATAGGAATTTGAAATTCTCACATTTTTCGATAAGGATTTGGGAGTGTGAAATTAGAATCATTGAAATTATGTTCAATTGGTTTATTTCACAAAGTAAGGATCATAGACAAACATAGAGTGCATACTTGGTGTATGGCAAAGCTATTGTTTTAGAAAAACATAGTGTACATGCTTGGAGCATGGGACAACTAGTGTTTTTAATTCAAGTATAAAGTTGATAAAACCGAAACAATGAATAATGAGTAATCAGTATGGTGATAAATAAAAGTGTTTATTTATATTCATAGGGTTTGATACCATATTTGATTCATTTTCTTCTTGTGTTTCACTTTGCATGTTTTGACTTCCAGAATAACTAAGTCGCTCTTCCTGAATGATTAAGTTATTCAAACCATCCACAGTCGGTCATATGTTGGAAGTAGATATGAATCAAGACTGTCATGGGTTGGTTTGTAGAGGTCCAAGTTGGTGGACAAAGTGGTGCTACAACACTCATGAGTGCTCATAAGTTCTGAGTATTGGATTCAACCCGCGCTCATTTGAATCACTTCATGGATTTTATCACGAGTGATCATGAGACGATAATATATTATATTCTTCAAACCTAGAGATATGAGTTGTTACTATGAGTTGGTTATACATTGATTGCACGAAAACGCATTTGGTAACTCGATGTTATAAAACGTGCCTTTGTGTATGATTCAACAAGTAGTAGAACAAGCCATATGAGTCGAAGTTTATCCATTCCTTTTACCTTCGGGATAAAAGCGATATCTGTGGGCCCCTCGATGATTTAGCGATGACACATGTGAGTGCTTGGCCAAGCCAGGACTGATTTGATTTGTTCAATCAGTCAGTCATCATAAATCGAAAATCGGGAAACAACAAATGGACAGAGAGAATGATTATAATCCATGTCTCAGTCCATATGATATCTAGAATGGAGGAATATATGATCCCTTATCTAATGGACAAGTCATTGACAAGGTCAGAGTTCGACAGCGGATTTAAGAGCTACGATTGCCAGTTAGGTTTTGAAGTCATACTCAATAATAGTTTTAGACTTATCCAAGTGGGAGACTGTTGGATTAATGTCTAAGTCCATAACTATATTTGGTATGTACTTGACCCGACCCGGCATGGTCCATTTGGGTTGCACTTCACCGGCACAATTTATATGGATAGTCTTTTGAGAATAGTATATTTATGATTTATATTAATATATTATAAGTTCTAATATATTAATATGGAATCATATTATTTAATTAGTATTGATCAAGAATTAATTTAGAATTAATTAAGTGATCAAAAAGAACTAATTAAATATGGACTCTTATATATATGGAATGGGCCAAGTTCATTTAGGTTGGGCTAAGCTTTCATGGATGGTCCATGGAGCTTTTAACCCATGGATCCTATGTAAATGAAAGGTCATGGGTATTAGGGTTTACATGGATGTAACCCTAATCCTCCATAATATATAAAGGGGTCCATGGCTCACAAACTTGGCACAAGTGTGTGAAAATAAGAGTAGGATGATTTTAGTGTGCATACATATTCTCTCAAGTTCTTCCAAGGTGTTTTGGTGATTTGTGATTCCATTTGAGGCTTCCACACTATTGGGGCTAAGCTCTTAAAGCTTGAAGACATCAAGCTACATCAAAAGGTATATCATCTAACTAGAACTTTGTAGTATAGGTGCTTCATAAGATGCTAGTTAGGATGAAACCTTGGAATAGTTAATATTTGCATGTATAATAGAGAAAACATAGATCCAAGGTTTATAGGGTTGCATGTACACCATAGGAGTGTTAGAATGCTCAAAACCCAACAATAGCTCCTCTGTTTAAGTTAAAGATTCCTTTTACCTTCGGGATAAAAGCAATATCTGTGGGCCCCTCGATGATTTAGCGATGACACATGTGAGTGCTTGGCCAAGCCATGACTGATTTGATTTGTTCAATCAGTCAGTCATCATAAATCGAAAATCGGGAAACAACAAATGGACAGAGAGAATGATTATAATCCATGTCTCAGTCCATATGATATCTAGAATGGAGGAATATATGATCCCTTATCTAATGGACAAGTCATTGACAAGGTCAGAGTTCGACAGCGGATTTAAGAGCTACGATTGCCAGTTAGGTTTTGAAGTCATACTCAATAATAGTTTTAGACTTATCCAAGTGGGAGACTGTTGGATTAATGTCTAAGTCCATAACTATATTTGGTATGTACTTGACCCGACCCGGCATGGTCCATTTGGGTTGCACTTCACCGGCACAATTTATATGGATAGTCTTTTGAGAATAGTATATTTATGATTTATATTAATATATTATAAGTTCTAATATATTAATATGGAATCATATTATTTAATTAGTATTGATCAAGAATTAATTTAGAATTAATTAAGTGATCAAAAAGAACTAATTAAATATGGACTCTTATATATATGGAATGGGCCAAGTTCATTTAGGTTGGGCTAAGCTTTCATGGATGGTCCATGGAGCTTTTAACCCATGGATCCTATGTAAATGAAAGGTCATGGGTATTAGGGTTTACATGGATGTAACCCTAATCCTCCATAATATATAAAGGGGTCCATGGCTCACAAACTTGGCACAAGTGTGTGAAAATAAGAGTAGGATGATTTTAGTGTGCATACATATTCTCTCAAGTTCTTCCAAGGTGTTTTGGTGATTTGTGATTCCATTTGAGGCTTCCACACTATTGGGGCTAAGCTCTTAAAGCTTGAAGACATCAAGCTACATCAAAAGGTATATCATCTAACTAGAACTTTGTAGTATAGGTGCTTCATAAGATGCTAGTTAGGATGAAACCTTGGAATAGTTAATATTTGCATGTATAATAGAGAAAACATAGATCCAAGGTTTATAGGGTTGCATGTACACCATAGGAGTGTTAGAATGCTCAAAACCCAACAATAGCTCCTCTGTTTAAGTTAAAGATTCCTTTTACCTTCGGGATAAAAGCAATATCTGTGGGCCCCTCGATGATTTAGCGATGACACATGTGAGTGCTTGGCCAAGCCATGACTGATTTGATTTGTTCAATCAGTCAGTCATCATAAATCGAAAATCGGGAAACAACAAATGGACAGAGAGAATGATTATAATCCATGTCTCAGTCCATATGATATCTAGAATGGAGGAATATATGATCCCTTATCTAATGGACAAGTCATTGACAAGGTCAGAGTTCGACAGCGGCTTTAAGAGCTACGATTTCCAGTTAGGTTTTGAATTCATACTCAATAATAGTTTTAGACTTATCCAAGTGGGAGACTGTTGGATTAATGTCTAAGTCCATAACTATATTTGGTATGTACTTGACCCGACCCGGCATGGTCCATTTGGGTTGCACTTCACCGGCACAATTTATATGGATAGTCTTTTGAGAATAGTATATTTATGATTTATATTAATATATTATAAGTTCTAATATATTAATATGGAATCATATTATTTAATTAGTATTGATCAAGAATTAATTTAGAATTAATTAAGTGATCAAAAAGAACTAATTAAATATGGACTGTTATATATGTGGAATGGGCCAAGTTCATTTAGGTTGGGCTAAGCTTTCATGGATGGTCCATAGAGCTTTTAACCCATGGATCCTATGTAAATGAAAGGTCATGGGTATTAGGGTTTACATGGATGTAACCCTAATCCTCCATAATATATAAAGGGGTCCATGGCTCACAAACTTGGCACAAGTGTGTGAAAATAAGAGTGGGACGATTTTAGTGTGCATACATATTCTCTCAAGTTCTTCCAAGGTGTTTTGGTGATTTGTGATTCCATTTGAGGCTTCCACACTATTGGGGCTAAGCTCTTAAAGCTTGAAGACATCAAGCTACATCAAAAGGTATATCATCTAACTAGAACTTTGTAGTATAGGTGCTTCATAATATGCTAGTTAGGATGAAACCTTGGAATAGTTAATATTTGCATGTATAATAGAGAAAACATAGATCCAAGGTTTATAGGGTTGCATGTACACCATAGGAGTGTTAGAATGCTCAAAACCCAACAATAGCTCCTCCGTTTAAGTTAAAGACCCAGCCCGACTGAGAGCGGAAATTATCCCTATCAGTCTGGAAGCTAGCATCACTATACCTCAAGTCATCACTCCCACCAAGGGTAAGGAACCAGTCCTTAGTCATTCGCAGGTACTTGAGAATGTTCTTTATCGCAGTCCAGTGAGCCTTACCAGGGTTCCCCTGATACCTGCTAACCATGCTCAAAGCAAAGGCTACATCAGGACGAGTGCAGGTCATAGCATACATGATCGAGCCTACTGCAGAAGCATAAGGTACTCGACTCATTTCTGCTATCTCAACCTCGGTACTCGGGCTCTGAGTCTTACTCAATCTAGCGTTACTCTAGATGGGTAACTCTCCTTTCTTTGAATCTGGCATGCTGAACCTCTTCAGCACCTTCTCCAAGTATGTACTCTGACTAAGACCAATTAGTCTTTTACTCCGATCTCTCAGAATCTTTATCCCTAGAATATAGGAAGCTTCTCATAGGTCTTTCATAGCGAAACACTTCCCGAGCCAGGAGTTCACTTCCTGCAAGGTCGGGATGTCATTTCCTATGAGTAGTATGTAATCCACATACAGTACCAAAAAGCTTACTATACTCCCACTAGCCTTGACATATACACAAGATTCATCTTCACTCCTCGAAAAGCCAAACTCTTTGACTTTCTCATCAAAGCAAAGATTCCATCTGCGAGGTGCTTGCTTTAATCCATAAATGGATTTCTCAAGCTTACACACTCTATTAGGGTATTCTGTACATACAAAACCCTCTGGCTAATTCATGTAAACATCCTCATCCAATTTTCCATTAAGGAAAGCAGTTTTGACATCCATTTGCCATATTTCATAGTCATGAAATGCAGCTATGGCTAACAATACTCTAATAGACTTAATCTTGGCCACCGGTGAAAAGGTCTCATCATAATCAACTCCCGGAGTTTGAGAAAAGCCCTTTGCAACCAATCGTGCCTTATAAGTGTGTACATTACCATCCATGTCGGTCTTCTTCTTGAAGATCCATTTGCACCCTACTGTCTTACGACCTGGTACATTGTCAACCAAGTCCCAGACCTGATTGTCATAAATGGACTGTATCTCGCTGTCCATTGCCTCTTTCCATTTAACAGACTCGGGGCCTGCCATGGCTTCCGCATAGCTGTTAGGTTCATCTAGACTTACCAGTGTTCCGTCACTGATAAGTGTATCACCTTTCGCAGTAATATGGAAACCATAGTAGTGCTCAGGTGCATTCCTAACCCTTGTGGAACGCCTCAGAGGTATAGATTCATCAATTGGATCAACATGAGTTTCCTCCTCAAGTTGACTGCTAGGGTTTGAGGTTCCTTCACCACTTGACTCTTGAATTTCTTCAAGGTCAATTTGCATCCCACTTTTTCCTTGGCTTATGAACTCTCTTTCTTGAAAGACACCCTCCTTGCTATAAAGACCACATTCTCACTAGGTCTGTAGAAGAGGTAACCAAAGGATTTCTCTGGGTCGCCGATGAAAATACACCTCTCACTTCGAGGTTCGAGCTTGTCGTGAGTCTCGTGTCTCACGAAAGCCTCGCAACCCCAAATCTTGATGTGGGCTAGACTAGGAACTTTTCCAGTCCACATCTCGTGAGGTGTTATGGCAACCTTCTTTGTAGGGACTAGATTAAGGATATGGGCGGCAATCTCTAAGGCATACCCCCAAAATGAGATTGGTAGCGTATCTCGACTCATCATGGAACGAACCATGTCCAACAAGGTTCGATTACACCTCTCAGCTACACCATTCAACTGTGGTGTCCTGGGAGGTTTCAATTGTGAGACAACCCCACATTCCCTCAGATAGTCGAGGAAGTCAGTACTAAGATACTCACCACCACGATCGGATCGAAGCATCTTAATGTTCCTGCCCAATTGATTCTCGACTTCCTGTTTAAACTCTTTAAACCTTTCGAAAGTCTCTGACTTATGCTTGATTTAGTATACATATCCATATCTACTATAATCATCTGTAAAAGTCACATAATAACGATTAGCATCCCTTGTGGCAGTTTTGAAGGGTCCACACACATCCGTGTGCACTAGATCCAACAAACCTTCACCCCTAGCACAAGAACCTGTGAAGGGTGACTTTGTCATTTTTCCAAGTAAGCATGATTCACAACTATCATCTGACTTTAGGTCAAATGATTCCAAAACTCCATCCTTTTGGAGTTGGCCTATGCGTTTCTTGCTTACATGTCCAAGACGACAATGCCATAATGATGCTTTATCCAAGTTATTATCATTAGTAGAATCAATACACAAAACATTATTAAACAAAGAATTTATTCCACCAATTTCATTATCAAAAGAAAAGGTAAAACCTTGTTTGTACAAAGCATGAAAGGAAATAACATTTCTTGCCATTTCTGGCAAATAACAACATTTATTCAAATCTAAAGTAAACCCACTACTTCGCAACAAAGTATAAACTCCAATCTTGGTGACAGGTGAAACTTTCCTATTCCCCATGATCAAGTTTATCTTTCCATGCTCCACATTCTCACTTCTTCTTAGTCCCTGCAAATCAGAACAAATATGAATACCGAAACCAGTATCAAGGACCCAAGAGTTAGAATAGGGTGAGTTATTAGATAAGATAGTGTAAATACCTGCATGGTTGGGTTTCACTTTCCCATCCTTCAAGTCTTGCTGGTACTTTGGGTAGTTCTGCTTCCAGTGCGCCTTTTCGTGGCAATAGAAGCATTCAGCCTCTTTGGGATCAGAAGAAGGTGCAACGAAACCTTTCTTGGTTCCGTTCGAAGAGGAACCATCAAGGGTCTTACCCTTGGTACCCTTCGTAGGGTTCTTCCTCTTCTTCCCTCTACCTTTCCCGATTGCCAGGACAGGTGCTGAGTTTGGAGTAGTAGTAGGAGTGGTCACAACCGACTTACCTTTAATACCTGATTCTGCGGTCTTAAGGAGTCCTTGAAGTTTGCTAAGTGTAACTTCCTCCTTGTTCATGTGGTATGTCATGCGGAATTGATCATAACACGAAGGTAAGGAGTGCAAAATGATATCTATTGCTAACTCCTCTGGGAAGTTCACATTCAACTTCATCAATCGGTCCACAAACCTTTGCATTTTCTGTATGTGGCCCGTGATGGGTTCACCATCTTTCATTCGGGTTGTGATCATAGAGGAGATGATTTAATATCGCTCTTGACGAGCACTCTGATGGTAGCGGTCCATCAAATCCTGGTGCATCTCAAAAGGATAGTAGTCCTCATAGGAATTTTGGAGCTCGGCTGTCATAGTGGCCATCATGATGCAAGCCACTTTTGTAGCATCTCTTTCATGTGCCTCATATTCAGCAAACTCCTCAGGAGTAGCAGTTGGCTCAGGTACCTTAAGCTCCTTGTCAAGAACATATTCCTGTTGGAGAAGGTGTCTAAGTCCATAACTATTTCTGGTATGTACTTGACCCGACCCGGCATGGTCCATTTGGGTTGCATGGCACCATGCAATTGGATAAACTAAAATGAGAGAAATAACACTTATGGTTTATTAATATATTATAAGTTCTAATATATTAATAATATTATTTAATTAGTTTGATCAAGAATTAATTTAGAATTAATTAAGTGATCAAAAGATAACTAATTAAATATATGGGTAGATTATGTAAATCTTCCATATCTTATATAGTGGGCTAAGAGGCTCCATGGATTATCAAGTTGGGTTCCACCCATATGATGCTCCATGGATGCTCCATGGGAGTTACAAACCCATGGGTCATGGAAATGAAGAGTCATGACACATTAGGGTTTACATGGTGTAACCCTAGATGTGTCAACACTATATAAGAAACCCATTCTCCACCAAAATCGGCTACACATAAGAAACAAGAGGGCTAGGCCGATTTTAGAAGCGTGTATTCTCTCTAAAGTCATTCCAAAGGCATTTGGTGTTGTGTGAAGCATTTGAGGCATCACACTTGAGGTGCTAGGCTCACAAGGTTTCAAGGGTCATAAGCAACAACAAGGTAAGTTATTCTATCTTTCATGCAAGTTAAAATTTGTTCCCCATGTATGCTAGATAGGAATATAACCTTGGAATTCAACTTTGCATGATAATTAGACAAACATAGATCCAAGGTTATTAGGGTTGCATGTACACTTAGGAAGTGTTAGAATGCTCAAAACCCATCAGTGGTATCAGAGCCTAGGTTTGTTTGTTGTTGTTTTTTTTTTTGTGTGCAAACTGCTTGAAAAAAAATCGTTTTTCTGTTTTCTGCTCGTATGAAAGTTTGCACATTTGTTGCTGGAAATGGACTATAAACATTACCCTAAACTGTTTTGATGTTTTAAAGCTTGTTTTAGATGGTGTAATGTTTATGCTAATCCATTTACAATGGCAATTATTAAAATTACAAGTTTTTTTTAAGTGTAATTTTTGATTCTTGAAAGTGTTCATATTCATGTTCTTGAACTTATGAAGATTAGATGATCATAGGAATTGTTTGTAACCTTCATGGTAGTTTAATTCATGATCATAATGTGTTTTAATGGAGTCCATAACTTGTTCTCAAGTTATTGAAAACCAAAAGTCTCACTTTTATAAAAGCCATTAAAAGAACACAAGAGGTATAAAAATGAAGAGTCTTCATTTTTATTACTCAATTAATTCATAAGTTATAAGAAATGAAAAGTTTTGGAAGTTTACAAAACTTGCCCTCAAGTTTTGGAACATGTAATGTCTTGATTAAAACTTTAGTTCCAACCCTTAGAATTTTAAAAAGTTAAAATTCAACCCTTATACTTTATAATATTATAAGTTACTAATATATATATGTATAACGTCAAGTCGTCTTACCGCTAGTATGCCTCATTCACGAAGCCGGTCTATAAGGGGGGTATAAGGTTGTTGCCTATAAAATGGCAACTTAATGGGTGTCCACTCTCACCCACCGCTTCCTTGATCGATGGAGGGTCGTTAGCCGAACGGGTAGGACAAGGACTTATAAATTCTCATTAAAAGTATGATGAATATTATAAAGTAACTAAAGGCTTTTATTAAATTCCCAATCTTAGTTACTTTAGGAAAATGTGAATAAGGTGCTAATCCATGAAATTACACTTTACACTTTGTTTAAGTCGTTAGTGGAGCTCGTGTGGTTAACCGGCACACTAACTTGGACTTAATAAGGTAAGTAAAGGGTGACTTAAAGTTTATTATAGGTCGGTGGAGCTCGTGTGGTTAACCGGCACATCGATTGAGTAATAAACATTGAGTGTACCAAGTGATTTGCATGGTTACTTCACACCTCGTTTTGTGATCCTCGGTATCCCAGTCACAAAACTTGGAGGGCACACTCGAGATTGAAACATGCCTTTGAAAAGTTCATTGAATCTCAAAAGAATCTAGGAATTTCTAAGAACCAATTAAAAACCTAATATCTATATTTTGTTTTTCATGGTGGAAATTGGTGAATCGCCATTCACCTACCTTTCAAATATGTTATAGCTTGGATTACGGCATACCTCTTCTAAGTTATAATATATTGTGATTGGATTCTAGCCTTAATATTACATTTGGGTGTTTTATTAAGGACTCTCTTAATATCTAAACTAATCTTGTTCTCTTCTTTCAGATGTCTTCAAACAATGCTGCTTCTGGCTCTAATCCTAATGGCTCCTTTACCCTTATGAACTTGTGTGGGAAAGTCACTTTTGATGGATCCAACTTCAATGAATGGATCAGAAACATCAGGATGATTACCCGGTACGAGGACAAAGAATATGTCCTTGGCAAGGAGCTTAGGGAGATTGATGAGACCACTGCAACTCCCCAGGAGATCGCTGACTTCCGGGCACATGAAAGGGATGCTACAAAAGTGGCATGCATCATGTTGGCCACCATGACAGCGGAACTCCAAAAGTCCTATGAGGACTTCTACCCTTTTGAAATGCACCAAGATCTGATGGAAAGATACCATCAAAGTGCATGACAAGAGAGGTATGAAATCATATGCTCTATCATAACAACCATGATGAAGGACGGGGAATCCGTCACGAGCCACATGCAGAAAATGCAAAGGTATGTGGATCGGTTGCTGAAGCTTAATGTGAACTTCCCTGAGGAGCTTGCAATAGATATCATTTTGCACTCCTTACCATCGTGCTATGATCAATTCCGCATGACATATCACATGAATAAGGAAGAGGTCACACCCAGCAAACTTCAGGGACTCCTCAAGACCGCAGAAACAGGTCTTAAGGGTAAGTCGGTTGTTAACACTCCTACTCCAAACTCCGCCCCGGTTTTGGCAATCGGGAAAGGTAGAGGGAAGAAGAGGAAGAGCTCTTCGAAGGGTACCAAGGCTAGGACCCTTGATGGCTCTTCTTCAAGTGGAAGCAAGAAAGGTTTTGTCACTCCTTCTTCTGACCCTAAAGAGGCTGAATGCTTCTATTGCCATGAAAAGTCACATTGGAAGCGGAACTGCCCAAAGTACCAACAAGATGTGAAGGATGGGAAAGTTAAACCCAACCATGCAGGTATTTACACTATCTTATCTAATAACTCACCCCATTCTAACTCTTGGGTCCTTGATACCGGTTGTGGTATTCATATATGTTCTTATTTGCAGGGACTAAGAAGAATTGAGAATGTGGAGCATGGAAGAATAAACTTAATCATGGGGAATAGAAAAGCTTTACCTGTCACCAAGATTGGAGTTTATACATTATCGCTAAGTACTGGGTTTAGTTTAGATTTGAATAAATGTTGTTATTCGCCAGAAATGGCAAGAAATATTATTTCCTTTCATGCATTGTATAAACAAGGTTTCACCTTTTCATTTGATAATGAAGTTGGTTCGATTAATGCTTTCTTTAATAATGTTCTTTATTTTAAAGCATTACCTTGTGATGGTGTGTATGAAACTGTATCTGTGGTTGATAACTTAGGAAATAATGTATTGTGTATTGATTATGTTAATGATAATAACTTGGATAAAGCATCATTATGGCATTGTCGTCTTGGACATATAAGCAAGAAACGCATAGGCCAACTCCAAACAGATGGAGTATTGGAGTCATTTGACCTAAAGTCAGATGATAGTTGCGAATCATGCTTACTTGGAAAAATGACAAAGTCACCCTTCACAGGTTCTTATGAGAGGGGTGAAGGTTTGTTGGATCTTATACACACGGATGTGTGTGGGCCCTTTAAACATGCCACAAGGGATGCTAATCGTTATTATTTGACTTTTACTGATGATTACAGTAGATATGGATATGTCTACTTAATCAAGCATAAGTCAGAGACTTTTGAGACGTTTAAAGAGTTTAAACAGGAAGTCGAGAATCAATTGGGAAGGAACATTACGATGCTTCGATCCGATCAAGGTGGTGAGTATCTTAGTTTAGAGTTCCTCGACTATCTTAAGGAATGTGGGATTGTCTCACAATTGACACCTCCCAGGACACCGCAGTTGAATGGTGTAGCTGAGAGGCGTAATCGAACATTGTTGGATATGGTTCGTTCCATGATGAGTCCAGCTTCGCTACCAATCTCATTTTGGGGGTATGCCTTAGAGACTGCCGCCCATATCCTTAATCTAGTTCCTACAAAGAAAGTTGCCAAAACTCCTCATGAGATATGGACTGGTAAAGTACCCAAACTAGACCACATTAAGATTTGGGGTTGCGAGTCTTTCGTAAGACGCGAGACTCATGATAAGCTCGAACCTCGAAGTGAGAGGTGTATTTGTTGGATTAATGTCTAAGTCCATAACTATAATTGGTAAGACTTGACCCGACCCGGCATGGTCCATTTGGGTTGCATGGCATCATGCATTTGGATAGACTATAATGAGAGAAATAACACTTAAGGTTGGTTAATATATTATAAGTTCTAATATATTAATAAGGTTATTTAATTAGTATTGATCAAGAATTAATTTGGAATTAATTAAGTGATCAAAAGGAGACTAATTAAATATATGGGTTGATTGTGTAAATCATTCATTCTTATATATGTGGGCTTGTGATCCAAGATTTCTTATGTTGGACTAGGTCCATGGGGTGACCCATGGATACTCCATGGAGGTTAAAATCCATGGAGCATAAGGAATGGGTAAAGTTATGAGTTACATGGTGTAACCCTAATAGCCACCATATAAAAGAATCCCATGGCTCAAGAAATCGTGCACTAATGTGTGAATATGAGGGCTAGACGATTTCAAGGAGTGTTCAAGTTTCTCTCAAGTTATTCCAAGTGTATTTGGTGTTGTGTGAACCATTTGAGGTGTCACACTTGGGGCACTAGGCACTCAAGCTTCATGAAGACATTCTACATCAAAGAGGTATGTATTCTATCTTGTTATATTTATTATTTTGTATGCTAGATTAGGATAATACCTTGGATGTCATAATTGTATGTATAATAGAGAAAACATAGATCCAAGGTATTTAGGGTTACATGTACACTTAGGAGTGTTAGAATGCTCATAACTCAACAGTGGTATCAGAGCCTAGGCTTGTTTTCTTGTTATACTTGCAAAAGTAGCTGAAAAATCGAGTTGGATGCATATATTCGATTGTTTTGGCTGGAGTTGGACTAGGAACATTACCCTAAGGTGTTTTTGGACTTATAAACTTGTTTTTGATGTGGTAATGTTCATGCTAATCCAATTTCTAAGATAATTGTCATAATTTCAAGATTTGTATTAGTTTGTATGTTCATGTTAATTTCTTGAAGATTGATGATTTGAATTATCTTGTTCTTATGAGGTTCTTAGATTAATAGAAAAGTTGTGTGAAATAGTTGTTTTCAATCCATTTTAATCTAAGAGTTGATTCCAAAGTGTGTTTTTGTAACTTGTCCTCAAGTTATATGAAAAGTCACATTTAAGAATCATAAAACTCATAAAAGTTGGCAAAGGTTACAAAATGAAGAGTCTAGTTCTAATTAAATGGTTTTATGACTCCATAACTTGTCCTCAAGTTATGGAGGTTCAAGAGTCTCTTCATTAAATTAAAAAAAAAGTGTAACCTTAATTAGTACCATAAGTTACAATAAAAAAAGTTATTTTTTTTATTAATTAGTTTAAAGTCTTCCATAACTTGTCCTCAAGTTATGGAACTTGAAGAGTTTTTTTTTTAATTAAAACTACTTTAAACTCATAAGTTATGGAATTAATTAGTTTTGAATAGTTTCAAAACTTGCCCTCCAGTTTTGGAATTTGAAAAGTTTTCACTTATGAATACTTTAATTCCAAGTTAGCCCTTAGAATTTTAAAAGTTAAAATTCAACCCTTATACTTTATAATATTATAAGTTAATAATATTTATATATATGTATAAGAGTAAAGTCAGTCTTACCGTTAGTAGGCCTCATTCACGAAGCCGGTCTATAAGGGGGGGGGTATAAGGTTACTGCCTATAAAATGGCAGTTTAATGGGTGTCCACTCTCAGCCACCGCTTCCTTGACTGGTGGAGGGTCGTTAGCCGAACGGGTAGGACAAGGACTATAATTCTCCTTTCATTAAAAGTATTAATGATAAATACTAAGTAACTAAACTCTTATTAATACCCAATCTTAGTTACTTAGGAAAATGTGAATTTGGTGCTAACCCATGAAATTACACTTTGCACTTTGCTTAAGTCGTTAGTGGAGCGTGTGTGGTTAACCGGCACACTAACCTGGACTTAACAAGGTAGGCAAAGGGTAAGTTAATATTTATCATAGTATCGGTGGAGCGTGTGAGGTTAACCGGCACACTGATTAAGGGGTAAATATTAAGGGTACCAAGTATATTTGAATGGTTATTCACACCTTGTTTTGTGATCCTCGGCATCCCAGTCACAAAACCTGAAGGGCACACTCGAGATTGAAACATGCCTTTGAACAGTTCAATGAATCTCAAAGATCTAGGACTTTCAAATCCAATTAAAACCTAATAAATTATTTCGTTTTTCATGGTGGAAATTGGTGAATCGTCATTCACCTACCTTCAAATATTTTATAGCTTGGATTACGGCATCCCTCTTCTAAGTTATAAAATAGTTTGTTGGGTCCTAGCCTTAATATTTCATATTGGGTGTCATATTAAGGACTTTAAATCAACTATCTTGAATATCTCCCAAAAAGATGTCTGGTCTAGACATTTATGATCTTCCCAAATCTCTTGAAACAAGCTTTCCTAAATGAAGATGATGTCCCATGGATATCATACTTCTTTCACCTCCTCCAATTATTCTCCCTAACCCACAAGTTCCTAAAAAGTTTAAGGTCACTCAAGCCCTATTGGCAAGGCAAGGTCTAGGTGTGATCACATCTTGGAGATGTAGTCACATATTGACAAGCCGGGAGAGTTGGGTGTCAAAGTCTTGAGAAAGTTGGTGGCTCAACTACTTTCTAAGTCACATAGTGAGTTCTTTTGGGAATCCTATGAAACAGACTAAGACAAGACCCTTAATGATCTTATCTATTTGCTAAGATCAACTTCCTAAAACGCTATGGACATTGACAATGATGACATTGGATATCCAGTAAAGCTCTCTCTTCCCAATGGAAAGGGATCGACCATAGTCAACTCTGTTGACCCAATGGTAAAGAGAGAGGCGAAGTCTGAGATAGTCTCATTATCAAGGATCCATAGGTAACTATTGCCAAAGGAAGGGGCATTGGTTACGAAGCTGCCAAATTTACCTAAGGATGTTAAAGTCAATAAGTTTGGCTCTACTTCAGGTAAAGTCTATTGTCTAACTCTATTAAGTACATGCTGATTCTGATCGCGAAGATGGATTTCAATCGCATGGTTCGGTGATCAGAATTTTGGGCTATTACTTAAGAGTTATGATATTTATATTTCTTAGGAATAGATAACAACAAGGTTTTCATATGGATTGTAAGGATAAGTTTTTCTGTAAAGTTTTAAAATAAAAGAAAAAGGTTTTGATTTTATTTATTTTAAGTATCCTTACAATGGCATTTGTGAAAAGTTGTTGCTTATAAGATTCCATTGATAGCAATATTGGAAAAATGGATTTGATTCTTTCGGTTGTGATAGTGTCTAATATTACCAAATAAGGAAAGATTCTCATCACCCAAGGTTCAATTGGACCGAAACTTGGAATCATGCAAGTTGTATAGTATGATGAATGAGAACTTTCAGCTTGGAAAATTAAGACTAATTCCTTATATGAATAAGGAAAGGACTAAGGGATCGAGTACACATTCTTGTGCGCTGGTCAAGTCCACCACAAAAGATCAAGAAGACTATTCGTCATGATTTACTTAAGTTCAGTAAATATGGTTATACTTATAAGTTTAAGTATAAGTCTGTAGCATTGGAGAAGTTTCAATGTGAGACAGAACGAATAAGAAGAATCAAAGTATGGCAGAAAGATAAAAGTTTCTCAAATCTGAAAAGATGGGAGAGTACTTTAGTATCATGTTTATGATCATCTTAATGATTAAGATACCATATCACAATTGGTCCTCTAAAGTCATCTTAGTGCATTCTTATGACTAAGAAGAGGAGTCACGAATTGTTGAAATGGTTAAATCAAAAAGATGAGTCATACTTCGTTCCAAAACAATTCTTAGAGTCATACTCCAAGATTGTAACTTGAGTTACATATCTTAAAGAGGGTTTGTTAACACTAGTCAAATGTAAGAGTAAAAGGTTATCTACTCTTGTACATTTGAAATTGGTAAGTTGTGATGTTTTGGATAAAACAGAGACCAACTTAGGCCAATTGTGTAAAGTGTTAGTCTTGATAAAGAATCCGCACTATCTCTTGAATATTTGACCAAGGGTGTCTTATATGTCAAGAGGACAGTGGGAGTCTTAAAGCTCTTGAAAGTTTCAAGACTTAATCAAGAATAAAACCTAAAGTCCTTCACTAGCACACGACTTGAGGTTTATAACCTATCGTGTTGAAATTTTTGTGCCTATTCAAGTTGGCTTTGCATAGGAGTTCTGAGAGTTCTCAATTGGTTGCACAACTACTTGGAAGCAATGGCACGCACCTGAGCTGCCAAATGGCAAGAATTTAAGATTGCACAAGTTTAATCAATATGAGTTTGGATTTGTCACTAACCTTGTCTTGTGATTATGGTTTTGACAAATTCACATGGATAAGAACACATACACTATTAAATCTAAGTGTCATAAGGTTTCTCTCCGATTCATGAAAATGATGGTGAGGAAACACTTTCACTAAGTAGATTTTAGCTAGATAGCAATTGTGATATTTGCATTCTCAAAGTCGTTAGTGGAGCGTGTGTGGTTTACCGGCACACTAACATGGACTTGTGAGAAGTGGCAAAGGTCTAAACAATTGAGACTATGATTACGACATCCCTTTTCATAGTTCTAAAATTGTTTAGACACACATGTGAGCTATCTAAGAGAGGTGTATGATTTTGATAAAGTTTTATCAAAACAATCTAGTATCAGAAATCTGAACATTGGTAAGAAAGTCAGCTGATTTCTGAGTACATGTCAAAGCTAGTGGGAGCATAAGTGTTATGCTAATAATCATCATGTTAGTGGGAGCATGATAATTATGAAAAAGGTTGCAAGTTAGCAATGTTAATTATAGAAAACAAAAGTTTCAATTCGTGAGGTTGCAGGGGTTGAAAAAGTTGTTTTGCTATAATTAAGGGAGAGGAAATTATACTTCATTTCAATTCTAAAAGCTTAGATTGAGATTTTAATCGTATTTAATCAAGGATATATATATGAATTTCATGTTGGAATGGCTCAACATAAGGAAATTCTATATATGGGTCCATTATTTGCGTTCTAAAATTCGATTATGATTACGGCATCCCTTTTCATAATCTGAATTTTGAGAACTTGGCAAATTGAAATGGAAATATTATAGCAAAAGACTGGTTTAGTCTTTATGTGAGACATCATGAATCGTGTCCCATATGCTTCGGATATAGGATCGACTACATGTGCTATATTCATCCTTTCTAAAATTTTCCAAATGCCTGGGGCATTATGAAGGGAAAAGGTCTAGAATTGGATATGACTAAAATGATTAAGCAATTGTCGAGGATAATCTAAGGTTTACCAAATATTGGTTGCTCAAGGACAGTTGGAAGTATAATGTTAATTCTGGAAGGACCATATTGACATAATCTGTAAGGAGGCAACTCTTGTTCAGAAGTGATAGCCAAAATGGAATATGGAAATGTTTCAAAGTTAGAAATTATTCAATCTGTGTAAGATTAGGAAACTTAATGAAAGAAGGATGTTTCCAAGGAGCTGATCTCCTTTGGAATGCTCTGTAATGATTGTTGTCAAGTCTTTCTGACTTTGTGCATAATCATTAAGAGGATCAATGCATATAAGTTTCGAATCTAACAGATTTCAGTAAATGGCAGGAATTTGGAATTCTTGCATTTGCAGTAAGGATTTGGGACTGTGAAAAGAGGATCATTGGAATGATGTTCATTTGATCTATTTTACAAAGTAAAGATCATAGACAAACATAGTATGCATACTTGGTGTATGGCATGACTAGTGTTTAGAAAACATAGTGTACATGCTTGGAGCATGGGACAACTATTGTTTTAAATTCAAGTATAAAGTTGATAAAACCGAAACAATGAATAATGAGTAATCAGTATGGTGATAAATAAAAGTGTTTATTTATATTCATAGGGTTTGATACCATATTTGATTAATTTATTCTTGTGTTTCACTTTGCATGTTTTGACTTCCAGAATAACTAAGTCGCTCTTCCTGAATGATTAAGTTATTCAAACCATCCACAGTCGGTCATATGTTGGAAGTAGATATGAATCAAGACTGTCATGGGTTGGTTTGTAGAGGTCCAAGTTGGTGGACAAAGTGGTGCTACAACACTCATGAGTGCTCATAAGTTCTGAGTATTGGATTCAACCCGCGCTTATTTGAATCACTTCATGGATTTTATCTCGAGTGATCATGAGACGATAATATCTTATATTCTTCAAACCTAGAGATATGAGTTGTTACTATGAGTTGGTTATACATTGATTGCACGAAAATGCATTGGCAACTCGATGTTATAAAACGTGCCTTTGTGTATGATTCAACAAGTAGTAGAACAAGCCATATGAGTCGAAGTTTATCCATTCCTTTTACCTTCGGGATAAAAGCGATATCTGTGGGCCCCTCGATGATTTAAAGATGATACATGTGAGTGCTTGGCCAAGCCAGGACTGATTTGATTTGTTCAATCAGTCAGTCATCATGAATCGGAAATCGGGAAACAACAAATGGACAGAGAGAATGATTGATAATCCATGTCTCAGTCCATATGATATCTAGAATGGAGGAATATATGATCCCTTATCTAATGGACAAGTCATTGACAAAGGTCAGAGTTCATCGACAAGGTCAGAGTTCGACAGAAGCTTTTGAGAGCTACGATTGCTGATCGGTTGCTGAAGTCATACGCAATAATAGTTTTAGACTTATCCAAGTGGGAGACTGTTGGATTAATGTCTAAGTCCATAACTATAATTGGTAAGACTTGACCCGACCCGGCATGGTCCATTTGGGTTGCATGGCATCATGCATTTGGATAGACTATAATGAGAGAAATAACACTTAAGGTTGGTTAAGATATTATAAGTTCTAATATATTAATAAGGTTATTTAATTAGTATTGATCAAGAATTAATTTGGAATTAATTAAGTGATCAAAAGGAGACTAATTAAATATATGGGTTGATTATGTAAATCATTCATTCTTATATATGTGGGCTTGTGATCCAAGATTTCTTATGCTGGACTAAGTCCATGGGGTGACCCATGGATACTCCATGGAGGTTAAAATCATGGAGCATAAGGAATGGGTAAAGTTATGAGTTACATGGTGTAACCCTAATAGCCACCATATAAAAGAATCCCATGGCTCAAGAAATCGTGCAGTAATGTGTGAATATGAGGGCTAGACGATTTCAAGGAGTGTTCAAGTTTCTCTCAAGTTATTCCAAGTGTATTTGGTGTTGTGTGAACCATTTGAGGTGTCACACTTGGGGCACTAGGCACTCAAGCTTCATGAAGACATTCTACATCAAAGAGGTATGTATTCTATCTTGTTATATTTATTATTTTGTATGCTAGATTAGGATAATACCTTGGATGTTCATAATTGTATGTATAATAGAGAAAACATAGATCCAAGGTATTTAGGGTTACATGTACACTTAGGAGTGTTAGAATGCTCGTAACCTAACAGTATTTTCATCGGCTACCCACATAAATCCCTTGGTTACCTCTTCTACAGACCTACTGAGAATGTGGTCTTTGTAGCTAGGAGGGCTTTCTTTCGAGAGAGAGAGAGAGAGTTCATAAGCCAAGGAGACAGTGGGAGGCAAGTTGACCTTGAAGAAATTCAAGAGTCAAGTGGTGAAGGAACTTCAAACCCTAGCACTCAACTTGAGGAGGAAACTCCTGTTGAGCCAATTGACAAGTCTGTACCTCTGAGGCGTTCCACAAGGGTTAGGAATGCACCTGAGCATTACTATGGATTCCATATTACTACGGAAGGTGATACACTTATCAGTGATGAGACACTGATAGGTCTGGATGAACCTAACAGTTACGCGGAAGCCATGGCAGGCCCTGAGTCAGCCAAGTGGAAAGAGGCAATGGACAGCGAGATACAGTCCATGTATGACAATCAAGTTTGGAACTTGGTTGAGAATGTACCAGGTCGTAAGACTATAGGGTGCAAATGGATCTTCAAGAAGAAAACCGACATGGATGGTAATGTACACACTTATAAGGCACGACTGGTTGCAAAGGGTTTCTCACAAACTCCGGGAGTTGATTATGATGAGACCTTTTCTCCAGTGGCCAAGATTAAGTCTATTAGGGTTCTGTTAGCCATAGCCGCATTTCATGACTATGAAATATGGCAAATGGATGTCAAAACCGCTTTCCTTAATGGAAAGTTGGCTGAGGATGTTTACATGAGTCAGCCAGAGGGTTTTGTCAACACAGAGTACCCTAATAGAGTGTGTAAGCTTGAGAAATCCATTTATGGGTTAAAGCAAGCACCTCGCAGATGGAATCTTTGCTTTGATGAGAAAGTCAATGAATTTGGCTTTTCTAGGAGTGAAGATGAATCTTGTGTATATGTCAAGGCTAGTGGGAGTATAGTTAGCTTTTTGGTATTGTATGTGGATGACATACTACTCATAGGAAATGACATCCCAACTCTGCAGGAAGTTAAGTCCTGGCTTGGGAAGTGTTTCTCTATGAAGGACCTAGGAGAAGGTGCCTATATTCTAGGGATAAGGATCTTGAGAGACCGGAGTAAAAGACTAATTGGACTTAGTCAGAGTACCTACTTGGATAAGGTGCTGAAGAGATTCGGCATGCAAGACTCCAAGAAAGGAGAGTTACCCATCCAGAGTAACGCCAGATTGAGTAAGACACAAAGCCCTAGTACTGAGGCTGAGATAGCAGAAATGAGTCGAATACCTTATGCTTCGGCTGTAGGATCGATCATGTATGCTATGACGTGTACTCGACCTGATGTAGCCTTTTCTTTGAGCATGGTTAGCAGGTATCAGGGGAACCCTGGCAAGGCACACTGGACTGCGGTAAAGAATATCCTCAAGTACCTACGGAGGACTAAGGACTGGGTCCTTACCCTCGGTGGGAGTGAAGACTTGAGAGTTGTAGGGTATAGTGATGCTAGCTTTCAGACTGATATACATAATTTCCGCTCTCAGTCAGGCTGGGTCTTTACGTTAAACGGAGGAGCAATTTCTTGGAAGAGTTCCAAGCAAGAGACAGTGGCTGATTCAACTTGCGAATCAGAGTATATAGCAGCTAGCGAGGCAGCAAAGGAGGCGATATGGCTGAAGAACTTCATTGGAGACCTTGGAGTTGTACCAGCTATTAAAGAGCCAATGGAAATTTTCTGTGATAGTGAAAGTGCAGTTGCCTTAGCCAAGGAACCAAGCGATCATGGGAGATCCAGACACATCGACAGAAAATACCATTTCATCAGACATCGAATAGAAGAAGGACTCCTCGTGGCAAAGAGGGTATCATCGGATGAGAATCCAGCAGATCCCCTCACGAAGGGACTGACTCCGGTTAAGCATCTCCAGCATGCTCAGAGCATAGGGCTGAAGGATGATATTAGATTTAGTAGTTAGATAACCTTGAAATTTGTAAAGTGTAATTGACATTAGATGATGAATAAAAGGTGTTTTATTTATGAGTAAAGTGTTGCTATCTCTTGTCGATCGTTTACTATATTTCTTTTGCATGTTTTGACTTCCAGAATAATTATGTTTGGTATATCATATTATTCGAACTTCCACAGTCGGTCATATGTCGGAAGTAGGTATGAATCAAGACTGTCATGATTGGTTGCAGAGGTCTAAGTTGTTGGACATGGCTACAACACTCATGAGTGCTCATAAGTTCTGAGCATTGGACTCAACCCACGCTCACTGGAATCACTTCATGGAATTTATCTCGAGTGATCGTCAGACGGTAATATCATATAAGTCTTCAAACCTAGATATATGATTTGTTACTTATGAGTTGGTTATGCATTGATTGTACGAAAACGCATTGCTAACTCGATGTTATAAAACGTGCTCTTGTGTATAATTCAATGAGTAGTAGAACAAACATATGAGTCGAAGTTTATCTGTTCCTTCTTGGATTAGAAGCTGATATCTGGGCCCCTCGATGATTTTGTTTTGACCTATGTACCGGGCCCGGTGAGAACTAAGTTAATATGTTCAATTAAGTTCTTTGTCAAACAAATCGGAAATCGGGAAACAAACTGCTGGACAATAAGTAAGACATTGTTCCATGTATTTGTCCGGCTGATATCTAAAACAGAGGATTATATGATCACTTATCTTAAATGGCGTATCATCATCTTCTCAGTTCCGAGAGACCTTGAAAGAGCTACGATTGCCGATCGGTTCCTGAAGTATTGCAGTTATAGTTATTAGACTTATCCAAGTGGGAGACTGTTGGATAAGGTGTCTAAGTCCATAATTATTTCTGGTATGTACTTGACCCGACCCGGCATGGTCCATTTGGGTTGCATGGCACCATGCAATTGGATAAACTAAAATGAGAGAAATAACACTTATGGTTTATTAATATATTATAAGTTCTAATATATTAATAATATTATTTAATTAGTTTGATCAAGAATTAATTTAGAATTAATTAAGTGATCAAAAGATAACTAATTAAATATATGGGTAGATTATGTAAATCTTCCATATCTTATATAGTGGGCTAAGAGGCTCCATGGATTATCAAGTTGGGTTCCACCCATAGGATGCTCCATGGATGCTCCATGGGAGTTACAAACCCATGGGTCATGGAAATGAAGAGTCATGACACATTAGGGTTTACATGGTGTAACCCTAGATGTGTCAACACTATATAAGAAACCCATTCTCCACCAAAATCGGCTACACATAAGAAACAAGAGGGCTAGGCCGATTTTAGAAGTGTGTATTCTCTCTAAAGTCATTCCAAAAGCATTTGGTGTTGTGTGAAGCATTTGAGGCATCACACTTGGGGTGCTAGGCTCACAAGGTTTCAAGGATCATAAGCAACAACAAGGTAAGTTATTCTATCTTTCATGCAAGTTAAAATTTGTTCCCCATGTATGCTAGATAGGAATATAACCTTGGAATTCAACTTTGCATGATAATTAGACAAACATAGATCCAAGGTTATTAGGGTTGCATGTACACTTAGGAAGTGTTAGAATGCTCAAAACCCATCAATTCCTTGTTCTCGTATCGAGCGACCATCCTGATGTTTCTGATCCAGTCAGTAAAGTTGGATCCATCAAAGATGACTTTCCCACAAAGGTTCATGAGAGAGAAGGTGCCAGTAGGCTTTGAGCCAGGAGCGGCATTGTTGGAAGACATCTAAAAAGAAGAAAACAAGTTTAGTTTAGATATAGAGATAGTCCTTAATAAAACACCCAAATGTAATATTAAGGTTAGGATCCAATCACAATATATTATAACTTAGAAGAGGGATGCCGTAATCCAAGCTATAACATATTTGAAAGGTAGGTGAATGACGATTCACCAATTTCCACCATGAAAACGAAATATAAATTATTAGGTTTTATTTGGTTTTTAGAAACTCCTAGATTCTTTTGAGATTCATTGAACTTTTCAATGGCATGTTTCACTCTCGAGTGTGCCCTTTATGTTTTGTGACTGGGATACCGAGGATCACAAAACAAGGTGTGAAGTAACCATGCAAATTATTTGGTACCCTTAATGTTTTTCAGTTAATCGATGTGCCGGTAAACCACATGCGCTCCACCGACCTATGAAAAACCTTAAGTCACCCTTTGCCTACCTTGTTAAGTCCATGTTAGTGTGCCGGTTACCCACACACGCTCCACCAACGACTTAATCAAAGTGCAAAGTATAATTTCATGGGTTAGCACCTTATTCACATTTTCCTAAAGTAACTAAGATTGGGAATTTATAAAACATTTAGTTACTTTATAATAATCATTATAATTTTTAATGAGAATTTTAAGTCACTGTCCTACCCGTTCGGCTAACGACCCTCCACCAGTCAAGGAAGAGGTGGCTGAGAGTGGACACCCATTAAGCTGCCATTTTATAGGCAACAACCTTATACCCCCCTTATAGACCGGCTTCGTGAGTGAGGCCTACTAACGGTAAAACGACTTGATCTTATACATATATATATATATATATATATATATATATATATATATATATATATATATTATTAAACTTATAATATTATAAAGTATAAGGGTTGAATTTTAACTTTTAAAATTCTAGGGGTTGGAACTAAAGTTTATAAGATGACTTTACATGTTTCAAAACTTGAGGGCAAGTTTTGTAACTTTCCAAAACTCTTCAATTCATAACTTATGAGATTAATTGGTTCATTACAATGAGTGATTCTTCATTTTTATGTAACTTATGTGTTTCTTTAATGGACATTAAAAGATAAACTTTTGGTAATCCATAACTTGAGGACAAATCATGGACTCCATTAAAACACATAATGATCAAGAATTAAAACTAGCAAGAAGTTACACATAATTCCTATGATCATCTAAACTCATAAAAACATGAATATGAATATCAAAATTTCAAGAACACATAAAATCATGGAATTTTGATATTAGCCATTGTAAATGGATTAGAACAACCATTACACCATCTAAAACAAGTTTAATAACACCAATAAAGTTTAGGGTAATGTTTCTAGTCCATTTCTAGCAGCAAAAGTCGAAAAACTGCATTCTGAGGCTCCTACTCGTCGAGTGCACGAACCTACTCGACGAGTAGGATGAATTTGGTCATGAACTCGGCGAGTCCCCCCATGGACTCGGCGAGTTCATCATGCAGACAGCAAGAAAATCAACTTTTTTTCACTATTTTGCATCAAGTATCAACAAACAAGCCTAGGCTTTGATACCACTGAAGGGGTTTCAGCAATTCTAACACTCCTAAGTGTACATGCAACCCTGGAAAACCTTGGATCTATGTTTGTCTAAAATACATGCAAAATACTTTTTTCCAAGGTTCATAAACCTATCTAGCATACATGGGGAACTTTATAATATAAAAGATAGCTAGAATTACATACCTTGTAGTTGTTATGATTCCTTGAAACCTTGAGAGCCTAGCACCCCAAGAGTGATGCCTCAAATGTTTCACACAACACCAAATGCTTTGGAATAACTTTGAGATATATGTAGAACACTTGAAAATCGGCCCAGCCCTCTTGCAACCTGTTGTGTAACCGATTTTGGTGTATGACATGTTCTTTATATAGTGTGTCACATCTAGGGTTACACCATGTAAACCCTAATGTGGCATGACTCTTCATTTCCATGACCCATGGGTTTGTAACTCCCATGGAGCCTCCATGGAGCATCCAATGGGTTTAACCCAACTTGATAATCCATGCAGCCTTTTAGCCCACTATACAAGTTATGGACGATTTACATAATCAACCCATATATTTAATTGGTCATCTTTTGATCACTTAATTAATCCTAGATTAATTCTTGACCAATACTAATTAAATAATACTATTAATATATTAGAACTTATAATATATTAATAAACCACAAGTGTTATTTCTCTCATTTAGTCTATCCAAATGCATGATGCCATTCAACCCAAATGGACCATGCCGGGTCGGGTCAAGTACATACCAGAAATAGTTATGGACTTAGACACCTTATCCAACACCATTTTGGGTCAGTGGATGAATTAAGTTGTTTGAAGGACTTATTCTTTTAGATCTGAGCTTATTAGGAGTTCCTTAAGCATAAAGGTGCCAACTTTATGCGGTATTGGGTCTCATGCATGCATTAAATCATCTATTAAGTCCTATTTAAGCTTAAGAGATTTATTTAGCCATGCATGAATGTAAAGTTAGCAACTTTATGTGATAATCCAGCACAGGCAAGTCATATCTATGTTTTGGAGCAATGTCTTAATGGATTATGGTTAAAAATCGAGTTTTGGCTGAATGGGTGAGTAAGCTGGGCGTACAAGCAGGTAAACTTAGCTTACTTGCCCTCAAGCGAGTACGTTGTGTGTTCGTGCTGAGTACACCCCGCGTACTCAGTCTTATGGATTTTGCATTTTAGGCTTACATGCTTGGGATTTTATTGGGTCATCTGAATGCGAGTGTTCGGACTAGGAAAATTTGTGGGCCTTGGGGTAAGGCCAATGTAAGGGTTTGGGCCCAATAAGAAAATTGGGTCATGTATGGGCCTTGGATGATTAATTGGTTTTGGGGCTTTTAGATAGTAGGTTTGGGCCTTAATCTTGGACCAGTCTGGGTAAGGGGTAAAATGGTGTTTATACCCTAAGATGGATTGATAGTTCTATTGGAATCCAATTGTTAATTGGTTGTTATTTGATATTAATGACTCGGGGATTTGTCGGATCAGCAGCCAGGGATTATTAATGTAATTCTGTGGTGTGATGTGAGTTTCGTCACCATGCTTAGCGGGTCGAAGGCACCAATGCCTACCCATGATCTGTTATGTTATAATACTCGTTGTATGTCTGACACTGTTATATGTATGTGCTTGTATGCTTACTGGGCGGGGCCTGGTGGTTATTTTGTATGCCATTAACTGTTATGCTTATTTGAATTGTATGTGGGCTGGGACCGTTATGCGAGTTAGCGTGGGGCCTGTTATACTCATTGGGCGGGGTCCGTTATGCGATTTAGGGCGGGGCTCGTTTTGCGATTTAGGACGGGGCCCATTATACTCATTGGGTGGGGCCCGTTATAATCATTAGGTGGGGCCCGTTGTGCGAGTTAGGTCGGGGCCCATTATGCGAGTTAGGGTGGGGCCCGTTATACTCATTGGGCGGGCCGCGTTATGTGTTATATATATGTATGGTATGTGGTACTTTGGGAAGTCACTAAGCTTTGTGCTTATAGTTTTCAGTTTATGTTTCAGGTACTTCCAGTTCCAAGGGGAAGGTCTCGGGATGATTGTAGAGCACACACCACCTCATTCCGCATTTTATGATTTACTCTGATTTGAGATGATGTTTGATACACTTATTTTATCTCGATTGTATTGATGACGTTTTGGAATACCGATTTTATTAATTTTAAAATGAAATTTTTGGGTCTTATTTTTGGGACGTTTCACTTACACCCATGCGAATGTGGGGATGATTTATACAACTCCATTAAGTCACTTCTCATTGAATTAATACGAGTCTTAATCTATTAAGTCACAAACTTTGTAACATCCCAAAACTCAAGACCAAAAATTTCATTTTTATTAGATTATTATAAAACCAACAGTATAAGAAAACATCCATAATAACATCTCATGTCAAAACCAAAGTGTCAGTAATCAAAACATGTTATCATAAAATAATATCAGAGTGTAATCCCAAAGATCTCATGTGCGGAAAACATAGTGTGATGCACTGCGATCGAGCCTACTCCTTTCCTTTGAAAACGAAGTACCTGAAACCAAAACTGAAAACCGTACGCACGAAGCTTAGTGAGTTCCCCCATCATACCACATACCATACAACACATATATTGTCAAGCATATTCGGGTGCTGGCCTACCCCTTCGGTATCTTTCAGCCGGTATCCGGGGACTGTTCCCTCCATCACTACCACGTAATAACATAGCATAACATACATAAATATATTGTCAGGCATATCTGGGTGCTCGACCTACCCCTTCGGTATCTTTCAATCGGTATTCGGGAGCTAACTTCCCCTCGGTATCTTTCAACCGGTAATCGGGAGCTAACCTCCCCTTCGGTATCTTTCAACCGGTAACTAGGGACTATTTTACCCCTACCACTATCACATAATAACATATCATGATCATACTGCTAGGCATGCATGGGTACTGTCTACCCCTTCGTTATCTTTCAACCGGTAACTAGGGGCTATATCACTCCTACCACTACTAACACATATGTCGTAGCATCCTAGCACATAAAGCATATCAGATAACAACACACCAGATAATTATCACAAAGACAATCATCTAACAAACAACCCCTACTAGTGGGCCGACATTGTGGCCATAGACCCACTCCTACAGGAAGGTAACTCACCTCACACTGCTGAAGTCCTGTAGACACAATCCAAGCTGCTGGTCTACAGATTCTCGAACTGTCAATATCAAACATCACCCAAATTAATAATTGGGTCCCAACACAAAAATCATAAGTCCATGCTTGGGGTAAAAGACTACTTTACCCCCATCTTAGCTTGATTCAAGCTCAAGGCCCAATCCAAAGGCCCAAAGGTCAATCTGTGAATCAAGGCCCAACATATAGCCCAATTTTCTAAATTGGGCCCAAACCTTTACATGGTCTCAGTCTAAGGCCCAACCATTTATTCCAGTCCAACCTTTGACATTCTACTCGCCCAATATCATATAATCAATAACGCCCAAACTATGGCCCATCTATGGCCGAATTTTCCAAATTTAGGCCCAACTCCTCATATGGGCCTTACCTTAAAGCCCATTAATTATTCTAGTCCATTTGCTTGACCTTGGATGGCCCATTAATAACCCAATCATCAAGGCCCAATAGAAAGGCTCAACAATAAACCCAAGTGAAATTAGGGTTTCACATAAAACGACGATTAGGGTTAAGTTTTTCTCACTTAACTTATTAAGGACTTAATCCATTAAGTCCATCACTCTTCTAAATAACTCACATGGTGTGATTGGGCTTAATACACACTTCCATTCCAATGGCCCAAAAGTGGGTCCCGATAAGTCCAAGCCCATAAATTCAATATTAGGGTTTTCTAAACCCTAATTAGGGTTTCCAACCCCCATCTTAGCCCATTAGGCCCAATAGCTAGGTCTTTTGATCAATTAAGGTTCATTAGGCCCATTATGGTTTCACTGAGCCCATTAGGGTTTCAAGCATCCCAAACGAATCAAACTCAACAAGGCAAGCACACCGCCACCCGACATGGCTGCCGTTGGTGGTTTGGGTTTTCTTTTCATTATTCCAAATCTAATTACACTTTACAATGCTAAATCTCAAATTAAACACATACTAAACAAAATAAACACACACAGCCACCTGATGGTGGCCACTGGTGGTGGATGGTGGCAGCCACCATGGCTGGCGGCCATGGTGGTTATCCTCACAGTTTCCGGGTAACCAACGCCCACACAACGAACCAATAACGTCAAAAAATACACATATATGTGGCCTAGAAGCTGAAATGCCCACTACAACCTCCCTCGGGGTGGCGGCTGTTGGCCGGAGTAACAAGAACGAGCCCTACGGGCGGCGGCGTTCCTGACTGCGGCGCCATACCGGAGCAATGGAGAAGAAGGGTTGGGACTTCGCTAATGGCGACAACAGCAATGGCAGGAAAGGGCCTACTTCGGTCTTCGATGACGGCAACGGAGGCAAACGACATTGCTGGGAACGACCGTCGCGACGTCGGGCAGTGGTTCCATCTTCATGGAAAAAATACAACGTCGATAGTACTCCGGTTGTTCGTGGCCCATGCATCAACGTGTACGATTCCCTCTCCAGATTCGGCGTTTCTCTCTCTCTTTTGGTCACAACATCACGGTGGGCGGCTGTGGCAAAGGAACGGTGGCTGAACCTTGGTGGTTCACATCAACGACTTCTGACTGCCTCACTCTCCTACTGACATCGAAAAGGTTGTCTATGGCAGTTCCCGGCCTTAATGGCGACTGTGCGATGGAAGAGGAAGGATGGCGGCGCCAGGGAGACATATGGTTGGCGGCTCTAACATCCGCTAGGGTTAGGCTTAAGGGTTTGATTAAATACCCGGTACCCTTGAAACATTCATCCATAATGGCAGTAACGACCCCTCCTTCATGAAATTATTTCAATTTTGCTCCATTATTTACCCTTTAGACCCCGGCTTCAAAAATTCTTCTCAGAATAAGCCCAATAGTTACTAAACAGCCCCTCTTCCATAATTTATTCACAAATTGAATCCAACACTTACACTTTAGCCCCTTCCTTCATAATATCTTTTTAATTTAAATCCAGAATTTACCAAATCAACCTCAACCTCCAAAATTCTTTACAAACTAATCCGTGAATTAAATTTTAACCCCCATACAATCAACTATAACTTTTTAACCCCCAAAACTAACTCTTTGCTACACTATTCCGCATTTAGGGCTATTATTAATTTATTAATTTGTTTATTTATTTAATAAATAAACGGGGTGTTACAAACTTGGCCCTAAAAGCATAAAATTTCCTATTTTACCCTTTTGGACAAAATGCATCTGCTGATGCATTTCTTCTCTTGAACTCACTTATCTAATCTCAGCCAAATGACTTAAAACTTATCTTGGCCAATTTCGTGAAGTCAAAACTTCATAAATTTACAAAATTCTCATTAAATGACCATTTTTCCCTTTTGGTCAATGTTTGAGCAAAAGTCAAATCTCTCTAAATTTTGGATTCTTACACAAAACATATGGAGATTGATTCTCATTTCATTCGTCATCACTTTTCGCAAGGGACTATTTCTCTACATCATGTTTCATCCACCTTGTAGATTGCTAATACATTTATGAAGGCCTTGACTGCTCCTAGATTTCAATATTTGTCTGACAAACTCACAATGCTTATTGTTGTTGCATTATGAGTTTGAGGGGGATGTTAGCCTAGTAAATCTATTAGTTTGTTTTTGGTTTAGGCCCTTTTTGCGAGGTTTAACCTAATTAGCTTTCATATATATATATATATATATATATATATATATATATATATATATATATATATATATATATATATATATATATATATATATATATATATATATATATATATATATATATATATATATATATATATACAGAGAGAGAGAGAGAGAGACAGAAAATCAGTTTTGAGCTTTTTTCTTGTTTTTTATTGGGAACTTCATTCGAAACCTCTCCATCTGGAGAAATATCATGCACCTTTCTCTGATCATGTGAGTAAATGATTTCTTTGCAAGTATGTATATAGTAACAACAGACTCCGAAAATTCGATTGAAATGGGACAGGAGAAATTGATATCAGGTGTCATGCAGTCATGCCTCCATTAGGAGATGAAATGACTGCTTTATATAATTGACCTCTAAAAATATGAACAAATGAGAACCTGTAAAAAAGACAATACATTGAGAACATGAATCAGTGTAAGAAGAAAAATAAAACAAATACATGCTTAAAATATAAATACAATCTTATCGGTCTAATAACTTGCACAAAAGACAAACAAGAAGGAGAAAGCTGATGTAAGTAGTTTAAACATAAACGAGAATAGAACAAAATACAAGCATATTGCCTACAAGCAAATACCAACAATAAAAATTAGAAAACAAAAGATACGAGTGGATAATCATGATAAATAAAGAATGTACAAACACAATAGACCTACATAACAACCAAAATTACTCAAGTACCCTAATATTTATCCTCCACATCCTATCTCTAAATCATGCCCTCGGAAAAAGTCAATTCCTCCATGTCAAGCCTCACACTATCCTCTTACTTTCTTTGGTTTCACCACCTCCTATTATAATCGACTATAATTAACTCAATTGCCCTTACTGTTACTAATAGTCGTCTTTTTTGGACATGTCTATACCTCCTCAATTACATTTCCCATAGTTTCGTGGTGATTCATGTTTCTACCAATGAATTTCTGATTGACATGTTTGGTATCCTATCCAACACAGTTTTACCATAAGTCTAAATTGGCATTATTATTTATGTTACTCCCATATTTCTTTTGTGCAACTTCTTGTTCAACTAATATTTAGATCATTACATCATTATCAAAGGTCTAACAACTACCATATAAAATTTCCTTTTAGTTTCAATGTGACCATTCTATCACACAAAACTCTTAAGATAACCCTCCACTTTACCCAACTGTCTTTGTGTGATGGGTGACTTGTACCTCCATACCCCTTTTTTGAGGATCATAGACCCTAAATACTTGAAGCACTCCTTTAGGTTAAGATCTTTCTCCCATATACTAACATCTACTCCTTCACCATTCATCTCCTAACTAATTTTTCACAAAATATATTATGTCTTAACAGTGTTGATCCTTAGCTCATTCTCTTATGATGTAATTGTCTAGGTGACTAACCGATCATTCAACTTAGGAATAAACTCGACCACCAACACATTGTCATCTAAAAAAAGTATACACCAAGGTACATCTCCTGGATTTCACATGACTTCTTGTCCAAGATTAAGATAAAGATATACAAGCTAAGGAAGGAACCCTGGTTGAGCTCAATTTCTACCAGTAACAACTCAGTGTTGCCGAGGGTGTCTGAACACAAGTCGTAGACCGACAATACATATCATGAATAGTCATGACATATCTATCTGGGACCATTCTAGCCTCCAAGATAATCTAAAACACCCCCTATATGAGCTATTTGAAATAGTCCTTTAACATGGAAGTTCTGTATCATTTGTAAAAAGAATAATCATTTTAAGAAAACAATTTGTGTTATTAGGTCCCAAACAATCAAGTATTTAAAATTTAAAGTGTCAAGACATACGAGAGTGTAACAAACTAATTGAGAGATAAACGTAAGGTGAAGTCCTTACCCCCCCCCTGTGACAACCCGAAAATTTTATTCTTGTAAAATTTCTCTTTGGTCAAACTCATTCCTTCCAAGATTCTAGAAATTTGATGAGTTATAAGTATTGAAGCCTAGTTAAATAGGTGTATTATAGTTTGGAAGAGAAAAGAAAAATGAATTAAGAAGCTTCGCATGGCCGCAAACAACTTCGGACCGTGAACCCTCAGTTCACGGTCGTAAACGAGGCTTCGGCCGTAAACGACTTGCCGACATCGGACCGTAAACCCCTCGGCCGTAAACCCTCGCATATACATATGAGTGTTAGCCATTTTTACATCATTTCTCATCTTCCAGCCATGATCCTCCCAATTGTCTCTCAAGTATCATCTTCCAAACCTTCAAATCTTCTTAGATTATTGTTTGGATCTTCAAGGTGTTCTTTACTGCTTCAAGAACACATAAATCTCCAACATAAAACACTTGAATCTTCATCATCCTTCAAGAAAAGCTGGTCGTAAACTCAAGAACACTTGGTGTTCTTGGGCCGTAAACACCTCCAGGTGGCCGTAAACACCTCTAGGTGGCCGTGAAGTCCATTTCAGCCTTCAAACTTGCTTCTAACATTCTTTTGGTGAGATATTCTAGCATCCCGAGTTGTTTCTTAAACACCTTTGTAGTTATATTCGCTAACTATATACATATATTTTTCATAATACACTAAATAGGGCTCGTTTGTGCTTCTGGATTTCACTCGGGAAATTTACCAATCTATACCAAATCTTCTTTTGAATCCCATAAATAAGGTGAGTTCATACCCCCATATTTTTAAGCTTTTTATAATGTTTTAGGGGGAGGGGGGGGGGAATACAAGTAGAACACAAGATTGCTTGTGTTTAAAAACATAACCTATTTATTATGTTTTCTTATTGTTAAAATGTATTTGAACTTATAAACTATAATAGGTATGGTTTATGGATCATAGGAACTAATTTACAAAAGTCCAGGTTAAAACATAGAAATGAACTTATAAATATGGTTTATGAAACAAAAGGAAATCTTTTCACAAAATTACTTGTTAATTATAAAAAGGTTATACATTTTATATAAATAATTAATACAGGATTGTGAACCACTAGATGTACCATTCAGGGTACCCGTTCGAATCTTAATTATAACCAGAGTCTTCATAAGGGGGAGCGCTAGTTGATGTATAGATCTATACGGGACTAACTTTGTATTAGTATGGTTATAATGAATATTCACAATAGTATTAACTAATTATTTACATAAATATATACTTTTCCTAAACTTTCCCAATGGATACTAACTATATGATTTCTCAGTATATACAATAGGGATAAACAAAATTGAAGTCCGATAGGCAGTCGAATGTGTGACGTTCGCCTCATTTCCTGTTCCTTGTTTGGTTGTGGGCTTAGGGCAGATTCACCCATTCAACTGTCTATTCGATCTCGGTATTATACAACTCGTTTGTACTAAGTGATCATAGGAGGGTAGTATCGTCACGTCGAACTTTCAGGGTAATTACATGCTCAGATGGGATTACTGATAACCAAATTGGGTATCATTATGCTAAGTATGGTAATTATACTTGTGCTTCTCGCTCTTGGAGTGTTAAAGACTACAAATCGGTTTTATAGAAAATATAGGATTTTCTATGGTTTACATCGTTATATTGGAAGATAAACAGTTTTCGATAGAACTTTCTGAAATCAATGTTTCATAATAGAGTTAGTGAAACTAGAAACTTATTTACAAAAGGTTTAATACTTCTTATTAAACTAATATTATATAAAGGACCTTTATGGTTAATTCTATAATTCCTTAGTTCATACATTTAAATTATATATAAATAATATCCGATAGACAGTGGAATGTGTGACGTCCGCCTCATTTCCTATTCCTTGTTTGCTTGTGGACTTAGGCCAGATCCACACATTCAACTGTCCGTTCGATATTAGGTTATATATAGTTAGTATGAACTAATAAATTATAGAAGGAACTATTGTGGTTACCATTTTACCGGAGATTCATAATTGTTAATTACGTAATTACTTGATGAATACATTAGGATTATATATAATAAAGATTCGGTAGACAGTGGAATGTGTGACTTCTGCCTCATTTCCTGTTCCTTGTTTGGTTGTGGGCTTAGAGCAGATTCTCCCATTCAACTGTCTAATCGATATGTATTATATATAATTAGTATTCACTGAATGATTACAGAAGGATTAACTACAGTTATATTACTTATTAAGAAAATATAGGAATTTCTTAAAGGAACATTTTCAAATTAAAGGATCATTAAACTTAATGTACTTAGTAAATACATTAGGGTTAGATACATGAATATCCGACAGATAGTGGGATGTGTGGATTCCGCCTCATTTCCTGTTCCTTGTTTGATTGTGGGCTTAGGGCAGAACCACACAATCGACTATCTGTTCGATCTAAATGTATATGACTTGTATTCACTAAGTACTCGTAGAAGGGATAATCACGATTTGTTTTACTTATCATTCATATACATCAGAAAATATAGGATTTTATGGAGGAACTGGCGAACTTTTCAAAAGAATAAAGGATATACTTTCTATAACAAAAATACTTATGAACTCACTAAATTTAATGTTGATATTTTTTCAAACCACTTGTATTCTCAGGGTCGTAAGTAGACAGGTACTCTCTCCCAGGAGTTGCAAAGACGGAGGTTTACGTCTTATCTTTTGATGTACTTTTCATGTATTTCAAGTAATGTTTTCAACATAATGTAAATATTATATTATCAATACAATGGTTGTTGTTACTTTGATTACTATAATGCATGTGTTGTGATACTTGACATGAAGTCCTCCACCCCCGAACGTTTCCGCCGTTCTGGTTTGGGGGTGTGAAAGTTTGGTATCAGAGCATTGTTTATAGTGAACTAAGTATATCAAAACTAAGTATATCAACCTATAAAAGATATACACCTATAAATATACTGGGACTAAAACACTCTGACCAAGAATTATACTTTAAAATATAACAATATTTTATAAAATTATATATATATACTAGAACAAGTATCACAAGAAGAACAAAACAAAAGAATTTTGGATGCTAGACACTACAGTCAAACCTGGAAAGTTATGTAATCATATCTTGGATCAATATAACCCGATCAACTATATTTATTCGAGATATGACCAACATGTGTTTGGGAGTGATAGTAGTGTTGCATCAAGTCTAAAACTTACCAACCTTATACACAAAGGAATCCTAGAATCAAACATAAAATACTATAGGAGTATTTTAGGTACTATAAATAACTTATGTGCAAACTAAAAGATCTCTACTGGTAAGGTTATAATTACTAAGTATATAAATAAGGTTATATATAATTGAGATTTTATAGACTTAGAATCGGTGATTTTCACTCTACTTCCTTTTCCTTGTTTGGATGTGGTTTTAGAGTAGGATCACTTATTCGAAGGTCTATTTGATTTGGAATATATATAATCTGTATACACTAAGTGATTATAGAAAAACATTGTAAGGATCGTTCTCATAAGAATCTATTTTTAGTAAAAGTGTTTTATTAATTTCATAGATTCTTTAGACATATCTATTCTCGTACAACCGATACACCTAGACCTCACAATCAATCAAAAGAGGAGTTGAGACAGAACCAAAAGAGGGTTTTCAGGGAGAATTCCGAGAAAGGATCGAACGAAGAGAAAAGTCCTAGAGAAATAATTATCAAACGTTACCTTATTAGGAACAAACTAAAAAGTAACGTATACATCATACTAATAAGTAAGAAACAAATTTAACTTAGTGAGTTAGTGATTACACTGCTCACATCAGGTGTTAAGTTTATCACGAATTTCATCCCAACTAGAACTTGCAAATCCAGTCACGAAACTTCAGTAAGGGTATTCATTATTGCAAAATTCATAAGTTTATGTTCACATAGCTTCTATTATGAATTGATTTCAGAACACTATCGGAAAAATGATACACTCAATATTCTGGTATTATATCATTCGATTTATACTACCAATGTCTTTCCAACATTTCATCTTTAAACAGTATGTCAGAAAGATTTCGCCTCGTAGAAATATCAGGCGTAATAACAACGTAACCACAAATCCTCCGCCACCACCTCCACAGTATGATCTTGTTATGTTCCAGGCTGCAGTGACTGCCGCCGTAACAGCCGCCATGTCTCATATCCACGCAATTGGTGCCAATGGAACTGGAAGTGGTGCTAACACGTCTAACTACGAAAATATCCACGGATTCCCTAGGGAGTGTACGAATAAAGACTTCATGAATTGCAAACCCAAATCCTTTAATGGAATTGAAGGAGTCATTGCTTTGATGCGATGGTTCGAGAAAATGGAGTCAGTTTTCGAAATTTGCATGTGCTCAGAAGGGAGCAAAGTCAAATTTGCTGCCTGCACTTTCTCCGATAGAGCCCTGACATGGTGGAATGGCCATGTCAAGTCACTGACCCTTGATGTGGCTAATTCGATGGGTTGGGAGAACTTAAAGACAATAATGATGAAGGAATACTGCCCGAGAGGCGAAATACAAAAGCTAAAGGAAGAGTTTTGGGGTCTCACCATGACGGGCTCAGACATAGTGGCCTACACTAATAGATTTAGTTACCCCGGAAAGCAAAAAGATAGAGAGGTACATCTGGGGATTATCTCCCCAGATTTAACCAAGTGTCTTAGCCTCCAAATCAACTACTTTTGATAGCGCCAAACAATTGGCACAGAGTCTCGTTGACCATGGGGTTCGCCAAGGAATAATGACCCCTGTTCCCGAGCCAACAAAAGAGGGCAACAATTAGAAAAAGTCTGGGAGCAAGAAGAAAGGATTTTCAACATAAGAGGTCTCGAAAAGACAACAAATTGTAGCTGTTCATGCTGTTACAAGACCTGACACGCCAACGCCAGCACGACAATATGCGGGGAATCGCCCAAAATGCAATAAGTGTAACTTCCATCATTATCGAGCCTGCTGAGAGTTACACTGTAGAAATTGTAACAGGAAGGGGCACATTGCCCGTTTCTGCAGTTCACCAGCACAACCCCTTAACCAAGTCCCCGATATTGGAGTAAACTCGGCTTGTTACTAGTGCGGTGAAATTGGACACTTCAAGAGGGATTGTCCAGTAATTAAGAATACTGGCGGGGATGGAAGAGTACTGATGATTACCGCAGGAGAGACTGTCCCGAAACCCCAGTGAACAGTGGTACATTTTCCGAATGAAAATATTTTTATTTTTAAAAACTTAAGACTTTTTATAAATAATTGAACAAAATACATCATTCATAAAAGAAACTAAGATATCCTTTGCAGATAAGCTGCAATGGCTTAGTGTATACATTAGGGTCATTTATAATTAAGATTTGTAGGCTTAGAGTGAGTAATTCAGCCTTATTTCCCGTTCCTTGTTTGGTTGTGGATTTAGGGCAAAATTGCTCAGTCAACTGTCTTTCTAATCTTAATTATACATGACTTATATACACCAAGCGATTATAGAGAGATCTATTAGGGATTATCTTATGAATATTAATCAGTCTCGAATATCAGAACACTCATACTGCTAGTACTCGCTTAATGCGGTATAAATTGTTTGCAGTAATAGTAACAAGGATAAAACCGGAGGGCACTGAAAACACATACATAGATTGGACTTAACAGTCGTCACGATAAGAAGTTCCGATGTTGTCTTTCGAAATATATTGGTTTGGTCCTTGCTATACCAATTTCTTATTACATAAAGACCCTTCGCCTTAATCAAACGTCTAACGAAATCCTTTCAATCTATATCGATAAACTTGACACGAACCTTCGTATCGTTTCTCGTTTCAAAACTTAGAAGTACCCATGCGAGGGGTACCACGTCTTTCCAGTTTACTCCTTAGACAAGGAACTTGAAGGGAGACACCGAGGATATTTTGAAAGTCTCTATTTCTTCCGAAGTATTTCCAATGGATCTCCTAGGAACACCACTTATACAGCAAGTCAAATTCAAGCATAAAAGCTAAGGACAAATACGATTAACCTATCAATGTTAAGTGTATACACAAGAGTGGTATATAATTAAGATTCTATAGACCTAGGATGTGTGTTTCTGCTCTATCTCCTGTTCCTTGTTTGGTTGTGGACCTGGGGCAGAGTCACACATCCGACCATCTTACTAATCTTAATTATATACGACCTGTATACACGAAAATGATAATGGGTGATCTAACTACGATTCGTACCATGAACTCCAGGACAAAGTTGTTCAGAACTACGAGTAGACATTTTACCAGTTGGATAAACGTAGTCAAGTAAGTCAAACCCGCATACTCTCTACTATTTAGAACAGAAGATCAGATAGAACCAAGGTACCCATCCTTTTTCCCAAATTCTCTAGTAACCACTTAGAATTCTGAATTTCGGGACGAAATTCTCTCTAACGGGGGGATAATGTGACAACCCGAAAATTTTATTCTTGTAAAATTTATCTTTGGTCAAACTCATTCCTTCCAAGATTGTATAAATTTGATGAGTTATAAGTATTGAAGCCTAGTTAAATAGGTGTATTATAGTTTGGAAGAGAAAAGCAAAAGGAATTAAGAAGCTTCGCATGGCCGCAAACAACTTCGGACCATGAACCCTCGGTTCATGGCCGTAAACGAGGCTTCGGTCGTAAACGACTTCCCGACTTCGGACCGTAAACCCCTCGGCCGTAAACCCTCGCATATATATATGAGTGTTAGCCATTTTTCCTTCATTTCTCATCTTCCAGCCGTGATCCTCCTAACTCTCTCTCGAGTATCATCTTCCAAACCTTCAAATCTTCTTAGATTATTGTTTGGATCTTCAAGGTGTTCTTCATTCCTTCAAGAACACACAAATCTCCAACCTAAAACACTTGAATCTTCATCATCCTTCAAGAATAGCTGGTCGTAAACTCAAGAACACCTGGTGTTCTTGGGCCGTAAACACCTCCAGGTGGCCGTAAACACCTCCAGATGGCCGTAAACACCTCCAGGTGGCCGTAAACACCTCCAAGAGACCGTGAACTCCATTTCAGCCTTCAAACTTGCTTCTAACACTCTTTTGGTGAGATATTCTAGCATCCCGAGTTTTTTCTTAAACACCTTTGTAGTTATATTCGCTAACTATATACATATATTTTTCATAATATACTAAATAGGGCTCGTTTGTGCTTCGGGATTTCACTCGGGAAATTTACCAATCTATACCAAATCTTCTATTGAATCCCATAAATAAGGTGAGTTCATACCCCCCCCCCATATTTTTAAGCTTTTTAAAATGTTTTAGGGGGGGGGGGGAATACAAGTAAAACACAAGATTGCTTGTGTTTAAAAACATAACCTATTTATTATGTTTTCTTATCGTTAAAATGTATTTGAACTTATAAACTATAACAGGTATGGTTTATGGATCATAGGAACTAATTTACAAAAGTCCAGGTTAAAACATAGAAATGAACTTATAAATATGGTTTATGAAACAAAAGGAAATCTTTTCACAAAATTACTTGTTAATTATAAAAAGGTTTTACATTTTATGTAAATAACTAATACAAGATTGTGAACCAATAGATGTACCATTCAGGGTACCCGTTCGAATCTTAATTATAACCAGAGTCTTCACAAGGGGGAGCGCTAGTTGGTGTATAGATCTATACGGGACTAACTTTGTATTAGTATGGTTATAATGAATATTCACAATAGTATTAACTAATTATTTACATAAAGATATACTTTCCCTAAAATTTCCCAAGGGATACTAACTATATGATTTCTCAGTATATAATGAGGGTTAGATAAAATTGAAGTCCGATAGACAGTTGTTGGGTCTAAATTCTGGTTTATACTTTACTTTTCTAGGAAAATGTATTTTTATGTCTAGGACCGTAAACAGCTTGGTGTTTCCGGCCATATATGAGTTTACGGCTGTGTTTACGGCCGTGAACAGGTTTACGGCCGTAAACACATTCACGGTCCATGTCTCCTGTATATAGGGTGAGGAGTGCATGTGAAAGTAGGTGAGCCTAGAGAGAAGGAGAGCATATTATAGAGAGAGAAAGTTGGAGAGAAGAACTAGTGTGTGTGTGTGTGTGAATCTTGTATCTGGATCATTCATTCTAATCAATTCATACAAGATTCATCATCTTCTTCTTCTACTTCTTCTTCATTTGATCTGGCATCATCCGTCTGATTGGGATTCCGCACCATCAAACGAATCAGATTGATACACAAGCAGATTGGGGACTTACAAGTGGTATCAGAGCTTGGATTGTATCCATCAATTTGGTCAGATCTGGAGCTAATTTGATCTTATTTTTAAAGGATTTCTGCGTTTTTGGATAGATCTCTGAAAAATAGGGGGGTTGTTCTTCGTGTTTTTGATAAAAAAAGGGTTTTTGATCGAGTTTTGGAGCTACAAAGTCGAAAAAACGTTGTTTTTTATCGTAACCAGCAAGGGGTGGCGGCGTGTACGACCAGCAGCTAGGGTTTCTGAAGAGTTTACAGCTAGAGTTTACGGTCCGAGGAGTTTGCAGTTAGAGGGTTCACGGTCCGAGGCCTCGGAGTTTAGGGTCTGAGGTTTACGGTCAGCATCGCACGTTTACGGTCTGAGGTTTACGGTCAGCATCACATGTGTACGGTCCGGGTTTACGGTCTGTAGCATGTAAGTCCCCAATCTGCTTGTATATCAATCAGATCCGTTTAATGGTGTGGAATCCCAATCAAACGGATGATGCCAGATCAAAAGAAGAACAAGGAGAAGAAGAATAAGTTGAATCTATGATGTATTCAATGAGTAAAATGAAGCTCCATACACATATTTCACACACACTTGCACCTTCTCTCCTTTCTCTCTCTAGAACATGCTCTCCTTCTCTCTATATTCTCTCACACCTCAGAATACACACACTTAAGATCCTCTCAACCATACACCCACATGCACTCCTCACCATATATATATATATATATATATATATATATATATATATATATATATATATATATATATATATATATATATATATATGAGACATGGGCCGTGAACAGGTTCACGGCCGTAAACACAGCCGTAAACTCTTAAAACTTTACATAAAAATATAATTGCCTAGAAAAGCAAAGTATAAACCATATTTTTGACCCAACAATCTCCTCCTTGGTTTATAGCTTTCTTTTCTAATTGACCCAACAAGCTCCCTCTAAAAAGTAGCTGGCTTTTCTTGTTAATCTTCATTGGGAGCTTTGGCTTCAGCTTTAATCTTCGATATCTTCATGACTTCAAGATGAACATATGAATCTTCAATGAATGACTTCATCTTGAGCAGTTGGGCTTTTCTTCAGGATTTGGCTTTGAACGTATGTTGGGTGAGGAGGCTTCTTGATAAGATTCTTGAAAGATAGCGCTTTAAGCTTGAGAATCTTCAGAGAGAACATCAGAGAGAACTAATCTTCAGGATCACTTCAGCAGGTTCAAGAATAGCAGCAAATTGATTGAGGAGGCTTCAATGCAATCTGTCACATAATCTTCAAGTCAGATTCACCTTACTTCTGGGGTTGAAGGATTGAATGTTGAAAGAATAATCTTCATTTCTTGCTCCTTCGAATGAGAATTCTTCGATGCTCACGGATGAATCCTTAACTCAGAAATTCTCGATACAGTCTCCACGAGTCTCATCTACATCTGAATTCACTTTTCAAGACAAAACAAAACTAAAACAAAATTTAGCACACAAAACGGAAACAAAAATATTTTTGGATTTTTGGTTTTTCTGAACAAGAAATAAAACAGAAAAAACACTATGTTTGGATTTTTAATTTTCTGATTTTTGTTTGATATTTGAATTTTCTGATTTTTGTTTGATTTTTGAATTTTCTGATTTTTGTTTGATTTTTGATATTTTTAATTCTCCCCCTAAATTTGTGCATAGAGGAAAACTATGAACAAATTTAACAAAAACAAAAATATTTGGGATCAAAGTTGCCAAGCAATCCAATATTGTTTATCAGCACACGCCTGCATGTCTAGATCTGGTCAATCACTGATATTGTGGTCCACTTAAACACAAAGGATGTTGACAATTTGGACAGATTATAAGTGACAAGTCATTGTGATATATATTCCTAAATGGACATTTAGCTGACGACGACCAAGGATATTGTTGTCCACTTAAATTAAGCAGCAAGATCTACAGACAACCTCTAAATGGTTCAATTTTAGTTGCACTAGAACGTGTTTCCCACTTCCCGATATACCCCGGTTATCAAGAACTTCCAAAGAACTCCTTACTTTAGGTGAGTAAACAATTATTAAGGAGGAAGTCAGATTTAGAAATAGGTGCATATGTTGTGTCCCAGGTCGGATCTCTTTCAATCACGCAGAGGGGACAACATATGGCTAACTAGGATAGAGGGATTGAGAGGTAGAATATTGCATATGTTGTGTTCCAGGTCGGATCATTTCAATCACGCAGAGGAGACAACATATGACTAACATATAGAAAGAATTTCATAGATAAGGAGGTGCGTAGAAATAGAGTTGCATATGTTGCATTCTAGGTCAGATCTCTTCCAATCACGCAGAGGAAGCAACATATGACTGACAGACAGAAAGCAAGAATAATTCCTACATACCTACTTTATCAGAACCGCCCAGTCGCCCTATCAGAACCAAAATTAAGGACATAAGTCCGTACATCAAGGAAGAGTTAAGCCACAGTTCTAGATGCGTATTAATTTAGTTTATCTCGTGGGTTCCCGTGTTTATCTCACTTCTCAATCTACTCGAGCGTCGTATGGTCAGTCCTAATGAAACTATCTAAGTTCATATTAGTCAAGTCCTTTCAATTTTTCAAACTGAGTCTAGTCCTTTTGAATCCTTTGTGCCTACTAGCACATTGAATACAAAGTCTAGACAATTCGGCTTTAGTGCATCTTACACAGATTCAGATTGTCTGTTGTCACAAGATTATATCACTTCCCAGCACATCACCTACAAACAAAAACTATTAGCAACATATTTTTTTAATTTTCAAATTTTCTAATGTTTTTGGATTTTGAATTTTTAAAATTTTGTTTTGGTTTTTATTTATTTCTCCCCCTAAATTTGTGCATGGGTGAGAATGAAATTAAAATGTGCAAATTTAAACTAACCTAAAACAAAAATTTGGCCTCAAAACGAATCATTTTCAAAAAGCTCACAAGCACATCGAATCGAGCGTTGTTAAACGGCTTTGTGAACAGATCTGCCACATTATTAGCACTGGGAACCTGTTCCAGCCGAATGAGCGAACGCTCATAACAATCTCTGATGAAATGAATTTTGATGTCAATGTGCTTGGTTTTCGAATGCTGGACTGGATTTTTAGCAATCTGAATCGCAGCCTCATTATCACATAATATAGGGGTTTCGAGGTAATTCAAACCGCAATCCAACAGCTGATGTTGGATCCATATAACTTAAGAACAGCAAGCAGACGCATCAACATATTCCGCTTCTGTTGTTGAGGTCGAGACGGTGTGCTGTTTCTTGCACTGCCAAGACACTAGCCGGTCACCAAGGAATTGACAACCCCCAGACGTAGATTTCCTGTCAAGCTCACAGCCTCCATAATTACTGTTAGCAAATGCATATAAATCAAATTCAGAATTTTTCGGATACCAAAGTCCCAATTTTGGGGTGCCTTTGAGGTACCGAAAGATTCTTTTGATAGAAATAAGATGTGAAAGTTTAGGATTAGCCTGATAACGTGTGCATTGACAAACTGCAAACATGATGTCTGGTCGGCTTACAGTTAGGTACATCAACGAACCGATCATTGATCTGTAGTGAGTTTGATCTACGGATTCACCATCAGTATCTGGAGTCAGCAGGGGTCTCTCGGCCATTGGCATCAAGGCAGGTGTTGCGTCTTGAAACCCGAACTTCTCAAGTATATCGACCACATACTTTGCTTGATGGATCAGGATTCCGGTTGATCTTTGTTGGACCTGAAGCCCCAAAAACATGGTCATTTCGCCTAACGAGTTCATCTCGAACCTCTTTTTAATCACTCCTTCGAACTCTTTGCGAAGCTGTGGACTTGTAGACCCGAAGATAATGTCGTCAACGTAGATCTGGACTAGAATCTGATCATTACCCACATGCTTGATGAACAAGGCTTGATCAATAGTGCCGCGAGAATATCCATGTTCAAGCAAGTGCTTTGTGAGGGTTTCATACCACGCTCGAGGAGCTTGATGTGACCCATACAACACCTTGTCCAACTTGTATACATGATTGGGAAGCTTCGAGTTAACAAACCCAGGGGGTTGATCAACGTAGATTTCTTCCTTCACTTTGCCATACAAGAAGGCTGTCTTGACATCCATCTAATAAACAGTGAAGTTCATGTAAGAAGCGTATGCAAGGAAGATACGGATAGCCTCCAAGCGAGCCACCGGAGCATAAACCTTAGTGTAGTCAAGACCCTCGATCTGTCTAAACCCACGAACCACCAATCTCGCCTTATTGCATACTATGACTTAGGAATCATCTTGCTTATTGCAGTATACCCAGCGAGTGTCAAGAGACTTTTTGCCTTTAGGAAGTTCAACCAGCGTCCAAACCCCGAGCTTTTCAAATTGATTTAGCTCTTCGTGCATAGCATCTACCCAGCTGAGCTCATTCAAAGCCATTTCAACGTTCATTGGCTATATTCGATGTGCTTGTGAGCTTTTTGAAAATGATTCGTTTTGAGGCCTAATTTTTGTTTTTGGTTACTTTAAATTTGCGCATTTTAATTTCGTTCTCACCCATGCACAAATTTCGGAGGAGAAATAAACAAAAACCAAAACAAAATTTTAAAAATTCAAAATCCAAAAACATTAGAAAATCAGAAAATTAAAAAAATATGTTGCTAATAGTTTTTGTTTGTATGTGATGTGTTGGGAAGTGATATAATCTTGTGATAACAGACAATCCGAATCTGTGTAAGATGCCAAAAGTTTAATTGTCTAAGCTTTGTGTTCGATGCGCTGGTAGGCATGAAAGTTTTTAAAATGGACTTGACTAGGATCAGATGAACTTAAGGAATTTAGAGACCTGACAAATCTTGACCTAGATAGTTCCATTTAGCCTGACAATACGACGCTTGGGTAGGTTGAGCAGAGAGATATACATGGGAATCTGCGGATACATTAAATAATCTGTATCTAGAACTGTGGATTAACCTTTCCTCGATGTACGGACTCTGTCCTTAATTCCGGTATTGACGGGGCAACTGGGAATTCCGATAAGTTAGGTCTGTAGAAAATTGTTTTCTCTCTTTCTATCTGTTAGTCATATGTTGCTTCCTCTACTGATTCGAAGATATCTGACCTGGAATGCAACATATGCAACTCTATTTCTCTGCATCTTCTATCTATGCAATTCTTTCTACCTGTTAGCCATATGATGTCTCCTTTGCGTGACTAACAATCCGACCTGGTACACAGCATATGCAACCTTCTATTTCTCAATCCCTCTAAACTCTAGTTAGTCATATGTTTCACTCTCTGCGTGATTGGAAGAGATCCGACCTGAGTGTATAACATATGCATTCTAAATCTAACTTCTTTCTTAATAATTGTCTACTCATCTGATGTAAGGAGTATTCTGGAAGAACTTGATTACTGGGGTATATCAGGAAATGGGAAACGCGTTCTAATACAATTAAAATTGAACATTTTATAGATTGTCTGTAGATCTCGCTGTTCAATTTAGGTGGACAACAATACCTTTGGTCGTCGTCAATTGAATGGTCTTTTAGGAATATTATCTAAGTTCATAAGATCTAATGACGTGTCACTTATAGTATGAACAAAGATTTATCAAAACCTTTCGTGTTTAAGTGGACCACAATACCAGCGATCGACCAGACGTGGACATGAAGACAAAAGTATTGATAAGTGGATTATGGTTGTCTAACAACTTTGATCCCAATATCACAAAATTATTTTTAGTGTTAGAAAGAGGTGAAATTAGTCTTGAATTTCCATTAAATTTTAATTTCATTTCAATTTTAATTTTAATTTTAATTTTTATCTTTTTATTTTTTTATTTTATTTTATTTTATTTCTATTTCTTTTTATTCTATTTTTGTCCTCAAAATGTTTTATTTTTATAAAGGTTTTTGGGTATTGGACTTTATCCTTGTGGATTGTGGCCCATTAATTTTTGGGCCAAGTATATAAAGAAGGAACAACGAAGAACCCTAGTTTACTTCTCATTTTCAAGTTCCTGGCCGCAAACCCTCTAAATTCTCTCTCTATCTCTAAATTTTTTTTGTGAGTTTTAGTGAAATTGATCCGATAGCTTCAAAGGTATACAAATTCCGACCAGGAATATGTAAATTCGCATCAAATCGCCATGTTTTCAAGGTTTAATCGATGAAAAACAAACTGTCGGCGTTTACGGCCAGGCAGTTTACGGCCAGACCGTTTACGGCCAGACCGTTTACGGCCAAGCTGTTTAAGGATGATAGGGCCACTCCCATTCGCACCTAATTTCGCAAATTTGACACTTTTAGCCCAAAATTCAAATTTATTTTATTTTTAAAATCCATTTTCTACAAAAATTTTAGTTTTTAATTTTTGATTTTTATTTTTGACTTTTGACCATAAAATTTTGACTTTGAATTTTAAAGTTTGACCTTTGACTTCAAGTTTGACCTTTGACATTAAACTTTGAGTTTTTCATTTAACTTTTAAATTTTCAAATTTAGCTTTTCGGTTTGACTTTTAAGTTTGACTTTTTAAGTTTGACTATTGAGTTTGACTTTTTAAATTTGACTTTTAAGGTTGACTTTTGAGGTTTTAAGTCAAAGGGATTTTTTGATAAACAATGAGTTCTTCAAACACCAAAGTCAATGAAATTTCTTGTTCTCAAACATGCATTGATAATGTTAAAAATTTACTTGAGCATATAGAATTATTACGTAGAGAGAACGAGGACTTGAAATATGAAGGGTATCAACTTAGGAAAGGACAGAAACACCTGAAGGCTGAATTAGAAGCAAAAACCAAAGACTTTAGAAAACTTCAGGAAGAGTATAGTACTAAGAGTGCACATTATAGATATGTGACTAAACAACTTGCTGAGGTAACTGCTGAGCTTGACACATTGAAAAACAAATTTGAAAATGCAGATTTTACTTTTAGAAAATTTGATGTGTCAAGTGAAGTAGTTGCATCCATGATAGAAAATAATTTACAATTCAAAAATAATCAGTCAAAGGGTTTAGGGTATGATAAAGTGCCTACTCCTTTTAATCATACCTATACTAATAACCCTTTGTAAAAAGAGGAAATAAACAGAGAGCCACATCTTAAATATGGATTTGTGTCAGGAGGTAGTATTAATGTTGAGGGTACTAATGTTTCTACTTGTTATGCAGATCAACTACTAAGTCATTGCAAGCAAGCTGCTGAAGAGGGTGTTTATGATAATAAGATTGTTTCAAAGTCTGATGAATTAAATTTTTTCGATATATTTGATGATATCTTTGATAATTCTGATGTGGTTGTGCTAGAAAGTGTTGAGCTGAACGATTCTAATGCTTCTACTTCTTGTGCAGGTAAAGTAACGGAAGATGAGAACAAGGAGAAAACTGTTGAACAAACAAATGTCTCCTTGAACTCTGAATATGTTGCTTCTAACTCAGTTACTTCTGACAAACCTGTTGTTGAGAAGTACTGGCCACCAAACAAAGTGAAACAGAGTGCTTGCTGTAATTGTGCTTGTGGGAACAATAAGAGACAACGCATGGTTACGCCACCAGGGGAGATATAAAAAAAACAAAACAAAAATTTAAAAATTCAAAATCCAAAAACATTAGAAAATCAGAAAATTCAAAAAATATGTTGCTAATATTTTTTGTTTGTAGGTGATGTGCTGGGAAGTGATATAAACTTGTGATAACAGACAATCTGAATCTGTGTAAGATGCCAAAAGTTTAATTGTCTAAGCTTTATGTTCGATGCGCTGGTAGGCACGAAAGTTTTTAAAATGGACTTGACTAGGATCAGATGAACTTAAGGAATTTAGAGACCTGACAAATCTTGACCTAGATAGTTCCATTTAGCCTGACAATATGACGCTTGGGTAGGTTGAGAGTGAGAGTTCACGGTCGTAAGCTATTGACCGTAAATGCCCAGAACTTGATTGAAACACGAATTTGAAGCAGATCTGATTCCCTTTAGCCACGAAAACACCAAATCCAGTCTCGAACAATGATGAAACTGAGCTCCTTTGACCGAAAACGAGATTGAAAGATGATTTGACACCGGATTTTCTCTGATACCAATTGTAAGTCCCCAATCTGTTTGTGTATCAATCAGATCCGTTTGATGGTGCGGAATCCCAATCAAGCGGATGATGCCAGATCAAAAGAAGAAGAAGGAGAAGGAGAAGAAGAATAAGTTGAATCTCTGATGTATTCAATGAGTAGAATGAAGCTCCATACACATAGTTCACACACACTTGCACCTTCTCTTCTTTCTCTCTCTAGAACATGCTCTCCTTCTCTCTATATTCTCTCACACCTTAGAATACACACACTTAAGCTCCTCTCAACCATACACCCACATGCACTCCTCACCATATATATATGAGACATGGGCCGTGAACAAGTTCACGGCCGTCAACCTGTTCACGACCGTAAACACAGCCGTAAACTCTTAAAACATTACATAAAAATACAATTGCCTAGAAAAACAAAGTATAAACTATATTTTTCACCCAACACAGCATCGTACATGTACGGTTCTTGGACGTCTGCGGTCCTTGGTGTGCATGGCTCTGCCTCGTCCTCGCATCGCACCAGCCTCGGTCTCGCATTCGTAGCCTCGTCCTAGCAAAGTGCTTCCATTAAAAAAGAGAATCGAAGTTGGGGGTGCCGGGGATTGAACTCGGCTCTCCTATCTCCTCACCCACGCGTCTTACCAATTGCTCTAGGCTGCATCTTGTTTCATTCCTTTCAATTTTTATTCAAAAGCACTCCTTTATGCGCCTATTTTTGCAAAATTGACACTTTTAACCCCAAAAACAATTTCCTTTTAATTTTAAATCCATTTTCAACAAAAAAAAATTAGTTTTTAATTTTTCACTTTTAATTTTGACTTTTTACTTAAAATTTTGACTTTGACTTTAAAGTTTGACCTTTGACTTTAAACTTTGACTTTCTCGTTTGACTTTAAAACTTTCAAATTTAGCTTTTCGGTTTGACTTTTAAGTTTGACTTTTCAAATTTGACTTTTAAGTTTGACTTTTTAAATTTGACTTTTAAGGTTGACTTTCTCAGTTTTTAAGTCAAGGGGCATATTTTTAAAGAATGAGTTCCTCAAACATCCCGGTCAATGAAGTATCTCGTTTTCAATCTTGCATTAAAACTGTCAAATTTTTGCGTGACCAAATCGAGTTGATTAAGAGAGAAAATGAGGATCTAAAGTATGAAAGGTACACTATTAGGAAAGAACAAAAACCCTTAAAAGAAAAATTAGAAGCCAAAGCTAAGGATTTCAGGAAATTGCAAGAAGATTACAGCAACAAGTGTGTAAACTATGATCATATTAAAAGCAAACTTGCTGCTGTAACTTAAGAACTTGACACTTTGAAAATTAAGTGTGGAAAAACAGATGTTAGTTTCAAAAATTATACTGCGTCAAGTAAGACAGTCGAGTCCTTAGTTGAAAAACAATTGAATTTTAAAGAAAATCAAACCAAGGGTTTAGGATATGAGAGTGTCCCTCCTCTATTTAACCATTCGTATTATGTTAATCCCTTGACTCAGGAAGAGATTGACCGAGAACCATTTATGATATACGGTAAACCAGCTGCTGAACAGGCAACTGAGGGTGTTGAGATGAAAGATACTAATGATTCTACTTCCTATGCATGTAAAGTAGTAGAGGATGAGAACAAGGAGAAAACTATTGAACAATCTAATGACTCCTTGAACTCTGAATCTGTTGCTTCGAACTCTGTTGCTTCTAATTCTGTTACTCCTAACAAACCTGCGGTTGAGAAATACATGCCACCAATTCCAGTGAAACAGAGTGCCTGTTGTATGTGTGCCTGTGGGAAAAGCAAGAGACAAGGAAAGGATACGCCACCAGCGGCAGGAAAAAACAACTTCCCAGTGAAGAAAAAGACTTGCTTTCATTGTGGAACACCTGGACACATTGCCAAAAATTGTCCTAATCGCGCATACGTTCCCTACTACATACAAGGCTGGCAAAACGCACCAAGAGGTAGATACTTCAAAAGAAACCCTTCGACGCCACGTTCAAACAATGATAACTGGAATGCCAAGAAGGACAAGAATTCAACTCCCAATGCAAAGAATCCAACTCCCAAGAACAAGAAGGGAATGTCGGCCCATAAGTCAAGTTCAAGAGATGCTCCTATGAAGCCAAGACCGGTTAGGTCAAAGTCATCTCGGCAGCCGACTTCCAGTTCAAAAGCAAGTACTGAGGCACCCATCAGATCGAAAAAGAAATGGGTTAAACCCAACTACAGATGGGTACGAAAGGTTAAATCTCCCAAATCACCCAATGAATCTAATATTTCTTCATCTTCTGTTTGTGATAAACAGGATATGTCATGGGAGAGAGTACCGTGCAAGGATGACAAAGGTCAACCCAGTTTCAAAATGGACTGGGTTCCAAAGACCAACTGATCCCGCTCTGTGTCGAAGCAGCTATGGAGGCATATCATCAGACTTCGGTTTGTTGATAGTGGCTGTTCCAGGCACATGATAGGAGGCATCTCTCAACTGTACAACACTCAGAACATTGTTTGAGAGTATGTGTCCTTTGCGGGAAAGGAAGAAAGGAAGGGATCACTCATGGGGTTTGTGCTTAACGATGTGAAGAATTTTCGGATCTGTTCTGAGATTATGTGTGCTGTTCTCAGACCTTCTGGATGCAAATTCAATCGGTGACTTACGGTTTGAGTTTTCTTCTCTATACTCATGAGCTTATCTTAAACTGATTCATTTTAAAGACAATTTTTTATTTCCTTATATGTCTTTCTTTAGTAGATTGTTTTGGGAAGTGATATGAAGTATAGTGCTAAAGGGCAATTTATGATGCATGTAATGCACTAAAGCCGAATTGTCTAGACTCTGTATTCAATGTGCTGGTAGGCACAAAGGATTCAAAAAGGACTAGACAATATAGACTTAGATAGTTTCATTTGGACTGACCATACGACGCTCGGGTAGATTGAGCAGTGAGATAAACATGGGAGCCCACGAGATACACTAATTTAATACGCATCTAGAACTGTGGTTTAACTCTTCCTTGATGTACGGACTTATGTCCTTAATTCTGGTTCTGAGAGGGCGACCGGGGGGTTCTGATAAAGTAGGTCTGTAGGAAATTATTTTCTAGATTTCTATCTGTCAGTCATATGTTGCTTCCTCTGCGTGATTGGAAGAGATCCGACCTGGATTGCAACATATGCAACTCTAATTCTACGCACCTTCTTATCTATGAAATTCTTTCTATCTGTTTGCCATATGCTGTCCCCTCTGCGTGATCGGAAGATCCAACCTGGGACACAGCATATGCAACATTCTTCCTCTCAATCCCTCTATCTTTGTTAGTTATATGTTGTTCCCTCTATGTGATTGGAAGATATCCGACCTGGGATACAACATATGCATTTCTAAATCTGACTTCCTCCATAATAATTGTTTACTCACCTAAAGTAAGGAGTTCTTTGGAAGTTCTTGATAACTAGGGTATATCGGGAAGTGGGGAACACGTTCTAGTGCAACTAAAAATTGAACCATTTAGAGGTTGTCTGTAGATCTTGCTGCTTAATTTAAGTGGACAATAATATCCTTGGTCGTCGTCAGCTAAATGTCCATTTAGGAATATATATATCACAATGACTTGTCACTTATAACCTGTCCAAATTGTCAACATCCTTTGTGTTTAAGTGGACCACAATACCAATGATTGACCAGATCTAGACATGCAGGTGTGTGCTGATAAACGATATTGGATTGCTTGACAACTTTGATCCCAAATATATTTTGCTTTTGTTAAATTTGTTCTTATTTTTCCTCTATGCACAAATTTAGGGGGAGAATTAAAAAAAATTCAAAAATCAAAGAAAAATCAGAAAAACTTAAAAATCCAAAAATAATGTTGTTTCTGTTTTAATTTTTGTTCAGAAAATCAAAAATCCGAAAATATTTTTGTTTCTGTTTTTCTCAGAAAATATAAAAAAAATCCAAAAATATTGTGTGCTAAGTTTTCTTTTAGTTTTGTTTTGTCTTGAAAAGTGAATTCAGATGTAGATGAAACTCATGGAGTCTGTGTCGAAAATTTATGAGCCAAGGCGTCGTCCGTGATCATCAAAGAATTCTCACTTGAAGGAGCAAGAAATGAAGATTATTCTTTCATCATTCAATCCTTCAACCCCAGAAGCAAGGTGAAGCTGTTCTTGAAGATTATGTGACAGATTGCATTAAAGCCCCCTTAATCAATTTGCTGCTATCTTGTATCTGCTGAAGTGATCCAGAAGATTGTTTCTTTATGATATTCTCTCTGAAGATTCTCAAGCTGAAAGCGCTATCTTTCAAGAATCTTTTCATCAAGCCTCTTCACCCGACGTGCGTTCAAAGCCAAATTCTGAAGAAAAGCCCAACCGCTCAAGATGAAGTCATTTATTGAAGATTCATATGTTCATCTTGAAGCTGTGAAGAATTTGAAGATTAATGTTGAAGCAAAGCTCCCAATGAAGATTGACAAGAAAAACCAGCTACTTTTTAGGGGGAGCTTGTTGGGTCAATTAGAAAAGAAAGCTATAAACCAAGGGGGAGATTGTTGGGTCTAAATTATGGTTTATACTTTACTTTTCTAGGAAAACGTATTTTTATGTCTAGGACCCTAAACAGCTTGGTGTTTACGACCATATATGAGTTTACGGCTGTGTTTACGGCCGTGAACAGGTTTACGGCCGTAAACCCATTCACGGTCCACGTCTCCTATATATAGAGTGAGGAGTCCATGTGAAAGTAGGCGAGCCTAGAGAGAAGGAGAGGATATTGTAGAGAGAGAAAGTTAGAGAGAAGAACTAGTGTGTGTGTGTGTGTGTGAATCTTGTATCTGGATCATATATTCATCATCTTCTTCTTCTACTTCTTCTTCATTTGACCTGGCATCATCCGTCTGATTGGGATTCCGCACCATCAAACGGATCTGATTGATACACAAGCAGATTGGGGACTTATAATAGTGGAATGTGTGACTTCCGCCTCATTTCTTGTTCCTTGTTTTCTTGTGGGCTTAGGGCTGATTCGCCCATTCAACTGTCTATTCGATCTCGGTATTATACAACTCGTGTGTACTAAGTGATCATAGGAGGGTAGTATCGTTACGTCGAACTTTCAGGGTAATTACATGTTCAGATGGGATTATTGATAAACAAACTGGGTATCATTAAGCTAAGTATGGTAATTATACTTGTGCTTCTCGGTCTTGGAGCGTTTAAGACTACAAATTGGTTTTATAGAAAATATAGGATTTTCTATGGTTTACATCGTTATTTTGGAAGATAAACAATATTCGATAGAACTTTCCGAAATCAATGTTTCACAATAGAGGTAGAGAAACTAAAAACTTATTTACAAAAGGTTTAAAACTTCTTATTAAACTAATATTATATAAAGGACCTTTATGGTTAATTCTATAATTCCTTAGTTTATACATTTAAATTATATATAAATAATATCCGATAGACAATGGAATGTGTGACTTCCGCCTCATTTCCTGTTCCTTGTTTGCTTGTGGACTTAGGGCAGATCCACACATTCATCTGTCCGTTCGATATTAGGTTATATATAGTTAGTATAAACTAATAAATTATAGAAGGAACTATTGTGGTTACCATTTTATCGGAGATTCATAATTGTTAATTATGTAATTACTTGATGAATACATTAGGATTATATATAATAAAGATCTGGTAGATAGTGGAATGTGTGACTTTCGCCTCATTTCCTGTTCCTTGTTTGGTTGTGGGCTTAGAGCAGATTCACCCATTCAACTGTCTAATCGATCTATATTATATATAATTAGTATTCACTGAATGATTACAGAAGGATTAACTATAGTCATATTACTTATTAAGAAAATATAGGATTTTCTTAAGGGAACGTTTTCAAATTAAAGGATCATTAAACTTAATGTACTTAGTAAATACATCGGGTTTAGATACATGAAGATCCGACAGATAGTGGGATGTGTGGATTCCGCCTCATTTCCTGTTCCTTGTTTGGTTGTGGGCTTAGGGAAGATTCGCCCATTCAACTGTCTATTCGATCTCAGTATTATACAACTCGTGTGTACTAAGTGATCATAGGAGGGTAGTATCGTCACGTCGAACTTTCAGGGTAATTACATGTTCAGATGGGATTATTGATAAACAAACTGGGTATCATTAAACTAAGTATGGTAATTATACTTGTGCTTCTCGGTCTTGGAGCGTTTAAGAGTACAAATTGGTTTTATAGAAAATATAGGATTTTCTATGGTTTACATCGTTATTTTGGAAGATAAACAATTTTCGATAGAACTTTCCGAAATCAATGTTTCACAATAGAGTTAGTGAAACTAGAAACTTATTTACAAAAGGTTTAATACTTCTTATTAAACTAATATTATATAAAGGACCTTTATGGTTAATTCTATAATTCCTTAGTTTATACATTTAAATTATATATAAATAATATCTGATAGACAATGGAAAGTGTGACTTCCGCCTCATTTCCTGTTCCTTGTTTGCTTGTGGACTTAGGGCAGATCCACACATTCATCTGTCCGTTCGATATTAGGTTATATATAGTTAGTATAAACTAATAAATTATAGAAGGAACTATTGTGGTTACCATTTTATCGGAGATTCATAATTGTTAATTATGTAATTACTTGATGAATACATTAGGATTATATATAATAAAGATCTGGTAGATAGTGGAATGTGTGACTTCCGCCTCATTTCCTGTTCCTTGTTTGGTTGTGGGCTTAGAGCAGATTCACCCATTCAACTGTCTAATCGATCTATATTATATATAATTAGTATTCACTGAATGATTACAGAAGGATTAACTATAGTCATATTACTTATTAAGAAAATATAGGATTTTCTTAAGGGAACGTTTTCAAATTAAAGGATCATTAAACTTAATGTACTTAGTAAATACATCGGGGTTAGATACATGAAGATCCGACAGATAGTGGGATGTGTGGATTCCGCCTCATTTCCTGTTCCTTGTTTGGTTGTGGGCTTAGGGCAGAACCACACAATCGACTATATGTTCGATCTAAATGTATATGACTTGTACTCACTAAGTACTCGTAGAAGGGATAATCACGAGTTGTTTTAGTTATCATTCATATACAACAGAAAATATAGGATTTTCTGGAGGAACTGGCAAACTTTTCAAAAGAATAAAGGATATACTTTCTATGACAAAAATACTTATGAACTCACCAACTTTAATGTTGACACTTTTTGAAACCACTTGTATTCTCAGGGTCGTAGGTAGACAGGTACTCTCTCCCAGGAGTTGCGAAGACGGAGCTTTATGTCTTATCTTTTGATGTACTTTTCATGTATTTCAAGTAATGTTTTAAACATAATGTAAATAGTATATTATCAATACAATGGTTGTTGTTACTTTGATTACTATAATGCATGTGTTGTGATACTTGACATGAAGTCCTCCACCCCCGAACGTTTCCGCCGTTCCGGTTTGGGGGTGTGACACCCCCATACATACACACACACATACCTACATACATACATACATATATATATATATATATATATATATATATATATATCAAAATTCTATGTCCATCTTTTTTTTTCAACTAAGTCTTCCAACCTAAACACATGTCAAAATATGTAAGTTAGGCTTAGGACTCATGGTAACCATTATCAAGGTCAAACCTCTTAAGGGTGCTGGATGAATTCAACTATCCAATCCCAAATTCAAACTTTTAAAAGGGGCTTTCAAATTCAAAATAATAGTAAGTATTCATGAAGTTAGGGAAATAAGACTTTCAAAGATAAAAAGATTTCTCAAATATCATCAAGATTCAATAAGATAAAATCAACAACTTCAAAGTAGATACAATGCAACAAGATTATATTTTCCAACTCCCGAAGTCAATATCATTCAATTAACTAAAAAATGATGTTTGAAAATTAGGGATAATGTATAGATACCACATAACATACTATATACTTATAATGCTCGTTCAAACCCAAAATCTAAATAGGTACCAATGATTCGTCACACTAGTGCCACACGGGAGGTTGCAAAATGATATCACTTATTTAACATATATATTTAGTGCAATATCTTTTTTTGATATATTTAGAGTTGCTGGAAGAAAGAAAGCAAAAATGACTAAAAACTGGATTGCATTCGGAAGAAGCAGAAAAAGTTTGGAACACTATGTTGCCATGTACATGTCATACATGCACCACCTCGAGATGATACATTTTGAAACCATTTAAGAAAATTGTATATATATACGACAGATCAATCCCAGTACGTTCCGCGTAATTAAGATTAGAAAAAAAATCTATAAATAGACCTTTATCTTTGGTTGAAAGAGATATATAATATCATAAAAGAAAAGAAACCACATAGATGCCATTTTGAGAGTCTAGAAGATGATTGAAAGGCCGGAAGGATAAAATAGAGCTGGAAATTGAAGGATCGTGAGTAGAATGGTGATTTTTGTTTATTTTGCTATACTCTCTATGTTTAGCACACTTCTCAGAATTATTTGTGTTCTTGTTTTTTATTTCCATTTTGCTTTTTATTGTATGTAGATGAACCCTAAAATTTTGGTTTAATTTATATTTAATTTATCTTGATAGTTTAATCAAAGATCCATATGTGTTAAAGTTTATATCTCTATTTCCTATTTCTGAGTTAATATAATATAGAGGACCAACCTGATTGTGTTTGCTTAAATCACAGTTGACCATGACATTGACAATTATGACTAGAGATAGACCAAATCCTAGAGTTAAATTAATAAGGTAATGCACTTTAATATGTGTGAACTGCATTAGATAATCATTATGTGCACCAATTGATTATCAGGACCATTGAAATCAATTACTTTATTAAATCTTGCATGATACAAACTGAATACTGGTTATAAGGATAACTAATATCATGACCATTGAGTTAAAAGTCTTTGGAATCATTAGGATTTTTAACGTACCTAACGAACAATTCATCTAAGGAATCGGAGCATAAATACTAATATCCATTGGAAGACTTAGAAATCAACCACATCTGAATAGTGAAATAAAATCTTAATCAACATATCTTTATTTATCTATTTCCAAATCAATTTTCAATCTTTGTTTTTTTTTCTTTTTAGTTTACTTTAGTGTAAATGTAATTCCCCCTTTACTTTGTTTTGTTGTCTCTAGTTTAATTGATAATAAGATCTTCTCTGAATTCTTTGTGTTCTTGTTTCTAATTTCCCTTTGGCTTTTGTTCCCCTAATGTTCTACAACTTGATCTTACCAAAGTTATACTACTAAATGATTGGGTTCACTTTTCGATTTGTATAATAATCCATAACATTAATGAATTCTATCTATAAATTTAAAATTAGATTTTACATATCACAAATCCCTTGTGTAAGTGAGTCATGTATAGAATGACATCACTGTTACAATTTTTGCAAAACCCAATCATACAAGTATTAACTTGCCAAAACAAAGGTTTAATGACCCTAAATTATAAATGCATTGGCTTGCCCAATCATAGGTTCAATGACCAGACTCCAAAGTGTCTGGTTTGAAAAAGTATAAAACACATCCTACATTGATAAACATGATTATTTCCAAAATATCAAAGTTTTTCCCCGTTTCAAAATCTCTTTAAAAATATCATTTCATGAATAGACAAATTACATATTGTATTTCACATAGTATATAAATAAAGTAGTTCACAGAAAAAAAAAACATCAAAAGTATATTATAATAGGGACACGTGTTCTTGTGTAATAAAGTTACCTTGCTAATGTAGATGCACTACTTCTCTTTTAGAAATGTTTGGATGATTAGTGGTAACCTATAGATTACTCTAGTTTAAGTAATTAGTCATGTTCAGTTTAAGTAATTAGTCATGTTCAATTAGGATATTTTTTCTAGAACAGCTACTTAAGTATGAGATTATAAAATACATAATATAACAACAACAATAAACTGAGGATGTAAATGAATGACAATACGAAGAATAAGGTTTTTTATTATATCTAGGAGACAAAGTTTAACAGACTTCCAAATTACTAGATAATTGACACTGTTGCTTTTATCCCCACACTCTTATTAATTGATAGAATATTCTTGTGGAAAAATTAAAGAAATGATAAAAGGTATGGCTGAACATTACTCTCTTTCGGATCTATACATTGAGATAAGATTTATATTGATTTTATCATATAAGCAAAGTAACAAAGTACAACTTCGATGCAAGGCACAACAATATTAAGTTTTCCCATGTTTGAGGATCTTATCTTTATCTTCACTATTCAACAACTTCTCTCTTCTTCAACCGTTGGTCTTCCTCAGAGCTTCTATAACACCCCGTTTTTACTTTTTAAGATATAAAAATATAAATCTTTCTTTATAAAAATGAAAGTGAAAATAGATTACTTTTTATCCAAAGTAATCTAAATAAAAGTTGTAGTACACACAACTACAAACTCTTAGATATAAAGAATATAAAAATAGAGCTCGTATGATGAAGTTGTGATTTTTGAGGATTACATCGAATTTCATCGGATTTTTTCAGATTTCTAAGATTGCGTACAAGGAAAGAAAGTTACCCTATTCGGTGTCGATATGCAAAGTGTAGGTACCAAATTACGAGGTGCATAGGTCATTTTTGAGGCAATAAATAAAGGGCTTCCCCCTCCTCATTTCCTTTCCACTTTCTCTGAAACCTTTTTCTCTCCCTCTCGAGATTTCAGTCCCTTGTGATTTGATTTCTTGTTCTTGCGTGTCGTTAGCGATGCGTTGGAACGAACCAAAAAGAGAAATATTAAGCGTTGAAGTTATGTTTTCTGTTTTCCAAGTCTTTAGTCAATTGGGTAACTTATAATTTCGACTAACTATAACTTGATCTAGACTATAAACTTTTTCATTATTATGAACCCGAGCATGAGACAAATTATTAATCCATGTTATTATATTGATTGATCTACTTTTGAGAGCAGTGTTTAGGATAGACATATTGGTCTAGTTGTTGGATTTCAGAAAGACTATATGTCTAAATGGTCATGCCTCCCAACTGTCATGACTGGCTAATCCTTATTAGATAACCATTTTAGTGTCCATGGGGTTAGTGAAGGATCTAGTTATTAGTTTAGTATTATAGGGTAATTTATGTTTGGCGCCCCTGCTTACCTGTTGGACCGTTGTCATCGTTCAAATGACTATTCATGGATTTATCTCACTATATTATGTGTTAAAGTGTATATCCTTGCATGATACGATATAAGGACTGCTAGAGTCGAGTCATATGTGCAGAATAGTATAGTCTTCTGTATGATTGGATGTTTGGTTATAAAAATTCGTTTAAATGTTTATGGGAGGAATTGACGGAGGAACGAAGAGAAGCCATGAGCCTATAGACTAATGTTTATGATGGAACGATGATAGGCTTTGACTCCAGATACACACGTTATCGGTGGAATAACGAGAGATTGTGAGCCATTGCTTGTATGTATTGTATATGTATTGTGATATATGGTATTTTGCGGAACTCACTAAGCTTTATGCTAACAGTTATGGATTGAATGCTTTTTAGGTAGTCCTACTGTTTGAAGGAACGACCCAACTTTACTGTACCGCACGTGCATCGCTACTTATTTTGATTATAGGCTTCCGCTGATTTTTATGTTATTACTCTATTTTGGAAACTACATCTTTACAATATTGAACAAATGAGTTGTATATTACTTTTAGAAACAAGATTTGACTTTATAGTCTATTTTGAAAATGAGAATTTTGGTTTGAAAAATGGGACGTAACAAGTTGGTATCAGAGCCTTGGTTTGAGAGATTTGGATGAACACTCATGTGATTCCAAACTCAAACTAGGATATGAAACTTTTTTACAAATCTTTTTGAAAAACAAAATTATACAAAGGGAATGGATGTGATGCGTACATTCAACTGAATCTCAGAAAAGAAAGTGATTTCAATATATCCATACTTGCTATATATGTTGATATGTAAACTGTTAGAAATGAATGCTAGTATGTAGGCTAAGGACCTTTTGAAGATTTTCATGTTAGAATTGCCTAATTTTTAGGATGACTTATTGCCTTTGACTTTTCTTGCTATGTGGTATTTCAAGTTTATGTTAATTTTGGAAAGTTGGTAAATGAATACTTTAGAGTTGTACATAAATAATATTAAATAGTCGTAGAATTCTTGATGCGGCTTTATTGATAGTTCGTGTCTGATAAAGGCCTTAGCGTGGAGACATCTATTCAAATGTCTATCTTATCCTTGATTATGTATGACTTTCATTCACGAGGCGATTATCGACGTTATCAGAAACTTCTAGTGGTATAACAGAAAGGGTGACTGGAATCGTAGATGTAGTGTCCATGAAGAGTAGTGGTAGCATGTGCTCGTTTGGGGCACCTATATGTATGATAGAATGTCTTGTAGGGGTCATGTGTGGTCACTTGAGAATCTTTTGGGAAACTTTAGGATGAGTACAAATAGGTGTGGAAGGTAGTATGGGCATGTACTACCAAGCACGAAATACGTACGTGGATCATGAGGGGTTATAAAGTTACTAAGGCACTGGTAGATGGATAGATAGTATGGATAACACTATGAATTCGTTTTGCCATGTTTTCGTCACTGCTTGTGGTATGGTGATGTCTAGGCTGGGAGAGAATGGTTCTGGTTCAAGTTCAAGCGACCATATGGATCAAATCCGAGTGATGCAGACTTGTATAGGTTGGTTGATTCTGAAGTATCAGGGGCCTTATTTAATATAAAACCGACTTTAAATTGAAAAATTTAAGAAGGAGGTGATCGGGATGATCGACATGAGTATTGCAGCCTTTATTTGGGTTGGGTAGTCAATGCCTAGAGATGTTACCTGTTTTAAACTGGTTGTATATTGGCCTCTCAAGCTCGAGAGGATGAAGGATTAGGTGCTTAGCTCGATTTGGATAGAGAAGATGGAGGTTGTCTTCCGCACAAGTTTCTGCCTCGTAGATGTAAAGGTCTAGTTCGCTATGGACCTTTTGCATCATACAACCAGGGGCGGAGCCAAAAATTATAAATAAGGGGGGCTTATATACTTTTTATAATCATTCTATAAATTCCAATCAAATATATAAACTTTATATAACCATTCTATAATACCTAAATCAGATCAAATAGTTATAAATAATTAACAACTTACATGATTAGTAATTACAAATTATGATATCAAATTCAAATTGATACGTATCCCTAAGAAACAAATATATATTATTAGATAAATACTTAAATATTTTTCGGAAACAACTTCGTAGTTATGCTTTATAGCTTCTATTAGATGTCACAAAGTATAAATGCTTTAATTGGATTTTAAGTTGCCTAGAGAAAATTAAGATAAACTGTAAATACCTTGGGAAGAAAGTTCGGTAACATATTATATTCAAGGAGAACACTAGAAGAAATAAACTCAACGTTTTGAGAGAGCGGGTTTTTATTTTAAATCAGAAGCAGAGGAACAAAATCGAAGGTCGACAATCGGTGTAGGCAAAACGAATATGCAGATGTACACATCTCGTTGACTACATAGGACGAAGTTTTTGGAAGGAAGATTGGCGGCAAGGGTAGGTTTCAAAAAGTAAAAATCATAGAGTTTTTTTAGATATGTTTACAAATCATATACTTGATAGTTTTGGTAGTCTACACGGTTTAAACGCCTTTAAACCGTGTGATTTTTTTCTGATTAGTTAGTTTGTGTATTGAGATTTCTTTTCAATCTCTATATAATATAGTTGTAATCTTTTTGGTAATATGTTATATATAGGAAAGTCAATATGGCTTATTTTCAAATTTTTTAGTTATGCTTACGATTACAATCTTAATATTTATATAACCGCAGATTGATCTTGTATTTTAAGGGGGGGGGGGGGGAGGGGGGAATGACATTCATAATTTTAAAAGAGATTAACCTTTTCTGTTTTTTGGTATTAGGGTTGCTGCAAACATAATTCATTGATAAGGATGTTGACGGGGGCCAAGCACCTGTCTGCCCCCTGCTACCTTCGCCACTACATACAACGATAAGTTGTCGGTATATTATTACTCAATCTCTTACTATAGCTGAGGTGGACACCATGTTGTGGGATGAGTTTACGAAACAATTTTGGAAAAGTTCTGGTGTCTTCGGTAAAACGCAAGCGTTTAATTCCAGAGTTCGGAATACAAGTACATTAGAGGACGAAAGAACATGTGCAAGTTCAGGCACCACCAATAGCTAAGAGGTCCAAGATTTTTGATACTCGCTTAGGAGGTCATGGGAACTATGAATGCTAGGTCATAAATTGTGGTTTATACTTTGCTTTACATAAGCTATTAGATTTCTCGGTCTAGGACCGAAAACACCATGTTTTGGTGTTGTTTGGACCGAAATAACATGTGATTTCGGTTAGGCTTAATATTGTCTTGTTTGGGTTTTGGGTTGGGCCTTTGTTATTAGGTCTAGGTATATATAGGGTTATTTTAGCCTTGTAAAGTGAGAGAGACGTTTTTGTGGCGGCCAACAAGCCAAGAACACGTTCAAGAGGGAAACAGAGAGAAAAACAAGTTTAATCAAGAATCTTATGTACCCGACTATTCATTTATAATAGTATGCATTAAAGATTAATCATCTTGTTCTTATTCCAAATTACATCTTGCATCATTCACTAGATTGAGATTCCGCACCATCATAGTGAATCCGATTGATACATAGTGATTTCGGTTTTACAATTGGTATCAGAGCTTGGTTCGGTATCAATCGAATTGGCAAGATTTTAAACTTTTATTGGAATTTTTCTTGGATTTCCGGGTGTTTATGATTTATTTTTTACGAAATTTTGGCTGTTTGTTCTTCATTATTTTGGAGTTTTGATCGAGTTTGGCTTTAAAAATCTTTCAAAAAATGTGTTTTTTGGCACGTTTTGGGTATTTTTGGTCAAAATATGCGAGATCTCGGCGGCTGTGCTCGCTCCTCGGTCAAACCCTAGAAGATCTTGGGGCCAGCAGCGTATTCGGTTAGAGGTTGCGAAGTTCTCGGTGACAGTCCTCGTTCTCGGTCCGCAGCCTCGCATTCTGGGTCAGGGTTCTTGGTCTCACGTTCTCGGTGCGAAGGTTCTCGGTTTGGACTTCTCGGCCTTGGATTTCGGTCAGACTTCTCGGTGCGCATTCTCGGTCAACCTTGCCTTCTTGGTGAAGCGTCTTTGGTCCGAGACTTCAGCCTCGCAACTTCGATTGTAGTTTCGGATTTTCAAGATTTTGGCTAGTTTTCAGTCTAAAACTTAGTTTTTGGTCCAAAAGCCTCGTTTTCGATCAAATAACTTTGTTTTCGGTCCTATAGCTTCGTATTTGGTCAAAAAGCCACGTATTCAGTCAAATACCCTCGTTTTCGGTCTAGAAACTTTTGTTCTCGGTCAAGGTTATTTTTTTTGGACAAAAAGTTTGATTTTCATGTTTCACTTTCAAGGTTTCAAGTCAAAGGGCATTTTTCTTGGCTTGACAATCAGTTATATTTTTTGGTAAATTATCTTTTTTGCTGAATAATGAGTTCTTCAATCACCAAGGTTAATGAAGCTTCATGCTCTCAGTCCTGTGAAGCTAAAATTAAATATTATCGTAATCAACATGAATTATTATTTAGGGAAATTAAGGACCTTAAATATGAAGGATACACTCTTAGAAAGGCCCAAAAACAATTAAAAGAAAAATTAAAGGCCCAAACAAAAGATTTAAAAAGAATTAAGGAAGAATACAACATAAAATGCGAACACTATGATTATGCTCAAGAAAAGATTGTCCGTCTAACTGCCAAGCTAAACACATTGAAAATTAAATTTGAAAATGCAGACTTTAATTTTAAAAAGTTTGATGTGTCAACTATGAAAGTTGAGTCCGTGATAGAAAAACAAATAAAATTTAAAGATAATCAAAATAAGGGTATGGGGTATCACAGTGTTCCACCTCCCTTCAATGACAACTATACCCCGCCCCGTGAAACCAATGAGGTAGAGACACTTGCTCAGTGTGGCCAGCCCCTGTACCAGCTTCAGTTAAGACTGAACAATTCGGCCCAACTGAGAGTATTGAGGTGAGCAATACTAATGCTTCTACTTCATGTGCAGGTAAAGTAGTAGAAGATGAGAACAAGGAGAACAAAAATAATTTTAGTTCTGTTAATTCTGTTGATTGTCTAACCAATTGCTCCTTGAACTCTGAATATGTTGCTTATAATTCTGTTACTTCTAATAAACTTGTTGTTGGTGAATACAGGCCACCAAAACAAGGGAAACAGACTGCTTGCTGTAAGTGTGTTTGTGGCAACAATCAGAGACAAGGCATGGGCATGCTACCAGGGACAAGCATAAACAACTTCTACGTGAAGAAACAGACATGTTTCCACTGTCGAACACCTGGACACATTGCCAAAAAATTGTACAAATCGTGCGTATGTTCCCTACTACAAACAAGGTTGGGAGAATATGCCAAGAGGGAGATCCTCCAGAAGAAACCCTTCGAGGTCACGTTCACACAATGGTGACTGGAATGCTAAGAAGCGCAATAATCAATCTCCTAAGGACAAGAAGGTAATGTCAGACAAGATGCCAAATTCAAGAGATGGTTATGTTAGATCAAGATCGTTTAGGTTGAAAGTCATCTCGACGGTCGGTTTCAAGTTCTAAAACGAGTGCTGAGGCATCCATCCGACCAAACAAGAAATGGGTTAAACCAGATTATAGATGGGTACCAAAAGTTCACAATCCTAAATCATCTAATGATTCTAACATCTCTTCATCTTCTGTGTGTGATAAACATGATATGTCATGGGAAAGAGTACTGTGTGTAGATGATAAAGGTGAACCTAGTTTCAAAATGAGCAGCTATAGAGGAATATCATCAGACTTCAGTAGGTTGATAGTGGCTGTTCCAGACACATTATAGGAGACATCTCTCAACTACACAACATTCAGAACCTTAAGTGAGGGTATGTGTCCTTTGCGGGAAGGAAGAAAGGAAAAGATCACAAATGGGGATCGTACTTAACGATGTCAAGAATTTTTGAACTTATTAACTTCGTTCCGGAATTGAAACACAGTTGAGGCTGAACATATTGTTGCATATGCATGCTGTTCTCAGATCATCTGGATGTAACTTCAATTGTTGAATTACGGTTTGAGTTTTCTCCTTGATACTTCTAAGTTTTTCTTAAAATGATTCGTTTTGAAGACAATTTTTTAATTTGCGCATTTATTTTATTTTCTTTCTTCCCCATGCACAAATAAAGGGGGAGAAATCAAAATATATATAAAAAAAATTTAAAATCAATATATATATATATATATATATATATATATATATATATATATATATATATATATAAATTATAAAATCAAAAATACAAAAATATGTTTTCTTTCGTAAGTGTTTTTGGGAAGTGATATGAAGTTTAGTGTTAAAGGGCAATCTGAAATTCGTGTAATGCACTGAAGCTAAATTGTTTAGACTCTGTGTTCGATGTGCTGGTAGGCACGAAGGATTCAAAAGGACTAGACATAGTTGACAATGAAAGGACTTGACAATGTTAACTCATCTGGACTTAGATGGTTACATTTGGACTGACCATACAACACTTGGATGGATCGAGCAGTGAGATAAACAAGGGAGCCTACGAGATACATTAAAGTTAGTTATCATCTAGAACTATGGCTCAACTCTTCTTCGATGTATGGAATTATGTCCTTAATTCTGGTACTGATAGGGTGACTGGGGGTTCTGATAAAGGAGGTTGGTGTGAAATTGTTTTTCTTTCTTATCCTCTCTGTTACTCATATTTTTCCTCCTCTGCGTGATCGGAAGATCCGACCTGGGACGCAACATATGCACTCTATTTCTAAACTTATCTCTATCTATCAATGTCAGTCATATGATGTCCCATCTGCGTGATCGGAAGATCCGACCTCGGACACAACATATGCACCTTTCTATCTCTCTATCCCTCTATCTGTGTTAGTCATATGTTGTCCCTCTGCGTGATTGGAAGACATCCGACCTGGGATACAACATATGCATCTCTATATCCATATTCTCTCTCAAATAATTGAGCACTCACCTAAACTAAAGAGTTCTTTGGAATTCCTTGATTGATAGGGTATGTCGTGAAGTGGGGAACACGTTCTGGTGAGCTTAAAATTGAAGTGGTTCATGATTAAAGGCTGACTGTAGAACTCGCTATTGAATGTAAGTGGACAACAATATCCTTGTTCGTCGTCAGCTGTGACAACCCGAAATTTCCGTTTGTATAAACTCCGCAGTCAAGCACATCAAATAATAGTCAAATTCATCCCAATATATTTTTGGCCGGTTTTAAGTCCGTTTGAGTATTTTATTTAAATGTTTCGCTAAACGGGAAAATAAATGGAAGTACCCGTTAGGAGTGTTGTGAAATAAATAAACGATTAACACCTTGACTAGGTGTTTACGGCCAAACAAGGGAGTTTGGGCCGTAAACTCCCTTTTCCCATGAACTCATGCATATAGCATGAGTTTACCCTTCACTCCTCACTTTTCATTTCCCACCTCAAGAACACTCAAGATCTTCTCTCAACTATCAGAAGATCATCTCTTCAAATCCGCCAAAATGTAAGTGTTTCCTTCCAAGATTCGAACATGCAACACTTAATCTAGTGTTTATTCATCATTTCATCCATGGATTCTTCATCTTTTCTTAGATCTTCAAGTGTTCTTCAAAACACCAAGAACACCAAGAACACACACTAGTGTTCTTGGGCTGTAAACACTCTTTCAAGCTTCATATAAGTAAGTATGCTCCTCCTATCTAGTTGTTTGCTTAGAATACATGTTAAAGCCTTGAAGAACATCAAAATCCCCAAGAACATATGTGTTTACGGTTCAAGGAGATCTTCTTAGACCGTAAACACCTCCAAATGGTGTTTTGATGCCCCTAACACCTTCTATGGCTTGTATAAAGGACTAGAACCTTGCATGCATGAGCTTGAAACACCAAAACACGAAATGGTTGGGTAACCATGAGTTTACGGCCGTAAACTCATGGGTTTACGACCGTAAACACATGTGTTTACGACCATAAACTCCCAAGGAGTGGTCCAAGGACCGTAAACTCCAACAAAGGGCCATTTCGAGCCCTAGTCACTTCCTAAGCATTGGATTCAAGTCTAGCTTACTTCCTTGTGTGGTGTAGGACCTTAAAACACCCAATGGCACCATTACCATGAGTTTACGGCCGTAAACTCATGGGGGAAATGGTCCCAGAACCGTAAACCCATATGGTGCTACCATATGGGGAGTAAACTCCAATGTGAGGCCGTACTCTCTTAAGATGCAACCCTTAGCACTCCTAGCACTTGAAACAAAGTGTTTTCATGTAATTGAGTGTCTTTACTTGCTTAATTAGTTATTAAATGACTAATTAGATACATATATGTATCATTGCAGGCTTAATAGGATCCGTGTGTGTGTTCATGTCCTCACTTGACACTTAGCATCCTATACCATCCGTTCATCTGAATCACCCACTACAGGTGAGTTCATACCCCTTAATCAACCTTTTTAAATGATTTTAAATGCTTTGATGGGGGGGGGGGGAATACAAGTTGAACTATAAAGTTATTATATCAACCATATGTGATTAATAACTGTATAGCAAAAAGATTTATGCGTGTTAAACTGTTTTATCCAGCTAAAGGTTTCCAAATTTTTTTTTTCAAATCTCTTTTAAAGTACCAAAATCTCTTTTAAATTACCAAGCTTTTATCAAAGTCTTTTAAACTTATATTCTTGATAGAATCATGTCTATATAGATATAGTTATATAAGTAGGGTTTGAAGGACTTAGGACTGATAACCCGCTTTATTTCTTGTTCCTTGTTTGGTTGTGGACTTAGAGCATCCGGTTATTTGTCCAAGTGTCGTTGAAGTCCTAGTTATATATTATGCATATTTGGTTAGATGTTAATACACTTATTCCAGTTCAACACCTTTGGGTAGCAAAGGCATCTAGATAACCTCTCGAGTAAACTATAATAGGTATAGTTTAGAAACCAACCATGACTTTCATGAAGGAGAACTTAGTTATATCTATATTCTAAGAACTTGTACTTATAGTAACAAGAAAGGTATAAAGAAATCAAAACACGAGATACATCCTCATGACGTGGATTTCACCGTTGTCGAGTGGTAACCAGAGTCTCCTGGAGGGAGAGCGGGCATTATGTGTATAGATCTATACGGGAAAGTCCATCCCACATGCTGACTGCTAGCTACAGTCCCGGCCGACCAAGCCAAGGGGTGACAAATGTCACATTCATTTCGACGCCAGCAGGTCGTCGTGTTTACATCCGTCAATCAGTATGGTTACGAGTATCTTTACAATTACCTTATAATTCATCGCTTTAAGGTAATAAGTATTATCACGGTATTTTCTACATATGAAACCATCATAATATATTTTCCTAGTTATACACTAGGCCACGTTTTAAACCTTTAAACTAACCTACTTAGGATTAAAGGTTACTTTAGATTCCCCGAGGTGTATTGTCCATTTAATACTACCGGGAGTCTGTATTTTATTACTTTAGACTCCCCGAGGTGTATTGTCCATTTAATACTACCTGGAGTCTGTATTTTATTACTTTAGACTCCCTGAGGTGTATTGTCCATTTAATACTACCTGGAGTCTGTATTTTATTACTTTAGACTCCCCGAGGTGTATTGTCCGTTTAATACCACCTGGATTCTGTATTTTACTACTTTAGACTCCCCGGGGTGTATTGTCCATTTAATACTACCTGGAGTTGTATTTTATTACTTTATAAACAGCAACGTCATTGCTGAAGTAAAGCATTATTTTCCCTATTACTTTTACTTGTGATATTTTCATATATTCATTAAAGTATAAACTTTATTTTGATAATGATAGTAAATTTTGGGGGAAAATACTCCTTAAACAATAAAACAGTCGGGTCTTGGTAGAAGACTGCTTTTAGTAGAGAAACTCATTCGTTTAAACATAAAACAATCGGGTCTTGGTAGAAGACTACTTTTATTAGGAAATATAGGATTTTCTGGAAGGAATTCTAATACTCTGTAAACTCAAATCACCATCATCTAATGAGATTATTATGAAGAAAACATGTATTTACATCAATGTCATTAAAATACTTATGAACCCACCAGCATTAAAATGCTGATACTCGCTTTCAAAATAACTTGTATTCTCAGGTCGTCAGTAGGCAGCTACACTCCGGAAGCTTTTGTGAAGACAGCCTTGTACCGAGCTGCATTTTATGTTATTCTCTGTATTTACTTTTGATGTTGTTGTTAAATGTAACCTATGTAAAATTATTACTATTAATGCAATGGTTGTTGTACTTTGATTACTATACTGCATATGTTGTGATACTTGACATGACGTCCTCCACACCAGAACGTTTCCGCCGTTCCGGTTTTGGGGTGTGACAGATTGGTATGAGAGCATTGTTTATAGTGAGCTCAGTATATCAAATCATAAAAGATATACAACCTATAAATACAATGGGATAAAATACTCTGACCAAGAATTATACTTTAAAATATAACCATATTTTACAAAAGTATAAGAACATCCAAAATATAAAAGCCCGAACAAGTATCACAAGAAGAACAAGAATAAAAGTCTTTGGATGTTGAGCATTACCGTCAAACCTGGGCAGTTATGTAATCGTAAGATGGAATAAATGTAACCTGATCAACTACATTTATTCGACATGCGACTAACGTGTGCTTGGGAGTGATGGTGGTGTTGCAATGAATCTGAAACTTACCAAATAGGAATGTTAGAGCCAAACATAAAGTTAAAATACTATAGGAGTATTTTAGGATACTAAAAGACTCGCAGTAAACCCAAAAGCATGTTCAGAAGTTAGGAATCAAACATGTAATTAAAATACTATAGGGGTATTTTAGGAACCATAAATAACCTTGCGTGAAAACTAAAATAGATCCTTGTTGATAGACCTATGATTACAGAGTGTATACTCCCAAGGTTATATATAGTGAGGATCTCATAGGCTAAGAATGTGTGATTTCGCTCTACTTCCTTTTCCTTGTTTGGATGTGGATATAGGGTAGTATCACATATTCGAAGGCCTATCAGATCTAAGTTATATATGATTTGTGTAAACTATGTAATTGTAGCCGGACTCGATATGGATCACCCAGTAAAATGTTTTAATAATCTCGTAAGATTCTTTAGACATTCTCATTCTCGCACAAACCCCTTTAGGAAACCTTATCCACTTCAGTAACCAGCAGAGGAGTCGATAAAGACGCAGAAGAGGTTCATTGAGAAAGACTTCCAAGTAGGAAATAAACGATCTGTGATGAGACTATTGAAATCACCATGTGCCTATACCTTTTAGGGACATCGGTGGGGAATTCGCCTGAACTTCTGAGATTCCAGTCATCCATTATGAAGTGATGACACTCAGAATCAGAATCAGAAGTAAGGTGGAGCAGAAATTCAATATGTCTACGAGGGCAGAGAACCCTATCTAGATACCCGGAGGAAACCAAGGCTTGTTCCAGTCAGGGATAAGAGGTGGACAGAGGGAGCCAATGCATGGAACCCGAGAAGTGTTTCTACCTCTTTAACGTCACGCTAATAATCCATAAAATAATACAATTTAGTGAGTTAGTGATTACACTACTCACACTATGTGCTAGGCAAATCGTCTTTCCCGTCGCGATCAATATAAATAGATCGGATCACAAAACCTCGATTGAGAGTGTTTAGCCATAAGTTTTCATGAGCCTTTTTCTTCCGTGATCTTCGTTCCGAACTTCTCTCGAATCTTTTCAAAGCCGGAGAGTGAACCTCTCCAATATAAAGATAACTTAGTAGGAACGACACCCATTTTATGGCTTTCCGATACACGTACTCCAACTCTGTTACCCAGACTGCATCATAGGGATGTAGGTCGATGCTCAGATAACCATAAATTAAGGCGCGGGAAAAATTTATGCCTATCTTAGTAAAGAAAGATACGTCTAGGGTTAACCATCGTTTCTCATCAGCTTGTGTTCCTTTTCGTGTAGGAAAAACCATGCCTCCAAAGAAACATAACCAACCCGCTGGTAAGACACTGATTCTTCAAATCGATGAAGCTACGTTCCAAGCTGCAGTTTCCGCAGCCGTAGCAGCTGTCATGGCTCACCTGAATGCTAACAACGCCAATGTTAGCAGGAGCCCTATCGGGAATCCCGATTATAACAATGGACAGCAGCAACCAACACCCGTGTGCACAGCCACCCAAGAACTCAAACCTAATCCACTTAAAAAGAAAGTCTGAGAACGAGGAGGGAAGTACCTCGACTCAAGGACCTTCCAAAGGGCAACGAGCTGAAGTGGTCAATGCCTCTGCCAACCCTTCTGCCTCGACATCTGGAAGACCATACCTAGGAAACCTCCCCCGCTGCCATAAGTGTAACTACCATCATCATGGTAGCTGTCGAGAACTCTTTTGTGTTAGGTGCAACATGAAAGGGCATACCGCTCGCAACTGCAGGACCCCGGTTGAGTTCATTACATCAACCACCAATGTTGGGACCAGTCCAGTATGCCACCTGTGTGGTGAAATTGGACACTTCAAGAGGGACTACCCAACTGAAAGAAATGACAAAGGCGCAGGAGGAGTTTAACCCTAATGCGTAGTGGAAACATCAAGAACCTGGTAGAATTTTGGTACGTTTCTCAAACCTTAAGTAGCTAATCGAAAACTTAAAATAATCCATTCTAAGTGTAATTACTCCCTCGTTAAGGCGAAAGTCGCGGCACTGTTGTAACACTTAAAAACCCATCAGGTAAAGCTATGATGGCTTAGCATATGTGTTAAGGCCATGTATAATTGGGATTGATAGACCACGAGTGAGTGATGCTGCCTTATTTCCTGTTCCTTGTATGGTTGTGGATTTAGGGCGGGGTCGCTCAGTCAACAGTCCTTTAATCTTAATTATACATGACTAGTGTATACTAGGCGGTTATAGAGAGGCCTCGCGAGAAATCCTTTCATGAAAACTACATTATTCCAAAACATCAGGACCCCTAGAGTTCCGCATCAATTCTATCGGTCCAAGTATCCGCGATAGTGATATCATGGACGAAACCCGAGACGCCAAGAACTTGTGTGCCCTGTTCAGCACATAGTCCTATCGATCTTCATTCCATACCGTGTCGATGATTGTAAATTTCGACACTACCGTCAGTCATGGCTTGACTTGGTTCAACCATGCGAGAATTCCTGGTGTTGTGTAAAAGAACTTTCACCGTATCTTGAACATCGAATAAAGATTCTTTCGAACCTAATAAGGAAAACCTAATGCGAACCGTCAGTCGTATTTCTCGTCCAACCTTCAGAAGTACCCAGGAGAGGGGTACCGCGTGCTGTTAACCAACCCCGTTAGACATCAAAACCAGAAGCGAAAGGCACTGCAGATATTCCGGAAGACAATAACCGCCTGAGGCCTACTCAGTAGATCTCCCAGAAAGACCATTAGCACCGCACAACCAGGTTCGTGAACCAAGAGAAAGAACTCATGGGATTAACTTACTACTACTGAGTATATGCATTAGAGTGGTATATTATTTAGATCGATAAGATTTAAGATGGGTGCTTCCTCCCTACTCCCTATTCCTTGTATGGTTGTGGGTTTGGGGTGGGGCCACACATCTGAACATCCTGTAAATCTCAATTATATACGACTTGCATACACCGAGTATTAATGATTGAGCCGAGTATGAGGTCTACCACGAACCTTATAATAAGACCCTTCATCCTATCCCATAGAAAAAGGAGCTGGAGTCAAGAGAACCACTGTGGGTTGAGCTACTAAAATGACCACGAATTCGAAATTTGTTGTCATCCCGGTTAAGCCAACATAGTAGCTAACACCCTCAGTTAGGAAAAGTAACTCAAGTCGTAAGAGTCAAAAACATTGACTACGACCATCCACTCACGCTTAATCCCACGAATTAAGCATCTCAGCAGTGGGCCCAAAAACCTGAAAGCTGTGACAGGTTAAACTCTGAGAGGAATGGATGAGGAAATTAGAGGTTCTGAGTGACGGAACCCTATGCTATCTAGATAGAGAAAATTCAGTAACACCGCAAGAGTAGTTGCAAGAGATACTCGCACTACTCGGGCACTTCGTCCATCCAAATACAGACGAGGAGTGCCTAGGATACAATGCCTCCTCATGCGAGAAAAGTCACCGTCACCCAATAGACGATAGACTGCATTCTCCAAAGTAAATACTAAAATGCTAAGAACGACATGACTACCTCCGTAACCAAGAATACTTGAATAAAGTAGATGGTAAGTTGCGTTAAGCTTTATAACCCAGATCATAAAGAGATTGTAGACTCGACACCAGTCTAGATGTTAGTCGATGGGTTATACAAGAACACACGCTTCCTACAAACTGGAGGGAGCAGACGCAATGGAGAATGGTGCAAGTCTTAGAGATTTGTTAGACTACTAGGTGTTCCAAAGAATACTATCATGAAAGAGATAGTAGACCCACCTCCCGAGATAGTCAATCACTTCAGAAAATCTCTTAGGACGAAGCTAGCCCCGACCAGAGACTGCTATCCACGAAACAACGAAGCGAGTAAGAGAATGATTCTTTCCAGTTAGGAATCATACTGTGAAAGCATCTACTAGACGATGAGGAAAGTTGCAATTTTCTAAGCATCGTCTGGTAAAACCCTCTATCTCGCTGACCTTGAGAGTTTCTGTTAGAAACACCTCGAGAGTCAGAAGTGCAGGTCCATTTTGCACAGGGTCGAGATAGATGCCATGTGACCAATAGATGCCAGTATATAGCCAATACCTCCAATGATCCAGAAAACCTCCGAAAACCAATCAGTAGGAAATACGAATCCGAGGACGACCTGAGCCTTCTAAGAACCAACCCGGAAGACTGCACTCCAGTAAGAGAGAACTTGTGAAACTTCAGAATGGCGATCACGCCAAGTGATGATCTAACCATGGAAGTACATTATGTTCCAAATACTGAAACATTCTATCTTCCCAAGAACCTAGGACCATCAGGGATTCTTGATAAGAATTGGTCCAACCTCCGTCAGACCTCGACTACTATAGGGATTCCATAATTTCCATCCGAATCTATCCCACGTCACAACTTGAAAAAGTGCTTGTCCGACGTGACTCGTGTAATGCCACTTGTCAAGATCGAAATCATTGAGAGCCCCAACTTCGTAGGAGAACCTGTAAAGATCATGGACCGAGAGGTCAAGGGAAACGAAACAAATCCGCATCCCAATTGTGAAGGTTCGCTGGAACGCCAAGCGAGTACCGGAGTTCATTTGGGAGTGCGAAGAGCAATTGAAACTAAAACGTCCCCATCTTTTTGCTTAGTTATTTTGTGATAACTTAGTGGTTTGAACTATAATTTCGGGACGAAATTCCCTCTAACGGAGGGATAATGTGACAACCCGAAATTTCCATTTGTATAAACTCCGCAGTCAAGCACATCAAATAATAGTCAAATTCATCCCAGTATATTTTTGGCCGGTTTTAAGTGCGTTTGAGTATTTTATTTAAATTTTTCGCCAAACGGGCAAATAAATGGAAGTACCCGTTAGGAGTGTTGTGAAATAAATAAACGATTAACACCTTGACTAGGTGTTTACGGCCAAACAAGGGAGTGTGGGCCGTAAACTCCCTTTTCCCATGAACTCGTGCATATAGCATGAGTTTACCCTTCACTCCTCACTTTTCATTTCCCACCTCAAGAACACTCAAGATCTTCTCTCAACTATCATAAGATCATCTCTTTAAATCCGCCAAAATGTAAGTGATTCCTTCCAAGATTCGAACACGCAACACTTAATCTAGTGTTTATTCATCATTTCATCCATGTATTCTTCATCTTTTCTTAGATCTTCAAGTGTTCTTCAAAACACCAAGAACACCAAGAACACACACTAGTGTTCTTGGGCTCTAAACACTCTTTCAAGCTTCATATAAGTAAGTATGCTCCTCCTATCTAGTTGTTTGCTTAGAATACATGTTAAACCCTTTAAGAACATCAAAATCCCCAAGAACATATGTGTTTACGGTTCAAGGAGATCTTCTTGGACCGTGAACACCTCCAAATGGTGTTTTGATGCCCCTAACACCTTCTATGGCTTGTATAAAGGACTAGAACCTTGAATGCATGAGCTTGAAACACCAAAACACGAAATGGTTGGGTAACCATGAGTTTACGGCCGTAAACTCATGGGTTTACGACCGTAAACACATGTGTTTACGACCGTAAACTCCCAAGGAGTGGTCCAAGGACCGTAAACTCCAACAAAGGGCCATTTCGAGCCCTAGTCACTTCCTAAGCCTTGGATTCGAGTCTAGCTTACTTCCTTGTGTGGTGTAGGACCTTAAAACACCCAATGGCACCATTACCATGAGTTTACGGTCGTAAACTCATGGGGGAAATGGTCCCAGAACCGTAAACCCATATGGTGCTACCATATGGGGAGTAAACTCTAATGTGAGGCCATACTCTCTTAAGATGCAACCCTTAGCACTCCTAGCACTTGAAACAAAGTCTTTTCATGTAATTGAGTGTCTTTACTTGCTTAATTAGTTATTAAATGACTAATTAGATACATAAATGTATCATTGCATGTTCAATAGGATCCGTGTGTGTGTTCAAGTCCTCACTTGACACTTAGCATCCTATACCATCCGTTCATCCGAATCACCCGCTACAGGTGAGTTCATACCCCTTAATCAACCTTTTTAAATGATTTTAAATGCTTTTATGGGGGGGGGGGGGGAATACAAGTTGAACTATAAAGTTATTATATCAACTATATGTGATTAATAACTGTATAGCAAAAAGATTTATGCGTGTTAAACTGTTTTATCCAGCTAAAGGTTTCCAAATTTTGTTTTCAAATCACTTTTAAAGTACCAAAATCTCTTTTAAATTACCAAGCTTTTATCAAAGTCTTTTAAACTTATATTCTTGATAGAATCATGTCTATATAGATATAGTTATATAAGTAGGGTTTGAAGGACTTAGGACTGATAACCCGCTTTATTTCCTGTTCCTTGTTTGGTTGTGGACTTAGAGCATCCGGTTATTTGTCCGAGTGTCGTTGAAGTCCTAGTTATATATTATGTATATCTGGTTAGATGTTAATACTCTTATTCCAGTTCAACACCTTTGGGTAGGAAAGGCATCTAGATAACCTCTCGAGTAAACTATAATAGGTATAGGTTAGAAACCAACCATGACTTTCATGAAGGAGAACTTAGTTATATCTATATTCTAAGAACTTGTACTTATAGTAACAAGAAAGGTATAAAGAAATCAAAACACGAGATACATCCTCATGACGCGGATTCCACCGTTGTCGAGTGGTAACCAGAGTATCCTGGAGGGAGAGCGGGCATTGTGTGTATAGATCTATACGGGACAGACCATCCCACATCCTGACTGCTAGCTACAGTCCCGGCCGACCGACAAATGTCACATTCATTTCGACGCCATCAGGTCGTCGTATTTACATCCGTCAATCAGTATGGTTACGAGTATCTTTACAATTACCTTATAATTCATGGCTTTAAGGTAATAAGTATTATCACGGTATTTTCTACATATGAAACCATCATAATATATTTTCCTAGTTATACACTAGGCCACATTTTAAACCTTTAAACTAACCTACTTAGGATTAAAGGTTACTTTAGACTCCCCGAGGTGTATTGTCCATTTAATACTACCTGGAGTCTGTATTTTATTACTTTAGACTCCCCGAGGTGTATTGTCCATTTAATACTACCTGGAGTCTGTATTTTATTACTTTAGACTCCCTGAGGTGTATTGTCCATTTAATACTACCTGGAGTCTGTATTTTATTACTTTAGACTCCCCGAGGTGTATTGTCCGTTTAATACCACCTGGATTCTGTATTTTACTACTTTAGACTCCCCGGGGTGTATTGTCCATTTAATACTACCTGGAGTTGTATTTTATTACTTTATAAACAGCAACGTCATTGCTGAAGTAAAGCATTATTTTCCCTATTACTTTTACTTGTGATATTTTCACATATTCATTAAAGTATAAACTTTATTTTGATAATGATAGTAACTTTTGGGGGAAAATACTCCTTAAACAATAAAACAGTCGAGCCTTGGTAGAAGACTGCTTTTAGTAGAGAAACTCATTCGTTTAAACATAAAACAATCGGGTCTTGGTAGAAGACTACTTTTATTAGGAAATATAGGATTTTCTGGAAGGAATTCTAATACTCTGTAAACTCAAATCACCATCATCTAATGAGATTATTATGAAGAAAACATGTATTTACATCAATGTCATTAAAATACTTATGAACCCACCAGCATTAAAATGTTGATACTCGCTTTCAAAATAACTTGTATTCTCAGGTATTCAGTAGGCAGGTACACTCCGGAAGCTTTTGTGAAGACAGCCTTGTACCGAGCTGCATTTTATGTTATTTTCTGTATTTACTTTTGATGTTGTTGTTAAATGTAACCTATGTAAAATTATTACTATTAATGCAATGGTTGTTGTACTTTGATTACTATACTGCATATGTTGTGATACTTGACATGACGTCCTCCACCCTAGAACATTTCCGCCGTTCCGTTTTTGGGGTGTGACATCAGCAAAATGGTCTATTTAGGAATACAATCACAATGTCTTGTCATTTATAATCTGTCCAACTTGTCAACATCTTTTGTGTTTAAGTGGACCATAATATTGGTGATTGACCAAAGCTAAACATGAAGGTGTGTGCTGATAAACGATATTGAATTGCTTCACAACTTTGATCCCAAAAAGTTTTAAATTTAGTTATTATTTTGTTTTTGTTAAATTGTTCATATTTTCTTCTATAAACAAGTTGAAGTTGGAGAATAAAAAAATTAAACAAAAATCATAAAATTTAAAAAATCCAAAAATATGTTTATTTCTATTTTTATTTCTTTTTCAGAAAAATCAGAAATCCAAAAATATATTATTTTTAATTTTGAGTGTATTTTATTTTTATTTTATTTCTTAGTCGTTTTATTGTGTGCTAAGTTTATTTTTATTTTTGTTTTTATCTCAAAATTTGATTTATCTTAAAAAGTGAATTCAAAAGGAAGAAGGGACTCAAGGAGACTGTATCGGAATTTTCGAAGCAAGGAGAAGAAACTTGGAAAGGAGTTGATGGTCATTACAGTTCACTCTATTTTCACAAGGAATTGAAGGATTGAAACTGTACAAACTGTCAGTTAGGAAGTATCTTTCTAAGAATTGTCATATTTAAGGAATTAAAAGTCTGAAACTGTACACATGTCATGGCACTAGAAGAAATAAACTCAACGTTTTGAGAGAGCGGGTTTTTATTTTAAATGAGAAGCAGAGGAACAAAATCGAAGGTCGGCAATCGGTGTAGGCAAAACGAATATGCAGATGTACACATCTCGTAGACTACATAGGGCAAAGTTTTTGGAAGGAAGATTGGCGGCAAGGGTAGGTTTCAAAAAGTATAAATCATAGAGTTTTTTTAGATATGTTTACAAATCATATACTTGATAGTTTTGGTAGTCTACACGGTTTAAACGCCTTTAAACCATGCGATTTTTTTCTGATAAGTTAGTTTTTGTATTGAGATTTCTTTTCAATCTCTATATAATATAGTTGTAATCTTTTTGGTAATATGTTATATATAGGAAAGTCAATATGGTTTATTTTCAAATTTTTTAGTTATGCTTACGATTACAATCTTAATATTTATATAACCGCAGATTGATCTTGTATTTTAAGGGGGGGGGGGGGGAATGACATTCATAATTTTAAAAGAGATTAACATTTTCTGTTTTTTGGTATTAGGGTTGCTGCAAACATAATTCATTGATAAGGATGTTGACGGGGGCCAAGCACCTGTCTGCCCCTGCTACCTTCGCCACTGCATACAACGATAAGTTGTTGGTATATTATTACTCAGTCTCTTACTATAGCTGAGGTGGACACCATGTTGTGGGATGAGTTTACGAAACAATTTTGGAAAAGTTCTGGTGTCTTCGGTAAAACGCAAGCATTTAATTCCAGAGTTCGGAATACAAGTACATTAGAGGACGAAAGAACATGTGCAAGTTCAGGCACCACCAATAGCTAAGAGGTCCAAGATTTTTGATACTCGCTCAGGAGGTCATGGGAACTATGAATGCTAGGTCATAAATTGTGGTTTATACTTTGCTTTACATAAGCTATTAGATTTCTCGGTCTAGGACCGAAAACACCATGTTTTGGTGTTGTTTGGACCGAAATCACATGTGATTTCGGTTAGGCTTAATATTGTCTTGTTTGGGTTTTGGGTTGGGCCTTTGTTATTAGGTCTAGGTATATATAGGGTTATTTTAGCCTTGTAAAGTGAGAGAGACGTTTTTGTGGCGGCCAACAAGCCAAGAACAATGTTCAAGAGGGAAACAGAGAGAAAACCAAGTTTAATCAAGAATCTTATGTACCCGACTATTCATTTATAATAGTGTGCATTAAAGATTAATCATATTGTTCTTATTCCAAATTACATCTTGCATCATTCACTAGATTGGGATTCCGCACCATCATAGTGAATCCGATTGATACATAGCGATTTCGGTTTTAAAATTGGTATCAGAGCTTGGATCGGTATCAATCGAATTGGCAAGATTTTAAACTTTTATTGGAATTTTTCTTGGATTTCTGGGTGTTTAGATTTATTTTTTATGAAATTTTGGCTGTTTGTTCTTCATTATTTTGGAGTTTTGATCGAGTTTGGCTTTAAAAATCTTTCAAAAAATTTGTTTTTTGGCAAGTTTTGGGTATTTTTGGTCAAAATATGCGAGATCTCGGCGGTTGTGCTCGCTCCTCGGTCAAACACTAGAAGATCTTGGGGCCAGCAGCGTATTCGGTTAGAGGTTGCGAAGGTCTCGGTGACAGTCCTCGTTCTCGGTCCGCAGCCTCGCATTCTGGGTCAGGGTTCTTGGTCTCACGTTCTCGGTGTGAAGGTTCTCGGTTTGGACTTCTCGGCCTTGGATTTCGGTCAGACTTCTCGGTGCGCATTCTCGGTCAACCTTGCCTTCTTGGTGAAGCGTCTTTGGTCTGAGACTTCAGCCTCGCAACTTCGGTTGTAGTTTCGGATTTTCAAGATTTTGGCTAGCTTTCAGTCTAAAACTTAGTTTTTGGTCCAAAAGCCTCGTTTTCGATCAAATAACTTTGTTTTCGGTCCTATAGCTTCGTATTTGGTCAAAAAGCCACGTATTCAGTCAAATACCCTCGTTTTCGGTCTAGAAACTTTTGTTCTCGGTCAAGGTTATTTTTTTTTTTGGACAAAAAGTTTGATTTTCATGTTTCACTTTCAAGGTTTCAAGTCAACGGGCATTTTTCTTGGCTTGACAATCAGTTATATTTTTTGGTAAATTATCTTTTTTGCTGAATAATGAGTTCTTCAATCACCAAGGTTAATGAAGCTTCATGCTCTCAGTCGTGTGAAGCTAAAATTAAATATTATCGTAATCAACATGAATTATTATTTAGGGAAATTAAGGACCTTAAATATGAAGGATACACTCTTAGAAAGGCCCAAAAACAATTAAAAGAAAAATTAAAGGCCCAAACAAAATATTTAAAAAGAATTAAGGAAGAATACAACATAAAATGCGAACACTATGATTATGCTCAAGAAAAGATTGTCAGTCTAACTGCCAAGCTAAACACATTGAAAATTAAATTTGAAAATGCAGACTTTAATTTTAAAAAGTTTGATGTGTCAACTATGAAAGTTGAGTCCGTGATAGAAAAACAAATAAAATTTAAAGATAATCAAAATAAGGGTATGGGGTATCACAGTGTTCCACCTCCCTTCAATGACAACTATACCCCGCCCCGTGAAACCAATGAGGTAGAGACACTTGCTCAGTGTGGCCAGCCCGTGTACCAGCTTCAGTTAAGACTGAACAATTCGGCCCAACTGAGAGTATTGAGGTGAGCAAATACTAATGCTTCTCCTTCATGTGTAGGTAAAGTAGTAGAAGATGAGAACAAGGAGAACAAAAATAATTTTAGTTCTGTTAATTCTGTTGATTGTCTAACCAATTGCTCTTTGAACTCTGAATCTGTTGCTTATAATTCTGTTACTTCTAATAAACTTGTTGTTGGTGAATACAGGCCACCAAAACAAGGGAAACAGACTGCTTGCTGTAAGTGTGTTTGTGGCAACAATCAGAGACAAGGCATGGGCATGCTACCAGGGACAAGCATAAACAACTTCTACGTGAAGAAACATACATGTTTCCACTGTCGAACACCTGGACACATTGCCAAAAATTGTACAAATCGTGCGTATGTTCCCTACTACAAACAAGGTTGGGAGAATATGCCAAGAGGGAGATCCTCCAGAAGAAACCCTTCGAGGTCACGTTCACACAATGGTGACTGGAATGCTAAGAAGCGCAATAATCAATCTCCCAAGGACAAGAAGGTAATGTAAGACAAGATGCCAAATTCAAGAGATGGTTATGTTAGATCAAGATCGTTTAGGTTGAAAGTCATCTCGACGGTCGGTTTCAAGTTCTAAAACGAGTGCTGAGGCATCCATCCGATCAAACAAGAAATGGGTTAAACCAGATTATAGATGGGTACCAAAAGTTCACAATCCTAAATCATCTAATGATTCTAACATCTCTTCATCTTCTGTGTGTGATAAACATGATATGTCATGGGAAAGAGTACTGTGTGTAGATGATAAAGGTGAACCTAGTTTCAAAATGGGTTGGGTTCCTAAAACCAACTAATCCCGCACTTTGTGTTGGAGCAACTATAGAGGAATATCATCAGACTTCAGTAGGTTGATAGTGGCTGTTCCAGACACATTATAGGAGACATCTCTCAACTACACAACATTCAGAACCTTAAGTGAGGGTATGTGTCCTTTACGGGAAGGAAGAAAGGAAAAGATCACAAATGGGGATCGTACTTAACGATGTGAAGAATTTTTGAACTTATTAACTTCGTTCCGGAATTGAAACACGGTTGAGGCTGAACATATTGTTGCATATGCATGTTGTTCTCAGATCATTTGGATGTAACTTCAATTGTTGAATTACGGTTTGAGTTTTCTCCTCGATACTACTAAGTTTTTCTTAAAATGATTCGTTTTGAAGACAATTTTTTAATTTGCGCATTTATTTTATTTTCTTTCTTCCCCATGCACAAATAAAGGGGGAGAAATCAAAAAATATATAAAAAAATTATAAAATCAATATATATATATATATATATATATATATATATATATATATATATATATAATTATAAAATCAAAAATACAAAAATATGTTTTCTTTCGTAAGTGTTTTTGGGAAGTGATATGAAGTTTAGTGTTAAAGGGCAATCTGAAATTCGTGTAATGCACTGAAGCTAAATTGTTTAGACTCTGTGTTCGATGTGCTGGTAGGCACGAAGGATTCAAAATGACTAGACATAGTTGACAATGAAAGGACTTGACAATGTTAACTCATCTGGACTTAGATGGTTACATTTGGACTAACCATACAACACTTGGATGGATCGAGCAGTGAGATAAACAAGGGAGCCTACGAGATACATTAAAGTTACTTATCATCTAGAACTATGGCTCAACATGTAACATCCCAAAAATACCAACTAAAAATTTCATTTTTAAATTAGGTTAATACATAAAACATCGTTATAAAACGTTCATAACAAAATATTCAGAGTACATCCCAGAAAATCCACAGTGCGGAAAACATGAGAGTGTGTGATATGCCGCTACCGCGCCGGCTCCTTTCCCCTAGCTGAAGAGGTACCTGAAAACAAAACTATAAAACGTAAGCATGAAGCTTAGTGAGTTCCCCCATAATGCCACATACCATGCAATCATATAATGAACAGCTAAGGGATACGGGCCTCGCCCACACTCTACTAACTAGGAGATACGGGCCTCGCCCACACTCTACTTTCTGAGAGATACGGGCCTCGCCCACGCTCTGATATCCATGGAGATACGGGCCTCGCCCACACTCCGCTATCCATGGAGATACGGGCCTCGCCCATACTCCGCTATCCATGGAGATCCGGGCCTCGCCCACACTCCGCTACTAAACCATAACATACAAGTATCACACAGACAACAAGTATAAACAATTCTATCATATTGGCATATAACACAATCAAACTCAGCTATGAGATACGGGCTCCGCCCACACTCCGATACTAACATATCGTCTATACGGGCCGGCCTTGGTGCCTTAGACCCGTCCCTACTGGAAGAGGAAACTCACCTCGAGAGTAGCTGCCGAAAACCTGCTCAGACTACGCCTGGCTGCCGTACCGGTAATCCCTCCGGCTATAAATCCGTAAACATGGATTAGGTACTCATAAATACCCATAAGGTCAAATGACTGGTCAAAGTCAACTCCTTGGTGAAATTCAACCTTCTGATTGACTGGACTCGCCGAGTCCATATGGCGACTCGCCGAGTCCTTCTATGTCTAGCCCGACTCTGACTCATCGGGTCCCTGTTCCGACTCACTGAGTCAGCCTGACTCGCTAGACGGGGACAACTAACAAACCCGCGACTGGACTCGCCGAGTCCAAGGGGGTGACTCGCCGAGTCCGACGAACAGATCTCACAAATCGCTCCAATCTTCCATCAGAACATCAACCTTGGAGATTTGGAGATTCTGGGACTATAGCTACACGTTAAATTGCTAATTCCACGTGCGACTACGGAGGGTTGGACCTCCTACACTTAAACCCTTCTTATCCTAGTGACTGATCATAAGACTCGCCGAGTTGGAAGAACAACTCGTCGAGTTCAAGGCTATATTCAAGGGACTCGCCGAGTTTGAAGAACGACTCGCCGAGTACCAGGCAATCTTCATAGGACTCGCCGAGTTGTTTATCCAACTCGCCGAGTCTAAGGCCATCTTCATGGAACTCGCCGAGTGCACTTTGGCACTCGCCCATTTTGGCCAAAACTAAGACATGCAATGGTTCCAAACCATAAATCTAAGCTCCTAGGGCATAAACACACGAAGTTTGGGTGGTTTAAGGGCTTGCATTCCACATATAAGGGACAAAAGGGGATCTATTTTACTAAGGATCAAGAAGGAGCTTTCTTACCTGGTTAGGAGCTTCTCCCAGGGTAGATTTCGGATCTATCACACTTCCTTGCACCCTCCAACTTCCTCCTTCTTCTTCTAAGCTTCAAACTTCCTTCACCAAGCCAAAATCACTCACAAGGATCAAAATGGGCTAGGGTTTCACTCTACAGTTCTTCTGGAAGAGAATGGCACAAAATGGGTGTTTTAGAATGGGTAAAATAGGGTGCATTGTCTGAAAATAGAGTTTCATTCAGACAGGTGGACTCGCCGAGTCCATGCATCGACTCGCCGAGTTCACCGCTCAAATCCCGTGTCCACCCTGCTGCTACTCGGCGAGTCGGGACGCAGACTCGCCGAGTTCGTGGCAAAATTAAGATAAAAACTTAAATAAAATCATACCATGAACCCGGTGTTACAAATCTCCCCCACTTATTTTAGACTTCGTCCTCGAAGTCTGCCGCTCCCTTCCGAAACAGCTCCGGATAATGCTCCATCATCTCATCCGCGGGCTCCCAAGTCCATTCCGAGCCCTTCCGATGCTGCCATTGCACCTTCACCAGCTCCACCCTTTTGTTCCTCAGCTCCTTCGACTTCCGGTCTAGGATAGCCACAGGCCGCTCGATATAATTCAGGCTGTCATCAACCTGGATGTCCTCCAAAGGTACCACTGCTGAATCGTCCACCATGCACTTCCGCAGCTGGGAGACGTGGAAAGTGCTGTGGATCTGACTGAGTTCGGCTGGCAGGTCCAGCTGATATGCCACCTTGCCCACTCGGGCTGCAACCCTAAACGGTCCAATATACCTGGGACCCAACTTGCCCCGTTTCCTGAATCGGATGACGCCCTTCCACGTCGACACTTTCAGGAGAACCATATCCCCGACCTGGAACTCCAGGTCTGATCGGCGCCCATCGGCATAACTCTTCTGCCGACTCTGAGCAGTCTGAAGCCTGCTCCGGACCTGCTGAATCTTCTCTGTCGTCTTGAGCACTACTTCGGTGCTCCCCATGACTCTCTGTCCAACCTCGCCCCAACATATCGGGGTCCTGCACTTCCTCCCGTACAACATCTCGAAGGGAGAACGGTCAATACTCGCGTGATAGCTGTTGTTATATGAAAACTCGGCTAAAGGAAGATAGGTATCCCAGCTACCACCGAAGTCTAAAACACACGCCCGCAACATATCCTCTAGAGTCTGGATGGTCCGCTCGCTCTGGCCATCCGTCTGCGGGTGAAAGGCTGTACTAAAATGCAGACGAGTACCCAGCTTGTCATGAAACTTCTTCTAGAACCTGGAAGTGAACCGCACATCCCTATCCAAAATCACTGAAACTGGCACCCTGTGCCGTGCCACCACCTCTCTGATGTAGATATCGGCCAATTTCTCGCCCGAGATGCTCTCCTGAATCGGGATAAAGTGGGCGCTCTTGGTCAATCGATCGACGATGACCCATATCGAATCCACTCCCCGCGCGGTCCTGGGAAGCTTGGTGATGAAATCCATCGTGATGTCTTCCCATTTCCACAGCGGGATATCCAACGGCTGCATCTTGCCGTGCGGTCTCTGGTGTTCGGCCTTGACCTTCCTGCAGGTCAGGCACCGCTCAACGTACCATGCTACATCCTGCTTCATGCAGGGCCACCAATAGTCCAGACGAAGATCCCTATACATCTTCGTTGCCCCTGGATGAATGGAGAATCGGGATTTGTGCGCCTCCTCCATCAGAACCTGACGCACGCCTCCGAGGTGTGGAACCCACACCCTGCGGTGTAATGTCAATAATCCTCTGATGTCATAGTCGAAGGAGGAAACCTGTCCCACAATCCGCTCACTCTTTCGATGTTCCTCCTTCATAGCCTCCTGCTGAGCCTCCCGGATCCGCTCCAAAAGCGGAGTCACCACTGTCATCCGCATGCAAATATCCCTGATCGGCGCCGCCTTGCAGCTAAGCGCATCGGCCACCACGTTGGCCTTCCCCGGGTGATAAAGGATTTCACAATCATAATCCTTTACCACATCAAGCCACCGACACTGCCTCATATTCAGATTTGGCTGGTCCATGAGGTACCTCAAACTCTTGTGGTCCGTGTAAATCGTACAGTGAACCCCATAGAGGTAATGACGCCAAATCTTGAGGGCGAACACAACAGCCCCCAACTCCAAATCATGCGTCGGGTAGTTCGCCTCGTGAGGCTTCAGCTGCCTCGACGTGTAGGCGATGACATGCCGTCTCTGCATCAATACCGCGCCCAAACCTGAGATGGACGCATCGCAGTATACAACAAAATCCTCCATGCCCTCTGGCAAGGCTAAGATTGGCGCCTCGCACAATCTCTGTCTCAGTGTCTCGAATGCTGCCTGCTGCTCAGGCCCCCAACGAAAGACCACAGCCTTCCTCGTTAACCTGGTCAGGGGTAATGCTATCTTGGAGAAATCCTGGATGAATCTCTGATAGTAGCCAGCTAATCCTAGGAAACTCCGAATCTCAGATGGAGATTTCGGAATCTCCCATCTCATCACGGCCTCCACCTTGGCCGGATCCACCGAAATCTCGTTCTGGTTGACAAGGTGCCCAAGAAACTGCACCTCGCGCAACCAGAACTCACACTTGGAGAACTTAGCATACAAGTTCTCCCTTCTCAAGGTCTCCAAAACCTCCCGTAAATGCTCCTCATGCTGCTCTCGCGTCTTGGAGTAAACCAAGATATCATCAATAAATACTATCACCGACCGGTCTAACATCGGTCTACACACGCGGTTCATGAGGTCCATGAACGCGGCAGGAGCATTGGTAAGCCCGAAAGGCATCACCACGAACTCATTGTGGCCATAACGTGTCCGAAATGCTGTCTTCTGCACATCCTCCTCTCTGACCCTCACCTGGTGATACCCTGAACGCAAGTCTATCTTGGAGAACCAAGATGCTCCCTGAAGCTGGTCAAAGAGGTCGTCAATCCTCAGGAGTGGGTAGCGGTTCTTCACCGTTACCTTATTCAGCTCCCTATAATCGATATACATCCGATGCGACCCGTCCTTTTTCTTCACAAACAGAATCGGGGCTCCCCAGGGTGAACTGCTCGGTCTAATGAAACCCTTGTCTAACAGCTCCTAAAGCTGTGTAGACAACTCTTGCATCTCAGGAGGAGCCAACCGATACGGTGCCTTGGCTATCGGAGCCGCACCAGGGACTAGGTCGATCCTGAACTCCACCTGTCGCTCTGGAGGTATCTCAGGCAGCTCCTCGGGGAATACATCCGTGAACTCTCGTACTACAGGCACATCGCCCACCGTCGCCTTACCCGCCTCCCGGGTGTCCATGACATATGCGACATATCCTGTGCAACCCTGCTGAAGGTAACGCCTTGCCCTCGCTGCCGAACAGAAGGCTGGCCCTCGCTGTGATCTCTCACCCTGAATTACTAACTCTCCCCCACTTGGGGCTCTGACTCGTACTAACTGTTGCGCGCAATCTATCACTGCCCCATTGGGACTCAGCCAATCCATACCAATAATGACCTTGTTTCCCCGCAATGGAATGGGAACTAGGTCAACCAAATACCCCTCTTCGAACAACCTCAATACACAATCTCGAAAGACCTCTGATGCGCGCACCGACCGGTCGTCCGCAATCTCGACCTCTAAAGGGCAATCCAACATGCCCGCGGACTCAGGAAACTTCTTGCTAAGTGCAAGAGAAACAAAGGATCGGGTAGCCCCCGAATCAAACAACACCTGGACTGGAATACCGTTCAGATGGAACGATCCTAAATGTATATACACAGAGCACATATCAATATCATAAATCTCATATAAATAGGTCAGAGGGAAAGAATCATACCCGTCACCACATCGGGTGCAGCGCGTGCCTCCTCGGCTGTCAGCTGAAATGCCCGGCTCCTCACCACCGGAGCCTCTGCCTTGCCCTGCCGGCCATCTGTAATCCGCACGGTCGCTGGAGCTGGCGCCTGTACTGGCGCTGCTGCCGTCAACTGGGGGCAGTTGGCCCTCTTGTGGCCCCTCTGGTTGTAGTGGAAACACAGCAACTCATATGTCTGAATAATCGGAGCAGGGGCAGTACAATCCCTACTGAAGTGTCCCATCTTGCCCCACCTGTAGCAGCCTGTCGATCCTAATCTACACGCTCCCTCGTGCGACCTGCCGCACTTCCTACAGCGGCCCGGTCCTGAATGGCCTTTCGGCCTACCATATGATCCCTTGGGCTTCTTTCCCGAAGCCCCTATCGTCTGTCCCTCCTCTGCCTTCCTCTTCCGGATGTGCTCCAGATCTATCTCCTTCTCCCTCGCCCTAGCAATCATAGAATCCAGGGTAGGGCAAGCTGAAAAACTGACATGCTCCCGAATGTCGGCTCACAGCATGTCATGGTAGCGGGTCCTCCTCATATCCTCATCACCTGCATACTGGGGCACCAGTAACGCCCTCTCCCGGAACATGGCGGTGATCTCCGCCACAGTCTCCGTCGTCTGTCTCATATCCAAAAACTCTCTAGCTAACTGCTGGAGTTCCACTGTAGGTGCGAACTCCGCTCTGAACCAGGTCACAAAGTCCGGCCACGTCATAGCCTCAACAGCCGATGCTCCCAATGAGTCACTAACAGACTCGCACCAATCCCTAGCTCGGTCTCTCAAACATCCTGCTGCATACCTCACCTTCAACCCCTCGGGGCAGAAGTTGGTCAGCTGCGCAGACTCAATGTCTGCGATCCATCGTCTGGCCACAATGGGGTCCTTCGCCCCATGGAAATCCGTCGCACCGCTGCTCCTGAAGTCCTTGAAGGACAGTGTGCGAGATCCTGACTGGCTAGCCGCTATATCACTCCTGAACGCCTTCAGGCGATCCTCCATCAACTCAACAATACCCTCCTTGATCGACCCGAAGAGGAGGGGAGTCGACTCAAGGATACCCCTGGTAATCTCTGACACGATGAACTCGCGTAGACCCTCATCAATTGGTTCGGACCCTGAACCCGAACCCGATCCCGATCCTGAGCCTCCCGCTCCCTCTCGTGTGGTCACCATACTAAAAAACATAGCATAACCACCATCAAACGATATTCCACTAACGAGGCTCACATACATACCACTAGTCCTTGGTCTCGCCTCGGCCCTTTTTGATTCGAGTACGGATCCTCCGCTTTCAGTAGTACGGGCCCATACTACCTTCCACGTCTATCCGTGCTTTCCTCAAGAATTGCCTCAACTCAACCAAGTCCTTTCTACTAATATTGCGGTTCTCGTGCTACTCTCGCCCTAGGCTTGCCCTAAGTAATCGCCATTCCACTCTCTGCCATCAGCTGCACAAGAAGTCCCTGCTTTCTTTCCCTAACTAGCTCGCGAATACTATTATATATTACTCAGACTAGATAATTATTCGAATGAGAGGTCCTACCCTACAACGGTTGGACTCAAACAAGAGCTGCGAAATAGGGCTAGACCCAACCTTCTGAAATTATTTAATCCTTGCAATATGTAACTTAGCATATTCGTTCACTAGTTAGTGAAAGACGACTAGAACTCCTAATAGCACAAAGCAAGCAGCATTCGGGCATTGAGTACACATAATCAAGTATATACTACTCTGGCTATCATACTGACTGATCTATACTAGCATGCAATTCTCAAAAAGCCGAAACACATAAAGCGGGCACATAAGGCATCATTCCTAGATCCTTAGTCCTATTCTAGCATGATGTTCTACTGAAACTGAAACTGATAATCATAACGTAAACTTGTATGGGTACTTTGGGGAAAACTTACTTGAGCTCGGCCGGTCGCGCACATCACACACCTTTTTCTTTTTAGAAACCCCTTTTACTTAGTCTTTAGAAATCATTTCTTTATAAAAATCTTTTAATCCTTCGATTTGAGTCCAAACACCCCCGAAGGTGTGTCCGAATCCCTCAAACCAGGGCTCTGATACCAACTTGTAACATCCCAAAAACACCAACTAAAATTTTCATTTTTAAATTAGGTTAATACATAAAACATCGTTATAAAACGTTCATAACAAAATATTCAGAGTACATCCCAGAAAATCCACAGTGCGGAAAACATGAGAGTGTGTGATATGCCGCTACCGCGCCGGCTCCTTTCCCCTAGTTGAAGAGGTACCTGAAAACAAAACTATAAAACGTAAGCACGAAGCTTAGTGAGTTCCCCCATAATGCCACATACCATGCAATCATATAATGAACAGCTAAGGGATACAGGCCTCGCCCACACCCATAGAGATACGAGCCTCGCCCACACTCTACTAACTAGGAGATACGGGCCTCGCCCACACTCTACTTTCTGAGAGATACGGGCCTCGCCCACGCTCTGCTATCCATGGAGATACGGGCCTCGCCCACCCTCCGCTATCCATGGAGATACGGGCCTCGCCCACACTCCGCTATCCATGGAGATACGGGCCTCGCCCACACTCCGCTACTAAACCATAACATACAAGTATCACACAGACAACAAGTATAAACAATTCTATCATACTGGCATATAACACAATCAAACTCAGCTATGAGATACGGGCTCCGCCCACACTCCGATACTAACATATCGTCTATACGGGCCGGCCTTGGTGCCTTAGATCCGTCCCTACTGGAAGAGGAAACTCACCTCGAGAGTAGCTGCCGAAAACCTGCTCAGACTACGCCTGGCTGCCGCACCGGTAATCCCTCCGGCTATAAATCCGTAAACATGGATTAGGTACTCATAAATACCCATAAGGTCAAATGACTGGTCAAAGTCAACTCCTTGGTCAAATTCAACCTTCTGATTGACTGGACTCGCCGAGTCCATATGGCGACTCGCCGAGTCCTTCTATGTCTAGCCCGACTCTGACTCATCGGGTCCCTGTTCCCACTCACTGAGTCAGCCTGACTCGCTAGACGGGGACAACTAACAAACCCGCGACTGGACTCGCCGAGTCCAAGGGGGTGACTCGCCGAGTCCGACGAACAGATCTCACAAATCGCTCCAATCTTCCATCAGAACATCAACCTTGGAGATTTGGAGATTCTGGGACTATAGCTACACGTTAAATTGCTAATTCCACGTGCGACTACGGAGGGTTGGACCTCCTACACTTAAACCCTTCTTATCCTAGTGACTGATCATAAGACTCGCCGAGTTGGAAGAACAACTCGTCGAGTTCAAGGCTATATTCAAGGGACTCGCCGAGTTTGAAGAACGACTCGCCGAGTACCAGGCAATCTTCATAGGACTCGCCGAGTTGTGTATCCAACTCGCCGAGTCTAAGGCCATCTTCATGGAACTCGCCGAGTGCACTTTGGCATTCGCCGAGTACCCTTCGACTCTTCACCCATTCTGGCCAAAACTGAGACATGCAATGGTTCCAAACCATAAATCTAAGCTCCTAGGGCATAAACACACGGAGTTTGGGAGGTTTAAGGGCTTGCATTCCACATATAAGGGACAAAAGGGGATCTATTTTACTAAGGATCAAGAAGGAGCTTTCTTACCTGGTTAGGAGCTTCTCCCAGGGTAGATTTCGGATCTATCACACTTCCTTGCACCCTCCAACTTCCGCCTTCTTCTTCTAAGCGTCAAACTTCCTTCACCAAGCCAAAATCACTCACAAGGATCAAAATGGGCTAGGGTTTCGCTCTACAGTTCTTCTGGAAGAGAATGGGACGAAATGGGTGTTTTAGAATGGGTAAAATAGGGTGCAATGTCTGAAAATAGAGTTTCATTCAGACAGGTGGACTCGCCGAGTCCATGCATCGACTCGCCGAGTTCACCGCTCAAATCCCGTGTCCACCCTGCTGATACTCGGCGAGTCGGGACGCAGACTCGCCGAGTTCGTGGCAAAATTAAGATAAAAACTTAAATAAAATCATACCATGAACCCGGTGTTACACAACACTTCTTCGATGTATGGAATTATGTGCTTAATTCTGGTACTGATAGGGTGACTGGGGGTTCTGATAAAGTAGGTTGGTGTGAAATTGTTTTTCTTTCTTATCCTCTCTGTTACTCATATTTTCCCTCCTTTGCGTGATCGGAAGATCCGACCTGGGACGCAACATATGCACTCTATTTCTAAACTTATCTCTATCTATCAATGTCAGTCATATGATGTCCCCTCTGCTTGATCGGAAGATCCGACCTGGGACACAGCATATGCACCTTTCTATCTCTCTATCCCTCTATCTGTGTTAGTCATATGTTGTCCCTCTGCGTGATTGGAAGACATCCGACCTGGGATACAACATATGCATCTCTATATCCATATTCTCTCTCAAATAATTGAGCACTCACCTAAAGTAAAGAGTTCTTTGGAATTCCTTGATTGATAGGGTATGTCGTGAAGTGGGGAACACGTTCTGGTGAGCTAAAAATTGAATTGGTTCATGATTAAAGGCTGACTGTAGAACTCGCTATTGAATGTAAGTGGACAACAATATCCTTGGTTGTCGTCAGCTGTGATAACCCGAAATTTCCATTTGTATAAACTTCGCAGTCAAGCACATCAAATAATAGTCAAATTCATCCCAGTATATTTTTGGCCGGTTTTAAGTCCATTTGAGTATTTTATTTAAATATTTCGCCAAACGGGCAAATAAATGGAAGTACCCGTTAGGAGTGTTGTGAAATAAATAAACGATTAACACCTTGACTAGGTGTTTACGGCCAAACAAGGGAGTTTGGGCCGTAAACTCCCTTTTCCCATGAACTCATGCATATAGCATGAGTTTACCCTTCACTCCTCACTTTTCATTTCCCACCTCAAGAACACTCAAGATCTTCTCTCAACTACCATAAGATCATCTCTTCAAATCCACCAAAATGTAAGTGTTTCCTTCCTAGATTCGAACATGCAACACTTAATCTAGTGTTTATACATCATTTCATCCATGGATTCTTCATCTTTTCTTAGATCTTCAAGTGTTCTTCAAAACACCAAGAACACACACTAGTGTTCTTGGGCTCTAAACACTCTTTCAAGCTTCATATAAGTAAGTATGCTCCTCCTATCTAGTTGTTTACTTAGATACATGTTAAACCCTTGAAGAACATCAAAATCCCCAAGAACATATGTGTTTACGGTTCAAGGATATCTTCTTCGACCGTAAACACCTCCAAATCGTGTTTTGATGCCCCTAACACCTTCTATGGCTTGTATAAAGGACTAGAACCTTGCATGCATGAGCTTGAAACACCAAAACACGAAATGGTTGGGTAACCATGAGTTTACGACCGTCAACTCATGGGTTTACGACCGTAAACACATGTGTTTACGACCGTAAACTCCCAAGGAGTGGTCCAAGGACCGTAAACTCCAACAAAGGGCCATTTCGAGCCCTAGTCACTTCCTAAGCCTTGGATTCGAGTCTAGCTTACTTCCTTGTGTGGTGTAGGACCTGAAAACACCCAATGGCACCATTACCATGAGTTTACGGCCGTAAACTCATGGGGGAAATGGTCCCAGAACCGTAAACCCATATGGTGCTACCATATGGGGAGTAAACTCCAATGTGAGGCCATACTCTCTTAAGATGCAACCCTCACTTGACACTTAGCATCCTATACCATCCGTTCATCCGAATCACCCGCTACAGGTGAGTTCATACCCCTTAATCAACCTTTTTAAATGATTTTAAATGCTTTTATGGGGGGGGGGAATACAAGTTGAACTATAAAGTTATTATATCAACTATATGTGATTAATAACTGTATAGCAAAAAGATTTTTGCGTGTTAAACTATTTTATCCAGCTAAAGGTTTCCAAATTTTGTTTTCAAATCTCTTTTAAAGTACCAAAATCTCTTTTAAATTACCAAGCTTTTATCAAAGTCTTTTAAACTTATATTCTTGATAGAATCATGTCTATATAGATATAGTTATATAAGTAGGGTTTGAAGGACTTAGGACTGATAACCCGCTTTATTTCGTGTTCCTTGTTTTGTTGTGGACTTAAAGCATCCGGTTATTTGTCCGAGTGTCGTTGAAGTCCTAGTTATATATTATGTATATCTGGTTAGATGTTAATACTCTTATTCCAGTTCAACAGCTTTGGGTAGCAAAGGCATCTAGATAACCTCTCGAGTAAACTATAATAGGTATAGTTTAGAAACCAACCATGACTTTCATGAAGGAGAACTTAGTTATATCTATATTCTAAGAACTTGTACTTATAGTAACAAGAAAGGTATAAAGAAATCAAAACACGAGATACATCCTCATGACGCGGATTTCACCGTTGTCGAGTGGTAACCAGAGTCTCCTGGAGGGAGAGCGGGCATTGTGTGTACAGATCTATATGGGACAGACCATCACACATCCTGACTTCTAGCTACAGTCCCGGCCGACCAAGCCAAGGGGTGACAAATGTCACATTCATTTCGACGCCAGCAGGTCGTCGTGTTTACATCCGTCAATCAGTATGGTTACGAGTATCTTTCCAATTACCTTATATTTCATGGCTTTAAGGTAATAAGTATTATCACGGTATTTTCTACATATGAAACCATCATAATATATTTTCCTAGTTATACACTAGGCCACATTTTAAACCTTTAAACTAACCTACTTAGGATTAAAGGTTACTTTAGACTCCCCGAGGTGTATTGTCCATTTAATACTACCTGGAGTCTTTATTTTATTACTTTAGACTCCCCGAGGTGTATTGTCCATTTAATACTACCTGGAGTCTGTATTTTATTACTTTAAACTCCCCGAGGTGTATTGTCCATTTAATACTACCTGGAGTCTGTATTTTATTACTTTAGACTCCCCGAGGTGTATTGTCCGTTTAATACCACCTGGATTCAGTATTTTACTACTTTAGACTCCCCGGCGTGTATTGTCCAGTTAATACTACCTGGAGTTGTATTTTATTACTTTATAAACAGCAACGTCATTGCTGAAGTAAAGCATTATTTTCCCTATTACTTTTACTTGTGATCTTTTCACATATTCATTAAAGTATAAACTTTATTTTGATAATGATAGTAACTTTTGGGGGAAAATACTCCTTAAACAATAAAACAGTCGGGTCTTGGTAGAAGACTGCTTTTAGTAGAGAAACTCATTCGTTTAAACATAAAACAATCGGGTCTTGGTAGAAGACTACTTTTATTAGGAAATATAGGATTTTCTGGAAGGAATTCTAATAATCTGTAAACTCAAATCACCATCATCTAATGAGATTATTATGAAGAAAACATGTATTTACATCAATGTCATTAAAATACTTATAAACCCACCAACATTAAAATGCTGATACTCGCTTTCAAAATAACTTGTATTCTCAGGTCGTCAGTAGGCAGGTACACTCCGGAAGCTTTTGTGAAGACAGCCTTGTACCGAGCTGCATTTTATGTTATTCTCTGTATTTACTTTTGATGTTGTTGTTAAATGTAACCTATGTAAAATTATTACAACTAATGCAGTGGTTGTTGTACTTTGATTACGATACTGCATATGTTGTGATACTTGACATGACGTCCTCCACCCCAGAACGTTTCCGCCGTTCTGGTTTTGGGGTGTGACATCAGCAAAATGGTCTATTTAGGAATACAATCACAATGTCTTGTCATTTATAATCTGTCCAACTTGTCAACATCTTTTGTGTTTAAGTGGACCATAATATTGGTGATTGACCAGAGCTAAGCATGAAGGTGTGTGCTGATAAACGATATTGAATTGCTTGACAACTTTGATCCCAAAAAGTTTTAAATTTAGTTTTATTTTTGTTTTTGTTAAATTGTTCATATTTTCTTCTATAAACAAGTTGAAGGCGGAGAATAAAAAAATCAAAAAAAATCATAAAATTTTAAAAATCCAAAAATATGTTTATTTCTGTTTTTATTTCTTTTTCAGAAAAATCAGAAATCCAAAAATATATTATTTTTACTTTTGAGTGTATTTTGTTTTTATTTTTTTTCTTAGTCGTTTTATTGTGTGCTAAGTTTATTTTTATTTTTGTTTTTATCTCAAAATTTCATTTATCTTAAAAAGTGAATTCAAAAGGAAGAAGGGACTCAAGGAGACTGTATCGGAATTTTTGAAGCAAGGAGAAGAAACTTGGAAAGGAGTTGATGGTCATTACACTTCACTCTATTTTCACAAGGAATTGAAGGATTGAAACTATACAAACTGTCAGTTAGGAAGTATCTTTCTAAGAACTGTCATATTTAAGGAATTAAAAGTCTGAAACTGTACACATATCATGGCACTAGGGGGATGCACCTCGCAAGGCATGATTATTGTTGAACACCTTGATAAGGGCCAAGTTAACTTGCTTAACTTGAAAAACTGTATTGAGATCTTTGATCTTGGATATACAGGGGCTAACATCAAAAAAGGCCATGAGTAGTTCTCTGATACTAAACAAATCGCAGTGTGTTCCTCCGTGTTCACACAGATACTACAAGTAGTCTCTTTCTGAGCCAAGGTTACATCCTTACACAACTGTGGTGAGAAGGGTCTTTATGATTCTTTGATCCACAGGGACTTTTTATTCATGGTTACTTTTCAAGGCGCAGCGGTGATCATTAAAGAATTTTCATTCGAAGGAACAAGAAGTGAAGATTATTTTTCAACATTCAATCTTTCAACCCCAAAAGCAAGGTGAAGTTGTACTTGAAGTTATGTGACAGATTACATTGAAGCCTCCTTAATCAATTTGCTACTATCTATGAAGTTGCTGAAGTGATCCAGAAGAATCGGTCTCTCTGTTATTATCTCTGAAGTTTTTCAAAGCTGAAAGTGCTGATTTTCAAGAACCTTTACAAGAAGCCTCTGCACCCAATGAGCATTCAAGGTCAAATCTTTGAAGGAAGTCCAACTGCTCATGATAAAGTCATTCATGTAGAAATTCATATGTTCATCTTGAATTTGTGAAGAAATCAAAGATTAACGCTGAAGTCAAGAACAAAGAGAATATTGAAAAGAAAAGAAAGCTATAAACCAAGGGGGATATTGTTAGGTCATAAATTATGGTTTATACATTGCTTTTCATAAGCTATTAGAGTTCTCGGTCTAGGACCGAAAACACCATATTTTGGTGTTGTTTGGACCGAAATCACATGTGATTTCGGTTAGGCTTAATATTGTCTTGTTTGGGTTTTGGGCTGGGCCTTTGTTATTAGGTCTAAGTATATATAGGGTTATTTTAGCCTTATAAAGTGAGAGAGACGTTTTTGTGGGGGCCAACAAGCCAAGAACACATTCAAGAGAGAAACAGAGAGAAAACCAAGTGTAATCAAGAATCTTATGTACCCGACTATTCATCTATAATAGTGTACATTGAAGATTAATCATCTTGTTCTTATTCCATATTACATCTTGCATCATTCACTAGATTAGGATTATGCACCATCATAGTGAATCTGATTGATCCATAGGGATTTGGGGTTGTACAATGATGTTTGCGGAAAGTATGGGATGACACACACACACATATGTTTATTATGTGTTAGTATCTAGATGTTTCAGATGTAATTAAGAGGGTGATTACAACTGGGACTGTAAGCATGAGACATAGGTATGTTTTCTTTGCAATCAGCTGGGGTACTTTAAGGCTGGTTCTCCTAGATGAGAAGGAAGAATGGTATAGGATCCAATAACCGTCGTTGTTGCAAGTAAAAATTTTCTATTATGTTTATAATGTCCTCTTGCACCATTTTGTTGTGCGTATGTGCTAGTGTGTTTCTATATAACTATTCGCTTGTTATAATCTTGTTCGGTTCTTGGTTTAGTCGTGCGAGAAGATCGCTTGTTATTGGAAAATGATTTAATACTAATTGAAGATGCACTTAAGGCGATCATGAGTTTCTTTCATATGTCAGAGTGCCATGTAAGGTTAGAATTACATAGACATAGAATTATTGGCTTAACTCTTCTTCATGTTCTTGTTTCATTAGGGTTGTAAAGCAGAGACGATTATTCGAATGGTAATTTGGTTCCATATCATGCATAGGTATTTCGATTCAAGGGCTTTGCAGAATGTTGAAGTCGGTTCAGAACTATGTGACATGATCAACATAAGATGGTAGGTTTGACCAGAAGGGTTAAGGTTTGACCAGATCTCGGGTATAGCTTTGGATACCAAGGCACCATTTAGGTTTTGCCTGCATGGATGCATAAGATGTCCTCACAAGTTAGGAGATGCTATACAAGGAATTCACTTGGTCGAGCGGTTCTCCATAGGAAACGTTGAGTTTTTTCGTGAAGGAGAATGATGGACCACTCAGGGTGTACCTCAGTTTTAGAGAGATGGATTAGATCCTAGTAACAATGAAGTTTTCCTATACCCAAGGATTGGCAACTATATGACCAGTTTCGGAGGGAAGCACATTTTCTTCACATGATCTTGTCGTGTTATCGTCAGATGTGTGTGTAGGTAGAATAAGGGATGCCTGGAAGAGGATTTCCAGGATGGACTATGTTCATTAAAAGATATGGTAATGCCTTTCAGGATTCGCTAATGTATTAGTGGTATACAATGGATTGATGGACCGAGTCCTTGATCCATGTTTGAACAGTTGGTTATGATGTTATCGTGAAAAACTGAGATTATTATAGGGTGTCTACCATGGAGTAGTGAAGTTTCTGGTAAAGGAATGACTCTTTGCCAATGTTTCAAGTGTTCCATGGTTGCGGGAGGATTAGCCTTGGGATGTTGTCAACCAGGATGCACATTTAGTTGACCCATCCAACGTCCATTCGACAATACAATAAAAGGTTCTGAAAACTCCATGGAGTGTTAGCAAGGTTAACGAAGTATCGTCAGAAATCTATTCGGGCTTTAGAGTTTGTCTGCTTTTGATTCGTTGGTTATGGATTTTGTTGCTTCTAGTAGGTTGGTGTTTGATAGTTGTTTTGAAGTTGTTAAATATGACATTAAATAGAACTCAAGTTTTATTGTTGCAAGAGGGACTGAAGATGCCAGTGTTGGCGAGCGCTTAGAAATAGTTGGTTACACTTAAGTCAAGGACTGTAAGAAGAATCTCTTTGCATGTTCTTGTCTGATAAATTCTTGGGGATTCGAGGCACGGTCCAAACACCTGATGAATTTTATCTAAGTTTCCTAGGTTCAAGTTGTGTTCTAGCTAGAGTGGTCGTTTGTTTGGTATTCGTGCGATGTATGTTGATATAAGACTATGGTTTCCTCATATTATTCGTGTCTGGATATGAGACTATGGTTTCCCCATAGCATTCATATGTTGATGTTAGTCTAGGGTTGGTCTATAGCAATCATAGGTTGATATAGGATGATGGTTAGACTTTAGCATCTGTTGCTATATGGATTATAAGCCTCATGCCAGTTGTAGCCTCAAGAGGCTAAGTATCAGATGTCTGTTGTTATTGGTATTTGTTAAGAGGGGATGAGGACTAGGTTCTTTCAGGTTAGTGGGATGATGGTCGTGCACCTACAAGCCCATCAAGGTGTTGGTCGTGAGTCTTTAGACCCAATGAGGCATAATGACAAGAATTGTAATGTGCTATGAGTCTATAGTCCCAATAGTTCGAAGGTGTCACGAGATATCATGAACCCACATATGTACGACTTGCTAGACATCAATTTGTGTTTTGATATAGTTTAGGTAGTTACAGCCTTGCGGGAAGGCTATTGGTAGACCCAATGTTGTGCATGATACAGTCTAGAGTTTTGATTAACCTGTTGGAAATGTGTTATCTTAACGTATAGTTAGGACGATGTTCCAGAAGCCCATTTGGGCATGTTCCAGAATGTGGATTCCGTTGAGTTGTTATGGATGGATTATTCTAGATACTCGCTCCATAGTAGCTTTTTCAATATTCATTGTCGAAGGAATTGGTTGACATTTTATATCAGGAAGTGATCGTTGGTTTTAGAGAACCGGTTCTCGAAGTTGAGACCGATGAATTCCTAGTTTTTAGTGGTATCACAAGGAATTTAATTAGATTGCCCATGGTGGGAGTTATAGTAGTTGCGATTCTGGATAAAAAGAGACAAATACCTTGCGCCATAAGGTGAAAATAGCTTAATTTTTAGCCAAAATAATTTAACGAAAGTTGTAGTAGACATGAATACGAACCCGTGGATATAAAGAACGTCAAAAATGGACCTCGTGTAAAGAAGTTATTATTTTTCAAAGATAACATCAAATTTCATCAATTACGCGGCGTGAAAAGTTAGAATTCGTCAGATTTTCGAGATCACGTACAAGGCAAGAAAGTTGCCCTCTTCCGTGTCAATACACGATGTGTAGGTATTTTTTGAGGCTATAAATAAAGCCCCCCCCCTCCTCATTTACATGCGACTTTCTTTCAAACATCTCTCCCCCTATCAATATTTTAGTCCCTTGTGATTTAATTTCTTGTAATTAAGTGTCATTAGAGAAGCGCTGAAGTGTTGGAAGGAGACAACAATTGAAAGATTAAACGTCGATGTTACACTTGTCACTTTCCGAGTCATTGGTCAATCGGTTAAGTTACACTTTCGGCTAAGTATAAATTGATCTAGAGTAAACCCTTTTATCGTTGTTATGAAGTCGAGTATGAGATTAATCATTAATCCCAATGATTATATTGATTGATCTACTTACGAGAGCGGTGTCTAGGATAGACACGTTGGCCTAGTTGTTGGATTTCAGAAAGGCTATATGCCAAAATGATCTTTTCTCCCGACTGACTTGACTGGCTAATCATTACTTGATATTCATTTCAGTGTTAATGGGATTAGTGAAGGATATAGTTATTAGTTATTAGATTTCCATAGTTATTGATCGGTTATAATATTATAGGTTAATTTATGTTTGGTGCACCTGCTTGCCAGTTAGATCGTTGTCGTTTTTCAAGTAACTGATTAACTGAGTTATCCCATTATACTTCTGTATGATTGGATATTTGTTATATGATTTGTTTAAATGTTTATGTAAAGAGTTGACGGTGGAACGACGACAAGCGGTGAGCCTATAGACTCGTATTGACAACTGAACATTGATAGGCCATGAGTCCAGATATATACATTATCGGCTGAAAGACAACGGACCATGAGCCTATAGACTCGTGTTGACGATGGAACGACGATATGTTGTGATTCCAGACAAACACGCTATAAATGGAACGACGAGAAGTAGCAAGCCATTACTTGTATGCATTATATACGTGTTGTGATATATGGTATTTTGGGGAACTCACTAAGTTTTATGCTCACAATTATGGATTGCATGTATTTCATGTAGTCCTACTGTCAGAAGGAAAGGCCCAACTTGACTATACCACTTACGCAACGATACTGATTTTTGTTATAGTTTTCCACTGATTTTTATGTTATTACACTGTTTTGGAAACTATATCTCTACAATATTGAAAAAAATTAGTTTTATTTATTACTTTTAGGAACAACATTTGACTTTATACTCTATTCTGAAAAGGAAAATTTCGGTTTAAAAAATGAGATGTTACAGTTTCGAGATCACTTTCGAGTATCAACTTTCTTCACTAAGTAAGCTATGCAGTAAAGACTTCTTCAATAATGTTCTAAGAACTTCATTACCTTTCGTCACAACTTTCTTACTCTAAGTATCTAGTTGAATTGTCTAACCATCTATTCCTTTTATTCAACATACAAATGTTTTGACCTACAAATGGATTATGTCTTCAAGACAAACATTTGAGAATCATTGCATTTGGAATACTTTAAAGAATCTTTTTGGGTCATTTTTCTCATCCGTATAGTCTAACCCTCGCAGTGGTTGCTTGTGGGACCATATGTCAGTAACATCCATAAAATTCATGAAATATTAAACTTTTTAAAACACTCCAAAAATCATAATTGTTACAAATAGTTTTCAAAGCAGGTACAATATTAGAGTAATCCCAAAATCATGAAACAAAAAATGAGGAGGTGCACGATTAAGCCTTTGCCTTCCCACGATCATCTGAGGTACCTGAAACATAACCCAAAACTGTAAGCCCAACACTTAGTGAGTTTCCCCAAAATACCACCATAACACATAATTATAGATATCACAAAAAACAACATGCATACAGAACCTTCAGCACGTCTGGACTGCCGCATCGGGCCTTCAGCCTGTTTGGACCGTTATCCGGGCCTTTGGCCTGACTAGTCCGCCTCACAGGCCTTTAGTCTATCCGGGGGCCGCCTTGGGTCTGTTGGCCTTCTACAAACAACAGGACCATCTAACCCCAACTAACCATCACATATCCATATATAACATAATCAAACATAGCTAGCATATACAGGCTGTCATACAGGTCTAGCGGATCACTATAGCATATCACACCCTATCTACCAGGATGTCGATCTAACAGATCACTACAGCATAGCAAGCATACAATAAACCAGGATAACAATCCAAAGGACCGACATTGGTCCCTTTGACCTGAGAGTATAGTGAGGACAAATTACCTCATGTCACACCCCAAAACCGTAACGGCGGAAACGTTCGGGGGTGGAGGACGTCATGTACAATATCACAACAAAGCATAGTAGTAAACAAGCAACAACATCATCCATTGCATTAATAATATAATTTAATACAAATGTGTTATGTGAAGTTTATAAGACACCAAAAAAAAGTAAATCAAAAATAAGAGATGAGTCTTGAACGAGCTCCATCTTCTCAAAACCTGGCATCGGTACCTGTCTACTGATGACCTGAGAATACAAGTTATTTTGAAAGAGTTTATCAACTTTAAAGCTGGTGAGTTCATAAGCATTTTAGTGTCATTGTTTGTTTGAAAATGTTTGTAAGTGCTTGTTGTATAAGTTTGTAAATGTTTAATGTATAAGTTTGTAAATGTTTGTAGTAAATGTTTGCATCTCCTAGAAAATCCTATATTTTCTACTAAATGTAGCCTTCTACCAAGGCATCAAATGTTATGTATGTTTGTTTCTGGTAAGAGTGTGTATTTTCCCAAGTGTGACTATCATTAACCAAAAATAGAGTTTTACATTACCTTTTATGTGAGAAGATCACAATGTGAATGCAATGGGGAAATAATAAAGTACTGTAGTGTTGTATTATAGAACTACTGCTGTACTAACTACCTTAAACCAATTGTTATTTAAAGTACGAATGTGATATGCCTGTACCATACTACCGACTAAAAACAAGACGATGAAAGACGTCAGAAGAAATGACATTTGGCACCCGTAGACTTGCAAGTCCCACTGTAGCGAGCAGCGAGGTGTAGGATAGTCAATCCAGTATAGATCTATACACAAATTCAACGCTCTCCCTCAAGGAGATTCTGGATACAAATCGAGCCATGACAGGTGATGCCATGCCCCGAAACAGTGGCTCACGTTTATGTTATAGTGTTCTTGTATATGTATTGTATGTATTAGTGTAATGTATGTTCTCTCTGTCTAGTATGTAGTATGTTCTCTTTGTTTCTCATCATAGTATGTTCTCTTTGTTTCTCATAATAGTATGTTCTCTTAGTTTCTCATAATAGTATGTTCTCTTAGTTTCTCATAATAGTATGCTCTCTTAGTTTCTCACAATAGTATGTATTGACTCATGTATGAACTGACTCCTTGTTTGTTTCATTGTTCTAGTAATAGTATTAGTAACTTCCTAAACTATACCTATTATAGTTTACTAGCAATGTTGTTGTATAAATGAACATGTTTGTATACCTTTGCTACCCAAAGATATTGAACTGAATGAAGGAACTTTTATATCTATACATATATACATAATATATAATTAAGATTCAAACGACCTTCGGACAAACAACCGATACCCTAAGTCCACAACCAAACAAGGAACAGGAAGTAAGGCGAGCTATCAGTCCTAAGTCTTTTGAATCCTACTTATATAACTATATATCTATATAGATATGCATTTGACAAAATATAAGTTTAAAAGAGTTTAATAGAAAATATTTAACATGTAAAAGAGTTTATAAAACAATTTGAAGTAGTTTATTTGATAATACAGTTTGAAAAGTAAGAAATCCACTTGTTTGGTAGTTATTAATCACATGTGATTGATATAATAACTATAATAGTTCAAATTGTATCCCCCCCCATAAAAACATTTAAAATCATTTAAAAGGTTGATTAAAGGGTATGAACTCACCTGTAGTGAGTGGTACAGAAGTATGTTTGGAAATAGGATGTAGAGTGTCAGGTGAACCCTTGAGGACACAAAGATCCTAATGTAAGGTCCTAAAACGGTTCTTTACCAATGATTAAGCAATCAAAGAATCAAAGAAATAAGAATATAAGTAGAAGAAGAAAAGAAATCAAGCTTGTACACGTTTATTGCTGAAAAACGTCTGGTACAACTCGATATACTTGACCGTGAACTCTGTGGCATCAACAACCAATAATGACCTAGACAACCTCTATATATAGGGAACTTGGGCCGGAAACTGGGTTTACGGCCGTAAACTCACTACAGGGCAATAAACTACTAAATAACCCACTAAACTACAATAAAGACTCAAAAGAACTATTACAATGAAAGCCTAGACCAAACCACTAACTGGACCCTTCAATCTCCCCCTTGGTTTGGTGCTAGCTTGGACATAGTCTTTATTAACCACCAGTACGTCTGAATTCCCCATACCTCCAAACCACATTCCTTTTCTGATAATTTCTGCAACCATGGATGTGTACTCGTTAGCAGCAGGCTCAAAAACATCTTCAGCGACCTTGATTTGATGAAGAGAAAGTTGATGTATATCCCATTTCCCCAACTGTAGAAGATCATGCTTTTATATAATCGAATGCAATCATTTGGGAGTTTGATGACAGCAGAAGCTGTAGCATCATCAAATACCCAGTAAATCATATTCTCTAGAACTCCATCACCAAGCCTCTTCAATACAGGAACATGTTTCACTTGATTTGTGGGAGGCCACATCATTGTCTGGATAGGAAGGTTTTTCTTGGGATCAAGTATGTTAGGGTGTTCTATGACGATTGACTCTGCAGTCCTCATCGCAGTAAAGCCTTTCTTCACTTGATCTTCAAGAAACATCTTAAAGTGTGTCTGATCTACGGATTCGCCATTAGTATCTGGATTCAGCAGGGGTCTTTCGGCTATTGGTGTCGATGCAGGTTTTGCGTCTTGAAACCCGAACTTCTCAAGAATCTCCCCCTTGATTTATAGCTTTCTTTTCTAAATTAACCCAACAAGCTCCCCCTAAAATGTAGCTGGCTTTTCTTGTTAATCTTCATTGGGAGCTTTGGCTTCAGCATTAATCTTCAAATTTTTCACAGCTTCAAGATGAACTTGATGAATCTTCAATGAATGACTTCATCTTGAGCAGTTGGGCATTTCTTTAGAATTTGACATTGAACGCAGATTGGGTGAGGAGGCTTCTTGTACTGATTCTTGAAAGATTACGCTTTCAGCTTGAGAATATTCAGGGAGAACATCAGAAAGAAAAAATCTTCTGGATCACTTCAGCAGGTTCAAGATAGCAGCAGACTGATTGAGGAGGCTTCAATGCAATCTGTCACATAATCTTCAAGTACAGCTTCACCTTGCTACTGGGGTTGAAGGATTGAATGTTGAAAGAATAATCTTCATTTCTTGCTCCTTCGAATGAGAATTCTTCGATGCTCACGGATGAAGCCTTGGCTCAGAAATCTCGATACAGTCTCCATGAGTCTCATCTACACCTGAATTCACTTTTCAAGACAAAACAAAACTAAAAAAACTTAGCACACAATATTTTTGGATTTTTCATATTTTCTGAAAAAGAAATAAAACAGAAATAACACTATTTTTGGATTTTTAATTTTTTTGATTTTTGTTTGGTTTTCAAAATTTTTAATTCACCCCTAATATTTAAATCAGAAGAAAACTATGAACAAATTTAACAAAAATAAAATGATATCTAACTTTAAGAGTGATTTGGGATCAAAGTTTTTAGACAGCCTTTATCCGTTTATCAATACCTCTCCCTTCATGAATAGATCTGGTCAATCGCCGGTATTGCGGTCCACTTAAACACGAGAGATTGTGACAAAATAAGGACATACTATAAGTTACAAGACAATGTGATCCTAAGTTCCTAGATAATATTCCTTAAGGACCATTCAGCTGACGACGACCAAAGATATTGTTGTCCACCTAAATTGAGCAGCGAGATCTACAGACAACCTAGTGATTGTTCAATTTTAAATGTACTAGAACATGTTTCCCGCTTCCTGACATACCCCAATAATCAGGAACTTCCAAAGTACTCCTTACTTTAGGTGAGCAGACAATTATTATGAGAGAAGTCAGATTTAGAATGCATATGCTATACACCCATGTCGGATCTCTTCCAATCACGCAGAGGGTGAAACATATGACTAACTGAAGTTTTATAGGGGTTGAGAAGAAGAATGATGCATATACTGTGTACCAGGTCAGATTGAAAGTCACGCAAAGGAGACAGTATATGGCTAACAGATAGAAAGAATTGCATAGATAGAAAATGCAGAGAGATAGAGTTGCATATGTTACAGTCCAGGTCGGATCTCTCGATCACGCAGAGGAGACAACATATGACTAACAGAAAGAAAGCAAGAAAATAATTTCCTATAGACCTACTTTATCGGAATTCCCCAGTCGCCCCATCAATACCGGAATTAAGGACAGGGTCTGTACATCGAGGAAGAGTTAAACCACAGTTCTAGATACGGATTACTCTAATGTGACCGGTGGATTATCTTGTATATCTCCCTGCTCAACCTATCTGAGCGTCGTATTGTCAGGCTAAATGGATCTATCTAGGTCAATATTTTTCAAGTCTCTAGATTCCTTAAGTTCATCAATGCCTAGTCAAGCCCATTTTAATCTTTCGTGCCTACCAGCGCATTGAACACAGAGCCTAGACAATTCAGATTCAGTCCCTTACACAGATTCAGGTTGCACGTTATCACATGATTATATCACTTCCCATCACATCACCTACAAGCACATTCCATAACCAACATATTTTTGGATTTTCTGATTTTCTAATGTTTTTGGATTTTTTGAAAATTTTCTAATTTTTGTTTAGTTTTTATTTCTCCCCCTAAATTTGTGCATGGGAGAGAAACGAAAGTAAAATGCGCAAATTTAAACTATCCTAAAACAAAAATTAGTCTTTAAAGCGAATCAGCTTAAGAAAAACTCAGGAGTATAGAGAAGAAAACTCAAACCGTAAGTCACCGATTGAATTTGCATCCAGAAGGTCTGAGAACAGCACGCGTAATCTCAGAACAGATCCAAACATTCTTCACATCGTTAAGCACTAACCCCATGAGTGATCCCTTCCTTTCTTCCCTTCCTGCAAAGGACACATACTCTCAAACACTGTTCTGAGTGTTGTACAGTTGAGAGATGCCTCATATCATGTGCCTGGAACAGCCACCACCAACAAACCGAAGTCTGATGATATGCGTCCATAGCTGCTCCGACACAGAGTGGGATTAGTTGGTCTTTGGAACCCAGTCCATTTTGAAACTGGGTTGACCTTTTTCATCCTTGCACGGTACTCTCTCCCATGACATATCCTGTTTATCACAAACAGAAGATGAAGAAATATTAGAATCGTTAGAAGATTTGGGAGAGTGAGCCTTTGGAACCCATTTGTAGTTGGGTTTAACCCATTTCTTTTTCGATCTGATGGGTGGCTCAGTACTTGCTTTTGATCTTGATGTCGGCCGTTGAGATGACTTTGACCTAATTGGTCTTTGTTTCACTGGAGCATCTCTTGGATTGGGCTTCTTGGCTGACATTCCCTTCTTGCCCTTGGGATTCGAATTCTTGGCCTTGTGGGTTTGATTCTTGGCCTTCTGCGCGTTCCAGTCACCATTGTCTGAACGTGACCTTGAGGGGTTTCTTTTGGAGTATCTCCCTCTTGGCACGTTCTGCCACCCTTATGCATAGTAGGGAACGTATGCGCGATTAGGACAATTTCTAGCAATGTGTCCAGGTGTTCCACAGTGAAAACATTTCTTTTTCTTCACTGTGAAGTTGTTTATTCCTGCCCCTGGTGGCGTATCCTTGCCTTGTCTCATATTTTTCCCACAAGCACAATTACAACAGGCACTCTGTTTCACTGGAATTGGTGGCCTGTATTTCTTAACAGCAGGTTGATCAGAAGCAGCTGAGTTCGAAGCAACAGATTCAGAGCTCAAGGAGATGTTGGTTTGTTCAATGGTGTTCTCCTTGTTCTCATCCTCTGCTACTTTACCTGCACATGAAGTAGATGTGCTAGAAACAGGAACATCAGTATTTTCAAACAAATCATCAAATATGTCAAAAAATTTTAATTCAACAGGAGCAGATGCAGAAGTATCACAAAAAACATTGTCATTTTTAACATCAGGAACAAAAGGTTTTTCATTGGAAACAAAAACATCAGGTTCAGACTCAGTTTTGTTATCAGAAACAGATCCTTCAACTTCATGCTTTGACTAATCTAAGGATTGATCTGCAGGGGAAGTAGAAACGTTAGTACTTTCAACATTAATAAATCCTCCTGAAACAAAAGCAGATGGCTTGCCATAAACCATGAATGGTTCGTTGGCAATCTCCTCTTTCGTCAAAGGGTGATACTGATATGCATGATTAAAAGGAGGAGGTACATTATCGTATCCTAAACCCTTTTGTTGGTTTCGTTTGAACTGCAGGCAATGGTCAATCATGTTGGCAACTACCTCGCTTGATACATCAAACCTTTTAAAATCAAAATCTGCAGTTTCAAGTTGTCTCTTTAATGTATCAAGCTCAGTAATTAACTCATCATTCTGTCTCTTGATATAATCATAATTTTCACATTTTTCACTGTAGTCTTGATGAATTCTCTTAAAGTCCTTTATTTTTGTTTCTAAATGGGCCTTTAGGGGTTTTTGTCCTTTTCTAAGTTGATATCCCTTATATCTAAGATCCTCTACTTCTCTACGCAATAATGCTATTTCGTCATGAAGAATTTTAACATAATCAGTACATGCCTGAGAACAAGAGGGTAAACTTATCTCGCTTTTCTTAGGCTAGGAAGTAGAAGATACCATCAATGCAAACTGCAACTCCATCATTTCTTCTTCAGGATCAGCTGCAGCATTCTTCAAGGGAGCATCATCATTGATTTGGGCTAGGTGAGCATTTTCAGGGTTTGAAATGTTCAGAGCCTGAATCTGGTCCTCCCAGTCAAATAACTGAGCAACCATAGCAGTCTCACTATTGGCCACAGCACCTCCACGATTGTTTCCCATCGCAACCATTGTCCTATCATTGTTCAACCTTCGATCCGGTTTCGGGCACTCACGAGCAAAATGACCTGGCTCGTGACAGTTGAAACATCGCAACTTTGCCTTGTTGAACCCTACCTTTTTATCAGCATTCATCCCCCATTTATTCTTCCCTGTCTTTTTAGCAAACTGCTTCGCCCTTAATACTGCCATAGCAATTTGCCATGTAATATCCATCTCTTCCACATCTTCTGGATGAATCTGGTCCAGATCAGCAAATGACAACTGAGGTGGAAGCTCGCCAGCAACAAAAGCATTATAGCAGTTAACAAGTCCTGTGGCGAGAGCAAGATTTTCATCACTTTCCTTTATGTTTGAGGAAGAGGCTACAACTGGCACATTGGAGGAGGGAACAGCTTGTGGAGTTACAAATGGTTGGCTTTGAGAATGAGGCATGGATGACGCAGTAGTAAAGGTTTGAATCTGAGGTTGTTGAACAGCAAATGCTTGACCTGAGGAAGAGATGATTGATGAAAGAGCATTGTTAGAGGAAATTCCGAGATTTGCAGTCGAATACGAGCTCACATGGTTAATCTCTCGCTGTTTGTCATCAATATCACAAGCTTTGATGATCGCCATTATTTCAGCAAGAGTAAGGCGATTCAGATCCTTGGTTTTCTTAATAACAGCTACATTCATGTCCCATGACTTTGGAAGAGCATTCAGTAGCTTTTTATTTATCTCGGACTTGGTCAAGAAGATCCCAGATATGCTCATCTCAGTAGTGAGAGTTGTGAATCGTTGTAGCTGTGCCTCCAGGGTTTCTCCAGGAATGTAGTTAAACATGTTGAATTTCTATCGTAACATATCCTGGCGGCTTTCCTTCATGTCTTCATTTCCTTCATACACCTCAATCAAGGCTTCCCACAAAGCTTTAGCTGAAGTATACTCTCTGAAACCTTGAGCTATATCAGGAGATAAGGCCATGGTTAGAGTGGCCAAAGCCCTTTCCTGTTCTTCAACTTTCTCAAATTCGTCATCTGTATAGTTCTCAACTGCTTTGTCAATCACTTGTCCTGCAACCGTCATAGTAATTCAGACAGGACCCTTGATGATGCTTCTCCTAACTTTGAAGTCTTTCATTTTAATATACTTCTCAATCCGGTATTTCCATTCAGGAAAACCATCTGCAGACAGCAGTCTTGGAATACGTGTGGTTGTGCCCATGACAGTATCCAATTCATGAAGATGTGTTTGACTTTAAGAATCCATTGATGATCAAATCAGAAATTAAAACGAAAGGAATGTCAAAAGTGAGTTTCCGGTTAGTGTGTTTACGGCCATAAACTGAGTTTACGGTCGGATGTTTACGGTCTTGTGTTTACGGTCGGGTGTTTACAGTTTTGTGTTTACCGTCGGGTGTTTACGGTTTTTGAAGCTTAGTTTACGGTTATTGAAGATGCTTTGTTTACGGTCCAAGAACACAGTTTACGGTCTTTGAATGTTCTTGAGTTTACGGTCGTAATCTCTTGGCAGTAAACTCCCAGAAGTTCTCGAAAACACGATTTTGGAGTAGATTCGATTCCTTTAGCAACAAAAACACCAAACCCAATCTCGAACATTGAAGAATATAAGTTTAAACGGCTGAAAACTCGATTGAATGACGCTTTGACACCGGTTTTGCTCTGATACCAATTGTAAGGTCCTAAAACGGATCTTTACCAATGATCAAGCAATCAAACAATCAAAGAAACAAGAATATAAGTAGAAGAAGAAAAGAAATCAAGCTTGCACACGTTTATTGCTGAAAAACGTCTGGTACAACTCGATATACTTGACCGTGAACTATGTGGCATTAACAACCAATAATGACCTAGACAACCTCTATATATAGGGAACTTGGGCCGGAAACTGGGTTTACGGCCGTAAACAGGCTTACGGCCGTAAACTCACTACAGGGCCGTAAACTACTAAATAACCCACTAAACCACAATAAAGACTCAAAAGAACTATTACAATGAAAGCCTAGACCAAACCACTAACTGGACCCTTCACCTAATAACATATAATGACATGTATGTGTATTTGATTAGTGTATAGACAACTAATTATAAGGGATAACACCCTAATAGACTAGTAAACTCTTAGATTGAAGGGATACAATCACATATGATTGCATAACTAGGGTGTTTGGCCACCCTATTGAGTTTACGGTCAAAATTACATGACCTAGTGAGTTCACGGTCAAAATGGGTTTACGGTCAAGGAGTTCACGGTTCCCATGTGTTTGCGGTCCCATGACCTTACGGTCATGGAGTTCACAGTTCCCATGTTTTTGCGGTCCCATGACCTTACGGTCATGTAGTTCATGGTCCAAGGAGATTAACCGCAAACTCATGAAACCTTGCACAATTTATGGTTTTCAAGGGCTTAAATCAAAGGTATTGGATTCTAAGGACCATGCTTAGCCTTAGGAAGGGTTTAAGGCTATAAGAACACCCTTTATAAGGGTTTACGGTCTATGAAGATGCACATGGACCGTAAACACCTTATGATCTTAGGTTTCTTGATGTTTTCTAGGTGTTTAACTAGTCATTCAACCATAAAACAAGCTAAGGGTAGTATACTTACTGATTAGAAGCTTGTAAGGATGATTAGGATCCAAGAACACTAGTGTATGTTCTTGGTGTTCTTGGTGAAATGAAGAACACTTGAAGATCTATCAAAATGAAGAGATTTCATGGATGAAATCATGTATAATCACTAGGTATTGAAGGAAATCCACAAATCAAGAGAAGAAATACTTACTATCTTGAAGATCTAAGTGAAAAGTTGGATGATACTTGAGAGAGTTTTCGAGATTTTGGCTTGGAAAGGAAGGAAATGATCAAAAGGATCATGACTCATGCATATATGGGGAGTTTACGGTCACCATGACCGTAAGCTCTAGGCTTCCTGACCGTAAACTCCTTTTGAGGAGGTTTACAGTTTCCTAGATGGTTTGGAACATTCACTGATACATCCAAACACTGATTCCTTTGGTGTACTAGTCTCAGAATACTCAGAATAGACTCTAAACAGTGCTAAAAGTTAGCAGAAATGAGACAGACTTTGATTGAGTTGAATTGTTTGAACAAGATAGAAATTTCGGGTTGTCACATCATCCCCCCGTTAGAGAGAATTTCGTCCCGAAATTAGAATTTAAGCAATTAAGTTACAAATAACTAAGGGAAAAGATGAGGATATTTCAGCTTCATTTGAACCTCGTGCTCCCAAGTGAATTTAGGTCCTCGCTTGGCGTTCCAGCGAACGTTCACTATCGGGATGCGGCTTTGTTTCATTTGCTTGACCTCTCGGTCCATGATCTTCCACGAAGTTGAGGCTCTCGTTGATCTGGATCTTGTCGAGTGGGATTACAAGAGTCTCGTCGGATAGCCACTTTTTCAAGTTCGAGACGTGGAAAGTAGAATGTACGTTACTGAGTTCGCGAGGTAAGTTGAGTTTGTAAGCTACAGGGCCGATTCTAGCGAGAATCTCTAAAGGCCCTACATATCTTGGATTGACCTTCCCACGCTTTCCGAAGCGTATCAAGCCCTTCCAGGGTGAGAATTTCAAAAGAACGCGGTCTCCCACCTGAAATTCCAACGGTTTCCTTCGTTTGTCTGCGTAGCTTTTCTGTCGGTCTCTAGAGGCTTTCAATCGTTCACGAATCTGAACGATCCTCTCTGTCGTTTCCCGAATGATCTTCGGACCTGTGAGAGTGCTGTCAGGAACTCGTCCTTTATCTAACTAGGTGTCACCCACCTCAGCCCAGCACAGAGGGGATCTGCACTTTCGGCCATAGAGGGCTTCAAATGGAGCAGCCTTTATGCTCGTGTGATAACTGCTGTTGTAGGAAAACTCGACAAGGGGTAAGTGAGTATCCCATGCCTTCCCAAAGTCGATCACACAGGCTCGCAACATATCCTCCAAAGTCTGAATAGTCCTCTCACTTTGTCCGTCGGTTTGCGGATGGTAGGCCGTACTTATGTCCAGCCTAGTTCCTAGGTAACTTTGTAGCGACTGCCATAACCTCGAAGTGAATCTACTATCTCTATCAGAGATAATGGATATGGGAACACCATGCATTCGTACGATCTCCCTGATGTATGTTCTTGTTAGCTTTTCCATCTTGTCAGTCTCTTTGATGGGCAGGAAGTGTGCAGACTTAGTTAACCTATCTACGATCACCCAAATGGTATCGAGGCCACCCGTTGTCTTGGGCAAATTGGTTATGAAGTCCATCGTGATCCGCTCCCACTTCCATTCTGGTATTTCCGGCTGCTGTAGTAAACCTGAGGGTTTCTAGTATTCGACCTTAACCTTGGCGCAAGTAAGGCATTTACTTACGAAGGTAGCAATCTCTGCTTTCATGTTAGGCCACCAGTATAACTTTTTAAGATCCAGATACATCTTATCTGAACCTGGGTGGACGGAATATCGAGTGTTGTGCGCTTCGGTCATGACCAAGTCTCTGAAGCCACCGTGTTTCGGTGTCCAGATCCGATCCATGAAATATAAGACTCTACCACCCTTGACTTCCAAATTCTTATCCATTCCTCTTAGGGATTCACCCGCCACATTTTCAGGTTTGAAAGTGTCGAGCTGAGCCTCCTTAATTTGTGTGGACAAGTGTGAATGGATAGGCATAGTTAATGATTTGACTCTACGACCAGAGTATTCTTTCTGACTTAGGGCGTCAGCTACTACGTTGGTTTTACCCGTATGATAACGAATTTCGCATTCGTAATCACTGAGTAGGTCGACTCACCGTCGTTGTCTCATGTTGAGCTCCTTCTGGTCGAATATATGTTGTAGGCTTTTGTGGTCTGTAAAGATTGTGCTTTTTGTACCATACAGGTAGTGTCTCCAGATCTTCAGAGCAAACACTACTGCTCCCAACTCAAGATCATGAGTAGTGTAGTTGACCTCGTGTGTCTTCAGCTGTCTTGAGGCATAGGCGATGACCTTACCTCGCTGCATCAGAACACAGCCGAGCCCTTGATTTGACGCATCGCAATAGACCACGAAGTCTTCTATCCCTTCGGGGAGGGATAGTATCGATGCGGTACATAAGGCTCGCTTTAGCGTTTGAAACGCTTTCTCTTGCTTCTCTTCCCAGTCAAAGGCCACGGCCTTGTGGGTCAAAGTCGTAAGAGGTTTCGCAATCTGTGAGAAGTTCTTAATGAACCTACGATAGTAGCCAGTGAGGCCTAGAAATTGACGAATTTCTGTAGGCGTCTTCGGTGCTGACCAGTTCTCAATGGCTTTTATTTTGGAAGGGTCCATATGTATTCCCTCTTCGCTAACCACGTGCCCTAAGAATTCGACTCTTCGGATCCAAAATTCACATTTCGAGAACTTCGCATAGAGCTTCTCTGATTGTAGAGTTTCCAAGACCTGTCGAAGATGCTTACTATGCTCTTCCTTACTACGAGAGTAGATGAGTATGTCATCGATGAAGACAATGACGAACTGATCCAAGTAAGGACGGCATACCCTATTCATTAAGTCCATGAATACTGCAGGCGCATTGGTCAATCCGAATGGAATCACTACAAATTCGTAGTGTCCATATCGAGTTCGGAAGGCTGTTTTCGGAACATCCTCCTCTAGCACTCGTAACTAGTGATACCCGGATCTCATATCTATCTTTGAAAAGTAATTCTCCCCTTGCAATTGGTCGAACAATTCACCAATACGAGGCAGAGGGTAATGATTCTTAATGGTAAGCTTGTTGAGCTCCCTGTAGTCGATGCACATACGAAACGATCCGTCTTTCTTCTTGACGAACAAGACCGGAGCTCCCCAGGGTGAGAAGCTTGGTCTTATAAAGCCCTTCTGAGCAGTTCGTTAAGTTGACCGGACAGTTCTTGAATCTCTGCAGGTGCTAGACGATAGGGCGATTTGGCTACTGGGGTAGCCCCTGGAACTAAGTCGATTCTGAACTCGACTTGACGTTGTGGAGGTAATCCCGGGAGTTCTTCTAGGAAGATGTCGGGAAAATCGCGTACTACTGGAATGTTCTTAATGTCTTTTGTTTCTTGTCTCACATCGATAACATGAGCAAGAAATGTGCAACATTCCTTTCGCAAGAATTTATGGGCTTCAATGCTCGAGATGAGGCGAAGGTTAGTGCCGGGTTTGTCGCCGTAGATTACTAGGGTTTCGCCAGACGGCAGATTAAGGCGAACAGCCTTTTCGTAACACATGATGTCGGCACGATGTAGACTCAACCAATCCATGCCAATAATGACGTCTAAACTTTTAATTGAGATCGGCATGAGGTCGATTGGGAATGAATGGCTATCTAGTGTTAGAGTACATCCTATGTATATACTGCTAGTGCTCTCAGTCTTCCCATTAGCCATTTCTACAGTGAACGGTTCTTTAAGTGCTCGTGATTTTTGCTTAAGTAAGAGAGCAAACTTTTGGTTCACGAAACTCCTCTCCGCTCCACTATCAAATAGAATGCATGCATAAGAGTTATCGAGGATAAACGTACCAGTGACCACTGTGGGGTCGACAACTGCTTCCTAGTGGCCTATAGCCAAAACTCTTCCTACTCCACCGGCGTTCCCTGCCTTCGGGCAGTTCCTTTTGTAGTGACCCGCCTCGCCACAACCGTAGCAAGCTTGGCCCACTCCAACGCCGGGGACTTGGTTGATTGGCCTCGCCGGAGCTTGTAGAAACGGGCAGTGTGCCCCTTCCTGTTGTAGTTTGAACACTGCATTTCCCGTCAGGCTCTAGTGTGGTGGAAGTTGCATTTGTTGCACTTGGGCAAACTTCCAGCGTACTGTTTTACCGGAGCAACAGCGGAAGGTGCTATCGCAGCATGAACTGCCACGACCTGCTGCTTTTTGGCTGCCTTCTTCTTCTTCTTGTCATCCTAGAATTTCCGCTTGTTATCAGCGGTTTTGTAGGGTTCTGAGATGGCTAGGGTTGTTGTTGTTGACGGGGTACGGATCCCATGGTCAATGAGCCGCTGTGCCAATCGCTTGGCTCTATCTAATGTAGTGGGGTTTGAAGCCAAGACATTCCCTTGGAATGGAGGCACCAGCCCCCAGATGTACCTCTCTATTTTCTTTCCCTCCATGTGAACCATGTTGGGACATAGGGCCACCAGCTCGCAAAATCTGGCGGTATAGGAATCTATGTCGGAGCCCTTCATGGTTAGGCTCCATAGTTCTTGTTCTAGTTTCTGGATTTCGCCCCTCGGGCGGTATTCTTCAATCATGAGCTCTCTCAGAGCTTCCCAGCCCATAGCATTTACCACTATTAAAGATAGTGACTTGACATGGCTATTCCACCATGTCAGGGCTTTTGCCTCAAAGGTGCACGCAGCAAATTTGACTTTGCGCCCTTCTGGGCATGAGCAGATCTTGAAGATCGACTCTGTCTTTTCGAACCATTGCAAGAGGGCAATGACTCCGCCAGTCCCTTTAAAGGTAAGTGGCTTGCAATTGGTGAAGTCTTTGTTGGAGCACTCTCTCGAGCGCACGGGGATCTCACCGTGAGTAGCATGAACAGGTGTTCCACCTCCGCTGGCACTGGTAGAATGATATTGAGCCATGGCTGTTGCCATAGCCGCAGCTACTGCAGCATTTAGAGCTGTCGTATCGATTTGTGGAGGAGGTGGTAATATTGGAGTTACTCGGGGATTGCGTCTCGTTGATCGGCGCGGAGGCATCTTTTAACTAAAAGTTTACGAAGTTGACGATACTGGTAAGAATTGAGAAATTGATGAGAGTGACTCATGGACTAACTCTCCATAGACCAACAACACAATTGAATAGTATGATGGAATGCAGATCTAATACTAAGAGACGATAGCATTTGGATAATAATTTCCATGAGATTAGATATCTGTCAATAATACTGGTATTACAGATGTAATAAGTTTTGGGAAAAATGACCTAGAAGTAGGTCTTACATCACACCAAGATTAAGAAAATTTGACAGAATTTAGACCTAACAATCGAAAGTTCAAGGTCTTCATATAGACGGGGAAAACTAAAACTAGAGCTTTTACATAGTCCTAATTTATATCCAAAAGAGAAAAGGATGAGCAGATCATTCCCTACTGACGGCGGGAACCACTTGGACGAACCCTTAAATCATCCATCAGACGCTCCATTTCCAGAAGGCGTCGCTCGTACACTCGCTGGCGCACGCGATGTTCTATGACTTCAGCCCTAGTCTCAGCTAGTGCTTGAAGTAGAGACTCATTGTCCCTTTCAGTTCTTTCGCGAGCATCTTCCAGACGACGAATGCGGACAGTGTTGAGCCATGTTTTGGCATCAAGTTCCGCAATGCGCTGGAGGGCTGTCCTTCCCTGGATTTCGTTATGAGCAACCTTGCGGACCAGGATAGGCAGGACCCTGTCCGCTGAGCCTCCTTCGCTCACATTGTAAAAACTTCGGTCTCCATTGTATGGGATAGGTTGGCCCTGTTCCTGACTCCAGGTCTCCAGACTTTCCACCCACAGAGGCGTCGGGCCTTGAAAAGTCGGACGTGGGTTTAGACCTACTGGGGGTAGGTTGTTGACTTCTGGTTCGGAGTCAGAACCATCAGAAAACCTTCATCATGGTGATCATACAAAGGGATTGGATGATCATCTTTTGGCTCCTCTTCAAGCCATCCTGCATTGCCGTTGTTGGGATAGTACGGGTCTCCGGGGATATGGAATCCAGCCATGTTAGCTACGCGAGAAAAGGGGTAAAGAAATAGTTAAATAGACGTACTAATTTAGATAATTATAAGATGATCTTTACCAGATACTTCAACATTTGCGTAGTGCATAACAGTCATATGTAACCAAGACAGGATAGACCTTCGAATAAGTGACCCTAACTCTAAGCCCACAACCAAACAAGGAACAGGAAGTAAAGCAAAGGTCACAGATTCTAAGTCTATGACACCCTAGTCACATATAACCTTAGCGTATCCACTCAACAACTATTGACATACTAATAAAGACCTTTTTAGTTTGCAAATAAGTAATTATAGTAACACAAAATACTCCTATAGTATTTTAGGTTTATGTTCTGTTCTAGTGTTTTCATTGTAGTAGTGTTGGTAAGTTTTTAGACTTGTTGCAACCTCACAACCACTCTTAGGCACATGCTAGTCACTCCTCGGAAAATATAGTTGGTCAGGCCATATCACTCCCAGATTTGACTATATGTCTCTAAGCCTAATTGTGTTGCTCAACAATCGTAATACTTTTGTTCTGCCCTAGTGACACTGATTTTAGTATGAAGGTAGGTATCTATACTTAGTTAAATATTTTATTATTTAAAAGTATAAACTCTTGGTCAGAGTATTTTAATCTCATTGTGTTTATAGTTTGTATATCTTTTATGGGTTGATACACTCGATTCACTATAAACAGTGCTCTGATACCAATCTGTCATACCCCAAAACCGTAACGGCGGAAACGTTCGGGGGTGGAGGACGTCATGTACAGTATCACAACAAAGCATAGTAGTAAACAAGCAAAAACATCATCCATTGCATTAATAATATAATTTAATACAAATGTGTTTTGTGAAGTTTATAAGACACCAAAAATAAGTAAATCAAAAATAAGAGATGAGTCTTGAACGAGCTCCATCTTCTCAAAACCTGGCATCGGTACCTGTCTACTGGTGACCTGAGAATACAAGTTATTTTGAAAGAGTTTATCAGCTTTAAATCTGGTGAGTTCATAAGCATTTTAGTGTCATTCTTTGTATGAAAATGTTTGTAAGTGCTTGTTGTATAAGTTTGTAAATGTTTGATGTATAAGTTTGTAAATGTTTGTAGTAATTGTTTGCATCTCCTAGAAAATCCTATATTTTCTACTAAACGTAGCCTTCTACCAAGGCATCAAATGTTTTGTATGTTTGTTTCTTGTAAGAGTGTGTATTTTCCCAAGTGTGACTATCATTAACCAAAAATATAGTTTTACATTACCTTTTATGTGAGAAGATCACAACGTGAATGCAATGGGGAAATAATAAAGTATTGTAGTGTTGTATTATAGAACTACTGTTGTACTAACTACCGTAAACCAATTGTTATTTAAAGTACGAATGTGATATGCCTGTACCATACTACCGACTAAAAACACGACGATGAAAGACGTCGGAAGAAATGACATTTGGCACCCGTAGACTTGCAAGTCCCACTGTAGCGAGCAACATGGTGTAGGATAGTCAATCCAGTATAGATCTGTACACAAATTCAACGCTCTCCCTCAAGGAGATTCTGGATACAAATCGAGCCATGACAGGTGATGCCATGCCCCGAAACCGTGGCTCACGTTTATGTTATAGTGTTCTTGTATATGTATTGTATGTACTAGTGTAATGTATGTTCTCTCTGTCTAGTATGTAGTATGTTCTCTTTGTTTCTCATCATAGTATGTTCTCTTTATTTCTCATAATAGTATGTTCTCTTAGTTTCTCATAATAGTATGTTCTCTTAGTTTCTCATAACAGTACGTTCTCTTAGTTTCTCATAATAGTATGTTCTCTTAGTTTCTCATAATAGTATGTATTGACTCATGTATGAACTGACTCTTTGTTTGTTTCATTGTTCTAGTAATAGTATTAGTAACTTCCTAAACTATACCTATTATAGTTTACTAGCAATATTGTTGTATAAATGAACATGTTTGTATACCTTTGCTACCCAAAGATATTGAACTGAATGAAGGAACTTTTATATCTGTACACATATGCATAATATATCATTAAGATTCAAATGACCTTCGGACAATCAACCGATATCTTAAGTGCACAACCAAACAAGGAACAGGAAGTAAGGCGAGCTATCAGTCCTAAGTCCGTTCAATCTTATTTATATAACTATATCTATATAGATATGCATTTGACAAAATATAAGTTTAAAAGAGTTTAATAGAAAGTATTTAACATGTAAAAGAGTTTATAAAACGATTTGAAGTAGTTTGTTTGATAATACAGTTTGAAAAGTAAGAAATCCACTTGTTTGGTAGTTATTAATCACATGTGATTGATATAATAACTATAATAGTTCAACTTGTATCCCCCCCATAAAAGCATTTAAAATCATTTAAAAGGTTGATTAAAGAGTATGAACTCACCTGTAGTGAGTGGTACAGAAGTATGTTTGGAAATAGGATGTAGAGTCTCAGGTGAAACCTTGAGCACACAAAGATCCTAATAACATATAATGACATGTATGTGTATTTGATTAGTGTATAAACAACTAATTATAAGGGATAACACCCTAATAGACTAGTAAACTCTTAGATTGAAGGGATACAATCACATATGATTGCATAACTAGGGTGTATGGCCACCCTATTGATTTTACGGTCAAAATGACATGACCTAGTGAGTTCACGGTCAAAATGGGTTTACGGTCCAATGACCTTACAGTCAAGGAGTTCACGGTTCCCATGTGTTTGCGGTCCCATGACCTTACGGTCATGGAGTTCACGGTTCCCATGTGTTTGTAGTCCCATGACCTTACGGTCATGGAGTTCACGGTCCAAGGAGATCAACCGCAAACTCATCAAACCTTGCACAATTTATGGTTTTCAAGGGCTTAAATCAAAGGTATTGGATTCTAGGGACCATGCTTAGCCTTAGGAAGGGTTTAAGGCTATAAGAACACACTTTATAAGGGTTTACGGTCTATGAAGATGCACATGGACCGTAAACACTTTATGATCTTAGGTTTCTTGATGTTTTCTAGGTGTTTAACTAGTGATTCAAGCATAAAACAAGCTAAGGGTAGTATACTTACTGATTAGAAGCTTGTAAGGATGATTAGGATCCAAGAACACTAGTGTGTGTGTTCTTGGTGTTCTTGGTGAAATGAAGAACACTTGAAGATCTATCAAAATGAAGAGATTTCATGGATGAAATCATGTATAATCACTAGGTATTGAAGGAAATCCACAAATCAAGAGAAGAAATACTTACTATCTTGAAGATCTAAGTGAAAAGTTGGATGATACTTGAGAGAGTTTTCGAGATTTTGGCGTGGAAAGGAAGGAAATGATCAAAAAGATCATGAGTCATGCATATATGGGGAGTTTACGGTCATGGTGACCGTAAGCTCTAGGCTTCCTGCCCGTAAACTCCTTTTGAGGAGGTTTACAGTTTGCTAGATGGTTTGGAACATTAACTGATACATCCAAACACTGTTTCCTTTGATATACTAGTCTCAGAATACTCAGAATAGACTCTAAACAGTGCTAAAAGTTAGCAGAAATGAGACAGACTTTGATTGAGTTGAATTGTTTGAACAAGATAGAAATTTCGGGTTGTCACACCTCACACTAACAAATCGCAATAAATCCTTCGGCTGTTGGCTCACTAAAATCCCCGAACTATCACAACAAATAAACATCCAATTAATAATTGGATTACCATCCTTGACTACTAACCCATACTTAGGGTAAATGGCCACTTTACCTTTTCCCTAATTTGACCAAGACCTAGGCCAAATTCTAGATCCAACAAGCCTAAAATTATTCAAGACCAATAATTGGCCCAATTTTCCAAATTGGGCCCAAACTCCTTTTTAGGCCTTATCCTAAGGTCCAACCCTTCACTTGGCCTAAAACACTCATACTCAGATAGTACAATAAGGGCCCAAGCATTCAAGCCCAAAAGGTGGCCCAAAACTTGAAGCCTAATTTCCAAAATTCAACAGATGGTCGTACGAGGGGCGTACTCCTGCGGTACGTGGGGCGTACACCGAGCCTCACATTGACCCACATCGGGGTGGCTGACCGAGTACGTACTCCCCCTTACGTGGTGTGTACCCTCGCAGATGCAAAAGTCTCATTATCTGCTTAACGGCTTAAGCACTTAAACCCAAACTATAGATTTGTGGTCCAAATGCACCCTAGAGTCATAAAGTCTCCAACTTTATGACTTTACACGTCCAAAAGTTCTTAATACAAGGTCTTAATCCATGAAAACCCCTTTTCCAAATGCATGGTACACTTCTAGCTATGGGGACCTCATTTTTATGTCTAAGGACCCCTCCAAGGGTCTGAAAGGACGACTCAAAACATCCAGGACATGCCATGCTCAATATGGAGCATTTGGGACTAAAAAGAAACATAAAAAGACCCAAATATGAGATCTATTAAATAAACCATAAAGGTGTGAACTTTATACCTTTAGATGGTGGAGAAGAGAGCTAAACTTCCAGATCCAATCCTTGCTTCAAGCTTCTAAGCTTCTTGATGCACTTCTCCTTCCTCTAAAACACCAATAATACACTTTAGGGCTCTCAATCTCACTCTAGGAGGCTAGGGTTTTGCAAGAACGACTCTAGGACTTTGGAGGCTAAAAATGTGGGGATAAATGAGCCATAAGGATGCTTAAATACCCCACAAACCCTAAAATTTAGGGTTTCCTTCAGACACGAGTACGTCCAACGTACATATGTGTACGCCCAGCGCACTAGGGCGCGCCCTAGTACGCTCAGCGTACCCACATGTACACCCAGCATACCTCTCCTGCCCCCAAAATTACAAACTTGCCACTAGGGCTTCCCATGACTACTTCCGTCTAATGCAAAGGCCAAAATAACATACATTAAAAACCAATGGATGAATTTAGAAATACCTGAATTCTCGGGATGTTACAATTTCAAATCTTTGATGTCATCGAATGTAGTGTCAATCCACTTGATAGTTTATGAATAAACTACGAACTACTTGTAAATGTCAATATGCTTAAGTTTGTTCGTTATACCTTTCTCGTTGTAAATGGGGTTCAACGTGGCACATACAGACCTATTGGGAACACCATGTCTGCTTTTGCGTCCCCGCACATGGGAGATCCGCCAGAGTGCATCCTTGTTCCCCTTTTTATTACCTCATTTATTTTTTACCGTTGGAGTTAGAAATATTTACAATTTAATATTTTTTATGTGCTATAAATACTCATTTAATCTATAACATATTTTCAGAATAATTATACATTTCACTCTTATTAGTACACGATTCTAGATATTTACAAAATCATCTACAATGGAAGCACAATCACTGAGGATGATGTAATTGAGCCGGAAGAACTGTGTAGACAGATTGAGAGCGATAAAGGGAAAAAGAGTTCCTTCTCATTTCTGAAGGCCCCAATATGGATGAAAAAATATATCGATTAGTGGATAAGTTGGACAAATTTACATCGAGTCATGAATAAAAAGAAAAAGGTCGTACAAAAAGAAAAAGCAAGAAGGAAAACATATGCGCACAAAATGAAACATGCGAGGTTGAAGATTTTAAAATCTTAACGACGAAAACCAATCATCTAAACCAAACCATCCTTTTAGTGACTATAGAGTTGAATTTGTAGTGACTATAGAGTTGAATGAAAAATTAAAACAAATTGTTTTTACTTTTTATCGATGGAATGATTGTTATTATTATATTCTAATTTTTGGATTTCTAATTTAAATTAATGATTTTTATATATAAATTATCTTATAGGTATATTTATCTAAATTTAATGAGTTCAATGTTATTTAAAATCAGCAATTATCAATTGTGTTTAAATATTATAAAAAAATAGGTGAAAGTTAAAAATTTATTTTATTGTTGGTTAGTTTTTTTATTGATCATTTAGTGTCAATAATATATATATATATATATATATATATATATATATATATATATATATATAGTGACGAAGCACGTGCGTTGCACGGGTCGACTTTTTCTTTAGTTGAAGTTTGGTGGGTCACGAAAGTATGAGGCTATGATTGGTTGACTCTGAAGTACGATGCTTAAAAACGAAATAAACGTTGTGAGTAATTGTTTTTTATGGTATTTTCGTTTTTGTAAAGTGATAGATACACAAATACAAACATATATATACATTGTCCAATATCCTTAGTCCCATAGTATCCCTCTTCATAGTTATGAAGAAAATATCACCCTCCTCTCCTTTTTCCTCATCATCTAGAAATTTATCGATGTTCTTTGTCTTCAAAATTCTTAACATCTATCAAGAACTCCATTCAAACAATGACATAGTTATAGCAGCAAGAGTGTTTCTCCTTTTTACCAATTTATGCAACAAAGCCTTACTTTTTTTAAGAAATTTATGCAAATTACACTAATAATGCAACCATGTTTCAACCCGACAAATCGATTACATGTAAACTTTTGCAAAGTTTGGTCCTAGAATGACACATGATTGCTTATTTCATCTAAAAACCAGATTTCTGACATAAACTGAAAAAATGAAACTTTTTTTTGCACAAATAAACACTTAAACCTACAAACATACACCAGAGTTCATAATCCAACACAAACTTTATCTAAAAACTAATCGATCATCAAAAAATTGAACCTTTTTATATTATAAGGAGTTGTGTTGTTCTTTCTTAGTGTTTTCCTCTGCCCCTTATCACCATTGTCAATCTTATGTTTTGTGCTACTCACAACTTGCTTCATGACAATCATTTTTGCAACAAACATGCTAAATCTTATAAAATAAAGAAACTCGAACAATATTCTTTCCATATATATACCAAACACTCCCTCCCTACCAAAAAAAGGAAATCAAATCTTTCTATTTTCGATTGTATGCGATGTTTCCTCTGATACAAACTTTCTAAGAAGTTCTTATAACATGATAGATTGTTAATTAACTCATTAGCAACTCATGGTCCATTTATTTTTAAAATTGATAGACAAACTAACTTTCCTACTAATTAAGCCAACATACTTTTTTGATTGTTGAAAAAAATTGGTATGACCATACAAGAGCAAAAGATAGAAAATTATAAAGTATTATCACCATTATAGTACTACTATTTTTGTAAAATCCCAAAATTCAAGGCCAATTTTTTTTTTGTTTTAATTAAGTTATTATACAGCCAACGGTATAAGAAACATCCATAATAACATATCATGTCAAAAACAGTACGTCATTAGTCAAAGCATATCATCATAAAACAATATCAGAGTATAATCCCAAAGATCTCATGTGCGGAAAATATAGTGTGATCCGCTGCGATCGCCGGCTCCTTTCCTTTGAAAACGAAGTACCTAAAACCAAAATTGAAAATCGTAAGCACAAAGCTTAGTGAGTTCCCCCATCATACCACATACCATACAACACACATATTGTCGGACAATTCTGGGGTGCCCGACCTACCATGCCAAGCAATTCTGGGGTGCCCGACCTACCCTGAGAGGCAATTGTGGGGTGCCCGACCTACCCATGTCAAGCAGTTCTGGGTGCTTGACCTACCCATGTCAAGCAATTCTGGGGTGCTTGACCTACCCTCCAGTTTATCTCAACTGGCTACAGGGACTATTTCACCCCCTACTACTACCACACAATAACATAGCATAACATACTGTCAGGCATATCTAAAGTGTCCGACCTACCCTTCGGTCCTAACGAACGTAACACGGAGACTACTCCCCTACTACTACCTCTATCACATAACAACATATCATAAACATACTGTCAGGCATATCTGGGGTGCCCAACCTACCCTTCGGTCCTAACGACCGTAATACGGGGACTATTCCCTTACTGCTACTATCACATAACATCATATCAGGCTAGCACATAAAACACATCAGGTAGTACCAAACCTAGATAATTATCACAAAGACAATCATCTAACATACAACTCCTACTAGTCGGCCGGCATTGTAGCCGTAGACCCACCACTACTGGAAGGTAACTCACCTCACACTACTGAAGTCCCGTAGACACAATCCCAACTACTGGTTGACAGATTCTCAAATTGTCAATATCAAACATCATCCAATTAATAATTGGGTCCCAACACAAAAATTATAAGTCCATTCTTGGGGTAAAAGACTACTTTACCCCCCATCTTATCTTGATTCAAGCTCAAGGCCCAATCCAAGGGCCCAACAGTCAACTATGAGTCAAAGCCCAACATATGGCCTAATTTTCCAAATTGGACACAAACCTTTACAAGGTCTTACTCTAAGGCCCATCCATTTAGTCCAGTCCAAACGTTTGGCATTTCTAATGGCCCAACATCTCATAACCGTGAAGGCCCAATTATGGCCCAATTTTCCAAATTAGGCCCAAACCATCACATATGGGCCTTACCCTAAAGCCCATCTAAATATTCTAGTCCATATGATTATTATTGGATGGCCCACCAATAACCCAATCATCAAGGACCAATAGAAAGGCCCAAAAATAAACCCAAGTGAATTTAGGGTTTCACATAAAATGACAATTAGGGTTAAGTGTTTCTCACTTAACCCATTAAGGACTTAATCCATTAAGTCCGTCACTCTTCTAAATAAATCATATGGTGTAATTGGGCTTAAAACACAATTTCATTCCAATGACCCAAATGTGGTCCAAATAAGTCCAAGCCCATAAATCCAATATTAGGGTTTTCAATCCTATCTTAGCCCAATATTGATCAATTAGGGTTTTATTGGGCCCATTAGGGTTTATTAGGCCCATCAAGGTTTTAGTCCCTTTGTCCAAACATCCCAAACGAGTCATAATACAAATGAGGCACACCGCCACCTGGCACGACGGCCGGTGACGGCAGGAGGCGGCAGCCACCACCTCACGATGGTGGTTTTGAGTTTCTTTCCATTATTCCATTTTTTGTTACAATTTACAATGAAAAATACCAAAAGTAACACACACACAAACTAACATGAACACACACACATGGTGGCCCATGGTGGCAGCCACCACCTCACGGTGGTGGTGGTGGTGGTCATACTCGATGTTCCGGCTAAACAAACACCATCTATAACCCATATACGTGATCCTGATTTTTTTAAGGGCTTAGCCACCCACCTGGTGGCTCATGACGATGGCAACGACTGTTCTGCAATCGTAGCCACCACCTCACGGTGGTGGCGGTGGTTTTTTTTGGTTCCCAGTCAAACAACCACACACACATACGAATCTTGAAGCAGAATTACACACCCACACGAACTGACGGCTACCTCCCATGGTGGCTGGTGGTGACGAGATAAGCCAGCGATGGTAGGAAGTAGAAATAAATGGCAGCAGGAGGCGGTTTTGCGATGACAGTCACCACCTCACGGTGGTGGCGAAGGCTCCTCTTGACCTTCTACCCATCAACCAGTCGACACACGCACCGATGGGACACACACGAACCCCCGACGACAACTTCTTCAATTAAAACGGGCGACAACAGAGAGAAAAGATGTGACTGTGGTGACGATCGCCTCACCAAGGCGGCGGCTGGAGGGTAACGGTGGTTCACGTCTTTAGCGGAGTGGAACGACGTCGGCTGGAGGCGTAAGGTGGTGCGGCGCCGGAAGGGAGGCATAAGCGGGGAAGGTGACGTCTGCTAACTCTTTTAGGGTTAGGGTTAGGCGATGAATTCCTATGTACCCATGTACCACAAAATTAATCCCATGATGTCATAATTAGTCCCTCCCGTCAGAAATAATTTCGGAATAGATCCCATAATTTACCCTTTTAACCCCTCCTTCAGAAAACCCTTACAAATTAAGTCTGAAATTTACCTTTTTAACCCCAACCTTCCAAAAACCCTTCAACTTAAGTCCCAGTAATTACCATGCAGCCCCTCCCTCAACAAAACCTTTTCAACTTATGTGACATCCCCATTTTCACGGCCAGAAAAGACCGATTTTGTTTATGCTTTATAAAAATCAGAGTACCTCTTTTAATAAAAATGTTGTGGAATTTGTTCCCAGTAAAACATGATAAATTCGTTATCAAAGCATTTCCAAAGAAAAGTATTTTTATTCATTTTAAAACATTTGGGATGTCATCGTCAATACGGAAACATAAGCATAAACAGAACTTACATTCATTATCATTAGTGATTTATATCTCCTTAATCTCTCTGTGTAATGTGACTTCAAATCAACACCTGTGATATAAATAAACTGAGTGGGTCAGGTTGGGAAACCTGGTGAGTATATAAGGTTTTCAACCCACAATAAATACGTTTATTAACTTTATCAAACCAAACAAACCCGATTACCCGTTCCTGTTATCCTCACTTTACGTCCCTAAAACATCTAACACAAGGGACCTAGTCTAAGGACTTTCATCGGGGTGACAACACATGCTTCGGGGGTTCCTCAGCAATTCATGTCAAATAAGGAAACCATGTGGTGGATGGAGTACTGCTGGTGAGCACACAGTTCAAATAAACACCTACAGGTTGCGAGCCTGCTAGCGTTCCACTGGGCTGTCTAGAATAGTCCGTGGTCGTCATCTATACTCCGCTAGATGACTGGATCATCAATAACATCTATATCGAGGCCTCTCATTATTTTATTTTGTCACACAGCAACTATTCATCTACCCATGTTTTACCCAACACATTTTGTAGATATAAAATACATATACAGTTTAAATCATTTAAAACATGTATAAAATCGTTCATCCAGCATAGATAGCAAGTATACAGATAATATGCACACACAGCACGTAATTTATATAAAATACATCATATCTATGTGTAAGCTGAAAGGGACCATGCACTCACTTGAAAAGGTGGTGATTCTGAACTAAGACAGCGCTTCGCTTCTTAAAAATAATTTCCTTCGACGAAACCTAGTATTATTACCACTAGAGTTTAGTCTATTATTCGCCGAGACTAATTAATAGTCTAGCTATTATTACTATTATATAAAGGTTAAACAATACTTATATAACCCATAATAATAGCCCAAGTACTTATTATAAGTTCCTAATAACGTTACTATAGTTAAATAAAAGCTATATTAAAAATAGCGTACGCGTAGCTCACTTACAGCGGGTTTTATAGAAAATCAGGCTTTGCTTGGAGCAGCGTTCCCGAGCCGAAAAGCTCTTCTTCTCGGAGCCGTTGAGCACTCTGCGGCTTCCGCCTCGTGCTAGGGAGGTTCCCTAGGTTTTTCGGGGGGTTTCGGGGCTAGAGAGAGGTTCTAGAGAGAGAGTAAAGAGAAGAAAGAATGGGAAAGGTGTGAAGAAAATGAGTGTGGGAGAGGTTCTATTTATAGGGTGAAAAATGGCTGAACTTGGTGCCACATGTCACCATCTAGTGGCAAGACTTGGGGAGAAAGCAGTGGCCAAGATTGTGCCACATCACCCATTTTCGCACAGCACACTTCCGACTTCTAAAATCCGTAATTTTCACATACGACCTCCTTTTTTGACGTTCTTTATATCCACGCGTAGGTAAAAATAAGATCTACAACTTTCATTTTGACTCCGTCGGCTAATTCTCGACTGGTCTTAAATTTAACAGTACGAGGAGATTATAATGTTAAATGTCCGCGTAAATTTCATAACTTCTACATACGGACTCTGTTTTCGTCTGTCTTTTTACCGTTGAGTTCCTATTAATGAGATCTTCAATTCTTATTTAGGTCGCGTAGGCCAAAAACCGCTCGATCTGAAATTCGAGTTTCGGGCTGTGCACTGCTAAGCTAAATCTTAGAAAATTCATAACTTCCTCATACGAAGTCAGATTTGGGCGTTCTTTTTTTTGTATGTTCTCGGTTTAACGAATACTACAACTTTTGTTTAGATTTCTAAGGCTAAAAAGTTCTCCATCGTAAATTCACTATTTACGTCTCCCGGTTTCGTGCCAGTTTTGCCGTAAAACTTCGACGGACCATAACTTCTTCGTTATAACTCGGATTTCAACGTTCTTTATATGTACGGAACCCTTGAGACGTATTCTACAACTTGGTTAAGATTATTTATTCTAAATAATCTTTTGTCAAAAAGTCATTTTCGACCCCTATTATCTCTAAATTGACTAGCCCGGATCTACGGGCGTTACAATTATCTCCCCCTTAGGATGATTACGTCCTGCAATCATCAACGAAATAGGGCTCACATGATGACTCCATACGTTATCTCTTCATCCTAAGTAATAACCGTAACTTTGATGTTTCTGTTGGATTAATGTCTAAGTCCATAACTATATTTGGTATGTACTTGACCCGACCCGGTATGGTCCATTTGGGTTGCACTTCACCGGCACAATTTATATGGATAGTCTTTTGAGAATAGTATATTTATGATTTATATTAATATATTATAAATTCTAATATATTAATATGGAATCATATTATTTAATTAGTATTTATCAAGAATTAATTTAGAATTAATTAAGTGATCAAAAAGAACTAATTAAATATTGACGCTTATATATATGGAATGGGACAAGTTCATTTAGGTTGGGCTAAGCTTTCATGGATGGTCCATGGAGCTTTTAACCCATGGATCCTATGTAAATGAAAGGTCATGGGTATTAGGGTTTACATGGATGTAACCCTAATCCTCCATAATATATAAAGGGGTCCTTGGCTCACAAAATTGACACAAGTGTGTGAAAATAAGAGTGGGCCGATTTTAGTGTGCATACATATTCTCCCAAGTTCTTCCAAGGTGTTTTGGTGATTTGTGATTCCATTTGAGGCTTCCACACTATTGGGGCTAAGCTCTTAAAGCTTGAAGACATCAAGCTACATCAAAAGGTATGTCATCTAACTAGAACTTTGTAGTATAGGTGCTTCATAATATGCTAGTTAGGATGAAACCTTGGAATAGTTAATATTTGCATGTATGATAGAGAAAACATAGATCCAAGGTTTATAGGGTTGCATGTACACCATAGGAGTGTTAGAATGCTCAAAACCCAACAGTGGTATCAGAGCCATGGGTTGTTTTCTGTTATATTGATGCAAATGTTTTATTTTCAAAGTTGGAAAAAAAAGGAAAAAAAACATGACGTTTGTCAAATTTTAAGATAATTACTTGTTTTTGCGAAAAACTAATTATTTGTAAAATTTGAATCATTTGCTATATGAGTTGAATTAGGTCAAATTTAGTAAAAGATAAAATGATATGATTATTTTATTAGTTTTAAAAGTTTGATCTAAAGAGTTTTTCCGAAACCTCCATAAGTTATGGATATGAAAAGGTTTTTAAAAAAATTGATTCAAAGTTTTTTATGGAGTTACAAAACTTGGTCTTAATGTTTTAAAGAATTCCATAACTTGTTCTTAAGTTATGGAACATGAAAAGTTTCATCATAAAACAAGTATTTAACTCCATAAGTTATGGAATCCAAAAGTTTTCAAGAGTTACAAAACTTGCCCTCAAGTTTTGGAATTTGGAAAAAGTTTTTTTTATGATAAAAAAAAAGAATTGAATTCTAAAACTCTTAGGTTCATAACTTAAACAATTAATTAAATGGTTTTAATTTTGAATTTAATAATTGGAATTATGATGTTTTATTGAATAATTCAATTAACTCTTATGGACTTTATTAATAGATAATTAAAGTGTTTAATTAAAAGAGAATTAATAATTCCATAATGACATGGTTTAAATTTAATTAAATTAAGAGTATAGTTTAATTAATAGATTAAACCACCAAGTATTTTAAATGTCTAAAATACACCCTTATACTATTATAATATTAAAAGTTTAATATATTATATGTATAAGAGCAAGTCGTCTTACCATTAGTAGGCCTCATTCACGAAACCGGTCTATAAGGGGGGTATAAGGTTACTGCCTATAAAATGGCAGTTTAATGGGTGTCCACTCTCACCCACCGCTTCCTTGACCGATGGAGGGTCGTTAGCCGAACAGGTAGGACAAGGACTATAATTTTCCCTTCATTAAAATTATTAATGATAAATACTAAGTAACTAAACTTTTTATAAATTCCCAATCTTAGTTACTTAGGAAAATGTGAATAAGGTGCTAATCCATAAAATTACCCTTTGCACTTTGTTTAAGCTGTTAGTGGAGCCTGTGTGGTTAACCGACACACTAACCTGGACTTAACAAGGTAGGGAAAGGGTAACTTAATGTTTATCATAGTATCGTTGGAGCGTGTGTGGTTAACCGGCACATCGATTGAGGGGTAAATATTAAGGGTACCAAGTATATTTGCATGGTTACTTCACACCTTGTTTTGTGATCCTCGGCATCCCAGTCACAAAACCTGAAGGGCACACTCGAGATTGAAACATGTCATTGAAAATTTCAATGAATCTCAAAAGAATCTAGGAGTTTCAAAACCAATCAAAACCCAATAATACATTTCGTTTATCTTGGTGGAAATTGGTGAATCATCATTCACCTACCTTCATATATTTTATAGCTTGGATTACGGCATCCCTCTTCTAAGTTATAAAATAGTTTCTTGTGTCCTAGCCTTAATATATCATATTGGGTGTTATATTAAGGACTTAAATCAACTTTACGTGAATTTCTCCCATTGTTGATATCTGGTTTAGACAACAATGATCTTCCCAAACCAAGCTTTCCTAATGAATATGACTTCCCGAGTTTGGATCATGGAAGTCATACTTCTCTTCCTCCACCTCCTCCAATTATTCTCCCTAACCCACAAGTTCAAGATCACCCAAGCCCTAATGGCAAGCAAGGTCTATGTGTGATCACATCTTAGAGATGAAGTCACATATTGACAAGCCGGGAGAGTTGGGTGTCAAAGTCTTGAGAAAGTTGGATGTTCAATCACTTTCTAAGTCACATAGTGAGTTCCTTTGGGACTACTATGAAACAGACTATGACATGAACCTTAATGATCATATCTATTTGCTTGGTGCTGCTGAATCAGCAATGATTTGGAACGATAGTAAAGCAAATTTGATTAGAAGATCAACTTCCCAAAAACTTTATGGACAGTGACAATGGTGACACTGGAAATCCAGAAAAAGCATTCTCTTTCCAATGGAAAGGGATTGACCATAGTCAACCCGGTTGACCAAATGGTAAAGAGAAAGGCTAAGTCTGAGATAGTCCCATTACCAAAGGGTCCATATGTTTATTTTGCCAAAGGAAGGGGCGTTGATTGCAAAGCTGCCAAATTTACCTAAGGATGTTAAAGTCAATAAGTTTGACTCTACATCAGGTAGAGCCCATTATCTAACTCTGTTAAGTTCTATTCTAAGATCCTCGTTACATGATGTGACTGGGTCACATGTTGATGTTTTAAGAATCAAAGAATAGAGAGAAATCTTAAAGGAAGTATATGCTGATTCTGATCGCGAAGGTGGATTTCGATCGCATCAGAATTTTGAGCAGTTGCTTAAGAAGTTATGATATATTGCTAAGGAATAGATAACAACAATTTTCCATGTGGATTGTAAGGATAAGTTTTTCCGCAAAGTTTTAAAATAAAAGAAAATTGTTTAATTTTATTTATTTGAAGTATCCTTACAATGGCATTTGTGGAAAATTGTTGCTTATATGATTCCACTGACAGCAATATTGGAAAATGGATTTGATTCTTTCATTTGTGGTAGTGTCTAAATTTACCAAATCAGGAAAGTTCCTCATCACCCAAGTTTCAATTGGACCGAAACTTGGAATCATGCAAGTTGAATAGTATGATGAATGAGAACTTTCAAGCATTGGAAAATCAAGACTAATTACTTGTTCACATGGATGTGTGAGTCAAGTGAAGGACTAAAGGGATCGAGTACACATTCTTGTGCACTGGTCATGTCCACCACAAAGCTCGTTAAGACTATTTGATTTACTAAAGTTTAGTAAATATGGTTATACTTACAAGTTTAAGTATAATTCTGAAACATTGGAAAAGTCTCAATGTATGGCAGAACGAATGGGAAGAATCAAATTAGGCAGAAAGATAAAAGTTTCTCAAATCTGAAAAGATGGGAGAGTACTTTAGTATCATGTTTGTGATCATCTTAATCATTTAGAAATCATATCACAATTAGTCCTCTAAAGGTCATCTTAGTGCATTATTATGACTAAGAAGAGGAGTCATGAATTGTTGAAATGGTTAGATCAGGAAGATGAGTCATACTTCGTTCCAAAACAATTCTTAGAGTCATACTCCAAGATTGTAACTTGAGTGACATATCTTAAAGAAAGGTTTAAAACACTTGTCAAATGTAAGAGTAAAAGTGTCCTACTCTTGTACATTTAAAATTGGTAAGTTGTGATGTTTTGGATAAAACAAAGACCAACTAAGGCCAATTGTGTGAAGTGTTTGTCTTGATAAAGAATCTGCACTATCTCTTGAATATTTGGCAAGATAGTCTTATATGTCAAGAGGATAGTGGGAGTCTTAAAGATCCTAAAAAGAATTTCAAGAACTAATCACGAATAAAACCTGAGGTTCTTCACTAGCACACGACTTGAGGTTTATAACCTATCGTGTTGACATATTCTGTGCCCATTCCAGTTAAAGTTGGCTTTGCATAGGAGTTCTGAAAGTTCTCAATTGGTTGCATAGCAACTTGGAAGCAATGGCAGGCCCTGTACTGCCAGGTGGCAAGAAGTTAAGATTGCATAAGTTCAGTCCATATGAGTTTGGATTTGTCATTATCCTTGTCTTGTGACTATGGTTTTGACGATTCACATGGATAAGAACACATACACCATAAAATCTAAGGGTCATAAGGTTTCTCTCCGATTCATGAAAATGATGGTGAGGAAACACTTCCACCAAGTAGATTTGAAGCAGATGGCAAAAGGTCTAAACAATTGAGACTATGATTACGGCATCCCTTTTCATAGTTCTGAAATTGTTTAGACACACATGCTTGCTATCTAAGGAAAGATGTATGATTTTGATAAAGTTTTATCAAAGCATCTCGTATCAGAAATCTGAACTTTGGTAAGAAACTCAATAAAGTATTGATTTCTAGAAGTCCAGCTGATTTCTGAGTACATGTCAAAGCTAGTGGGAGTATAAGTGTTATGCTAATAATCATCATGTTAGTGGGAGCATGATAATTATTGTTAGTGTTGCAAGTTAGCAATGTCAATTATAGAAAACAAAAGTTTCAATTCGTGAGGCTGCAGGGATTGAAAAAGTTGTTTTGCTATAATTAAGGGAGAGGATATACTTCATTTCAGTTCTAAAGGCTTAGATTGAGACCTTAATCATCCTTAGTCTAGAATATATATATATATATATATATATATATATATATATATATATATATATATATATATATATATATATATATATATATATATATATATATATATATATATATATATATGAATTTCATGTTGGATTGGTTCAACTTAAGGAAATTATATATATTGCGTTCTCAAAATTCGATTATGATTACGGCATCCCTCTTCATAGTCAAATTTTGAAAACATGGCAAATAAAAATATTGTAGCAAAAGACTGGTCTAGAATCATGTCTTTATGTGAGACATCATGAATCGTGTACCATTTGCTTTGGGTACAGGATCGATTGCATGTGCTATAATATTTGTCATTTCTAAATTTTTCCAAATTCCCAGAGGCATTAAGAAGGTAAAAGGTCTAGAATTGGATATGACTAAAATGATTAAGCAATTGTCGAGGACAATCTGAGGTTTACCAAAGATTGGTTCCCAGGGACAGTTGGAAGTATAGTGCTAATTTTGGAAGGACCATATTGACATATTCTGAAAAGAGGCATCTCTTATTCAGAAGTGATAGTCAAAATGAGAATATGGAGTTGTCTCCATAGGTGGAAGTTATCTGTGTAAGATTAGAAAACTTAATGCAAGAAGCATGTCCAAAGCAATGTACTTTGAATATGAGACTTAGTTTCCATGGAGTTGATCTCCATTGGAATACTTTATAATGAATGTTGACAAGTCTTTGTGACTTTGTGCATATTCATTACAGGAGGGTCAGTGCATATAAGTTTAATATCTAAACAGATTTCGATAAATGATAGGAATTTGAAATTCTCACATTTTTCGATATGGATTTGGGAGTGTGAAATTAGAATCATTGAAATTATGTTCAATTGGTTTATTTCACAAAGTAAGGATCATAGACAAACATAGAGTGCATACTTGGTGTATGGCAAAGCTATTGTTTAAGAAAAACATAGTGTACATGCTTGGAGCATGGGACAACTAGTGTTTTTAATTCAAGTATAAAGTTGATAAAACCGAAACAATGAATAATGAGTAATCAGTATGGTGATAAATAAAAGTGTTTATTTATATTCATAGGGTTTGACACCATATTTGATTCATTTATTCTTGTGTTTCACTTTGCATGTTTTGACTTCCAGAATAACTAAGTCGCTCTTCCTGAATGATTAAGTTATTCAAACCATCCACAGTCGGTCAAATGTTGGAAGTAGATATGAATCAAGACTGTCATGGGTTGGTTTGTAGAGGTCCAAGTTGGTGGACAAAGTGGTGCTACAACACTCATGAGTGCTCATAAGTTCTGAGTATTGGATTCAACCCACGCTCATTTGAATCACTTCATGGATTTTATCACGAGTGATCATGAGACGATAATATCTTATATTCTTAAAACCTAGAGATAAGAGTTGTTACTATGAGTTGGTTATACATTGATTGCACGAAAACGCATTGGTAACTCGATGTTATAAAACATGCCTTTGTGTATGATTCAACAAGTAGTAGAACAAGCCATATGAGTCGAAGTTTATCCATTCCTTTTACCTTCGGGATAAAAGCGATATATGTGGGCCCCTCGATGATTTAGCGATGACACATGTGAGTGCTTGGCCAAGCCAGGACTGATTTCATTTGTTCAATCAGTCAATCATCATAAATCGAAAATCGGGAAACAACAAACGGACAGAGAGAATGATTATAATCCATATCTCAGTCCATATGATATCTAGAATGGAGGAATATATGATCCCTTATCTAATGGACAAGTCATTGACAAGTTCAGAGTTCGACAGCGGCTTTAAGAGCTACGATTGCCAGTTAGGTTTTGAAGTCATACTCAATAATAGTTTTAGACTTTTCCAAGTGGGAGACTGTTGGATTAATGTCTAAGTCCATAACTATATTTGGTATATACTTGACCCGACCCGGCATGGTCCATTTGGGTTGCACTTCACCGGCACAATTTATATGGATAGTCTTTTGAGAATAGTATATTTATGATTTATATTAATATATTATAAGTTCTAATATATTAATATGGAATCATATTATTTAATTAGTATTGATCAAGAATTAATTTAGAATTAATTAAGTGATCAAAAAGAACTAATTAAATATGGACTCTTATATATATGGAATGGGCCAAGTTCATTTAGGTTGGGCTAAGCTTTCATGGATGGTCCATGGAGCTTTTACCCCATGGATCCTATGTAAATGAAAGGTCATGGGTATTAGGGTTTACATGGATGTAACCCTAATCCTCCATAATATATAAAGGGGTCCTTGGCTCACAAAATTGACACAAGTGTGTGAAAATAAGAGTGGGCCGATTTTAGTGTGCATACATATTCTCTCAAGTTCTTCCAAGGTGTTTTGGTGATTTGTGATTCCATTTGAGGCTTCCACACTATTGGGGCTAAGCTCTTAAAGCTTGAAGACATCAAGCTACATCAAAATGTATGTCATCTAACTAGAACTTTGTAGTATAGGTGCTTCATAATATGCTAGTTAGGATGAAACCTTGGAATAGTTAATATTTGCATGTATAATAGAGAAAACATAGATCCAAGGTTTATAGGGTTGCATGTACACCATAGGAGTGTTAGAATGCTCAAAACTCAACAGTTTCTTTGAACGAATATCTAACTCTAAGACTTCCTGATTGCAGGCGGTGCTCGATCTTGCACTTGCTCCCTATCTCACGTTAGACTCCAAATTATGACCTTTGTTGAGTCTAATTGTGTTGCGTCTTGGGCTTTATGTTTTGTATCCGGATTGGGCCTGTCCATCCGAGATTATCTGATAGGGTTATACTATAAATATGCATGCATGTATGCGTTAGAGGTTGTTGATCATTACGTTCATTGTTTTGTAACCCTAAACACCTCTACAGTCGAAGTTCTTAATCGAGCTCTTCTGAGGTGTTGAAGTTTTAATCATTCGACATATTCAAAGCCATTCTTGTGTTCTTGATTACGTTCTTAATTGTTTGCTTGCATAGAATCTAACAATCCTAAAAGAACTTTGTTGTAACAATTGGTATCAGAGCAGGAGACTGTGTGATCAATACACATTCCTTCTGTATTCAGAATTCTTTAGGGTTTCCGCTTTTATCGTATAAATAGAAGCCGTCTTCTTCGTATCGACGGCAACTCTGTTTCAGATAAAATCCTAATCCCAAGTGTACAGGTTTGATTCTAGCAGCTCACCATGTCTCATGAAGATTCGCAAACAAATCCAATCAACATCTCAAACAGCATTGGATCAACAACCAGGATACCCATACTCTACACTCAAGACTATGAAGTATGGGCGCATCACTTTGAAGACTACGTGGTTGGATCTGAAGATAATGGCTATCTCATCTGGGAAGCTATCACACTTGGGCCGTTTGTTCATTCAGGAACGAACACGGCAGTTAAGTCCCAAAAGGAATATAACAAGCTGGTGGCGGATGTAGAGAAGATGCCACAGGATGAGAAAGACAAGTTGTTGTGTAACGTGAAGGCCATGAGAATGATCAGATTCGCCTTGCAATCTGACACTTTTCGATTGGTTGGATCATGCACGACGGCCAAAGAAATCTGGGATAGGTTGAAAGAACTTTATTCAACTGATGAAGATCTGGAACACTCCATTCAAACCTTGCTGCTGTCAGAATTTGGAGTTTTCGAACAGAAACCAGAAGAAAAACTCATATAAATTTTCGATCGGTTCAATCATCTCCTAAGTAAGATGATCAAGCATGGAATAGAAAGAAAGTTGATCGAGCAGAAGGTGACCTTCATGAACGGTCTGAGACCAGAATGGATGGCTGTGGTTTCAACCGTGAAAGCGCATGAACAGTTTAAATCTTACTCGCTAGCGAAACTTGTGGGAATACTTAAGTCGCATGAGAGTGTAGTAACCAAAGAAGCGAAGGTAGTTTCGGGTGTGGGATCGTTAGTGCTTGTCTCAAAAGGAAAAAGCATTGAAGAAGAAGAAGAAGAGTCTGATATGTCTGAGTGTGATCTTACAAGCGAAGAGTATGTTATGATGGTCACCAATCCAAAGAAGTTTGCACGAAGAAAATTTCCTGTCAATAAGAACCGAAACTGGCAGGGAAGTTACAGTTCTGAGAAGATGAAGGATGAAGCGAAAGTCTCTTATCAAAAGGATGAAGACAAGAAGGAGATCAAGCTTGCGGGAGACTCTGGGTTCGACTGTAATTACTGTCACGGCAAGAACCACTTTGCAAAAGATTGCATGCTAAGGAAAATGGCTAAGAAAAGAGATGGTGAAGATGATGAGGCGTACTATATGCGCAAGGTGGAAGAGATCAAGAAAAAGAAGGCGACTAATAGTTCTATGAATGCCTTAATTGTGCAGGAAAATGCAGATAAAGATGAGTTCGGTGGCGTTGAAGTTTGGTCAACCGACTCTGAAGATGAAGAGGTGAGAAAGCCCACTCAAGGAAAGGCTTATGTGGCAAAGGAAGTAGGTTCGGCTGGAAGGTGTTTAATTGTCACAGCTGGTTCATCAACCGAAAGTGCAAGTGAGGAATCGAACCTGACTGAGGACAAGTGTTTTGCGGCCAAGCCTGTGAGTGAGAAGATCAACGACTGCGATCGGTTGATCAAAAAGGTATAATCCATCCTTGAATCACTTAAAGTTCCAATAACAGATTACGAAGAAGAATTAAATGAATTAAAATTTAAATTTTCTAACTTAAGTGGTAGTCTCATGCAAACTCGCTTAGCGAATTCTAACATAACTGACCAACTCAGCAGGGTGTCTTCAAAAAGTGAGGAGAGAAGGATGTGGATTGAACTGAAGGAGGCGGAGTTAATTAGGGCTAGGGATGAAAGTATTTATTTGCAAAGAGACAATTTAAAGTTTTTAAAACAAAGGAATGTTTTTGTTTAATTGCTAAGCGTTTATACTTTAATATTGCTCAATTGCATTTAAGTTGTGAGATAGGAAAGAAGATTCATAAGATGATGTTACCCTTCCTTGAATTTAAGGAGGATGAGGTCATAGCAGAATGTCAATCAGTAGTATCATCAGAAGAGACATCCATGTCTTACAAAATAGGACTGGACAAGATAGAAACCTTCATTGATTCTAAGGAACACAAATGTATGCTCAAAAATATTTTAGATGAAAATGATAGGTTAAAAATTAAGTCTGAAACTATTCAATCCTTTGACTCGTCAAATGCCAAATTAACTTCAGAAAATAAAATGAACTTAGATAATACGTCTGAATTTGATGAGGAAAGTTAGATGAGTGAAATCTCAGTAGAAGACGAAGTTGATTGCTCTGAGTTCATGAAGAGTGAAACCGAGAATGAGAAACCCCTCATTTCTGAAAATTCGGTTGAATTCGCTCACTTGTCGAAAGAAAAGCCACAGAAACTCAAGGAAAAAGCTATAGTCTATCAAAAGGTTCAAACTGTGCCGAATCAGGTATATGCAGTTACAGGGGTCACTGCTAAACAAACGGCAGAATTAAAGATCTTGGTCGACAAAGACAATGCTGAAGGATGTGACGATTATTTCTGGTCTGCCCCTATTGACAACGCAGACGAAACCGTAGGCTTATCTGAGCAAACTTCATGGAGGGTTAAAGGAAGATATGTTACTGAACCCATCAACAAACCCTCAAGTTTCGACAAACCAAGCACAAGTGGAATTAAAGAAATCCCTGAAGAACCGATGACAGAACCAACTATTCCAACAAATACAACCGAAAGTAAAAAGGAGAAGCCAAACGCTAGCTTCAATATCCACAAATCACAGAAGGAGTTAGCTGAACAGAAACGCTTATGAAATCAAAGATACGCAAGGAATCTGAATGAGCGAAAACGTCACTGGGAATCCCAAAATCCCAACTACGTACCTCCTAAAAAAGAATCAACGGATAAAGGAAAGGAAAAACTGAAAGGAAAAGAAAACTTCAGCCCAAATTCCTACTATTCCAAATCTCATAACCGAATGTCTAGTTTCGGTTCCCAAACTAGCGTACCGAACCGAAAGTCAAGTTTCGGTCCCCACATGGGCTCCCCGAACCGAAAGACAAGTTTCGGTCCAAACGCCAAGGCTAACAACCAAAAGCCTACTTTCAGTCCCAACAACAGCACTCAGAACCGATAGTCGAGTCTCGGTCCTAAGTCTAGTTTTGGTCCTTCTAACTCCCAAAGAAAATTAACTTCAATGAAGGATATCAAAGGCAAGGGAAAGCTTTATTCTGAGTTCAATGATAAGAAAAAGTCAACTAACCCTAGGATTAAAAAGAATATTCCTAACCCATCTAACAACACACAAACTAATGCACCAAAAATTAAACAAGATAAAACTAAAATCAAGGTGTATACCATTAAAAGAAAAGATCAAACCACTCTAGTAAAAAGAACATATTTAGTTGATATTTCTTCTGTACTTCCTTTTTCTGTGAAAAACTCACCAGAACCCAAGAAACTTTGGGTTCCTAAATCTGCTTGAATTTGCAGGTAATCAGTGACGAGCAGTTCGATGATGAATGGTATATAGACAGTGGCTGCTCGCGTCACATGACAGGAAGGAAGGAAGAGCTGAGGGAGTTTCGATCCCTAAAAGATGGTGGGTGTGTAAAGTATGGAAATAACTCCTATGGAACAATCAACGGATATGGTATGATTACCAATGGAGATTTCTCGATTCGAAAAGTGGCGTATGTGGAAGGATTGCAGCATAACCTCATCAGCGTGTCACAATTAGTTGTGGGAACAGGTCTGAAAGTATCATTTGATGATGAGGGCTCTGAAATAATAGAAAAGCAATCAAAAAAGGTTCTACTAAAGTCTGAACACAAAGGAGAAATGTATCCTTTAAATCTCAACCCAATACGAGGAAAACCAGCAATATGTCTGCTGTCAAAGGCGAACACTGATGAAAGCTGGTTGTGGCATCGACGTCTATCACACCTGAACTTCAAAGACATTAATAAGTTGGTGCTTGGTGATCACGTTCGAGGACTCCCTCTTCTCAAGTTTGACAAGGAACATCTGTGTGCAGCGTGTGAGATGGGCAAACAAAGCAGAAAGAGCCACCCTACACGAATCAATACAAAGATTGTTGAAGCTCTTGAACTATTGCACATTGACTTATGTGGACCTTCAGCTATTGAGAGCATCGGTGGTAGTAAGTACATCCTTGTTATTGTAGATGATTTTTCGCGCTTCACCTGGGTTTTCTTTCTTAAACAGAAATCAGATGCAACTCCCAAGTCGAAGACTTTTATCAAGCAAGTGGAAGTGCAGCTGAGAAAGACGGTGAGGAATATCAGAAGTGACAACAGTCTGGAATTCAAGAATAACGATTTTGAGGACTTTCTGGCTGACAAGGGGATAACTCACAATTTTTCGGCCCCATATACACCGCAACAGAATGGGATTGTTGAAAGATGAAACCGTTCTTTGTGTGAGGCAGCCAGAACCATGCTCAGTTTCGCTTCTCTTCCGTTATACTTCTGGGCTGATGCAGCTGCAGCCGTGTGCTACACTCAGAACCGATATTTGCTCAACAAGAGATTCTCAATCACTCCATACGAGATCATAAACAATCGAAAGCCCAACGTCAAATTTTTCCATGTGTTCGGTTCAAGGTGCTTCATCTTTAATTCAAAGGAGAACCGAAACAAGTTTGACGTCAAAGCGGATGAAGGAATTTTTCTTGGTTATTCACTCACTTCAAAAACCTACAGAGTGTTGAACAAACGCTCCAAACGAATTGAAGAAACATATTATGTCACCTTTGACGATAACTACATGAAGAAAGTGCAAAGGAGTGAAAGTGACTTAAATGATATATTTTCGGAATCTGGACAGGTCTCGGTTCCAATATCCAACTTGTTTGAAGAGTACATTCGGTTATTCGATGAACCAGAGAAAGCGGCACACTCAGAGGCGTAAGCAGCAGATAACAAAATTGATAATCTCAAAAAGATCATAAATGAAGCTGCCAAAGAAATGGAAAGTGAACCTCCTAAAACTATAGGTATTCAATCCTCAACTGACTCTCCCATCAACAGCTCAATATTCAAGGGGGAGAGTTCTTCAGCACCAAAGACAACCGAAATGTCTTTCGAGGGGGAGAGTCCTATTCTATTCCCAACTCCTAAAGGTCCAAGCGAGGGAGAGAATCCAACTCCCACAAAGGATGCAAATTCTGATACTGCCACAGGTTACACTTCGCCAGTCGAGGGGGAGAAAGAGAATGCAACTGACGAAGGCGAAGGTGATCAATCAGAACTTGAAGAGGAAGTGAATGCTGAATTGGATCCAGCATATGACCCAAATTATCCTCCGTTAGTCAAATGGACCAAGGACCATCCCAAAGCTCAAATTATTGGAGAATCATCTGAAAAAGTACTCACTCGCTCACAGTTGAAAGCGAAACAAACTGCATTATTCTCTAAAGTTGAATTTTGTATGTTTAATTCGTTCATATCCAAGATTGAGCCGAAAACAGTTAATGTTGCACTTGATCATTCTGATTGGGTTCAAGCAATGCAAGATGAGCTCCATGAGTTTGAACGCAACCGAGTTTGGAGGCTGATTCCTACACCAAAGGATGCTTTAGTAGTCGGCTTAAAATGGGTCTTCAGAAATAAATTAGATAAAGAGGGGAATGTCATTCGCAACAAGGCTCGGTTGGTGGTGAAAGATTATTGCCAAGAGGAAGGGATAGATTATGAGGAAACCTTCGCTCCAGTAGCTAGGTTGGAGTCAGTTAGAATCTTCCTGGCATATGCTGCTCATAAAAACTTCGAAGTTTTCCAAATGGATGTCAAATGTGCTTTCTTGAATGGGGAACTAGAAGAAACAGTGTATGTTGAGCAACCTCCCGGGTTCGTGAATGAGAAATTCCCTGATCATTGCTATGTGATGGATAAAGCGGTATATGGTTTGAAGCAAGCACCGAGAGCCTGGTATGAAACTTTAACTCGCTTTCTGAAAATGTCGAAATTTAAGCAAGGTTCGGTTGACCTAACCTTCTTCCGAAAGAAAGAAGGCGAACATCTAATGATAGTTCAAATTTATGTCGATGACATCATCTTCGGCTCCACGAATCCTAGCTAAACAGCTGAATTCAGGAAGTTGATGGAGACTAAATTTGAAATGAGCGCAATGGGTCCGATTAATTTTTTCCTTGGTTTGAATATTAGACAGGGAACAGAAGGTATTTTTATTAACCAGGAGGCGTATACAAAGACCCTGCTAACAAAATTTGGCATGACAGGAGACTCAAAAGTGAAGGTTCCTATGGCATTTGGCACCAAGTTAACACCTTTTCTGGAAAAACCTGATGTTGACATAACACTATATCGACAAATGATAGGGTCCCTTATGTATCTAACAGCTAGTAGATCGGACATTATGTTTTCTGTTTGTTATTGTGCTAGGTTTCAAGCTAATCCAAGAGAACCTCACATGGTGGCGGTGAAAAATATTTTTCATTACCTGAAGCGAACCTCATCTCTCGGTCTCTGGTATCCTGCTAGATCTGGATTCTTCATTCAAGCCTTTTCTGATGCTGATCTTGGAGGATGTGGTCTGGACCGAAAGAGCACTACAGGTGGATGCCAATTTCTTGACGGAAAACTGGTTAGCTGGCAGTCCAAGAAACAAACTTGTGTGTCACTTTCAACAGCCGAAGCTGAGTATATAGCTGCAACATCTTGTACTTCTCAAGTCATATGGATTCAAAGTCAACTAAGAGATTACAGGCTAAGTATGAAGAAGATTCCTCTCTATTATGACTCAGAAAGTGCAATAAGGATATGTCACAATCCAGTACAACACTCAAAGATAAGCACATTGCACTTAGATATCATTTCATCAAGGATCACATAGAAGATGGGAACGTGGAAGTGCATTCTGTTCGTTCCTCTGATCAATTGGCTGACATATTCACTAAAGCCTTACCTGAAGCGAGTTTCAATAAAATTCTGCAAGGCTTGGGAATGATGGAAGCAGATTCGGTACCGAATCCTTAATTCAACACCTAAAAATTAGACAAGCGAAATGGAGCGAACGCTCGGTCTATTTCGGCTCCATAATTTTCGGGAACCGAAATGAACCGACCGCTCAGTCTATTTCGGCTCTGGAATTTTGAGGAACCAAAATGAACCGACCGCTCGGTCTATTTCGGCTCCATAATTTTCGGGAACCGAAATGAACCGACCGCTCGGTCTATTTCGGCTCTGGAATTTTGAGGAACCGAAATGAACCGACCGCTCGGTCTATTTCGGCTCTGGAATTTTAAGGAACCGAAATGAACCGACCGCTCGGTCTATTTCGCTTCATTCCTTTAAGATAAGGTTTCGGTTGTACATTTTGTTCAAAGAGTGTTTTATGCAACTTTATTTTCTTTTTCTGTTTTTATTATTTTTCAGAAAAATTCAAAAATCCAAAAATATTTTCTCTTTCTGTTTTTATTATTTTTCAGAAAAACTCAAAACATAAAAAAAAAATTGGTTGTTTTTGTTTGTTTGTTTTGTTTTTGTGGTGTGTTTGTTTGCTTGTTCTTTTACATAGGTCCCAAGTATACCAGTATAACAGAGATTGGAGCTAAGGCAGGTATAATCATTTACATAAGAACTAGTTAAGGGTCCCTAGAAGCATGCTACTGCACGTTGACCAATGCCTCTACGACTTAGAGCAAGGCCTTAATGATTCGATCACTACCTATCGTTTCTTCCCAATCAGGCTGTTAAAATCAACTCAGTCTAGAGCTACCTTACTCTTCTCATATGAGTTCAAAGTTTTCCTGCTTAGTCACGTCTATATAGCAGCAGGTACTTTCGGTTCTTTAGCCACCCTCCTTATATTCTCCATCTACTTTCGGTTCACCAACTGTAACCCTTGAGACTCTCGGTCTTTACCACTGAGGTTTATGGTTGCACAAAATCTGTGTTTATGATCTTAGATATGTATACCACGTACTGAGTGAAACCCACAATCCAACACCAACAACGAATTGACGGTGAATTGTCATATTCAAGATGTTACTGGTTACCGAATGAAATCTCATTTTTATTTTTGAGTGATCTTTTATGAATTTGTCTAACACCAAGGCTTTTTCTTCCCATAAAGATCCAGTTTCTTTTTGTTTTTGAAATTTCTATATCTTCCTTAGTCACTATAAAATATATCCCACCTACTTGTTCAACGGACCACATCGGTCTCACAAGTACTTCTTCCAATGTTCGGTCTTATGTTAAGCATTGACGTTCGGTTGAAGATAAGCCACCTTAAGCATATGACTTAAAAAGAAGCCTTTCAATGTTTCTCTACAAACATTTGATCTTTATTTCACGGGAACCCACACAAGCACTTCAAGTCTCTCTTGACTTTGAAGGAAGCGATTATTGCCCGGAATCCCCTGCTTTATGTATTATAATGAGACATCACTCACATCCAATACACATTTGCTTTATTTCTTTATCTTTTGTCACTCTATTACACGAAAATTTTAGTTTTCCAACATTCTGGTTGCTGTTGGTTCAATTTCTGTTTATCTTTTGGCGAAACAGGGGTAATTCTACATCTTGGAGCGAAACTGAATTTCAAACGACGATTGAGGATAAGAATTTGGGCGCATGAATTTGAATGGTCTCAATACCCACGCGTGTTGACGTATACCTGGGAGTAACCAACTTGTCACATCGCGCTTTTTCAGGCGACGTTTTAGTGACCGCGTCATTATCATGATGATTTTTCTCTCTCCTAGCAACGATATATAAAGGGTTTCTAATTTTATTTGTCTTTTATCAGCAACAAATTCTCTCAAATTACAAAGCAAGTTCAAATTGTTCATCTTCTTCCTTCGATCCACAATGGCGACTTCTTCATCAGTTCACGATCAGACTGCTTCGTCTACATTGCTTTCGATCAAGCCTAATCAGAACTTGATTATTGAACTCAATCCGTTTCTATACGACGTGTATATGCCACACGTGGTTGAATGTTTGAAATATTCACCATTGGTTATCGCCCTAACACAGGTGGAAGCTGTTCCGATGTCCCTTTTATCACAGGTTTACTCTACTGCTACGTTTCACACTAAAAACATTATAATTTCTGGTCTTAAGTGGTTCAAAGCCTCAACACATCAACGAGGCATTCTGAAATCTCGTGTGCACGATTCTGGACTATCATTACACGAAGGGCGATTAATTCTTTGGAAATTCCGGTAATGAAGGATGCCCTCGTTGCGTCTATTGCTACGTTTCACACTAAAAACATTATAATTTCTGATCCTAAGAAGTTCCCTCACATTGGCTCTATCCCAGAGACAATGTACTGGTGTGTCACAACCGAGAGTAAACTCTTTACCGAATATCGCAAGCTTCCTCCTACGGAACCGAGAGTCCTTTCTCCTGAACAGCAGGCTGCCCTAGATGCTGTGGACAAGCCTAGTAAGCGAGGGAAACGGACTACTACCAAGAAAAAGACAACAGAGGATGCTAAGTCTAAGACCGCCAAGTCCAAGAAGCGAAAGTCTGAAAAAGGAGATTCTTCTAAGCTGAAGAAAATTAAAAAGATGGCGAAAAGATCCAAGAGTCCTACTCCTCCCAGTTCAGAACACGATGAGGAGGATGAAGAAGAAGAAATTCATCATGACTCACCGAGAGGTAACACTCCTCCACGATCTCCTACTCCAACCGAATCTCCTCATAACAAACTTCCAACCCCACCTCCATCACCGAAACAGACAGTTCCAGTTTCGGTTCCTCCTATTCCCCCACCTACCACATCTCCAACAACAACTTCCTTACCACCACCACCAGTTTCGTCTGTTCCTATTTCTACAACTCCCATCTCAACTCCTATTTTTTCCCAATCCAGTACAACCACTATTCCTGAACCGACAGTAGGAGTCAACGTATCTGATACGGGGGAGACTACTGAAACAGAATCCCTAGTTACTTCTACACCCCTTTCACCCTCACCTTCAACCGACTCCGGTGCCACTCTCGGTGGTGCTAATGATGAGTATGATTCTACATACTTCAGTCCCTATAGGCTTCCTACTGATGAGGATGATGATGCTCCAGTCACGAGACAACACCTCCAGAGCATTCACGAGAAGCTTGATAGATTGCTTGAGGACAGCAAGTCGTATAGTGGTGTTATGCTTAAAGCATTTTTGGACACTACTCTTGAACAGTACACTGAGTCCATTGAAAAATCCACCAAAGCTGTTAATGACTCTACCTCCTCTTGTCAAAAGGCCACCACTGATGTTTCTGAAATTGTACATAGTACTCAGATCTTTCTTGAGTCACTTAAAGGTCATGTTGATGCAAATGCAGCAACGGTGAATGCTTCTGTGGATTCTTTGTCCAAGTCTCTTCAAGAAGAACAAACCAAGTTTGAGGATGTTCGTTCTTCCATCCGAGCCGAGAACTCTTTACTTATCAGTTCGGTGAATTCTCGACTTGAATCTCTTCACGCTGATTTGGCAAAAGAAAGTGCTCTGAAGGAAGAACTTGCTCGCCAAACATCCATGGTTGAAGTACAGAAAGTGCAGCTCGCCCAAGCAGAAAAAGAAATTTCTTTGTTGAAGACCGAAAGAGCTGTTTTTCGCAGCTGTGCAGGGGATGTGAAGGATATGCTCACCAACATTCTTGGTGCTCATGATCCTATCCTCACTTTGACCATTCGGAATCATCTTACAACAAAACTTCTTTCTGCCCTTGCATTGTTACACGAGATGAAGGGTGTTTCGGAGAAATTCGTTGCTCCAAAACAAGGGGGAGAGGGTGCTCATCAACCGAAGGTTAAGACTGAAACCGAAACTGCTCAACCGAAGGTCAAAGTTACAACCGAACTGAAGGATAATGTAGCTTCAGGTTCTGGTCGACAAGAAAAGCAAAAGCAGATTGATGATGATAGCAGTAACGAATCTAGTGAAACTATTGTTGAGGCTCTTAAGCGAAAGAAGAGAGATAAAGAGCTTGATGAAACCTTGAAGATTGAAAGGGAAGCAGAGGAGAGGGAGAGGAGAAACAAGGAAGAAGAAGAAGCCTTGAACTGCAAGAAGGCCTTGTTTCCCTTATGGACTAAAGAGGCACTTATCAATCAAGCTATAGAGTTTCCAAGTGTTTATTGGTTGGAACCTGTTGCTTCGTTTGACTGTGATAATTCTAAGAACTCGCAGTTCGACATGCCGATAACAAGAAAGGCGTTCACGTTTCACTGTTTCGATTCGACTGCTGAGGTTCCTTTTCCTCATCCAAAGGTTGACCGAGAGCTTATTGATTTCTATCTGAAGTATGGACAACCGCAGTACTTGACATGGAGCACACAGAAGATAATCACTGTCAAGGTACTGAAACCTACGTCTGCTGGGAGGTTTATAAATGTCAATTTTAAAATCACACGAGGCTCTGCAAACTCGGTGTCAATTATTTCCCTAGCAGACCTTCCAAATCTAAATCCTCATGATTGGATTTTATTATTCAATATTCTGCTCACAAATCCGAGGGAATATGAACCGATTTTGGAGCACTTGAAGAGGATGTTGGCTTCTTACATCCATGAGGTTGCAGCTATGGATCAAGAGATAGCGAAAGTAATGAACAAGAAACCGACCATCAAGCCAACACCGAAACCAGGAGATGTGAATAAGATGAAGATGGGCCAAATAGATTCAAAACATCTCACTGTGATGTTTACAAAAGGCGAAGCTCACAGATTTTTATTCGCTCTTGTTGATAAACATTTATTCTCAACTGACTGCTTGGAGCACATCATCAACATTGTTCATCGGTGCAAGCAGAACTCAGAAGCTGACAAGAAGAACTTTACTGACATGCTTCGGTGGTACATAACGTTCCGTCATCATCTGCTGGCTATCATTCCGAAGGTGTTCAAAACAATAAAGAAGTCTTCTGCAGCTCAGCCGAAGTGAGCTTTCGGTCCCATTGACGCAAAGGGGAGATTGTAGAGTCTAATTGTGTTGCGTCTGGGGCTTTATGTTTTGTATCCGGATTGGGCCTGTCCATCCGTGATTATCTGATAGGGTTATACTATAAATATGCATGCATGTATGCGTTAGAGGTTGTTGATCATTACGTTCATTGTTTTGTAACCCTAAACACCTCTACAGTCGAAGTTCTTAATCGAGCTCTTCTGAGGTGTTGAAGTTTTAATCATTCGACATATTCAAAGCCATTCTTGTGTTCTTGATTACGTTCTTAATTGTTTGCTTCCATAGAATCTAACGATCCTAAAAGAACTTTGTTCTAACAACCTTCAAGTCACAATATCGATCCTTACTGGAGACTGCTTCTTCTTCTTAACAAACTTAAGATAAGTTATTTTATTACTAAAATGGACCGATGTGTCATATTCTAATGACTTATCATCGTATGTTCCCACGCTTAGACTCATGTCTCTTAGAGTCTTCCAGAACAGACTATACATTTCTTCATGTTCTAATCACATCTTAAAAGGTAGCATTTCTAGCTACAAGCAACTATCGCGATACCTCTACCGATCGCTTTGATTATCTTTTATTTCAATCTTCCGACTGAAGTCAGATGCTACATCAAACTTGGTTCTCTGAACCACGTAACATACTTATCGTAGTCGGACTCAATTCGATATGACAACTAGGGTTGGAATAACAATCATCCCCTTAGTCATTACCGAAATGATCGTAACGACATATTTGAATAAAACAGTATCAATTACTAGCTTCATGGTAACCTTGTTACTTTCCCTGATCCAAGCGTGAGTCCTATGCTTCCGGTAGTATAGGCCTCTACTACCTTTCACACCTACTCATACTCGTCCCAAGTATTGTCTCGCAGTTCACCCAAGTCACCATACAAGAAAATCACATAACAACTTGACAAATTAGATAACAAAACGAAGGTTTTATATTATTCCTTGAAACGATTACATAGGTGTTCAAGTTCAACCTATACTATGCCTCTAATAGGCTACACCACGTGGTACTATTTACACGACTACTTCATAGATCCTCATTCCTGATCCCTTTCATTTCCATCTTCTTCGTCAAGGATCATATGGAACGATCTTGCCTTCAGTTTCGGTGGAATGTTTGGTCTTGCCGCCTCTTTCTTCTTCGGGCAATCCTTAGCAACGTGCCCTTCTTCACGGCATTCATAACACACCCTTTTGGTGGCAGTGCACTCGTTGGCGTAATGTCCGGTCTTCCCACACTTGTAGCAAGTCACTTCCTCGCTACATTTCCCAAAGTGCTTCTTCTTGCACTTCTTGCACCATTTCACTTTGTTTCCTCCTCCGCTAAACTCCTTTGAACCAAACTTGATCTTCTTATTGGGCCTCGTAGACCCCTCAAACTTCCTCTTTTCGCCAACCTCAATCTTGTTGGCAGCTCTTCCCTTAATCATATCCTCCCCAGACTTGGCAGCCCAGATAGCTGCCTCCAGAGTAGGTACCTGACGCACTGGCACCGTGTACTCCCATGGAAGTCCCTTTGCCTACTTGTCGATTTTCGTCAGCTCATCCGGAACAAGACGCAAGGCGAACTCCATCTTCTCTGTGAAGTTGTTGGTGTATTCATCAATTGACCTGCTTCCTTTCTTCAAGGTCAGGAACTGGTTCTCTAGCTCGAGCAGGTTTTGGGCTGAGCAGTACTTGTGTTTGAACTGCACCAAAAACTCTGCCCATGTCAGTTGCAGGGGCTCATTGGGGCTCAGAGTCTTCCCCAGGGTATTCCAGCAGCGCACAACACCTCCTCGGAATTGACGTACTGCAAAGGTGGTCTGTAACTTGCCTCTGCAACCACAAGTCATGAAAGCTAACTCCATCTCCGAGATCCAATCCATGACTCCGATCGGATCTTCCTTTCCAGTGAAATTCGATGGCTTGCAAGTTAGAAAATCCTTGTACTTGCATCCATTCCTCTCGACTCCGTCATATTGGTTGTTTTGTCGAACTATTGGTGGGTTGGCTTGACCAACGGTCCCACTGTAGTTCCCTCCTTCTGACTGCCCATCGTTCAATTCGGGTTGTTCAACTGGCATTGTAGGTTCGTCCCTATTTTCATGCAACATTTTCCTCATCTCTTACCGTTGTTCAGCCAACATAGCCCGTATCATGGCTTGTACTCCGGCCATTGCAATTGGCTCAGGAGCATCTGCTACAACAGGTATTTGTTCAATCACTGGTGGTTGATTCCTGTTCCCATTTGCATTCCCGGCTCCACTACGGGTTCTTGCCATTTCGATCTATATACCAAATCATACGTTCGGTGTGCAATGACAAGAATTAAGATAGGAAAGATTTTATTTACAATCGATGTGTAATTCTCCCTATTTCTCCGAAAAGTTATATCCCAGTTCTAATACCGTAATTAAACGTTTAGAAATCTGAACACAAAACGTTTCTAGATCCGGTTAGCAACAGACCATAGATCCGATCATACAATGCATATCATGAATCATTTAGCACATAAAAGCATGTTAGGCATTTTCCCTAAATTAGCTAGTGCTTGTGTCTATTCAGGTGCTTTACCTAAATTTTATTAGACACACTCCTCACAATCCTTGCTTAGCATTCTAAGTTTAAGTCTAGAAATAAATCCATATTCTTAGTTCGCTTAAACTAATGCTCTGATACCAACTGTGACATCCCCAGTTTCACGGCCAGAAAAGACCGATTTTGTTTATGCTTTATAAAAATCAGAGTACCTCTTTTAATAAAAATGTTGCGGAATTTGTTCCCAGTAAACCAAGATAAATACGTTATCAAAGCATTTCCGAAGAAAAGTATTTTTATACATTTTAAAACATTTGAGATGTCATCGTCAATACAGAAACATAAGCATAAACAGAACTTACATTCATTATCACTAGTGATATATATCTCCTTAATCTCTCAGTGTAATGTGACTTCATATCAACACCTGTTATATAAATAAACTGAGTGGGTCAGGTTGGGAAACCTGGTGAGTATATAGGGTTTTCAACCCACAATAAATAAGTTTATTAACTTTATCAAACCAAACAAACCCGATTACCCGTTCCCGTTATCCTCACTTTACGTCCCTAAAACATCTAACACAAGGGACCTAGTCTAAGGACTTTCATCGGGGTGAAACCACATGCTTCGGGGGTTCCTCAGCAATTCATGTCAAATAAGCCAACCATGTGGGGGATGGAGTACTGCTGGTGAGCACACAGTTCAACTAAACACCTACAGGTTGCGAGTCTGCTAGCGTTCCACTGGACTGTCTAGAATAGTCTGTGGTCGTCATCTATACTCCGCTAGATGACTGGATCATCAATAACATCTATATCGAGGCCTCTCATTATTTTATTTTGTCACACAGCAACTATTCATCTACCCATGTTTTACCCAACACATTTTGTAGATATAAAATACATATACAGTTTAAATCATTTAAAACATGTATAAAATCGTTCATCCAGCATAGATAGCAAGTATACAGATAATACGCACACACAGCACGTAATTTATATAAAATACTTCATATCTATGTGTAAGCTGAAAGGGACCATGCACTCACTTGAAAAGGTGGTGATTCTGAACTCAGACAGCGCTTCGCTTCTTAAAAATAATTTCCTTCGACGAAACCTAGTATTATTACCAGTAGAGTTTAGTCTATTATTCACCGAGACTAATTAATAGTCTAGCTATTATTACTATTATATAAGTGTTAAACAATACTTATATAACCCATAATAATAGCCCAAGTACTTATTATAAGTTCCTAATAACTTTGGAGCAGCGTTCCCGAGCTGAAAAGCTCTTCTTCTCGGAGCCGTCGAGCACTCTGGGGCTTCCGCCTCGTGCTAGGGAGGTTCCCTAGGCTTTTCGGGGGGTTTCGGGGCTAGAGAGAGGTTCTAGAGAGAGAGAGAGAGAGTAAAGAGAAGAAAGAATGGGAAAGGTGTGAAGAAAATGAGGGTGGGAGAGGTTCTATTTATAGGGTGAAAAATGGTTGAACTTGGTGCCACATGTCACCATCTAGTGGCAAGACTTGGGGAGAAAACAATGGCCAAGATTGTGCCACATCACCCATTTTCGCACAGCACACTTCCGACTTCTAAAATCCGTAATTTTGACATACGACGTCCTTTTTTGACGTTCTTTATATCCACGCGTAGGTAAAAATAAGATCTACAACTTTCATTTTGACTCCGTCGGCTAATTCTCGACTGATCTTAAATTTAACAGTACGAGGAGATTATACTGTTAAATGTCCGCGTAAAATTCATAACTTCTACATACGGACTCTGTTTTCGTCTGTCTTTTTACCGTTGAGTTCCTATTAATGAGATCTTCAATTCTCATTTAGATCGCGTAGGCCAAAAACCGCTCGATCTGAAATTCGAGTTTCGGGCTGTGCACTGCTAAGCCAAATCTTAGAAAATTCATAACTTCCTCATACGAAGTCAGATTTGGGCGTTCTTTTTTTTTGTATGTTCTCGGTTTAACGTATACTACAACTTTTTTTTAGATTTCTAAGGCTAAAAAGTTCTCCATCGTAAATTCACTATTTACGTCTCCCGGTGTCGTGCCAGTTTTGCCGTAAAACTTCGACGAACCATAACTTCTTCGTTATAACTCGGATTTCAACGTTCTTTATATGTACGGAACCCTTGAGACGTATTCTACAACTTGGTTAAGATTATTGATTCTAAATAATATTTTGTCAAAAAGTCGTTTTCAACCCCCATTATCTCTAAATTGACTAGCCCGGATCTACGAGCGTTACAACTTAGGTCCATAATTTACTCTTTAGCCCTTGCTTCCACAAATCCTTTCATATTAGGTCCAAATGTTACCAAACACCCGCTGTCTTCCAACAATCTTTAGAAAATAAATCCCGAAACCTACACTTTTAACCCCCAGCTTCTAAATTATGCCAGTTAACTCCTTGAAATCAACACCTTGCTATATAATTATTGATTTTAGGGCTATTATATATTCATTTATTTATTTATGTATTTATTTAATAAACGGGGTTTACAACTTTTCATCGATTTAGCCATCGAACAAGAATTTCAATGATAAAGTATCAATAATTATGTGATTAATCGATAAAGTAATGAAAATATATTGTCTCGTTCTGTATTTTTGTCATTTTACAAAATTGGGTAACCGTGAAAATAGAATAGTTAAGATGCAAAATCAATAAAATGGTGAGTTGTTTATGTTGTAAACATGCATCATTTTTTTCACATTTTTTTACCTTCTCTAATGATAAACTTTTATATTGTCTTTTCACTAACTGAAGTTCATCAAGAGCTGCTTCATGAAGCTGATACAATTATTGTAGTTCCTTTTTGAGAGTGTTAATCTCCTATTATCCAAGTTATTTCCCTTGGATATGCAACCAAAGAAGTAGCTTGGATAAATAAATACAACTTAGAACCCTAATTAAAATTGGAAATGTTGATTGTATCTGAAAAGTGAAAACTTACTTGTAGTGAACTATGATGATTAGTTGAAGCTTTCAATATGTCATCTTCCAAACCAATGTAATATGTTTATTCATTGAGACATTTTATCAAACTGTTTATATGCACATAGTAACAAAACCCATATATGAATACGAACACACAAATATTAAATACGCCTTTTGCATCCTAAATAATGATTGAATGATGTCAAATAAGGATATGGGAACATTGCTATCAGATGCAGTAGAAAATAGGAAGAAAACATATCTAAATATAGTAAAAAACTGAATAAAGGAAAACCTGATAGACAACAGAAAGAACTCTGAATGTAATTCCATGTGGGTATCCTACAAAATTCTAATGTTGTTGTTCAGCTATGGATAGGTTCTAATTGACAGAGATGGTTGTCACAACTTAATATTTTAGACCCAGTAAAACCTAAACCCTAACCTAGCACAAGTGAAATTACATTGCAATCCTTGTTGCATTGTATCTTCTATAGCCATTAGGGCTTGTTTATAAACTAGTAACTAAGTATGGATTAAAACCTAAGCTAATTTAGGGGAGTATACATGAACATTAGTTGAAAGACTAAGGGCTTAAAACCTAAATATAACCATCAAATGAGTTTTCACCCAAAGTAATTAATGGAGTAAATGTGTTCACGGTTTGAGATTTAATGATCAATGGAGTTCACGGCCTAAAGTAATTAAAGGGAAAAGGGTTTACGGATTGGAAATCAATTCAATAAAGAGTTCATGGTCGAAAACATTAAATCAAAAGGGTGTTCACAGTTGAGGATTGATTCAAGAAAGTGTTCACGGTTTGTATTTAATTCCAAATTGGTGTTTACGGTTGGCCTAAATCCGAAAACACCCTTAATGGGCCGAAAACACTAGACTAGCCCACCTTAGATCCGTAAACCCCCAAAGCCAAAGCCCATTCATGAAACGTAAACACTAACCTATATATATTTATTCAGTCGTGAACCAATTCATTTCTCACATTTCCATCCGAAAACACTTCTATTTTTGCTCTCAACTACCATCCGTGAACACCATAAATTCATGAGATTTTGCCCAGATCTTCAAGTTTTCACCTAGAACACCAAGAACACCAAGAACATTTATTCAAATATTCAAATCTTCAAACATCCACCAAGAACACACCGTAAACTCATCAAGTCAAACGAAAACTCCATTTCTCCAACCGTGAACCCATTTCAACATTCCAATTAATTCCAAATAATTATTATAAGTCTTTCTTACATAATTAAAGTGTTGCCTAATACTTAAATTATTAACTACAACATTATTTAATTTATTATTTGAATTAATATCTTATTAATTTAAATACAATGTCGGGGATAATTATTTTTAGGATACGACTGTTGTCACATATTTTAATCCGAGGATTTCTGTTAGCACTTCGCAACTCGACCGAGCACACACATTCGAGGTGAGTTCATACCCCCCGTATTTTCCAAGCTTTTCAATGTTTTAGGGGGGAATACAAGTAAAATACAAGTAATCTTGTGTTTAAAAATATAAATTACTTATTATATTTTCTTACCGATAACAAGCATTTGAACGTGAAAATTTCTAGATACGCCAAACATTATTACGGTTAAACTACAAAATATCTTAAGTCGTTACAGTTTATACAACAAAGGAAACTATTTTACAAGTTCAGATTTTAACACGGAAACAAACTTATAAACTATAATAATTATAGTTTATGGAACAAAGGGAACTATTTTACAGGCCCAAACCTTAACACGGAAAACAAACTTCTAAACTATATTAGGTATATTTTATGGAACAAACAGACTATTTTGCAAAGTTACATGTTATTTACAAAAAGGATTTTCTTTGTTCTACACTTAATCGTCGATATAGCTTTGTGAGATAACGTCTTCAAGTACTTATTTAAGTGCCAACAAAAGTCCTGGCCTTAATAACTAGAGTCTCTTGGGGGGAGAACATGAGTTTGTGTATAGATCTATACGGGACTAACAATCCCGCACCTTAACTGTTAGCTACAGTTAGGCCGGCAGACCTGGGGTGACAAATATCATTCACGATTTTGACGCTTGAAGAACGTCGTGTCAGGCCATCAGTCGTATTAGTATGGTTATGAGAACTCACAATTTGGTATCAGTAGTACGATTAGTGTATGACTATATATAAACAAACTTCACTTAGTTTATTAAATTATAAAACTACAACAAAGGACTTTACAAACCAGTGGGATCAAGAAGACTCGTATTGTTAATTCTAGGATTCCTTGGTTTATACGTCACAGTTATATTTATAGGTAATATCCGATAGGCAGTGGGATGGGTGCTTTCCGCCTTACTGCCTGTTCCTTGTTTGGTTGTGGGATTAGGGCAGAATCACTCAATCAACTGTCCGTTCGATCTTGTTTATAAATATAATTCGTATGCACTAAAGAATCACAGGAGGAACGGATATGGGTCATACCAACATGTACCAGTATATCACACCATTTTCTAGAACAAAATTTACAATTCTGGGGGAAAACATATATCAACGCAGTTTTATCAAGTAACGAAATAACAAGTGTACGGACTTAACGTACATGAATATGCAAACACTTTCTACTTCTCAAATAAACTAAGTTTGGTAGTTATACTTGAACCTTGCGGTCTTGGAACATTTAACATTTCAACTCGGTTTCTATGGAAAATATAGGATTTTCCAGGGTCAACATCATTATTTTACAAGTAAACAGTTTGCAATCTAACTTTCTGAAAACGCAAGGCGATTACTTATCGAAAACAATGATTTACAGTAGAGCGGGTGCAACAAGGAACCTATTTACAAAAGATTCAACATTTATTTACAAGTCATTTTACTTATCATTCATCATATAAGAAAATATAGGATTTTCTGGAGGAAAACATTAACATTTTCAAAGAACAAAGAACATACTTTCCAAAACAAAATGCTTATGAACTCACCAACTTTAATGTTGACACTTTTTCAAACCACTTGTATTCTCAGGAAAATTAGTAGACAGGTACCCTCTTGGGCGTTCCGAAGACGGAGCATAGTAGCTTTACGTCTTATCTTTTGCGATAGTTCAATGTTAAACAAGTAATGTTCTGAACACAATGTAAATACTAATTTTTTAATACAATGGTTGTTGTTGCTTTGATTACTATTATCCAATTGTTATGATACTATACATGACGTCCTCCGCCCCCGAACGTTTCCCCCGTTCCGGTTTGGGGGTGTGACAGATTGGTATCAGAGCATTCTTTATAGTGAACTCAGTATATCAACCGATAAAAGATATACAACTATAAATACAATGGGGCCAGAGTACTCTGACTAAAAGTATATTTTTAAAATATAAGTATTTTATGATAAGTATATGAACGATCATACATACTAGAACAAGTATCACAAGAAGAACAAAACAGAAGTATTTAGATATTGGACAGTATAGTTAAACCTAGGCAGTTATGTAATCATATCTGGGATAAATATAGCCTGATCAACTATATTTATTTGAGATACGACCAACATGTGTTTGGGAGTGATAGTGGTGTTGCAACGAGCCTAAAACTTACCAACCCTATATAGAAGGGATCTCTAGAACAAAACATAAAGTTAAAATACTATAGGAGTATTTTATGGTACTATAAGATAACAACAAGTCTGAAAACTTACCAAGTCCATATTCCAAGAAACTTTAGAATCAATCATACAATTAAAATACTATAGGAGTATTTTAGGCACTATAACCAAATTACGCGAAAACTAAAATACTCTTACCGGCAGGTCTATAATTGCGAAGTGTATGCTCCCAGGGTTATATATATTTGGGATCCTGTAGACTTAGAATTTGTGATCTTCGCTCTACTACCTGTTCCTTGTTTGGTTGTGGTATTAGAGTAGGATCACTTATTCGAATGTCTATTTGATATTGGTTATATACAACTTGCATACACTGCGTGATTATAGGAGGACCCGGTAAGGATCACCATAAAATTTTCTTTAGAAATATTTCACTTAATCTCATTGATCCTTTAGACATTCCCATTCTCGCACGAACAACCTAGATAGATATAGCCACTCCACTACAACAGCCAACATAAGAGTCAAGGAAGAATAAGAGAGGATTCATAAGGAGGATTCTGAGAGGGGATCAGAGGAGGAATAAGGAACTAGAAAAATCACTAGGGACTCTTACCCTATCAGAAACAGATATGCGAAACTCACTTGGACATTCGAGTTCAGATTCTCCATTATGAAGTAATGGAATTCAGTGACAAAACCCGAAGCATGACATAGCAAGGATTCAACACACCTACGGACAACAAGAACACCATAGGAAGGTCCAGAGACAAAAAAAAACCCACAGCTGAAACTAAGGCAGTCATAGAAAGGACATGGAATAGAGGAAACCACTCACGAGGCGTGCTAGGTGGTAGAACACCTTATGCGTCACACTAATAAATAACGAAATAACATAACCCAGTGAGTTAGTGATTATGCTACTCACACTATGTGTTAGGCTTTTCGCCGCTTTATTGACAACTAGTTACAGTAAACCGGGTCACAAAACTTCACTTAAAAGGTGGTTACTATTAAAAATTCATAAGTCTATTATATGTAGACCTCTGTTATGAATTGTCTTCGGATCTCTTCAAGATTCAGAACATGATACACTCAGAACTAAGATAACTTCGATTCAAATATCACTCGACTTATAGCCACTACTAAAGACGTACCGCCGTTTCACCTTTTAAACCGTATAACAGAAAGATACCTCCCCGTAGACCCATCGGGTGCGATCATACCAACATTAGTGCATCGGATCCCATCAGAACTCTGTGATTAAGTGTGCTTGGGCAAACGTAGTACCGGGATAAGTGAACTTAACACTCGCCCAATACCTAGTTTTACATACTACCATAAATACATCATAGGTATGTAGGCCGAAACGTTAAGAACCGTACAACAAAAAACGTGGAATTTATATGTATATATACATAAATAAAGTACAACTAGAAACAACCATGGTTACTCACAAGTTTGTTTCTCGCCATGCAACAGAATCATGCGTCCAAAAGGGAGTAACCAGCCAACCGGCAAAACACCCATCCTGTAGGTAGATTCTGCTACATTTCTAGCTGCAGTCACAGCCGCCATAACAGCTGTGATGGCACATCTCAATGCGAACAACACAAAAAAACATGGAAGCAGTGTCGTCAAGCACAACCGCAGTAATAACCAAGGAAACCAATGAGTGCCTACCTACAGGGATACCCCAAACCACAAACCTAAAAACATGAAACGAAAGTTCAGGAATGAGAAAGGGGACAGTTCGATTCAAGGGCCTACCAAAAGGCAACAAGCGGTAGAAGTCCCTACCCCCGCTGGCTCTACTACCTCAACATCGACAACACCATATTATGGAAATCTCCCACAATGCAGCAAGTGCTACTACCATCACCATGGAGTCTGCAGAGAGTTGCATTGTAATAGGTGCAATAAGAGGGGCACAGTGCCCATCTATCATAACACTCTTACTGTTGGGTTTTAGTATACTACAACATCCTATGGTGCACATACAATCCTAAATACCTTGGATCTATGTTTTCTCTATTATACATGCAAATATGAAGTTTCCAAGATATTACCCTATACTAGCATACAAATATCATATACTTGGGTAATAAAATAGATAGAATACATACCTTTTTTTGATGTAACTTGTCTTCATGAAGCTTAAGTGCCTAGTGCCCCAAGTGTGACACCTCAAATGGTTCACACAACACCATGAACACTTGGAATAACCTTGAGAATAAGGATACTTTGGTTCTCTCTAGTGAAATCGGCATTGCCCTTTTTGTGTACACACACTAGTGCCCATTTCACCAACCAAGGACATCTTTATATAGTGTGGAGATTAGGGTTAAACCCTAATACCCATGACCTTTCATTTCATATGATCCATGGATTAAACACTCCATGGACTATCCATGAAAGCTTAGCCCAACCTAAATGAACTTGGCCCATCACATACATATATCTTAGAGTCCATATTTAATTAGTTCCTTTTGATCACTTAATTAATTATAAATTAATTCTTGATCAATACTAATTAAATAATATTATTATATATTAATATATTAGAACTTATAATATATTAATATAAATCACTAGTATCTTTTTTCCTCATCTTGTCTATCCAATTGTCCCGATGCCATGCAACCCAAATGGACCATGTTGGGTCGGGTCAAGTCTTACCAATTATAGTTATGGACTTAGACATTAATCCAACAGTCTCCCACTTGGATAAGTCTAAAACTATTATTGAGTATGACTTCAAAAACCAACTGGCAATCGTAGCTCTCAAAAGCTTCTGTCGAACTCTGACCTTGCCGATGAACTCTGACCTTTGTCAATGACTTGTCCATTAGATAAGGGATCATATATTCCTCCATTCTAGATATCATATGGACTGAGACATGGATTATCAATCATTCTCTCTGTCTATTTGTTGTTTCCCGATTTCCGATTTATGATGACTGACTGATTGAACAAATCAAATCAGTCCTGGCTTGGCCAAGCACTCATATGTGTCATCGCTAAATCATCGAGGGGCCCACAGATATCGCTTTTATCCCGAAGGTAAAAGGAATGGATAAACTTCGACTCGTATGGCTTGTTCTACTAGTTGTTGAATCATACACAAAGGCACGTTTTATAACATCGAGTTACCAATGTGTTTTCGTGCAATCAATGTATAACCAACTCATAGTAACAACTCATATCTCTAGGTTTGAAGAATATAAGATATTATCGTCTCATGATCACTCGTGATAAAATCCATGAAGTGATTCAAATGAGCGTGGGTTGAATCCAATACTCAGAACTTATGAGCACTCATGAGTGTTGTAGCACCACTTTGTCCAACTTCTTAGACCTCTACAAGCCAACCCATGACAGTCTTGATTCATATCTACTTCCAACATATGACCGACTGTGGATAGTTTGAATAACTTAGTCATTCGGGAAGAATAACCTAGTTTATTCTGGAAGTCAAAACATGCAAAATGAAACACAAGAATAATTGAATCTAATATGGTATCAAAACCTATGAATATAAATAAGACACTTTTATTTATCACCATACTGATTACTCATTATTCATTGTTTCGGTTTCATCAACTTTATACTTGAATTAAAAACACTAGTTGTCCCATGCTCCAAGCAAGTACACTATGTTTTTCAAAACAATAGCTTTCCCATACACCAAGTATGCACTCTATGTTTTTCTATGATCCTTACTTTGTGAAATAAACCAATTGAACATAATTTCAATGATTCACACTCCCAACTCCTTATCGAAGAATGTAAGAATTCCAAATTCTTATCATTTACTGAAATCTGTTTAGATTTTAAACTTGTATGCACTGACCCTCTTGTAATGAATATGTACAAGGTCATAAAGACTTGTCAACGGTCATTACATGGCATTCCAATGAAGATCAACTCCATGGAAACTAATTCCAACAACATTGCTATGAATATCCTTCTTGCATTAAGTTTTCTAATCTTACACAGATAACTTCCACCTATGGAGACAACTCCATATTCTCATTTTGACTATCACTTCTGAACAAAAGATGCCTCTTTTCAGAATATGTCAATATGGTCCTTCCAAAATTACCACTATACTTCCAACTGCCCTGAGCAACCAATCTTTGGTAAACCTCAGATTGTCCTCGACAATTGCTTAATCATTTTAGTCATATCCAATTCTAGACCTTTTCCCTTCTTAATGCCTCTGGGCATTTGGAAAAATTTAGAAATGACAAATATTATAGCACATGCAATCGATCCTGTACCCAAAGCAAATGGTACACGATTCATGATGTCTCACATAAAGACATGATTCTAGACCAGTCTTTTGCTATAATATTTTTATTTGCCATGTTTTCAAAATTTGACTATGAAGAGGGATGTCGTAATCATAATCGAATTTTGAGAACGCAATATATAGAATTTCCTTAAGTTGAACCAATCCAACATGAAATTCATATATATATTCTTGACTAAAGATGATTAAGGTCTCAATCTAAGCCTTTAGAACTGAAATGAAGTATATCCTCTCCCTTAATTATAGCAAAACAACTTTTTCAATCCCTTCAGCCTTACGAATTGAAACTTTTGTTTTCTATAATTAACATTGCTAACTTGCAACACTAACAATAATTATCATGCTCCCACTAACATGATGATTATTAGCATAACACTTATGCTCCCACTAGCTTTGACATGTACTCAGAAATCAGCTGGACTTCTAGAACTCAATACTTTATTGACTTTCTTACCAAAGTTCAGACTTCTGATACGTGATGCTTTGATAAAACTTTATTAAAATCATACACCTTTCCTTAGATAGCATGCATGTGTGTCTAAACAATTTCAGAACCATGAAAAGGGATGCCGTAATCATAGTCTCAATTGTTTAGACCTTTTTGCCATTTGCTTCAAATCTACTTTGTGGAAGTGTTTCCTCACCATCATTTTCATGAATCAGAGAGAAACCTTATGACCTTTAGATTTTATGGTGTATGTGTTTTTATCCATGTGAATCGTCAAAAGCATAGTCACAAGACAAGGATAATGACAAATCCAAACTCATATGGACTGAACTTATGCAATCTTAACTTCTTGCCACCTAGCAGTACATGGCCTGCCATTGCTTCCAAGTTGCTATGCAACCAATTGAGAACTTTCAGAACTCCTATGCAAAGCCAACTTTAACTGGAATGGGCACAGAATATGTCAACATGATAGGTTATAAACCTCAAGTCGTGTGCTAGTGAAGAACCTCAGGTTTTATTCTTGATTAGTTCTTGAAATTCTTTTTAGGATCTTTAAAACTCCCACTGTCCTCTTGACATATAAGACTATCTTGCCAAATATTCAAGAGATAGTGCGGATTCTTTATCAAGACAAACACTTCACACAATTGGCCTTAGTTGGTCTTTGTTTTATCCAAAACATCACAACTTACCAATTTTAAATGTACAAGAGTAGGACACTTTTACTCTTACATTTGACAAGTGTTTTAAACCTTTATTTAAGATATGTCACTCAAGTTACAATCTTGGAGTATGACTCTAAGAATTGTTTTGGAACGAAGTATGACTCATCTTCCTGATCTAACCATTTCAACAATTCATGACTCCTCTTCTTAGTCATAAGAATGCACTAAGATGACCTTTAGAGGACTAATTGTGATATGATTTCTAAATGATTAAGATGATCACAAACATGATACTAAAGTACTCTCCCATCTTTTCAGATTTGAGAAACTTTTATCTTTCTGCCTAATTTGATTCTTCCCATTCGTTCTGCCATACATTGAGACTTTTCCAATGTTTCAGAATTATACTTAAACTTGTAAGTATAACCATATTTACTAAACTTTAGTAAATCAAATAGTCTTAACGAGCTTTGTGGTGGACATGACCAGTGCACAAGAATGTGTACTCGATCCCTTTAGTCCTTCACTTGACTCACACATCCATGTGAACAAGTAATTAGTCTTGATTTTCCAATCCTTGAAAGTTCTCATTCATCATACTATTCAACTTGCATGATTCCAAGTTTCGGTCCAATTGAAACTTGGGCGATGAGGAACTTTCCTGATTTGGTAAATTTAGACACTACCACAAATGAAAGAATCAAATCCATTTTCCAATATTGCTGTCAGTGGAATCATATAAGCAACAATTTTCCACAAATGCCATTGTAAGGATACTTCAAATAAAAAAATTAAACAATTTTCTTTTATTTTAAAACTTTGCGGAAAAACTTATCCTTACAATCCACATTGAAAATTGTTGTTATCTATTCCTTAGCAATATATAATAACTTCTTAAGCAACTGCTCAAAATTCTGATGCGATCGAAATCCACCTTCGCGATCAGAATCAGCATATACTTCCTTTAAGATTTCTCTCTATTCTTTGATTCTTAAAACATCAACATGTGACCCAGTCACATCATGTAATGAGGATCTCAGAATAGAACTTAACAGAGTTAGATAATGGGCTCTACCTGATGTAGAGTCAAACTTATTGACTTTAACATCCTTAGGTAAATTTGGCAGCTTTGCAATCAACGCCCCTTCCTTTGGCAAAATAAACATATGGACCCTTTGGTAATGGGACTATCTCAGACTTAGCCTTTCTCTTTACCATTTGGTCAACCGGGTTGACTATGGCCAATCCCTTTCCATTGGGAAGAGAATGCTTTTTCTGGATTTCCAGTGTCACCATTGTCACTGTCCATAAAGTTTTTGGGAAGTTGATCTTCTAATCAAATTTGCTTTACTATCGTTCCAAATCATTGCTGATTCAGCAGCACCAAGAAAATAGATATGATCATTAAGGTTCATGTCATAGTCTGTTTCATAGTAGTCCCAAAGGAACTCACTATGTGACTTAGAAAGTGATTGAACATACAACTTTCTCAAGAATTTGACACCCAACTCTCCCGGTTTGTCAATATGTGACTTCATCTCTAAGATGTGATCATACATAGACCTTGCTTGCCATTAGGGCTTGAGTGACCTTGAACTTGTGGGTTAGGGAGAATAATTGGAGGAGGTGGAGGAAGTAAAGTTCCAAGAGATTTAGGAAGATCATAGATGTCTGAACTAGACATCTTTTGGGAGATATTCAAGATAGTTGATCTAAAGTCCTTAATATAACACCCAATATGAAATATTAAGGCTAGGACCCAACACACTATTTTATAACTTGGAAGAGGGATGCCGTAATCCAGGCTATAAAATATTTGAAGGTAGGTGAATGACGATTCACCAATTTCCACCATGAAAAACGAAATAATTTATTAGGTTTTTAATTGGATTTGAAACTCGTAGATCTTTTGAGATTCATTGAACTTTTCAATGGCATGTTTCAATCTCGAGTGTGCCCTTCAGGTTTTGTGACTGGGATGCCGAGGATCACAAAACAAGGTGTGAATAACCATGCAAATATACTTGGTACCCTTAATAATTTACCCATTAATCGATGTGCCGTTTAACCACACGCGCTCCACCGATACTATGATAAATATTAAGTTTCCCTTTGCCTACCTTGTTAAATCCAGGTTAGTGTGCCGGTTAACCACACACGCTCCACTAACGGTTTAAACAAAGTGCAAAGTGTAATTTCATGGGTTAGCACCAAATTCACATTTTCCTATGTAACTAAGATTGCGAATTTATAAAAAGTTTAGTTACTTAGTATTTATCATTAATACTTTTAATGAAGGGAGAATTATAGTCCTTGTCCTACCCGTTCAGCTAACGACCCTCCACCAGTCAAGGAAGCGGTGGGTGAGAGTAGACACCCATTAAACTGTCATTTTATAGGCAGTAACCTTATACCCCCCTTATAGAACGGCTTCGTGAATGAGGCCTACTAACGGTAAGACTGACTTGCTCTTATACATATATTTATTATTAACTTATAATACTATAATGTATAAGGGTTGAATTTTAATTATTAAAATTCTAAGGGCTAACTTGGAATTAAAGTATTCATGGGGAAAACTTTACAAATTCCAAAACTTGAGGGCAAGTTTTGAAACTATTCAAAACTCTTGGATTTTCATAACTTATTAGTTTAATTAAAGTTAAACATTTTATTTAATGAAGAGACTTTTGAACCTCCACAACTTGATGACAAGTTATGGAGTCATAAAACCATTTAATGAGCGCAAAACTCTTCATTTTGTAACCTATGACAATTTTTATGAGGTTCAAGATTCATAAATGTGACTTTTCATATAACTTGAGGACAGGTTACAAAAACACATTTTATGAACTATTTCTAGATCAATTTGGATTGAAAACAACTAATACACAATTTTTTTCATTAATCTAAATTAACTCATAAAACAAGGTAACACAAAAAAAACTTTTCATGTTCCATAACTTAAGAACAAGTTATGGAATTCTTTAAAACATTAAGACCAAGTTTTGTAACTCCATAAAAAACTTTGAATCAATTTTTTTAAAACCTTTTCATATCCATAACTTATGGAGGTTTCAAAAAACTCTTTAGATCAAACTTTTAAAACTAATAAAATAATCATATCATTTTATCTTTTACTAAATTTGACCTAATTCAACTCATTTAGCAAATGATTCAAATTTTACAAATAATTAGTTTTTCACAAAAACAAGTAATTATCTTAAAATTTGACAAACGTCATGTTTTTTTTTTCTTTTTTTTTCAACTTTGAAAATAAAACATTTGCATCAATATAACAGAAAACAACCCATGGCTCTGATACCACTGTTGGGTTTTAGTATACTACAACATCATATGGTGCACATACAACCCTAAATACCTTGGATCTATGTTTTCTCTATTATACATGCAAATATGAAGTTTCCAAGATATTACCCTATACTAGCATACAAATATCATATACTTGGGTAATAAAATAGATAGAATACATACCTTTTTTTTATGTAACTTGTCTTCATGAAGCTTGAGTGCCTAGTGCCCCAAGTGTGACACCTCAAATGGTTCACACAACACCATGAACACTTGGAATAACCTTGAGAATAAGGATACTTTGGTTCTCTCTAGTGAAATCGGCCTTGCCCTTTTTGTGTACACACACTAGTGCCCATTTCACCAACCAAGGACATCTTTATATAGTGTGGAGATTAGGGTTAAACCCTAATACCCATGACCTTTCATTTCATATGATCCATGGATTAAACACTACATGGACTATCCATGAAACCTTAGCCCAACCTAAATGAACTTGGCCCATCACACACATATATCTTAGAGTCCATATTTAATTAGTTCCTTTTGATCACTTAATTAATTATAAATTAATTCTTGATCAATACTAATTAAATAATATGATTATATATTAATATATTAGAACTTATAATATATTAATATAAATCACTAGTATCCTTTTTCCTCATCTTGTCTATCCAATTGTCCCGATGCCATGCAACCCAAATGGACCATGCCGGGTCGGGTCAAGTCTTACCAATTATAGTTATGGACTTAGACATTAATCCAACACTTACTGCTAGTATTTACTTAACGCAGTAAAAAACCTTCACAGTGATAATAACAAGGATAAAACTGAAAGCACTAGGAACGTACACATAGAATGCGTTGTCGCTCTAACAAACACTCCTTCCGCAACAACTTAACACGTGTGTCAATAAGAAGTTCAGACATCGTTAGCCGACATGGATTGGCTTTATCCTCACCATGCCGATCGCATGTGCTACCAAAATTACCCTTCACCTTAACTGACCGACTAACGAAACTCTCGTCACTCATAACGACAAACCAGATACAAACCTCGGAAACGACTCTCGCTTCAAACCTCCGAAGTACTCAAGCGAGGAGTACCACACCTTCCATAACCTTCCCGAATTATCCCAGCAGACCTTTCGGGAATACCACACATGCAGCAAGTCAAGTCAAGCATAGAAGCTAGAGACAAATACGGTTAACCTATCACTGCTAAGTATATGCGCGAGGGTGGTATATAATTAAGATTATACAGACTTAGGATGTCTGTTTCCACCCTATCTTTTGTTTCTTGCTTGATTGTCGACTTGGAGCAGAGTCACCCATCCGACAGTCTTATCCATCTTAATTGTATACGACTTGTATACACGAGGCAATGATAAATGATCGGGTATGAGCCCCACCATGAACTTCGGGACAAAAGCTGCCCAGGACTACGAGTGGACATCCTACCAATTGGATGAACATAGACAAGTAAGCCAAACCCACACACTCTCCACCGATCAGAACAGCAGACCCAACAGTGAAGATCCGCTGGAACGTCAAACGAGAATCTGAATTCATTGGAGAGCGAGAGGATCAGATAGAACCGAAGTACCTACCTCTTTCCTAATTCCTAGTAGCCACTCAGAATTCGAATTTTGGGACGAAATTCCCTCTAACGGGGGGATGATGTCACAAATCAAAATTTTAGACCCAGTAAAACCTATACCCTAACCTAGAACAAGTGAAATTACATTGCAATCCTTGTTGCATTGTATCCTCTATACCCATTAGGGCTTGTTTATAAACTAGTAACTAAGTATGGATTGAAACCTAAGCTAATTTAGAGGAGTATAAATGAACATTGGTTGAAAGACTAAGGGTTTAAAACATAAATATAACCATTAAATGAGTTTTCACCCAAAGTAATTAATGTATTAAATGTGTTCACGGTTTGAAATTTAATGATCAATGGAGTTCACGGCCTAAAGTAATTAAAGGGAAAAGGGTTTACGGATTGGAAATCAATTCAATAAAGAGTTCATGGTCCAAAACATTAAATCAAAAGGGTGTTCACAGTTGAGGATTGATTCAAGAAAGTGTTCACGGTTTGTATTTAATTCCAAATTGGTGTTTACGGTTGGCCTAAATCCGAAAACACCCTTAATGGGCCGAAAACACTAGACTAGCCCACCTTAGATCCGTAAACCCCCAAAGCCAAAGCCCATTCATGAAACGTAAACACTAACCTATATATATTTATTCAGTCGTGAACCAATTCATTTCTCACATTTCCATCCGAAAACACTTCTATTTTTGCTCTCAACTACCATCCGTGAACACCATAAATTCATGAGATTTTGCCCAGATCTTCAAGTTTTCACCTAGAACACCAAGAACATTTATTTAATCTTCAAATCTTCAAACATCCACCAAGAACACACCGTACACTCATCAAGTCAACCGAAAACTCCATTTCTCCAACCTTGAACCCATCTCAACATTCCAATTAATTCCAAATAATTATTGTAAGTCTTTCTTACATAATTAAAGTGTTGCCTAATACTTTAACTATTAATTACAACAATATTTAATTTATTATTCGAATTAATATCTTATTAATTTAAATACGACGTCGGGGATAATTATTTTTAGGATACGACTGTTGTCACGTATTTTAATCTGAGGATTTCTTTTAGCACTTTGCAACTCGACCGAGCACACCTATTCGATGTGAGTTCATACCCCTGTATTTTCCAAGCTTTTCAATGTTTTTGGGGAGGGGGGGGGGGAATACAAGTAAAATATAAGTAATCTTGTGTTTAAAAATATAAATTACTTATTATATTTTCTTACCGATAACAAGCATTTGAACGTGAAAATTTCTTGATAAGCCAAACATTATTACGGTTAAACTACAAAATATCTTAAGTGCTAAAAGTTTTTACAACAAATGAAACTATTTTACAAGTTCAGATTTTAACACGGAAACAAACTCATAAACTATAATAATTATAGTTTATGGAACAAAGGGAACTATTTTACAAGCCCAGACCTTAACATGGAAAACAAACTTATAAACTATATTACGTATAGTTTATGGAACAAATAGACTATTTTGCAAAGTTACATGTTATTTACAAAAATGATTTTCTTTGTTCTACACTTAATCGTTGATATAGCTTTGTGAGATAACGTCTTCAAGTACTTATTTAAGTGCCAACAAAAGTCCTGACCTTAATAACCAGAGTCTCTTGGACGGAGAGCGTGAGTTTGTGTATAGATCTATACGGGACTGAAAATCCTGCACCTTAACTGTTAGCTACAGTTAGGCCGGCGGGCTTGGGGTGACAAATGTCATTAACGATTCTGACGCCTGAAGAACGTCGTGTCAGGACATCATTCGTATTAGTATGGTTATGAGAACGCACAATTTGGTATCAGTAGTACGATTAGTGTATGACTATATATAAACAAACTTCACTTATTTTTATTAAATTATAAAACTACAACAAAGGACTTTACAAACCAGTGGGATCAAAAAGACTCTTATTCTTAATTCTAGGATTCCTTGGTTTATACGTCAGAGATATATTTATAGGTAATATCCGATAGGGAGTGGGATGGGTGCTTTCCGCCTTACTTCCTGTTCCTTGTTTGGTTGTGGACTTAGGGCATAATCACTCAATCAACTGTCCGTTCGATCATAATTATAAATATAATTCGTATGCACTAAGGAATCACAAGAGGAACGGATATGGGTCATACCAACATGTACCAGTATAGCACACCATTTTCTAGAATAAAATTTACAATTCTGGGGGAAAACATATATCAGCGCAGTTTTATCAAGTAACGAAACCACCAGTGTACGCACTTAACGCACATCAATATGCAAACACTTTGGTCTTAGGGTTTAAGACTACTTCTCAAATAAACTAAGTATGGTATTTATATTTGAACCTTTCGGTCTTGGAACGTTTAACATTTCAACTCAGTTTCTATGGAAAATATAGGATTTTCCAGGGTCAACATCATTATTTTACAAGTAAACAGTTTGCAATCTAACTTTCTGAAAACGCAAGGCGATTACTTATCGAAAACAATGATTTACAGTAGAGCGGGTGCAACAAGGAACCTATTTACAAAAGATTCAACATTTATTTACAAGTCATTTTACTTATCATTCATCAAATCAGAAAATATAGGATTTTCTGGAGGAAAACATTAACATTTTCAAAGAACAAAGAACATACTTTCCAAAACAAAATGCTTATGAACTCACCAACTTTAATGTTGACACTTTTTCAAACCACTTGTATTCTCAGGAAAATTAGTAGACATGTACCCTCTTGGGCGTTCCGAAGACGGAGCATAGTAGCTTTACGTCTTATCTTTTGCGATAGTTCAATGTTAAACAAGTAATGTTCTGAACACAATGTAAATACTAATTTTTTTAATACAATGGTTGTTGTTGCTTTGATTACTATTATCCAATTGTTGTGATACTATACATGACGTATTCCGCCCCCGAACGTTTCCCCCGTTCCGGTTTGGGGGTGTGACAGATTGGTATCAGAGCATTCTTTATAGTGAACTCAGTATATCAACCGATAAAAGATATACAACTATAAATACAATGGGGCCGAAGTGCTCTGACTAAAAGTATATTTTTAAAATATAAGTATTTTACGATAAGTATACGAACAATCATACATACTAGAACAACTATCACAAGAAGAACAAAACAGAAGTATTTAGATGATGGACACTATAGTTAAACCTAGGCAGTTATGTAATCATATCTGGGATAAATATAGCCTGATCAACTATATTTATTTGAGATACGACCAACATGTGTTTGGGAGTGATAGGGGTGTCGCAGCGAGTCTAAAACTTACCAACCCTATATACAAGGGATCTCTAGAACAAAACATAAAGTTAAAATACTATAGGAGTATTTTCTGGTACTATAAGATAACAACAAGTCTGAAAAATTACCAAGTCCGTATACCAAGAAACTTTAGAATCAATCATATAATTAAAATACTATAATAGTATTTTACGCACTATAACCAAATTACGCGAAAACTAAAAGACCCTTACTGGCAGGTCTATAATTGCGAAGTGTATGCTCCCAAGGTTATATATAATTGGGATCCTGTAGACTTAGAATTTGTGATCTTCGCTCTACTACCTGTTCCTTGTTTGGTTGTGTTCTTAGAGTGAGATCACTTATTCGAAAGTCTATTTGATCTTGGTTATATACAACTTGCATACACTGCGTGATTATAGGAGAACCTGGTAAGGATCACCATAAAATTTTCTCTAGAAATATTTTACTTAATCTCATAGATCCTTTAGACATTCCCATTCTCGCACGAACAACCTAGATAGATATAGCCACTCCACTACAACAGCCAACAGAGGAGTCAAGGAAGAACAAGAGAGGATTCATAAGGAGGATTCCGAGAAGGGATCAGAGGAGGAGTAAGGAACTAGAAAAATCACTGGGGACTCTTACCCTATCAGAAACAGACATGCGAAACTCACTTGGACATTCGGGTTCAGGACTCTCCATTATGAAGTAATGGAATACAGTGACAAAACCCGAAGCATGAGATAGCAAGGATTCAACACACCTACGGAGAACAAGACACCATAGGAAGGTCCAGAGACAACAAACCCCCATCGCTAAAACTAAGGCAATCATAGAGAGGACAGGGAACAGAGGAAACCACTCACGAGTCATGCTAGGTGGTAGAACGCCTTATGCATCACACTAATAAATAACCAAATAACATAACCCAGTGAGTTAGTGATTATGCTACTCACACTATGTCTTAGGCTTATCCCCGCTTTAGTGACAACTAGTAACAGTAAACCGGGTCACAGAACTTCACCTAAAAGGTGGTTACTATTAAGAATTCATAAGTCTATTATATGTAGACCTCTGTTATGAATTGTTTTCAGAACTCTTCAAAAGTCGTAACATTGATACACTCAGAACTAAGATAACTTCGATTCAAATAACACTCGACTTATAGCCACTACTAAAGACTTACCACCGTTTCACCTTTTAAACTGTATAACAGAAAGATACCTCTTCGTAGACCCATCGAGTGTGATCATACCAACATTATTGCATCGGATCCCATCAGAACTCTGTGATTAAGTGTGCTTGGGAAAAAGTAGTACCATGATAAGTGAACTTAACACTCGCCCAATACCTACTTTTACTCACTACCATAAATACATCATAGGGATGTAGGCTGAAACGTTAAGAACCGTATAACAAAACGTGGAATTTATATGTATATATAAATAAATAAAGTACAACTAGCAACGACCATGGTTACCCACAAGCTTGTTTCTCGCCATGCAACAGAATCATGCCTTCAAAAGGGATTAACCAGCCAACCGGCAAAACACCAATCTTGCAGATAGATTCTGCTACTTTTCAAGTTGCGGCCACAGTCGCCGTAACAGCCATCATGGCACTTCTCAATGCGAACAACACGAATGAAAATGGAAGCAGTGTCGTCAATCCCAACCGCAGTAATAACCAAGGAAACCAACGAGTGCCTACCTACACGGATACCCCAAACCACAAACCTAAAAACATGAAACGAAAGTTCAGGAACGATAAAGGGGGGAAGTTTGACTCAGGAGCCTAGCAAAAGGCAACAAGCGGTATCAGTCCCTACCCCCACTGGCTATACTACCTCAACACCAACAACACCATACTATGGAAATCTCCCACAATGCAACAAGTGCTACTACCTTCACCATGGAGTCTGTTGAGAGTTGCATTGTAATAGGTGCAATAAGAAGGGGCACACTGCCCATGTCTATAGAACTCCGACCCAACACATTGTTGGATATAATGTCTAAGTCCATAACTTTATTTGGTATGTACTTGACCAGACCCGGCATGGTCCATTTGGGTTGCATGGCATTGCAATACTTGGATAGACTAAATGAGAGAATAAGGCACTTATGATTATTAATATATTATAAGTTCTAATATATTAATAATAGTATTATTTAATTAGTATTGATCAAGTATTAATCTAGTATTAATTTGGTGATCAAAGTGAGACTAATTAAATATATAGGGTTGATTATGACAATCATCAATTCTTTAATTATGGTGGATTAATGATCCATGGTTTATGGGTTTGGTTATAACCATATGGAGCTCCATGGATAGTCCATGGGAGTTACAAACCCATGGGTCATGAGAAATCAAGAGTCATGACAATTAAGGGCATTCATGTGTAAACCCTAATTGTGACAACACTATAAAAGGAACCCTATGGCTAGCAAAATCGTGACCTAGTGTTACTAGAGAGGGCATAACCGATTTTGAGTGCTAGAAGTATTCTCTCAAGTTATTCCAAGTCTTGTGGTGTTGTGTGAAGCATTTAAGGCACAACATTTGGGGTGCTAGGCTCACAAAGTCTTGAAGGAATCCAAGCAACAACAAGGTATGTATTTTTACTAGTTTATATGTTTTATGTAATCCCCATGCCATGCTAGTTAGGAAATAACCTTGGAAAAGAAATTTGCATGTATATAGAGAAAACATAGATTCAAGGTTATTAGGGTTGCATGTACACTTAGGAAGTGTTAGAATGCTCAAAAACCCATCAGTGGTATCAAAGCCTAGGATTGTTTTCTGTATACTTGATGCAAAACTGCTTAAAAATCGAAAATTCTGCATTCTGACGACTGGACTCGCCGAGTCCATGGGGAGGACTCGCCGAGTCCATGAACAAATTCATCCTACTCGACGAGTAGAATAATGCACTCTGCGAGTAGGAGCGTGTTGGGTAGTTTTTTCGAGTTTTGTTGCTGGAAATGGATTAAGATCATTATCCCAATCTGTTTTGGACTTGTAAAATCTGTTTTTCAAAATGATAATGATTATGTTAACCCATTTTACATGACTTTTATCAATTTTCAAGTATTGTATATGTTTATATGATTTTCTTGAAATTGTTTGATATGAATATTTGTTCTTATGAGTTTTTAGAAGATCATAGGAATTTTGTGTAACATACATGCTTGTTTAATTCATGATCTTAATGCTAATGATGGTGTCCATAACTTGTCCTCAAGTTATGGATAACCAAAAGTCACTTCTTTTAATTATGATGAAAGAACTAAAGAGGTTTCATAAAATGAAGAGTCTTCATTTTATGAACCATTAAAACTCATAAGTTACAAATTGAAGAGACTTGGAATAGTTTCAATTATTGCCCTCAAGTTTTGGAATTTGAAAAGCCTTACACTTTAATTCCAAATTGAACTCTTAGAATTTTTAAAGGTAAAATTCAAGCTTTATGGACTTCATTAAATTAATTAAAGTGTTTAATTAAAAGAGTTAATAATTCCATAAAGACATGGTTTAAGTTTAATTAAATTAAGTATAGTTTAATTAATAGATTAAACCACCAAGTATTTTAAATGTTTAAAATACACCCTTATACTATTATTATAATTTTAATTATATAGATATGTATAAGAATATGTCATTCTTACCGTTAGTAGGCCTCATTCACGAAGCCGGTCTATAAGGGGGGTATAAGGTTGTTGCCTATAAAATGGTGACTTAATGGGTGTCCACTCTCACCCACCGCTTCCTTGATCGGTGGAGGGTCGTTAGCCGAACGGGTAGGATACGACTTTAAATACTCGTTAAAAGTATAATGAATTATAAAGTAACTATACATTATAAATTCCCAATCTTAGTTACTTTAGGAAAATGTGAAATTGGTGCTAGCCCATAAAATTACACTTTGTACCTTACCAAGTCGTTAGTGGAGCGTGTGTGGTTAACCGGCACACTAACATGGACTAGCAAGAGTGGCAAAGGGTAACTTGACTTTATTATAGATCGGTGGAGCGTGTGTGGTTAACCGGCACATCGATTAGGTAATATTGTTGAGGGTACCAAGTCAATTTGTATGGTTATTCACACCTTGTTTGTGATCCTCGGCATCCCAATCACAAACTTGAGAGGGCACAATCGAGATTCAAACATGCCATTGAAAGTTCAATGTATCTCAAAAGATCTAGGAGTTTCAAATCCAATTAAAAACTTAATTATATTTCATTTTTATGGTAGGAAATTGGTAAATCGTCATTTACCTACCTTCAACTATTTTATAATTTGGATTACGGCATCCCTCTTCCAGTTATAAATAGGTTGTTGGGTCCTAGCCTTAATATTTCATATTGGGTGTTATATTAAGGACTTTAAATCAACTAACTTGAATTTCTCCCATTATAGATGTCTAGTTTAGACAGCTATGGTCTTCCCAAATCTTTAGGAACAAGCTTCCTAATGAAGATGATATCCCAAATGGCAACCAAGGTGAAAGATCAATCCCTTTGTTGTGCATTAGTGGGACTGGAAATCATACTTCACTTCCTCCACCTCCTCCAATAAATCTCCTTATCCCACAAGTTTCAAGACATGATAAGTTCTAAGTCACTCAATCCCTATTGGCAAACAAAGTCTATATGTGCTTAGGTCTTGGAGATTAAGTCACATATTGACAAGTCGGGAGAGTAGGGTGTCGAAGTCTCAAGGTAGCTGGCTGTTGACTTGGTCACTCCCTGATAACAGATCAGGACATGACCCTTAATGATCTTACCTATTTGCTTGATGATGCTGAATCAGCAATGATTTGGAGCATTGGTAAAGCAAAATTTGATTGGAAGATCAACTTCCCAAACTTCCATGGACATTGACAATGGTAACATTGGAAGTCCAGAAAAACTTTCTCTTCCCAATTGAAAGGGATTGGCCATAGTCAATTCGGTTGACCAAATGGTAAAGAGAAAGGCTAAGTCTGTGATAGTCCCGTGTACCGTTTCCAAAGAGTCCATATGTTTCTGTTGCCAAACGAAGGGCATTGGTTGTGAAGCTGCCAAATTTACCTAAAAGTCCATAAGGATAGTAAAGTCAAATGTTTGACTCTACTTCAGGTAAAGTCCATTGTCTAACTCTATTAAGTTTCTATTCTGAGATTCTTATTGCATGATGTGACTGGGTCACATGTTGATGTTTTAAGAATCAAAGAAAAGTGAAGAAACTTAAAGGAAGTATATGCTGATTCTGATCGCAAAGAGGGATTTTGATCGCATGGTTCGGTGATCAGAATTTTGAGCTATTACTTAAGAGTTGAGACATATTGCTTAGGAATAGATAACAACAAGGTTTTCATATGGGTTGTAAGGATAAGTTTTCGGCAAAGTTTTAAAATAAAGAAAAATTTTGATTTTATTTATTTTAAGTATCCTTACAATGGCATTTGTGAAAAATTGTTGATTATATGTTTCCATTAATAGCAATATTTGAAAATGGATTTGATTCTTTCATTTGTGGTAGTATCATAATTTACCAAATAAGGAAAGATTCTCATCACCCAAGTTTCAGTTAGATAGAAACTTGGAATCATGCAACTTGTATTGTATGATGAATGAGAAGTTTTCGTCTTTGGGAAATTAAGACTAATTCCTTGTTCACATGTACATGTGAGTCAAGTGAAGGACTAAAAGATTGGGTACACTTGGTTGTGTGCTGGTCAGGTCCACCACAAAGATAGATAAGATTATTCGTTATGATTTACTAAAGTTTAGTAAATATGGTTATGCTTACGAGTTTAAGTGTAATTCTGAAACATTGGAAAAGTTTCAATGTATGGTAGAATGAATAAGAAGAATCAAATAAGGCAGAAAGATAAAATTTTCTCCAATCTGAAGAGATAGGAGAGTACTTGTGTATTTTGTTTTATGATTATCTTAGTGATTATGGAACCATATCACAATTGATCCTCTAAGGACACCTTAGTGTGTTTGTTGCCTGAGGAGAGGAATCGTGAATTGTTGAAATGGTTAAATCAAAAGATAATTCATACTTCGTGCCAAAAACAAATCCTGGAGTTATACTCCAAGATTGTAACTTGAGTGACATAGTCTTTAGAAAGTTCATAACACTTGTCAAATGTAGAGTAAGATGTTTCCTATTCTTGTACATTTGAGATTGGTAAGTTGTGATGTTTTGGATAAAACAAAGACCAGCTAAGACCAATAGTGAGAAGTGTTTAACTTGATAAGAATCCGCACTAGATCTTGAATATTTGTTTTGTCAAGGAATGGTTCTTGACAAAGAGAAGTCTTATATGTCAAGAGGATAGTGGGAGTCTAAATGATTCTGAAATAGTTTCAAGAACTAAATCAAGAGTTTTGTTAATCACTAGCCCACGACTTGAGGTTTGTAACCTATCGTGGTGACATATTCTTGTTTCTGTGTCTGTTCCAGTTGAAAGTTGATTATGCTTGTGAGTTCTATGAGTTCTCAATTGTTTGCATAACAACCCGGAAGCAATGGTGGGCATTGTGCTACCAGGTGGCAAGAAATTAAGATTGCACAAGTTCAGTCCCTATGAATTTGGAAGTGTCACTGACCTAGTCCTGTGATTATGGTTATGACAAATTCACATGGATAGGAACACATACACCATAAAATCTAAGTGTCATAAGGTTTCTCTTCGATTCATGAAAATGATGGTGAGGAAACGCTTCCACTAAGAAGATTTTAAGTAGATAGCGGTTGTGATATTTGCATTCTCATATAGTTAGTGGAGCGTGTGTGGTTAACCGGCACACTAACTAGTGAGAATTGCAAAAGGTCTAGACAAACATGTGAGCTATCTAAGGAAAGGTGTATGTTTTTGATAAAGTCTTATCAAAGCAATCTAGTATCAGAAATATGAACTTTGGTAAGAAAGTCAATAAAGTATTGATTTCTAGAAGTCCAGTTGATTTCTGAGTACATGTCAAAGCTAGTGGGAGCATAAAGTGTTATGCTGGTAATCATTATGCTAGTGGGAGCATGACGATTATGTTAAATATTGCAGGTTAGCAATGTTAATTATAGAAAACAAAAGTTTCAATTTGCTTTGAAAAGTTGTTTGCTATAATTAAGGGAGAGGATTTTATACTTCATTCCAATTCTACCAGCTTAGATTGAGTTTTATCAACTTTAGTCAAGGATATATGTGAATGTTATGTTGGAATTGTTCAACATAAGGAATTTCTATATATGTTGCGTTCTCAAAATTCGATTATGATTACGGCATCCCTCTTCATAGTTCGAATTATGAAAACATGGCAAATAAAAAATTTTATAGCATAAATCATGTCCCATATGCTTTGGGTATAAATTTGATTACATGTGTTATAATATTCATCCATTCTAAATTTTCCAAATGCCTAGGGCATTAAGATGGAAAAAAGGAATAGAACTGGAAATGACTAAAATGATTAAGCAAAATTGTCGAGGACAGTTTGAGGTTTACCAAAGATTGGTTACTCATGGACAATTGGAAGTTACTCTTTGAATCTGTGTAAGATTAGAGAACTTAATGCAAGAAGGAATATGGAATTGTTTCCATAGGTGGAAGTTACTTTTTGAATCTGTGTAAGATTAGAGAACTTAATGCAAGAAGGATGTTCAAAGGAATGTACTTTGAATTTGAGACTTCATGGAATTGCTTTCCATTGAAATATCCTGTAATGTCTGTTGTCAAGTCTTTGTGACTTCTGTGCATAGTCATTACAAAGGGATCATTGCATATAAGTTTAGAATCTAACAGATTACAGTAAATGGCAAAAGTTTGGTATTCTTTCATTTACAACAAGGATTGGAATTGTGAAATGAGCATCATTGGAATATTGTCAATTGATCTATTTCACAAAGAGAGGACCATATTTAAACATAGTATGCATACTTGGAGTATGGCATAATTGTTGTTTGGAAAACCATAGTGTACATGCTTGGAGCATGGGACAACTAATGTTTTAATTCAAGCATAAAGTTGATTAATCGAAACATAAATAATGAGTAATCAATATGGTGCTTAAATAAAAGGTGTTTTTATTTACACTCAAAGTGTTGGGGCCATATAAGATTAGTATTATTCTTGCGTTTCACTTTGCATGTTTTGACTTCCAGAATAATTATGTTATGGTATATATCATATTATTCAAACCATCCACAGTCAGTCATATGTTGGAAGTAGATATGAATCAAGACTGTCATGAATTTGGCTTGTATGATTTGTCTAAAGTGCTTTAGACAATGCAATGGTTGCTACAACATTCATGAGTACTCATAAGGGCTGAGTATTGGATTCAACCCATGCTCACTTGCATCACTTCATGGAATTTATCTCGATTGATCGTGAGACGGTAATATCATATAAATCTTCAAACCTAGAGATATGAGTTGTTGACTATGAGTTGGTTATTCATTGATTGTACGAAAACGCATTGGTAACTCGATGTTATAAAACGTGCCTTTGTGAATAATTCAACAAGTAGTTAGTACATGCATATCAGTCGAAGTTTATCTGTTCCTTCTAGAAATAGAAGCGATATCTGGGCCCCTCGATGATTTGGTTTTGACTTATGTACCGGGCCCGGTCAGAACCTAATTGATGTGTTCAATTTAGTTCTATGTCGAAACAAATCAGAGATCGAGAAACAAATGCTGGACAATAAGTAAGACCATGTTCCATGTGTTTGTCCGGCTGATATCATGAGAACAGAGGATTGTATGATCACTTATCTTAAATGGCGTATCATCATCATCTTAGTTTCGAGAGACTTTGAAAGAGCTACGATTGCTAGTCGGATTCTGAAGTCATATTTGCAAATATAGTTATTAGACTTATCCAAGTGGGAGACTGTTGGATATAATGTCTAAGTCCATAACTTTATTTGGTATGTACTTGACCCGACCCGGCATGGTCCATTTGGGTTGCATGGCATTGCAATACTTGGATAGACTAAATGAGAGAATAAGGCACTTATGATTATTAATATATTATAAGTTCTAATATATTAATAATAGTATTATTTAATTAGTATTGATCAAGTATTAATCTAGTATTAATTTGGTGATCAAAGTGAGACTAATTAAATATATAGGGTTGATTATGACAATCATCAATTCTTTAATTATGGTGGATTAATGATCCATGGTTTATGGGTTTGGTTATAACCATATGGAGCTCCATGGATAGTCCATGGGAGTTACAAACCCATGGGTCATGAGAAATCAAGAGTCATGACAATTAAGGGCATTCATGTGTAAACCCTAATTGTGACAACACTATAAAAGGAACCCTATGGCTAGCAAAATCGTGACCTAGTGTTACTAGAGAGGGCATAACCGATTTTGAGTGCTAGAAGTATTCTCTCAAGTTATTCCAAGTCTTGTGGTGTTGTGTGAAGCATTTGAGGCACAACATTTGGGGTGCTAGGCTCACAAAGTCTTGAAGGAATCCAAGCAACAACAAGGTATGTATTTTTACTAGTTTATATGTTTTATGTAATCCCCATGCCATGCTAGTTAGGAAATAACCTTGGAAAAGAAATTTGCATGTATATAGAGAAAACATAGATTCAAGGTTATTAGGGTTGCATGTACACTTAGGAAGTGTTAGAATGCTCAAAACCCATCACACATCACTTCCACTATCAATGCTGGTACGAGCCAAATATGTCATGCATGTGGTGAAACTGGGCATCTCAAGAGAGATTGCCCAACAGAGAGGAACGATGGAGGAGCGGGAGGAGTTTAACGTTAGGACATGTCGAAACAACGAGGAACACTCCTTGGATTTTTGGTACATCTCTAAACAATAATACTTACAGCTTAAATTTTTACTAATACTAGTATCAATTAAAAAGTAATCAAATTGCTTCCTCGTCCGAACAAAGAACATCATTTATACGAAAACTAAGTACCCTACAGGTAAGCTGTGATGGCTTAGTGTAAACATTAGGGTTATATATACTTAAGATTACAGGCTTAGAGTGCGTGATTTCGCCTTATTTCCTGTTCCTTATCTGGTTGTGGATTTAGGGCAGAATCACTCAATCGAATGTCTTCTCAGGCTTAATTATATATGACTTGTAGACACCAAGTGATCATAGACAGACCAGTAGGGATCATAGCATGAAGTATCATCACCATCTATCAGAACACTCTTACTGCTAGTATTTATTTAACCCAGTACAAAACCTTCATAGTGATAATAACAAGGATAAAACTGAAAGCACTAGGAACGTACACATAGAATGCGTTTTCGCTCTAACAAACACTCCTTCCGAATCAACTTAACACGTGTGTCAATAAGAATTTCCGACATCGTCAGCCGACATGGATTGGCTTGATCCTCACCATGCAGATTGTCTGTGCTACCAAAATGACCCTTCACTTTAACTGACCGATTAACGAAACTCTCATCACTTATAACGACAATCCTGAAACGAACCTCGGAATCGTCTCTCGCTTCAAACCTCCGAAGTACTCATGCGAGGAGTACCACACCTTCCATAACCTTCCCGAAGTATCCCCAGCAGACCTTTTGGAATACCACGCATGCAACAAGTCAACTCAAGCACAGAAGCTAGAGACAAATACGGTTAACCTATCACTGCTAAGTATATACGTGAGCGAGTGAAACAAATGCGGAGAAAAAAAAAGATACCGATTGAAACCTTATCAGAAATCTTACCGAACAAACGGTAGTCATGGTGAAACTGACTTTACCAAAAGCCTTAAAATATAGTCACAACGACGATTCGATGGGCATAAGATGCAAAAGCGAGGAAGTTTTCAGCATAATCTTTGAGAAGAATTAAATCGACGAAGGGAGAATGTAACATCCAAATCTTGAGGTACATTTTAATTTATTGAAGTTTGGCTTTTTGGGAGTCGCCACGGTGTGGTGAAGGATCGCCACGACGTGGCGAGGCATTTTTTGGTGACAGATTTCTTTGACTTATCACCGCGTGGCAAGTATAGGCCATGATGTAGCCTCTGTTGACGACTTAAACCCTAATTTTCCGGGTTTTGCACCCTATTTAAAGGAATGAGGAGGCTAGGGTTTGCCCACTCTCAACCTCCACCACCTATTTAACTCTAAAGAAACCCTAATTCATTTTTCTCCATTGTTGAAGTTTACATTGGTGATTTTGGGAGATTTTGAAGGAAATGAAGGAGAGAGCTAAGGAACAGCAAGCAAGTCTCATTTCTTTTCCTAGAATGTTTATGGGCCCTTGTAAGTGTCCAAGACTCCACCTTTATGTTACTAGGATGTTAGATCTTTCGTTTTGTCACATTTTCTTCTTGATCTTGTTAGTTGGGTTAGTGAGATTTCATAAAGGTTGCAACTTTATGAATCTTTGAATCATTTGGAGTAATTCAGGGTTTGGATCTGAAGTTTGGTTGATTGATTGAACCATGCATGAGATTTTGGTCATAATCCTCATTTTTTACTTAATTTGAGTTCAAGACATGCATTATACATGAATGTTTAAAAAGCGCCGACCTTTAAGTTAGTTTTAGTATTAGAGATTCTTTTGGAGCTAATGGACTAAGGACTTTGGTGATTAAGTGCTCAATGGTTATGCCAATGTTATGTTATTTCCTTTTTAGACATAGGATATAAGATCTTGATCTCTTGGAGAGTCTTAAGGGATAAAGTTGGAAACTTTATCCATTTAGACCATAAAAAAGACCAAATATGAGCTTTGGAACCCTTGGAATCGGATTAAATGGCTTAACCTGTTAAGATGTTTAGAACCCAGTGCCTACGGCATGACCCTAGGTTGCCACGACATGGGGACTAGGGGAAACCACATCTGTTTTGTCGTTTGTGGACCATGATGTGGCCAAGGATAGCCACGACGTGGCAAGTCAACTTTAATCGTTGACTTTTTGGATTAAGTTGACTTTCGGTCAACCTCTTAGTTTTGAAAAGAGATCTAAGGTTTACCTTGTGTGACTATATAGGTGGTGTATAGCATCTGTATTCTCGACAGTTAGAGCAGTAACAATTGATCATCATCTGATAGGTGAGTCTTCTCACTGTATTTGTGGGTCGAAGGCACCAATGTCGGCCCAATAGATTATGTTATGTAGGATGGTAGTTGTCTTTGTGATACTTGCATAAAAGATCCCCAGGGTAGCCTGTAGCATTTGTATGAAAGGCCATGGGGGTAGCCCTTGACAATTGCTTGAAGGACCATAGGGGTAGCCCATGGCACTTGAATGTTAGACCATGGGAGTACCCCATGGCATTTCAAGGAAAGACCATGGGGGTACCCATGACACTTGGTTGTAAGATCATGGGGGTAACCCATGGCAATTATATGTGTGGTATGTGGTATTGTGGGGAACTCGTGAAGCTTTGTGCTTACGGTTTATGTTTATGGTTTCAGGTACTTCCGGTGCAAAAGGAAAGGGACCGAAGTGATCGCACAACATCCCCCTTATGTTTCCGCATGGATTTCCATTTTACTCTAATGATTGTGATACATTGTTTTGTGATGGATTTTATGACACCGAATGTATGGATTGATGATTTTTAGATTGAAAATTTTTACCTCTGTTTTGGGATGTTACAGAGAAAATCAAGCCTTCCATCGTAGATCGGCTTCTGGAAACAGAAAGAGATGGAAGAAGCAGATTAGTAATGGAATCGGTGAGAGATAGGGAAGAAGGACCGACAAACACTTGCGGTGGCGGTGGGTATTTGATTGGAGGATGAGGGCGGCGAGCCGATGACAAGGCCAACTGAAGCCACGCTCCAAATTTGAATTTGGCTCCAAAAAACACTATAGATAGGCTTGTGGCTAAAAAGTTTTACTATTCATAAGCAAACTTGGGATTAATTTTATATATAATTTGTTGAATTTATAGAAAAATTTATTATAAAAAATAAAACACATCATTTAATTAAAGAATAAAGTTACAATAGCTTTTACTTATAATATAAGTTTATCATTAAAGATGTTCTAAATATAACAAGCATTGAAATATGGATGATGTGACGTTCCTATTATGATGAAGTTAAGTATAACGAATAGTTAAATGTTAGAAAAAAAGTCAGATTAAACATGTAAAAACATAATTTCAATTTTGGTTTATTCTAGAGTACCTACCTTCAAAATAATATTTAAGACCTATGTTATACCTTATAAATCAATCTATCTTGTATAATGTCATAGACTCAAATTCTACAACACTAATTACCCATCCGACATCTCGAGGTTCCTGCTAGAGCCATAAGATCTTCTTGCTCCTATACACATATCAATTTGTTTCGACATGCTATGAACTCATCAGTATGGCATATTATCCCCCGACCAGTTAGGTCTAAGCCATTGCAGTTACATTCATAGCGAAGCCCTCTAGCAATTACTAATTGACCAGACGACAACAACGAAACTAACAACGCCTTTATAGAGTAATACGACCTCCATAAATCTCAATGACAAGCTAATCATCAGAATGATCTTCTTTTGATTGGTCTTCACAATCACCCCAAGTCCCCAACTATGGGTTGTGTCCTTTATTTGAACAAAACCAAAACAAGAAGACCATCAAATCTTTACTTCCAAATTAGGGATAATTTCATATATGCCCTTCTTAAACATCAAAATATCATATTTGTCCAACTTAATTTCTTAATATCGTATTTAACCTTTATAAACCTTCAAAATATCATATTTGCCCAAATCTTATTTTTTACAATGATAATCATATTTATATCTTAAAATTATTATAATAATTAAAATTTTTAACTATATTATCCTTACGTCTATAATAATCGAACTTCAACTTCTAACTTATTGGAATGTCACTCTTTTGACAAAACAAAACACTTCATATTTATCCCTCCATGAAATGTATGTATTGATTGCTTAGTTTTTGTTGTTGTTGAACATTGTCATGTTGTAAATGGAGGATATTTTAGATATTTTCATTTATATTTTAACGTTTAAAAAAAATATGATATTCTGATATTTAAAAATGATATATATATATATATATATATATATATATATATATATATATATATATATATATATATATATATGTGACATTTTGATATTTAAGAAAGACATATATGATATTTTAAATTTTTTTTGAAAGCTAAATTTAATATTTGAAAATTAAGTTAGGCAAATGTGATATTTTTATGTATAATAACGATATATATATGAAATTTTTTGTAGAAGTAAATGACCGAAATTAAAAACACACTTATTTTATATGTAATTTGATTATTAGGCTAACGGGTATCGTCACATCCAACCCACTCAAAAGTGATGCCAAATCAGCGTCATGTCAGCTCTACTACAAATGCACTACCAAACCACTAACCCTTAGAAATGGTTACCACTTCACATTAATTTTTTTTTTTTGACATTATTAGATTAAATTTAAAAAAAATTAAAATAAAAACACACATTAAATTAAAAACAATAAATTAAAACACATTACAATAATTTTAAAACACACAAATCTAAATCCTAAAATACTTTTTAAAAAAACCCCTAAATTACTTATTTATTGTAAATTACTTAAAAAAATATAAAACGTACCAACTAAAACATAAAGATTAGAACCTACTTTCCATATTTATCGCAGACTTTTGTTGGATTTTGAGAAATGTCGCGAGATTTTCCCGGTCGAGATTCAGTTGGGGCTTTGTCTTTATGATTTGAAGATCGGTAAGAACAATTTTTTGGCGACGAGCTTCCTCCGTTGATTGGTATTTTTTTCTAGAAAACTTAGAGTTTTATGTATGGATTCCACAAACACGTCGTCGCTAGTTGCGATTGTTTTTCCGCTTGAAGACGCCGCCCGTTTTGCTTTGTCCCTTCCCGGTGGTCGACGGTGTTGGACTTCCGGTGGACCCTATGCATTGGCAACATCGAAGTCATCGTTGAGGTCTAGCCCAAAACCCGCGTCCGAATCAGAAGTTCTTGGTCTTTTGTTGGAGCCGGTGGTCGAGTCTGAATGCGACGTCTCCGGATTAAGGGCCCATTTCGGACCGTTACGTCAAACTTCCCACGCTTTTTGGTGACCGAATGGTTTACCATTGTTGGTAACTTTGAATTGGTAGCACGCGGTTTATAAAATGTTGAAGTTGTTGCAACCATTTTTATGCATATTTTTTAGATTTTCAAATATGCCATTAAACTTTGTGCAAGTTGCGCGTAGATCACGCCATTTTTCGTTGACCGCGTCGTAGGACCGATTCGTTTGCCTTCCAAGTAGCGCGTGAAAGTGATCCAAAACACGATTCAAAAAACTTTCTCCGGATTGTGTGTTGCCTCTTCTCAAGTCACACGATATGAAAATTCAAGCTTTCGCTAAAGCTTCTTCCTCTTCTTCGTTCCAAGCCACCGCTTTCTTTTTCTCTTTTGCTTTTGGTTACCTTCTTCGAGATGTTTGTGGTGTTTCTTGGACCCGTTCATCATCGTTGTCGAGATTCACAGTTTGGGATTGAGATAATGAGACTTGAGATGATTGTGTTTGGAATTGTTGAGAAGTTTGTTGTTGAAAACCTTGGAATTAGGGTCGAGTGAATTGGGGTTGAACGAATTTATGTTGTGGTCGTTGTTGTTGGAAGAATGTTGGTTGTATGGAAGGTTAGTGAATAAATGTTGTTGTTGGATTGGAGAGTTCAACAATTGCATGTATGTTTGATAATCATTTGGAGTGTTTGGGGTTTTTGGAGTAGATGAGGTATTTTGGTTTGGGTTCATTTTTTGAAGAAAAGATAAAGAAAATAGATGAAATTTTTTGTTTTAGAAATGTAAAATGAAGATAAAGTGTGTAGTATATAGATAAAAGATGTTGATGTTATTTAAATATGAAAATTTAATAATAATTTTTTTTAAGTCGATAAACGGTCAAATAAAGGATCGTTGATTTCTCTCTCCTCACATCATTTGATGTCTTCGTCCATGGATGGGGATATGTCACAAGCCACCTATGCGCACCTGGGACGGTGTTCACGCATAGGTTGGCTTGCCAACTCAGCTCATACGCGTGGTTTAGTCCTCCATACCGCTAAGGCATTATCAAATCTCCACCTTTGCATGTGAGAAGAACTCATTACATTTTCCTTTATCATTAATTAATTATTATTATTTTCTTACAAGTATTACTTTTATTGCGTGGAAGCTGCAACCAAGGTTCGAAATAACGTGAGACGTGGCTTGGCGGCAAGGTAAAAGTTAAGCCATGACAAGCCTTGGCGAGCCATGGCGTTTTTCAAGGCGTGACTATTTTATATATATTAAAAGAGATAAATCATATAATTATTGATTTTTATCAAGTATATCAAGTTTTTAGAAGTGTTATATTAGTATTTAATATAAAAAGTTAATAAAAACTCAATTATTTTAGGCCCGAAAAAATAAATCAAAAAAAAAAAAAACAAAAAAAACTCGCGCCTTGAAAAAAACTCGCGCCATATCGCGATAAGGCGCGCCTTGACACGTTATTTGGACGCCACGCTTAACAAACCCGTCTTGGACGTTTTCGTAACGGCTACACCACGCCTCGCGTCATGGCACGCCTTGAGGCGCGCCATGGCGCGTTTTTTAGAACCATGGCTGCAACCACTGCCCACAGATTTATATTTCCGGAAAAAAGAAAGAAAAACAAAAACAAAATTTGAAGACTGAAAACTGTCATCGGAATTTCAGATCGCCGGAAAAACAACACATTATTGATTCATTAAGAGATATGGGTGGCGTTGCGGAGGACGACGGTGGGAGTTGCCAAGTAAGTCGAAAGTTCATCTCCGGCCATAATCACGACGATTTTTGGACTGACATCTGCTTCATCACCAGCTTCGTACACCGTCTTCAGAGAACCACCACCACCTTCCAAATTTTGATCACCACCGGTAGCCAATCGCCGGTTCCGATCAGTATATATCACTATCAACAACGCCACCATTATCAGAACAAGAAGCAAGGTTATCCCACCAAATATATATATCAACGGCGAATCAAACGTCCAAAACGGCGGCCGTGGTTTAATTGTGTCCATTATGATCACGCTATGTGTGTTCTTGGTGTGAAATGTATAGTTTTCTTCGTGTGAATTGTGAAATGTGTGTTGTTATCTATTTCTAATGAACAAAGTAAAAGTCTGAAAACAAAAGGGTTGGGTTCTTTTTCCAAAAATAGGTAAAATACATAGACGATATTAATGTGTAGAATAAATTTAAGAATTGGTACTTGTGCATATTAAGAAGTGAAAGGTTGACAACTTTCAAAAAACTCTTCAAATGTGGATTTTTGGTTTTAAAACGTTGCAAGTTTGATCCTTTTTAACATTCTGTTAGTAAATATAGGTTAAGTATATGTCAAGTGACCAATTTATCCCTTTATAAAACCCACTTGTTTTTCCTATAACCTAGTCAGTTCAACTTATAGTTTTTACGCCTATTACAAATATAGAAAAAAGAACGAGATACAATATCATCAAAAATCTCTTACTTCTAAGGCTGAAGGGAGTGGACATATTATCACCCTCGCCAAGGAAATGTTAAAGGTGCTAAACACCACCCCCTTCAAAATGTTATCAGCCTCGCTAAGGAAGGCTCGCTATGGGCTTAACGACAGGAGAGAGGAGAGAGAAACATGAATAATGTGTTCTTATTGGCTGATCCAAGTTTATACTTTTTTAAAAAAAAAAATTTCTAAAATAAAACTCATTAAACTAACAAACTAACACTCCCTACCTTTTTACATTTTGGATGCTAACACACTCACAACCTATGTTGCTTCAAAAAAATATGATGTGGCACAAAAAAATCTAATGTAACACTCCCTTTAGCCCTTTAGCCTAAGGCTTTGCCAATCTAAAAAGCTAATTGTTAGGAAAATTCCCAAAAATATAGAAAACTGTAACAATCTCCACATAAAAACAAAGGTCTTGAAAGAAGAGTTATCGTCGCATTGAATTAGACTAGCATGCGACATATGCTAGATGTGTCAAGACCCCACTACCGAGTAATGATAAATCAAATTATTATATAAACAAACTAGGTGCGAGATCCATTACATGAGTTTATTTAAAAAAAAATTAAATATGAAATTTTAACAATTTGAGAAGTTTGAATTTATAAGAAAAATGAGAAAAAATTTTGAATTATTAAAATTAATGAGGCTTTAATACACTGAATAATACAATACATATATAAACATTTTCTAATAAATACCTTACATATTAAATATGAAATTTTAATTTAATAAAATGAAAAATACAATAAAATGACAAGTGGAAAATAGAAAATTCAAAAATTTTAGAAAATGTCCTGTGTCCAAACTAAAGAGAAGATAACATGTGACAAAAACATTTTGATTTTTTAAGGAAGAAATATATATTTATGTAGGATATCAATAATATACGTCTGAAAATAGCATTTTACTAATGAGTATAAAATAGGATGGGCAAAATACCTGAAAAACAGAACCAAATGTGTAAATCGGTGTGGTTTCCGGTTCCATATTTTCATGAAAACTCAGTCCTTAATCCCACATTTTTTATTTTCTAGAACCAAAAGTTTTTTTTGACAAACTTTGAATAGCCACAATTTGCTCATACTAGCAACAAATGACTTGATTTTTTTTCTAGATTGTAGTTCTCTGTGTTGGTTACATTTTATGCTTTAAATCACCATAATTGGTTACGAATTGGTCGATTTTTTAACAGCCCTGAAAATAACATTGTACTTTCGGTTCAATCAGTTCTAGATCTGAATTCACTGTTCGAAATCAAAATTGCACCCTCCTATACGGTTTGATTTTTAGTTCTTAGCAATCTTAGTTTTTGGTTTTGGTTTTTCGATTTAGATTCGGTTCAATCGTATTTGGAGACCAATTTCATTTCTAGCAAAAAATATATTATATATTATATTTAAATGAAAAAAATTATTACCTATCTACAAAAGTAATTTGTGGTTAAAAGGACTTAGGAGCACAATTTAGAAGGGTAACTTTTATATATATCAAGGCTCTTAAAAATCTCGCAATGATGTCTAAGGCTTGTATTTGACACCACACATTAATAAAATATAGCCGTAAGTTATCTATATATAGTACACAATATATATATATATATATATATATATATATACACACACACACACACACACACACACACACACACACACACACACACACACCATACGTAAGTATATAAGCTCAAGTACCCCAACCCTCAAAGCAGAATACTACATCATTTTGTATCTTATATGTATTGTAATCGTCCAAGGTTTTTAAACTTCTATCCGATACTTGATTTACTTCCAGAATTTTTAAGAATTTCTATATTATCTTTTATTTTACATCATTTTCATTTGCAACTGTAGAATACGTAGGCCGACATGTGATCTGTAGAAAAATGTGAGGTAGTAGGATGATAAAAGTGAAATTATGAAAATTTTGAAAGTAAATCAAGTTATGAGTTGGTGTGTGTATATATATATATATATATATATATATATATATATATATATATATATATATATATATATATAGAGAGAGAGAGAGAGCTAGGTTCAAGTATTCTAACTAATTATTGTGCGAATATCGTATACTCTGAGAATTATTAAGAGAATAAGTTGTTTAGCAATTCGAATACCTTCAACCTTACAAAATTATCGTCATTTTCATGCATTCTCGCTAATTATTATTTATTTTTGTTCTCACACATTGTTTTTCATTCATTTTCATTCTGACAGAATACGACCCAATAAACATTCTGACAGAAATGAGAATAATTATAATAAGTGTATAATAACCTTATAGACGATTTAATTAGTGAGAATGTGTGTTAATGACAATAGTTATGTAAGATTTAACGTTTTTTATATTATCAAACAACATATTTTCTTTATCATTCTCATAGCATACGATATCCGCACAATAATTAGTTAGAATAGAATAACCTAAGCCTATATATATATATATATATATATATATATATATATATATATATATATATATATATATATATATATATATACACCAAATGGAAGTAAAAACCTTAAACTATGGTTGAGTGATATTTTTTTCATTTATTTCTAATACCGTTGGAACACTATCTGTTTTTCAAACAATGCTATTGAAAGTTAACAGATTGTGGATGTATTTATTAATCGTAGTAAATGTACGGTGGTCATTATAATGTTAATTAATAGAACTATATTGTTTGTTGTTGTGGTGAAAATGACGACATAGTGACTATGTTCCCTTTTGGTCAATTTGAATTGTCATAAAGGTTGATCTCTTAAAAATGACAACTGTTTTTCAATCGCATAATGTTTTTTTGTATTTTAATATTTATCAAAGATTAACTAATTATTTTGTATAAAATAAATAGTAAATATCACTAAAGTCATTAAGTTTATATAAAAATTCAATTTTGGCACTGTGTTATTTTTTATTTCAAATTAAACAGCGTATTTTAAATTTTTTACAATTCTGACCACTTAACCGGTCAACTCGGTTGTCTACTGATGTGCATGATGACGTGTCAATTTGTATGAAGTGGCATGTTGACGTATCAAAATTGAAAAAAATTACACAAAAAAAATTATGTTTTCATTTTTTTTTGACAAAATTGCAAAAATAGTCCCTGTGGTTTGTCAAATTCTATGGATAAGGTCCAAAAAAAGTTTATTAGCAAAAAAGGTCCTATTTGATGGTTTTGTTGCGGTTTTGGTCCCAACCTCGTTAAGTTTAACAGCATGACTGTTAACTTTTGGCAAATAACGGATTTACCCCTGCGACCATTTCTACAGTTTTATCTTTTTACCAAACTATAAGGACCAATTATGCAATTTTTCTTTTTCATTTTGTTGAATTATTATATATTAATTATTTTAATTACTTTTTTCTTTTTAACTTTTTTCTTATTGTATTATTTTTTTATTGGATTATTATATATTAATACATATTATTTTTATTATATTATATTTATATATTAATAAATATTACTTTTTTACTATTAATTTTTTTAATTATTTTTTTTGAATTTCTTCTTTATTGCATTAATTCTTTTTTATTGGATTATTATATATTAATAAATATTATTTTTAACATATAATATTTAGTTATTAGTAAGTGTTACTTTTTTGGATTATTAAATTCATTTAATTATTTTTTTTAATTTGTTTTATTTCGTTAATTCTTTTGCTTGGATTATTATATATTAATAAATATTATTTTTAATATATTATATTTATATATTAATAAATATTACTTTTATTATTATTATTAAAAAAAATCTTAGAAGTAAGGACATTAAAAAAATAACACTTACTAATAACTAAATATTATATGTTAAAAATAATATTTATTAATATATAATAATCCAATAAAAAAGAATTAATGCAATAAAGAAGAAATTCAAAAAAAATAATTAAAAAAATTAATAGTAAAAAAGTAATATTTATTAATATATAAATATAATATAATAAAAATAATATGTATTAATATATAATATTCCAATAAAAAAATAATACAATAAAAAAAAAGTTAAAAAGAAAAAAGTAATTAAAATAATTAATATATAATAATTCAACAAAATTAAAAAGAAAAATTGCATAATTGGTCCTTGTAGTTTAGTAAAAAGATAAAACTGCAGAAATGGTCCCAGGGGTAAATCCGTCATTTGCCAAAAGTTAACAGCCATGTTGTTAAACTTAACGAGGTTGAGATCAAAACCGCAACAAAACCATCAAATAGGGACCTTTTTTGCTAATAAACTATTTTTTGGACCTTACCCACAGAAATTGACAAACCACAGGGACCATTTTTGCAATTTTGTCTTTTTTTTTCAATTTTGACACCAAGTTTTAATTTTTCCCAATTTTGACACTATTTTTTTTTATACAAATCGAACATCTTTTTTTCTAATTTTGTTCATTGTTGACCATTTTCCATTTGAAACCGTATAATTTTTTTTCATTTAAAGACCATTTTTTTGTACAAAAACAAATTTGTGTACATTGAACCTATAATGTTATGTATAAATATGTATTAGTTCCATTATAATTTTATTTTTCATAAAATACGCAACTTTAAAATGAGTTTGGATGTGTGGAATGAATAGTCAGATAACCTATTGTGATATCGGAAACACGAATGTCCAGGGGTTGCTTTAATTACAATGAACGGTCCCTTGGTAATTTAAGCGACCCCCTTACCTTCGTGTTGTCGATATCACATTAGCTGACTATACATTTCACACATTCAAACTCATTTTAAAGTTGTGTATTTAATGAAAAATATGGTTATAATATATCTAAAACATATTTAATGAAAAATACGCTTATAATATAAATGATACATATTTATACAAAACCGTATATTTATACAAAAAATATGTTTTTTTAAATGAAAAAAAATATTTATACAGTTTCAAATGTAAAAAAAATTATTTATACAGTTTCAAATCGAAAATGATCAACATTGAACAATATTGGAAAAAATAATGTTCGGTTTGGAACAAAAAAATGGAGTGTCAAACTGAACATTATTGTAACAAATTGGAATACACAAAAACTCTAATGAGTATAATCAACATGGTAAAACAACTGAATGCACAAAACCCTAATGAGTATTTTCACAATCCAACATAGTATCGAGCTAGGTCAGTGTTTCTGAGATCGTATTTTTTTCGGCTACTCCTTTATTGCCGCTAATTTCCAATATCACTTTCACTATACCAGATCTCCACCACCATCGCCACTCGTCTCGGTTCGTAGACTTCACTCGAGACTCGTTGCGCGCGTGTAATAGCCCTCATTTTGAACTCGTTGTGCCCTCAAATCGATTGCCTCCTGTCTTAGCTGTCTCACTTTCATCACAATTTCTTCTTCATGGTGCTGATCGTAAGAGGTCGTCCACCTCCTGCTTCTACTTCAACATAGATGCCACTGTCGTGTGACATCTTTATCGAGTTTGGTACTTTATACAACTACAATTCGTCTACCCACAATAAGCATTCTATTATTATCTCATTCTTTTTTTTATTACATTTACTTTCTATATTTTTTGGAATCATGTTAACCATGTCCTTATCCTCCACCACCACACCGAATGCTCAAAATCTTGTATATACCATCACTAACGTGTATAATTAGTTTAGTCTCAAAATTGACTGTAGACGAGTCTAAATACAAACTGTGACGGCGCATATTCACTAACATTTGTAAAGGTTCCAAAGTTGTTGGTCATATTACTAGGAAATCTAATACAACAGGTAATGGAGATGAAGATTGGGACTCCATTGATTCCTATGTTAAGTTCTTACAAATTTTTAGGCATTTAGAGTAAGTCATTTAGTTGGAACATAACTACTAGTTATGAGTTAGAGTAAAACACACACAACCTTGACTTCCTTGAAAACAAAGTTATGAGGTCTTCACCTTGTGAAGAGCTTGCTTGTTGTCTTTAATCTTACACTCCATACATGTCATAAGAAGAACATCCTTCATTTAGTGATTGCGTTGAATTTGTACATAAGTTTACGTATAAGAGGAGTTCTTAGCTAGTAAAAAAGGGTTGTTCTTTTGGTTATATTTTCTCATTTTGTTGGTTTCGAAAACCGTAGGCTCCTAAGCCATCCCCTCTCTCCTCTTTGTCTTGCAATTTGGTGTAAGATTTATGTGTTCATAAGTTAGTTCTCCTTAAGGCATATCGGTATAATCTTAATGGATTAAGAACAACTAAATACAAGTAAAGACTAACATGTTTTAGTGGTTGATCTTTGCTTGGTTGATACCTCTAAAGAAAATCTACTTTGGAGTTTCAGGCCACACTTCATAAACTAGGGGTGGCAACTCTCGACCCAACCTATAACCCGACACGGACCCAACCCGAAAATAGACGGGTTTGGGTTGAGATTTTTGACCCGCCAACCCATATATATATATATATATATATATATATATATATATATATAATTATTAATTAAATTTGATTTCCATCCGTATTTGTAATATTCTGTATCATTGTATTACTTCCGTATTCGTATGTGACTAATCTGCATTTGCGGTTCGTTAATCAGAAAAAGAAAAAATACATGTCGTTATTTCACGAGTCACGAACGAAGAACACATCTACTTTCTATGAATGTTTTCATTTTTCATTTTCATTTTTCATTTTTCATTTTTATTTGGATGTTATTGACTTTATTTGGATGTTATTGACTTTATGAATTTATGTTGAAAAAACCTCATTTTTTAAAATGTGTTGTTAATTTATTAAACAGATTATATGGGTTGGGTTTGACCCATTAACTTGTGAACCCGCGAACCCATATACTTAAACGAGTTATATGGGTTGGGTTGGGTTGAGGTTTCCAACCCACCAACCCATGACCCGCCAACCCGTCAACCGATATATTATATGGGTTGGGTTGAGTTTATGTTTTCTGACCCGCCAACCCGCCAACCCGTGACCCGCCAACCCGAACCCAACCCAATTGCCAGGCCAATCATAAACTTCCAATCTCCCATGAGAATAAAAGGCTTCAAAGGTTGTAATCTATTTCTTTCTATGGTTGATTTAACCTTTCTATGATTGCAAAATGATCATTAGTGGGCTAAAAAGAGTTTTAAGTTTATTCTATTTTTAATCTTTTTGTAACACCCATAAAAATCAAGCCAATTTAAAACTTTTTCAAACATCCAAAAACCATTAGTTATTATGAAATGTTTTCAAAATACTTTCATATCAGAGTATCCCAGAAACCATAAGTCCAAAACGCGAGGATGTGTACGATCACGCCTTCGCCTTGCCGAGACATCTGAAGCACCTCAAACAATAAACTGAAACCGTAAGCATAAAGTTTAGTGGGTTCCCCAAAAATACCCATACACACAAAAATACACATATAATCACAAACAACATACTATGGGTCCAGTCAACCATCGGGTTCGAATACCCCAGGCCCTCAATGTAACATCCCAAAATTCAAGGCCAAAAATTTCATTTTTAAATAAGTTATTATAAAACCATAAGTATAAAAACATCTGTAATAACATCTCATGTCAAAACCAAAGTGTCAGTAATCGAAACATGTTATCATGAAATAATATCAGAGTGTAATCCCAAAGATCTCATGTGCGGAAAACATGGTGTGATGCGTTGCGATCGAGCCGGCTCCTTTCCTTTGAAAATGAAGTACCTGAAACCAAAACTAAAAACCGTAAGCACGAAGCTTAGTGAGTTCCCCCATCATAGCATATACCATACAATCACATATTGTCAGGCATATCTGGGTGCCCGACCTACCCTGCTGAGCATACTGGGGTGCTCAACCTACCCCACTGTCAGGCATACCGGGGTGCCCGACCTACCCCATGTCAGGCATATCTGGGTGCCCGACGTACCCCTTCGGTATCTTTCAACCGGTAATCGGGAGCTTGCCTCCCCTTCGGTATCTTTAAACCGGTAACCGGGGACTATTTCACCCCTACCACTACCACATAAAAGCATAGCATAAACACATAAATCACATACTGCCTAGCATATCTGGGTGCTGTCCTACCCCTTCGGCCCTGTCGACCGGTAACTGGGGACTATTTTACCCCTACTACTACCACATAATATCATATCGCATATATCATAATATGTCTAGCATAGTTGGGTACTAATCTACCCCTTCGGTCCTATCTACTGGTAACCGGAGACTATTTCACCCCCTACTATCACTATCACATAAACATCATATCATACTAGCACATAAACATAACATGTAGTAGCAAACATAGACAATTATCATAAGGACAATCATCTAACTACTCCTACTGGTGGGCCAACATTGTGACCGTAGACCCATCCCTACTGGAAGGTAACTCACCTCACACTGCTGAAGTCCACTAGACACAATCTCAGCTGCTGGTTGACAGATTCTCGAACTGTCAATATCAAACATCACCCAATTAATAACTGGGTCCCAACACAAAAATCATAAGTCCGTGCTTGGGGTAAAAGACTACTTTACCCCCATATTAGCTTGATTCAAGCTCCAGGCCTAATCCAAAGGCCCAAAGGTCAATCTGTGAATCAAGGACCAACATATGGCCCAATTTTCCAAATTGGGCCCAAACCTTCACATGGTCTCACTCTAAGGCCCAACCATTTATTCCAGTCCAACCTTTGACATTCTACTGGCCCAATATCATATAAACACTATGGCCCAAACTATGGCCCATCTATGGCCCAATTTTCCAAATTGGGCCCAACTCCTCATATGGGCCTTACCTCAAAGCCCATTAATTATTCTAGTCCATTTGCTTGATCTTGGATGGCCCCTTAATAACCCAATCATCAAGGCCTAATAGAAAGGCCTAACAATAAACCCAAGTGAAATTAGGGTTTCACATAAAATGACGATTAGGATTAAGTGTTTCTCACTTAATCCATTAAGTCCATCACTCTTCTAAATAACTCATATGGTGTGATTGGGCTTAATACACACTTCCATTCCAATGGCCCAAATGTGGGTCCCAATAAGTCCAAGCCCATAAATCCAATATTAGGGTTTTCTAAACCCTAACTAGGGTTTCCAACCCCATCTTAGCCCAATAGGCCCAATAGCTAGGTCTTTTGATCAATTAAGGTTCATTAGGCCCATTAGTCACATGTTTGCGCTTTTAGGTCCATTAGGGTTTCATTGGGCCCACTAGGGTTTATTAGGCCCATTAGGCTTCATTGGGCCCATTAGGGTTTTAGTCCCTTTGTCCAAACATCCAAACGAGTCACAATCCAAACAAGGCACACCGCCACCAGACACAGCGGCCGGTGGTGGCAGCCACCACCTCACAGTGATGGTTTTGACTTTCTTTCCATTATTCCATTTTTGTTAAAATTTACAATGCCAAATTCCAAAATAAACACACACACTAATGCTAAAAACACACACACACATAACCACCTTGTGGTGGCCGGCGGTGGCGAGTGGTGGCAGTGGCTTTTCCGGCTAGACAAAACACCCACAACACATATTAACACCAAACAATTGGCTGAAGCTAAGACACACACGCATTGCACACACCATGGATCACCTAGCAGCGGTGGTTGGCGGCAGCTTGATGGCGGAATCCCGGGGGGTGGCAGACCGTGGTTGTCGTCGACGAACATGGCAGCGACAGCAACATAGTCGGCGGCAACAACAACGACTTGACAAAACCCATCTCCGATATTCAACGATTTCCCCCCCTCGGCCGCCCACAACGTCACAGGAAGCGGCTGTGGCGTTTGGGTATCGAAGTAGCAGCAGCAATGTAAAAGTGGGACGGCAACGCCGATCCTCGGAGGTCATAGGGCTCCAACGGCTGCGCTTGGATCGGCAGAACAATTAGGAGGAGGGCAGCAGTGTAGAACAGCAATGGCAACCGCTATCTCAGTCTTCACTCTAGTCGCTGGAGTCACACGATCGGCGGTTCACCATGGCGTCACGGAGGCGAAGGTTGTGCGATGGCGGAGGAAGGATGGCAGCGGCATTCATCGATTTCCGGCGAGGCTAGGTGGTGGCGTCTACCGGAAGTGAAGATGGAGAGGGTGACGGCTGTTGCACATTAAGGTTAGGGTTATGAGGAGAATGATATAGTTAAATACCCGGTGTTTGAAACTCACGGCCATATTGACAGGAATGGTCCCTCTGTCTCCCTTTTCTTTCAAAACAAATCCACAAATTACCCTTTTAACCCCAACATTAAAAATCCATTACAATCTAGGTACATTATTTACCAACCAACCCTCTATCCTCCAAAATCTCTTCAAATGAGGTCCCATAAATTCCCATTTAGTCCCTTCCTTCAACAATACTTACAAATTAAGTCCGGATTTTACACTTTAATCCCCGCCTTCTAAAATTATGACAGTTAACTCCTCGAGATCAACACCTTGCTATATAATTACAGATTTTAGGGCTATTATATATTCATTAATTTATTTATTTATTTGCTTAATAAACAAGGTGTTACAACTCTCCCCCACTTAAATTAGATTTCGTCCTCGAAATCATTCCTTACCATTTCTTATGCGCCATACTACTCAAGTAATATGGTCACCATCCTGGGCACACCCTAGCCTTCCCAAGGTAGCCGTAACCAATATTCGTAATGCCCTAAATCTGCAGGTGAACGAATTCCTCGCAACAAGGTCACATGTACCCTGTCCGAAGTCTGCTGTCTCGAGATGGTCTGAATCCGTGACAGACCACTCATACCGAATCATTATCGTTGAAGAGTCTGTTTATCCCTCAACTGACTACTGAACTTCTGATAACCTGTGGTTCCCGCTAGAAAACTGAGATCACAGACCCAATTATCCCTGCAAAGTCATTTAGCATAACCCATAAAATATGGTATTCCGTCCGAACTTGCAACCTAGAACAAAAATACTAATACTGCCCAAATGCTGAAACTGCCCGAACACTGAACTGACTGAAGCAGTATGTTGCCACATGCTTGTTTTCCAAAATCTAACGAGACCTCCCTGGCCTCAACTCGTTCGCCAATCATCTGAAATACCGGGTTCCGGCCCGGCTGCGGAGCCAAAGGACTCCCACTTAGTCGCCTCACACGACTTCTGAACGAAATCCTTCTCTGGAACTAGTTGCCACTAGTTATCATGCCACTGTGGCTCAAACAACCTTCTGATCTAACTGATCGGGTCCATACGTCGAATCCTGCCATCATCAAATCCAAGACTAAAAGTGATTGCTACCTGACAAATGGTAGCCTTATCTCACATGTCCTTAAGCAGTCCATTGCTTCCCTGATCTCATAACTATAGTGACATTCCAACGGTCGTATCGCTGGCTCAACCAGATCTAATCCATTTGGGTAATTCCGTAAACCAATGCGTGGACTTACCACGTCATCACTGCTACACCCGAACTGGTGGGTACTACTGCTCCTTACGCGATCTGACAACGCGCTCATGCTATCTACTAACCTAGTGAATGCTACGGCTACATCCGCATTCTTACAACACTCTATCACTATCTGACTGCTAGTGAATGCTACGACTACCCCCGTAGTCTTACAACACTCTAACACTATCCGACAACCTGGTGAATGCTACGGCTACACCCGCAGACTTACAACACCCCTCACACTATCTGCTGCTAGTGAATGCTACGGCTACACCCGCAAACTTACAACACTCCTCGCACTATCTGCCAACCTGGTGAATGCTACAGCTACACCCGCAGACTTACAACACCTTCCTTGCTAAGTGACTGTTAGTGAATGCTACGGCTACCCCCATAGTCTTACAACACTTTCCATACTGGGTCGAACACGAACTCGACCTAACACAGAACTGGACTTGAGTCTTAACTGGAGCTCTACCCTGGTTCCCGAAACCTGCTGTCTGAGAGTCTTGAAGGCTGCCTGCTGCTCAGGCCCCCAACGAAAGGCCACCGACTTCTTGGTCAGTCGGGTCAAAAGAACTGCAATCTTAGAGAAGTCCCGTATAAATCTCCGATAATAACCCGCTAGACCCAGGAAACTCCGAATCTCAGATGGAGACCTTGGAATCTCCCACTGCATCACGACGTCTATCATGGCCGGATCGACCAGAATACCCTTCTGGTTGACAAGGTACCCAAGAGATTGCACCTCGCTCAACCAGAACTCACATTTGGAGAACTTTACAAAAAGTCTCACCCCCACTTAGATTAGACTAAGTCTTCACGGTACGTGAGAATTGAAGGATTCCCAATCCTTCTTGCTTTTTAATAATCCATGGCTGACAGCATGTGCTTACCAACACTAGCAATCACTTATCAATTAATCCTTAAGATCGCCCATCCTCTGAAATATTGAAGAGTACTCTTAAAATCTGGTCCAGTCTAACACCTCAATCCACCACTCATGCTGACAACTAGAGGCCTTAATCTTCACTCTGGCTGACGAGTCCTTGTTCCCACTTCCAATCTCGCAGCACCACTGAACTCTAGCCGAACACAGCCCATGCGAAAATACAATTCTCTTGAACATCTGATGACCAACCACTTATGCACCTAACACTCGCAACTGGTACTACCCTCTTCATGTTACCAGTCATGTCCTAGCAACGGTAGTGCTTTGAACTCCAAAGTTCCTCCATAGACAATTGTCGGCCACACCCGAACCATGATAGGACCACTGAATGCTGACTTTACTGAAGAACTATCGCTCTAACCCTAACTGAGTGTCCTATAAATAATACTCCTGCATAGATCCCGAAAAAGATCCGGAATGATAGCGGTACGCGCGGAACCCACTCTGGAAGATGCGTCCCTCTGTGGGTTCATCAAGGACCTTTCGGCATGCAGGATGGCATATATGGTCCTTGATAACCCAAACACTAGCAGAAAATAGACCTGAGATCTGACTTATCCAAACTTACTCACAATCCCAAAGTGATACGTATCCCCAACATCCATCTAGTAGCAACAGAAGATGACATACCCGCAACATCTGGAGGAATACTGATCACCTTCTGTTTACATGACCAACCCCGCTACCCTGTAGTAGCCTAAACCCTTGGAGCGACAAACTCCCTTGTGCACTTTCCTATACGGGCTGCACTGACTCTGGCCCTGCTGGCCTTTCACCCGATGATCAGAATTCATGGGTCTCTTACCGGGACCCTCTACAATACGCACCTGACACGAACCCCTCTTCTCAAAGTTCTCCAAATCGATCTCGCATCTGCAACCTCTTGGAATTCATATCCTTCAGGGCCTGACACCCTGTCGCTCTTACTGGCTCACTTGCCCATGGCTAAGCTGCAACAACTGGGACGTCCTATGTCCCCAAACCAGGTCACAAACTTCTCCCCAAAGCTTCTCGGATTTTCCAAGACTCTCACCGATTCGAGTATGGATCCTGTGCTTTCAGTAGTACGGGCCCAATACTACCTTCCACACATATCCACACTTTCCTCAGCAATCCTCCTGAATCCTCCAAGTCACTTCCGCACTACTAACCCACTGAAACATATCCTAGGCTTTCCTAGGTTCCCGAACTCACCCAGTCCTCAGCTGCTGAAAGATTCTCAGTAATGTCAACTAGCTACCTCATGAATATAGCCACATGCACTAGAGATTAGATAATCCTTCAAGTAAAAGATCCATCCCTAGAACGGTTGGACTCAGACAACAGCTGCGTAATAGGGTCAAATCCATCACTCTGAGATTATCTAGAATGTGTCCCATGTGACTTAGCATATTCACTTAATAGCTAGCTCACATTACTAAGAGTCCCACAAAGCACAAAGCAAACAACATTTAGACAATGGAAAATCTAACCATCATATTCCAATCAAAATCATTATATCCTCTAATCAGGAATATGTACATGCAATTCAAAGGCTCATACAATCAGGCATAACCTAAACATGCTATCATATAACTGACTGATCAGTACTAGCATGCAAGTCTACAAGCACATACAATAGGCATATAAGACATCCTCCTAGATCCTCAGCCCTAATCTAGCATGCAGTTCTCATAATCATATCATAACACAACATATCATAACATGTATGGGTATCTTGGGGATAACTTACTTGAGCTCGGCTGATTGCACGCATCACACACCTTGTTCTTTTCAAAGTTCTTTTCTCTTTTCAAACCTCTTTTATAAAATGATTTTACTTTTGAAACTTTTCATACCAAGTCCTTACTTTGAGTTTAGACACACCCGAGAGTGTGCCCGAATCCCTCAAACAAGGCTCTGATACCAACTTGTGACATCCCAAAATTCAAGGCAAAAAATTTCATTTTTAAATAAGTTATTATAAAACCATAAGTATAAAAACATCTCATGTCAAAACCAAAGTGTCAGTAATCGAAACATGTTATCATGAAATAATATCAGAGTGTAATCCCAAAGATCTCATGTGCGGAAAACATGGTGTGATGCGCTGCGATCGAGCCGGTTCCTTTCCTTTGAAAACGAAGGACCTGAAACCAAAACTAAAAACCGTAAGCACGAAGCTTAGTGAGTTCCCCCATCATACCACATAACATACAATCACATATTGTCAGGCATATCTGGGTGCCCGACCTACCCTGCTGATCATACCGGGGTGCTCAACCTACCCCACTGTCAGGCATATCGGGGTGCCCGACCTACCCCATGTCAGGCATATCTGGATGCCCGACCTACCCCTTCGATATCTTTCAACCGGTAACTGGGAGCTTGCCTCCCCTTTGGTATCTTTCCACCGGTAACCGGTGACTATTTCACCCCTACCACTACCACATAAAAGCATAGCATAAACACATAAATCACATACTGCCTAGCATATCTGGGTGCTGTCCTACCCCTTCGGCCCTGTCGACCGGTAACTGGGGACTATTTCACCCCTACTACTACCACATAATATCATATCGCATATATCATAATCTGTCTAGCATAGCTGGGTACTAATCTACCTCTTCGGTCCTATCGACCGGTAACCGGGGACTATTTCACCCCCTACTATCACTATCACATAACATCATATCATACTAGCACATAAACATAACATGTAGTAGAAAACATAGAAAATTGTCACAAAGACAATCATCTAACAACTCCTACTGGTGGGTCGGCATTGTGACCGTAGACCCACCCCTACTGGAAGGTAACTCACCTCACACTGCTAAAGTCCACTAGACACAATCCCAGTTGCTGGTTGAAAGATTCTCAAACTATCAATATCAAACATCACCCAATTAATAATTGGTTCCCAACACAAAAATCATAAGTCCATGCTTGGGGTAAAAGACTACTTTACCCCCATATTATCTTGATTCAAGCTCAAGGCCCAATCCAAAGGCCCAAAGGTCAATCTGTGAATCAAGGCCCAACATATGGCCCAATTTTCCAAATTGGGACCAAATCTTTACATGGTCTCACTCTAAGGACCAACCGTTTATTCCAGTCCAACCTTTGACATTCTACTGGCCCTATATCATATAATCATTAAGGCCCAAACTATGGCCCATCTATGGCCCAATTTTCCAAATTGGGCGCAACTATTCATATGGGCCTTACCTCAAAGGCCATTAATTATTCTAGTCCATTTGCTTGATCTTGGATGGCCCCTTAATAACCCAATCATCAAGGCCTAATAGAAAGGCCCAACAATCAACCCAAGTGAATTTAGGGTTTCACATAAAATGAGGATTAGGGTTAAGTGTTTCTCACTTAACCCATTAAGGACTTAATCCATTAAGTCCATCACTCTTCTAAATAACTCATATGGTGTGATTGGGCTTAATACACACTTCCATTTCAATGACCCAAATGTGGGTCCCAATAAGTCCAAGCCCATAAATCCAATATTAGGGTTTTCTAAACCCTAATTAGGGTTTCCAACCCGATCTTAGCCCAAAAGGCCCAATAGCTAGGTCTTTTGATCAATTAAGGTTCATTACGCCCACTAGTCACATGTTTGGGCTTTTAGGTCCATTAGGGTTTCACTAGGCCCACTAGGGTTTATTAGGCCCATTAGGCTTAATTAGGCCCATTAGGGTTTTAGTCCTGTTGTCCAAACATCCAAACGAGTCACAATCCAAACAAGGTACACCGCCACCCGACACGGAGGCCGGTGGCGGCAGCCACCACCTCACGGTGGTGGTTTTGACTTTCTTTCCATTATTCCGTTTTTCTTACAATTTACAATGCCAAATTCCAAAATAAACACACTTTAATGCTAAAAACACACACACACACACACATAACCACCTTGTGGTGGCCGGCGGTGGCGGGTGGTGGCGGTGGCTTTTTCGGCTAGACAAAACACCCACAACACATATTAACACCAAACAATTGGCTGAAGCTAAGACACACATGCATTGCAGACACCATGCATCACCTAGCAGTGGTGGTTGGCAGCAGCTTGATGGCGGAATCCCGGAGGGCGGCAGACCGTGGTTGTCGTCGACGAACACGGCAACAGCAGCAGCATAGTCGGCGGCAACAACAACGACTTGACAAAACCCATCTCCGATTTTTGACGGTTTCACCCCCTCGGCCGCACACGACGTCACAGGAAGCGGCTGTGGCGTTTGGGTGGCGAAGTAGCAGCAGCAACGTAAAAATGGGACGGCAACGCCGATCCTCGGATGTCATAGGGCTCCAACGGCGGGGCTTGGATCGGCAGAACAATTAGGAGGAGGGCAGCGGTGTAGTACAGCAACGACAACCGCTATCTCAGTCTTCACTCTATTCGCCAGAGTCACATGATCGGCGGTTCACCATGGCGTCACGGAGGCGAAGGTTGTGCGATGGCGGAGGAAGGATGGCAGCGGCGTTCATCGATATCCGGCGAGGCTAGGAGGTGGCGGCTACCGGAAGTGAAGATGGAGAGGGTGACGGCTGTTGCACATTAGGGTTAGGGTTATGAGGAAAATGATACAGTTAAATACCCGGTGTTTGAAACTCACGACCATATTGACAGGAATGGTCCCTCTGTCTCCCTTTTCTTTCAAAACAAATCTACAAATTACCCTTTTAACCCCAACATTAAAAATCGATTACAATCTAGGTACATTATTTACCAAACAACCCCCTATCCTCCAAAATCTCTTCAATTGAGGTCCCATAAATTCCCATTTAGTCACTGCCTTCAACAATACTTACAAATTAAGTCCAGATTTTACACTTTAATCCCCGCCTTCTAAAATTATGACAGTTAACTCCTCAAGATTAACACCTTGCTATATAAATACAGATTTTAGGGAAATTATATATTCATTAATTTATTTGTTTATTTGTTTAATAAACGAGGTGTTACACTCAACCATCAGGTTGAAATGCCAACATAGTATGGGTCCAGTTAACCGTCGGGTTGGAATACCCCAGGCCTTCAACCATCGGGTTTGAATGCCAACATACTATGGGTCCAATCACCTATCGGGTTTGAATACCCCAGGCCCTCAAGCATTGGGTTGGAATGCCAACATATTATGGGTCCCGTCATCCTCGGGATGGAATACCCTCGGCCCACAACAAATCGGGTTGGAATGCCTACATACTATGAGTCCCATCATCCTCAGGATGGAATACTCACGGCCCACAACCATCGGGCTGGAATGCCCAGGTCTATTGGCTCTCGCACAAAGCAAATAAGCCTAAACACTAATAAAAAATGTCCACATATATGATATAATCACATAATAGTCTATAGACAGACAAACCGATCTAACAGAATAACAACATAATAACATCCTATCTACCAGGATACCGATCTAACAGATCATACGATACTCGAGCATATATAACATATCAAGATGACAATCCAAAAACGGTCGACCTTGGTGCCTTAGACCCTTGAGTATAGTGAGGAAAACTCATGTCACACTGCTGAAGTCCCGCAGATAAAACTCCAGCTGCTGGTTGACAGATTCCCGAGCTGTCAACATCAAAACAACACCCAATTAATAATTGGGTTCCAAGCCCAAGGTCTAACTCACACTCCAAAGGCTTAATAGTCAACCAATGGACCAAAGCCCAACATATGGTTCAATTTTCCAAATTGGTCCCAGACCTCTACATGGTCTTACCCTATGACCCAACCATTTAATCCAGTCCAAACATTTGGCATTTCAATTGGTCTAACCTCTCATAATCCTCAGGGCCTAGTTATGGCCCATCTATGGACCACTTTTCCAAATTGGGCCCAAACCTTCACATAGGCCTTACCCTAAAGCCCATCTAAATATTTTATTTCATTTACTTGTTCTTGGATAGCCCATCAGCAGCCCAATCACCAAAGCCCAATATAAAGGCCCAACTCAAGGCCTAAGTGAAATTAGGGTTTTCACATGAAATGACGATTAGGGTTAAGTGTTCCCACTTAACCCATTAAGGACTTAATCCATTAAGTCCAATATTGCCATAGGTTAATTGCAAATGATTATTAATTAACATTTTCAGTCTAATAAATAATTCTAGTGCGGGTCCCGATCAAATCCCCAAAATTAGGGTTTCATGACATTAGGGTTTTCCAAATGCTAATTAGGGTTTCCAACCCAAATACTAGCCCATTAGTCAAATGGTTAGGATTTTAGGTCAATTAGGGCTTCATTAGGCCCATTAAGGTTAAACAAGTCAGGCACCACCCACTACCACCTCAGGTCGTGGCGGTCAACGGCGGCTCACGACGGCGGCCACCACTTCGTGGTGGTGGTTATGATTTTTGGATAAAAAAAATCCAAGCATCCTAAAATAACAATCACACACACACAAGAGCACACAGCCACCCAAGGTGGCGGCTGGTGGCGGCAGAATGGCAACGTGAGGTGGCAACCACCACCTCATGGTGGTGAAGGGGTTTTTTTTTATTATTCCGGCTGTACAATACAATTTTACAATAATATCCAAATATACACACACACACATACAACCGCTCTGTGGCGGCAGGCGGTGGTCGGAGGTACTAGCCGCCACCTCACGGTGGTGGTGGTGGTGGCCCTCTTGAGATTTCCAACCAAGAACCGCACACCCACACGTTCTTTTGTTTACTGTTTGTGAAATAGACCCAGCTACCCACCTGGTGGCGTCCGACGGCAGCAACAACACGAATGGCGGCGACAGCTGCGGCTAACGGCGACATCGAGACCCAACAGCAACAGGTCGACCAGTCCCTCCCACGACCACAACATCAGCTCGAACTCTCACCTCATGGTCTCCGGCGTCCCACGGGAAGTTCTTTGCTGTTTACGACGTCCAACAGTGGCAGTGGCGTACAACGAATCATGAGCACCAGCAGCGCCTACAACCGGCGCTATCGGTGGCGATGGCAATGACGAGCATTTTCGAGGCAAAGCGGCATCAGCAACGGAGAGATGCCTGCTCGTGGTCCTCGTCGACGAATGGAGCGGCGGCGGCAACTGCGTCATCAACGGAAATGGTGTGACGGCGACTGGAGGTGAGAATCCAACAGCACCCGAAGGTCACCCACTATCCCCCGTCGGTCTTCGGTATCTCCAGTCGTGGTAGGTGTCGTCGGTGTTCTTGGTTGATCGGAACAACAAGGAGGTCGGGCGGTGGCGGCTGGACAATGGAGTAAGAGAGGTGACGGCTGAAGCATCGATTAGGGTTAGGGTTGGACGAGGGTGACGGGTTAAATACCCCGACCCCATAAACTTCATTCCATAATGGCAGGAATGATCCCTCTCCATAAAAATCTTTTCAAACCAAGCCCATAATTTGCTCTTCATACCCCTGCCCCCACAATTCTTTTCATATTAAGTGCAACAGTTACCAAACAACCCCTAGCCTACAAAATCTCTTCAAATTAAGTCCCAGTAATTTACCAAGTAGTTCCTGCCTTCATAAATATTTACGAAACCAATCCGAAGCTTACACTTTTAACCCTCGACTTCTAAAATTGTGACAGTTAGCTCCTCGAGACCAACACCTTGCTATATAATTATTGATTTTAGGGCTACTATTAATTAATTAATTAATTAATTAATTAATTAATTAATTAATTAAATAAACGGGGTGTTACAACCCTCCCCCACTTAAATTAGATTTCGTCCTCGAAATCATCCCTTACCATCCCTTACACACCAACCACTCAAGTAACATGGCCACAATCCTCGGCACACCTTAGCCTTCCCAGGGTAACCGTGACAACCTTCGCAAGGCCCTAAAATCCGCAGATTAACGAATTCCTTGCAACAAGATCACATCTACTCCGTCTGAAATTTGCAGTCTCGAGGTGGTCTGGATCCCTGACAGACCGCCCACACTATATCATTGTCGAATTCACTGCACTTAACTCCCAACTAGCTACTCAACTTCTGATAGCCTGAGGTTCCTACTGGAAGATAGAGTCACATGACAAATACCTGCAATACACTTATACTTGATAGAAAGCTTATCCAGAATACCGGATTCCTGCCCGGTTGTTGAACCAACGAGCAATCTTATATTCGCTCTATGCGACATTCGAAGGAAACTCCGACTAGCAATAACTTCCCTAGCTATAGCACCACCAAACACTCCATCAATCCTTCTGGTCCATCTAATCATAATAGCCTGATAACTTGTCGCCATCGAATCAAATATGAAAAAAATGAACGCTACCAGAATACTATAGTCTTACATCATGCCCGGTCCCCAAGGACCTACCGTTTCCCGATTCCAATCATGTTGCGGTCTACCCACAATCTTGCGAGCTGGCCCACCCCGGCCTAATAATCTGAAGGAATTCATGAATGCTACGGTTACCACCGTAGTCTTGCAACACTTTCGTCATAACACAACTGTGACAACCCGATATTTCAAGTCAATGTAATGACCTAAAAGTCAAAGATTTGTAATCTACTTTTGAAATAATAAAAAAATAGCGTCAAAAATAAAATGTTCTAAAGTCTCAATTGGGTTGCATAAAGTATTAGATATCATAACAAGGTTTTCAGAAATATAGAGAACACAAAAATCCGAATTATAACGAGAAGTTATGACCAATCGAAAATCCGCTGAAAAACCGGTAAAACACTGTTAAGCGTAAAACACGAAATTTCAATAAAATACTTTTTAGCCTTAGGTATCTAAATGAATGTCGTAGATATCATTAAACCGTGAATGTACATAAAAAGAACGTCCAAATCTGACTTCGTATGAGGAAGTTATGATTTTTTTAAGTTTCGGAGTAGCGGTAGACAACTAAAAACTCGAAATAGAGATCGAGCGATAATTAGCCGACACGAACTAAACGAGAATTGAAGATCTCGACAATAGTAATACAACGGTAAAAAAACAGACAAAAACGGACATCAGATGAAGAAGTTATGAATTTTTAACGGTCTTTTCCTGTCCCGGCCTATTAAAAATAAATCATTAAAAATAAATCAAAATTTGCCAACAAAGTCTAAATGAAAGTTGTAGACTATGTTCTCACCTATGCGTGGATATAATGAACGTCAAAAAACAGAGCTCGTATGCGAAAGTTACGCAATTTAGAAGAACTGGGCACACAAACCGAGGCGTACGCTATAACGTACGAAGGTACGCCCAGCGTACCCGATGCAAGGCCTCGGATCGAACACGTCTCCCCTATGCACTCTAGGGTGGCGTCATCGCTGACATACGCCCAGCGTACGCGAGTACGCCCAGCGTACATGTCGACGAGGTGTTACGCCCCGCATAAACTTTGAGTACGCCCAGCGTAATGCGAGGGTGCAGCCCCTATAAAAGGCAAGCGAGGCCTCCGGGTTTTGTTGCTAATTTTTCCACTTCTTCACCTTTTTTCTTTCTTCTTCTTGGCAATTTATACCCTCGAAGCCCCGGTATCAATCCCGAGACCCGAAGCAAGTCCCGAAGCCCCGACGATCCCGAGAAACAGAGTTCCCAAGCCGAAACTCTGTCCGCGTGAAGCCCGGTTTTTCACCAGAAACCCGCGGTTACGTCCAGAAAGATCATTACTAGAAACGAAACGCTGCCCGATTCACCACTTATCAAGTGAGTTCATACCCCCACATTTTTCATACTTTTTGCAGTTTTAAGGGGGGGGGGGGGATACAAGTCTAACACAAAGATTTTGTGTTACAAATGATTTCATATAACGTTAAAATGACATCAAGTCATCACAAATATTTTAAAGTGTTTAAATTCTTTAAAAGGTTATACCAACTTATATTTTTCCCCAAAAATTATATTTATATAATTGTATATGTATATAAAAATATATAGGTTATTTCATTCAGTTTCAATACTCTTTGTAACTTGCTGAGCAAGGAGTTGCATTCATGAACAGTTAGTATCAATATAGAAAATACATATAAATTATAATAGGTATAATTTATGATTTCAAGAATACTAATACACGAGTCAAGTAGACGCTAGTACATTGTTTTACAATAACAAGGGTTGGATTTAAAACCACACAAGTGTGAACAGTTTACAAATACATTTCAAGAATACTAAACAAGAAACTTACTAACAATCATTTATTTCAGAATGATTGAGTTTTCATCGTTATTATACACGTAACATCTATATACTTTTCTAGGAGTTGATATGTTCAGGTTGTTAGTATATTTAAACAACATAGTTAAAGTCCTGATATTATAACCAGAATCTCCATCACAGGGATCGAAACAAATGTGTATAGATCTATATGGGATTGACAATCCCACACCTAAACTGTTAGCTACAGTTAGACCGGCAGGTCTGGGGTGACAATTGTTATCAATATTTCCGACGCCTCCAAATTGTCGTATCAGGCCACCTAGTCATAGTATGGTTATAATAAACTCATGAAAAATATATTACACAATATGGCTAGTATATAAGTAACTAAATTTGAGTACATTTCAAAGTACTAATTTTACAAAGATACAAATTAGAGTACTACATTACACTTTACAATAACAGCTGGTGGAGCCAAACATAATCACTTTTACATGTTTTACAAAGGAATTCAAATACAGAATACTGGTTTACAAACGGAACGATTTTATAGGATTAAAACTACTTTTCATATACAACAAAAAATATAGGATTTTCTGGAACAGTTTTACACATTCAAGGAATAGAAAACAAGCTTTCAAACATAAATACTTATGCACTCACTCAACTTTATGTTGATACTCTCTTTTCAAATTACTTGTATTCTCAGGAAATCAGTTGACAGGTACTCCCCGAGCTTTTTAGAAGACGGAGCTGTTTTGAGTCGTGTCTTCAATATTTTGTATCAACTATTTTGGTGTCAATATACTATGAATGAACACATGTATAAACTTTTACTTATTAATGCAATGGTTGTTTGTACTTTGATTTCTATAAATGCATGTGTTGTGATACTACAAATGAAGTCATCCGCCCCTGAACGTTTCCGCCGCTCTGGTTTGGGGGTGTGTTAACAATCGCTGCCCGATGCCTTACCCCTAATCTATCAAATTCAAAACGCACACATAATCGAGCACACACTTGGTCAAATACCCAAACTGAACTCAATTCATGACTGGAACCCCAACCTGATTCCCCAATTTCTGCTATCTAGCCCCAAGAAGATGCGATTCACATGCTGGGGAGTATTACCGGACACTCCCAACTCACACAACCCTCAAACCCGACATCCACTTGGGCCGCCTTCCTCCATGACGGAAATGCAAAACTTATCCCAGTTTCAAAACCGCTTATGCTTCTGAATCCCAGGACAATTCTCCCCCACTTAGATTCAACTAAGTCTTCTCAATATATGAAAGTTTGAGACTTCCCAATCCTTCTCACTTTCCAACGATCGATCTGATGACAACCAGCTCTTCCCAACTAGTACTCCATTACTAGCCAATCCCAAAAGATCACACACTACTAAGAACCAGATGAACACTTCCTGAATTCCTGTGAAACCGACAGCCCCTAACGCTTAAATGACACCACACTCAAATCTTAAAGGCCAAAAGATGGATGCTCCAACCTATACCTTAGCAACGAGCTACCTCCCTTGGCGCTTTCATGCGCCAATCAATAACGGCCACTAAAACCATCGAATCCTGACAATGTTGAATAACCATACTGTGGATAATATCCCTCTTCCCAATGTGCTCCAAACAAATCTCCCGCTCTCGGGTTCTAGAAATCATATCATTCAGGGCCTCGCACCCTGACTCACTCACCAGCTCAGTCGTCCATAGTTGAACTGCAGTAGTTGAAGCAACCTATGCCCTATATCGGGCTACAAACTACTCCCAAAACATAGTCTCCAATCCCAAAAGTGAAATAAATCACACAATCAATCCTTACCACCCGATACAAGAGATCCAAGGTGAATTGGATCTTAGCTCCTATGGGTAAGGATGGTAATCGCATACGCCTCACAAGATACTCATGCCACATCGACCCACCCGCGCTCAGCAGCGCTAAAATACTGTCGCCAACCCCTGCGACTAACTGGCCCCGAGATGGAAATACAACCTGACCATAGGGTCAAAAGCCTGCTCACTTCTTTAAACTTGGAAAACTGAAAGGGCACAACCCTTGCCCTCGAAAACAACATTCCAATCCATCAATCAACCCTTCTACTTCCAACTGCAAAACTCGAGTTGATCATAATCATCACTCCCTTCCTGATCCCCCGCGACTCGCACCCCGACCTCGAGCAAAGCCCCCAAAGCCTTAAATCCAGAAACTCTTGTGCCAGCCACTCTCGCTCAACCCGTGGAATGTAACGAGTACGGAACATCTCCCTAATCCCAAGTAACTGCAGCCCTCTGCTCATCAGAATATGTCCCGGTAACAAGTCTCGGTACTGGAAAGCTCGACCAGCTCCTCCTCTTGCCGCCGTTACAGCTGTTGCAGCTGCTGTGGCTGCCGTCTCAGCCAGGGCTGCATAGCTCTCGTATAAATACTCAACAATGTCGGTCTTGATAGACCCAAACATCTCTGACAATTATGCCTGAAAAAGAGCAGTAATCTTATCGTGCAGGATCTCCCGAATCCTAGCATCCAGATCCTCTGGTCTCATCTAACCAATAGACCCTGTCACTACTGCTGGCCTGCCCTGGCTGCCAGCTCCTAATCCTGATCCGGATCCGATCTTAAAACGTCTCGTAACCACCATTCTGATAATACACCAGAGAGATCTCAGATAATCCATATAATAACATGGAACCAACTCTCAACTAAACCCTAGGGGTTGTGACTTCCTTGCTAGGCGTATGGGTCCTGTGCTTTCAGTAGTACGGGCCCATAATACCTTCCACACCTACCCATATTTGTCTCAAGTATCATCACAACACCCTAACAATATACATATGCATGGTGAGCGCTCAATCCTCACTCCTAGAGGAAGGCTAACTATCTCATAACTGGTCTACTAACCCCGCACAACTCAACCACCCATGAAACTTCCACCAACCCTGCAGTACTAGTGTATGCTAGTCATACACAACGTTGGACCCTATAGACATTCGAATACTCGGTCCTACTCTAAGCCCATAACCAGACAAGGAACAAGAAATAAAGCTAAACCAAATATTCTCAGGCTATAAGATCTTAATTATGTACAACCTATGATGCATACACCGAGCAACAATAGTAATGATGTCAATTTCATATAAGGAAAACCCTAGGCTATCAGGCATCATATAATCAAGCAATTCTATCATGCAATTCTCGAAGATCCCTAGCCTAGTACTAGCATGCTATTCTAACATATCTCAATATCAAATAACTGCATGGTATTTTGGGGTCTACTTACTGGCTCCGACTGATCGTACACTCTGCATCCTCCTTTAGTATTTTGAAAACCATTTAAAAATAATTTTGAAAATCTTTTCCTTGATTTGAGACTGGATTCACACGAGTGTTCCTCCAATTCACTCAAACCTAGGCTCTGATACCAACTTGTAACACCCATAAAAATCAAGCCAATTTTAAACTTTTTCAAACATCCAAAAGCCATTAGTTATTACAAAATGTTTTCAAAATAGTTTCATATCAGAGTATCCCATAAACCATAAGTCCAAAACGTGAGGATGTGTACGATCACGCCTTCGCCTTGCCGAGACATCCGAAGCACCTGAAACAATAAACTGAAACTGTAAGCATAAAGCTTAGTGAGTTCCCCCAAAATACCCATACACACAACAATACACATATAATCACAAAAAACATACTATGGGTCCAGTCAACCATCGGGTTGGAGTACCCCAGGCCCTCAACCATCAGGTTGGAATGCCAACATACTATGGGTCCAGTCAACCATCGGGTTGGAATACCCTAGACCCTCAACCATCGGGTTGGAATGCCAACATACTATGGGTCCAATCAACCATCGGGTTGGAATACCCCAGGCCCTTAACCATCGGGTTGGAATGCCAACATACTCTGGGCCCAGTCATCCTCAGGATAGAATACCCTCGACCCATAACCATCGGGTTGGAATGCCCACATACTACGAGTCCAATCATCCACGTGATAGAATACTCACGACCCACAACCATCGGGTTGGAATGCCCAAGTCTATTGGCTCTCCTACAAAGCAGATATGCCTCAACCACTAATCAAACATGCGCACATATATCATATAATCACATAATAGTCTATATACAGACAAACCGATCTAACAGATCATAACATCATAATAACATCCTATCTAGCAGGATACCGATCTAAAAGATCATACGATACTCGAGCATATATAACGTATCAGGATGACAATCCAAAAAGGGCCGACCTTGGTGTCTTAGACCCTTGAGTATACTGAGGAAAACTCACCTCACACTGATGAAGTCCCACAGATAAAACTCCAGCTGCTGGTTGACAGATTCCCAAGCTGTCAACATCAAAACAACACTCAATTAATAATTGGGTTCCAAGCCCAAGGTCTAACTCACACTCCAATGGCTTAATAGTCAACCAATGGACCAAAGCCCAACATATGGCCCAATTTTCCAAATTGGGCCCAGACCTCTACATGGTCTTACCCTATGACCCAACCATTTAGTCCAGTCCAAACATTTGGCATTTCAATTGGTCTAACCTCTCATAATCCTCAAGGCCCAGTTATGGCCCATCTATGGACCACTTTTCCAAATTGGGCCCAAACCGTCACATAGGCCTTACCCTAAAGCCCATCCAAATAATATAGTCTATTTACTTGTTCTTGGATAGCCCATTAGCAGCCCAATCACCAAAGCCAAATATAAAGGCCCAACTCAAGGCCTAAGTGAAATTAGGGTTTTCACATGAAATGAAGATTAGGGTTAAGTGTTCCCACTTAACCCATTATGGAATTAATCCATTAAGTCCAATATTGCCATAGGTTAATTGCAAATGATTATTAATTTACATTTTCAGTCTAATAAATAATTCTAGTGCGGGTCCCGATCAAATCCCCAAAATTAGGGTTTCATGACATTAGGGTTTTCCAAACCCTAATTAGGGTTTCCAACCCAAATACTAGCCCATTAGTCAAATGGTTAGTCTTTTAGGTCAATTAGGGCTTCATTAGGCCCATTAAGGTTAAACAAGTCAGGCAATACCCACTACCACCTTGGGTAGTGGCGGTCAATGGCGGCTCACGATGACGGCCACCACCTCGTGGTGGTGGTTATGATTTTTGGCTAAAAAAATCCAAGCATCCCTAATTAACAATCACACACACAAGAGCACACAGCCACCCAAGGTGGCGGCTGGTGGCGGCAGAATGGGGACATGAGATGGAAACCACCACCTCACGGTTGTGACGGGTTGTTTTCTGTGATTATTCTAGCTGTACAATACAATTTTACAACAATACCCGAATACACACACACATAAAATAACACACACACATACACAGCCGCTCTATGGCGACAGTCGATGGTCGGAGGTGCTAGTCACCACCTCACGGTGGTGGTGGTGGCCCTTTTGTGATTTCCGGTGAAGAACCGCACACCCACATACTCTTTTGTTTACTGTTTGCGAAATAGACCCAACCACCGATCTGGTGGCGTCTGGCGGCGACAACAAGACGAATGGTGGTGACAGCCGCGGCTAACGGTGACATCGAGACCCAACAACAACAGGTCGACCGGTCCCTCCCATGACCACAACATCGGCTCGAACTCTCACCTCATGGTCTCCGACGTCCCACGTGAAGTTCTTTGCTGTTCACAAAGTCCGACAGTGGCAGTGGCGTACAACGAATCGTGAGCAATAGCAGCGCCTATAGCCGACGCTATCAGTGGCGATGGAAACGATGAGCATTTCCGAGGCGAAGCGACAGCAGCAGCGGAGAGATGCCTGCTCGTGGTCCTCGTCGACGATTGGAGCGGCGACGACAACTCCGTATTCAACAAAAATGGTGCGACGGCGGCTGGAGGTGAGAATCCGGCAGCACCCGAAGGTCGCCCGCTATCCCCAGTCGGTCTTCAGTATGTCCGGTCATGGTAGGTGTCGTCGGTGGTCTTGGTTGATCGGAACAACAAGGAGGTCGGGTGGCGGCGGCTGGACAAAGGATTAAGAGAGGTGACGGCTGAAGCTTCGATTAGGGTTAGGGTTGGACGATGGTGACGGGTTAAATACCCCAACCCCATAAACTTCATTCCATAATGGCAGGAATGGTCCCTCTCGATAAAAATCTTTTCAAACCAAGGCCCATAATTTACTCTTCATACCCCTGCCCCCACAATTCTTTTCATATCAAGTCCAATTGTTACCAAATAGTCCCTAGCCTCCAAAATCTCTTCAAATTAAGTCCCAATAATTTTCCAAGTAGTCCCTGCCTTCATAAACATTTACGAAACCAATCTAAAACTTACACTTTTAACCCCCGACTTCTAAAATTGGGACAGTTAGGTCCTCGAGACCAACACATTGCTATATAATTATTGATTTTAGGGTTACTATTCATCAATTTGTTTTTTTATTTATTAAATAAACAGGGAGTTACACTTTTGTTACCATTGTTAATGTTTTTCGGAAGACAATTTAGAATAAAACCCAACAATTGGTATCATAGTTATTTTGGTAAGCTTGGTTAAATTATTTGGTGTAATATTTGTTTTTGGAAAACATGGGTGGTTTTATTTTTGTAAGAAAATCCATAAAAATCTATCTTTTTTGACCGGAAATTGTGTTAGGAAATCTAACCTTGTTGATTGGCGTTACCTGGTGTCGATGGTCAACGCTAAAAGGTAATTCGCAGTTATTATCATTCACGGTAAAATGGGTCTCGGAATCGAGCATGTGTTTGGAATGTTGGGGCTTAAATCGGAAGTGTGGTCAAACTTCAAGGTCAAAATTGATGTGAAAAGTTCTTACCTATGAATGATTGAAGTGCGAATGGAAACTCATTTGGGGTGAACATTGGGCGATTGTCATTCCTACGAACCTGGGCTCGCACTCCGTCTCACGAACGTTCGCAGCGAACCTATGATTGGACTCGTGGATATTGTTGATTTGCAACGAACCTGTACCGGGTTCATGGCGAAACTGATAACATTCGTTTTGGGTGTAATCGTCTGATTCGGAACGAAAGGTGGGACTGGACTCGGATTTGGACTCAAGATCCTTGTGCTCGGAATGAATGTCTACACAGAGTTATTGTGTTGATTGGATTCGCAGTTCATGAGTTTTAATTTGTCGATTCACGTTTGGTTGATTAAATGGGGAAGAAGACTAAAAGTTTCATTTTCGGTCCCTACAACTTCAATGAATTGACACTTTTGGTCCCTGTTGTCTTCACAACTTGAATACTATGGATCAATTCCAGAAACTGTTACAAATAATGGGGAATATGATGCAGATTTATTACTTTAATCCCTGAATTTCAGCAAAGTGAGTTTAAGCCCATTTTTCGAAGAGTTTGCAAATTTGAGGGTTGGTGAACAGTTTTGGATTTTTTATCGCACATATTTTTTCGTGAACAGAAAAATAAGGATTCCGTCAAGTCTTGGCTGTTCGGAAAGTCATTTTTCGTGATAATGTCAAATTTTTTCGACTATTTCGGATTTTATACTTCATCGTTTATATCATTTTGTCACGGGGGAGCATAGTAATTTTTTATCCATTCAAGATCATTCTCATGACCATTTGAAGGCTTTATAATCATGTTTTTGATTATAAATCGGGGGGAATTTGGTATGGCCATTCAAAATTGGTTTTCAAATTTGAAGATTTTTTATAAAGCTTGTGGTAGAATTATGAAGGTAGCTTTTACAGTAGCAGTTCTTCATCGAGCTCTTCTGAAGCTTTTATAGAGAAGTATCATTTACAGTAGCAATTCTTCATCAAGCTCTTCAAAGGACTTGTTATATCTCCGACTTCTAGTATTTTCTCGATCAAGTGGCGTTAGGAATCTTAACATTTGGGTTGTTACATGATATTTTTTGGTGGCTTATATCATTACCTTATTTGAAGATCATTGTGACTTGGAGGGGGAGTTCTTCAAAGACAAGAAGTGATTCGGGTTCTTAATTCTGAAATGGGATTTTATGGCGGGTTTAGCTTTATTGAAGATCTTTGGGATTACATTAGAAAAGGAAGTTTAAAAACATTACTTCAGTGCTTAGTTCATATATCCTAGAACCCATTTTTGAAGACTATTGAAGAATCAAGATTTGTGGATTGCTTCAAATATTCCTCGTTGCGAGATCATTTCTTATTTGCTAGATGCTTGTTTTGGAAGTTGAAGCCTTGTCATCCATTCCATACTTTGAGGGGGAGATTGTAGGGTTTCAAAGTACTCCATGGATTATGGAAATGGGCCCCCTTGATGAAGTGTAGGTTAAAAGCCCAAGACTTGTCTTTTCCCTATAAATAGTCATGTATTATTCATTATTAGGGTTAAGAGTGAGGCAATATGTAGCCGCCACATTGTGAGGTTTCTTATGTAGAGTTAGATTATTTACTCTATTCTGAAAGTGTAATCTATTCCTCATGTTTTGAATAAATCGAGTGATCATTCGATATATCTTCTTTATTCGTGTTTGTTCTTATTTTTCGCATCTTGTTCATCAAATCACAATTAGGGTTTTATTCATAACAATGAGTTGAGTCGATTTCCGAACTCAACTTGCCACGTAGATGATATTTCCAAGAGAGCTTCGGGAACATTCAGGGGAGGTTATAAATTCTTGGGGTTCCCTTGAGGTATTTTTGCTTCTTATTTCCAAATTCTATTGTGGCTAGGAGGAGCGTGGTATTTCTTACGTAGGTACTTAGGAGTCTAGATGCCAGGGATGATTCGTGGATTTGTTGTTATAAGTTGTAAGGGTTTCGTTAATTGGTTGGTTAAATCGAATGGTCTCTTTGTGGCACATGAATTTTGTATGGTGAGGATCAAGCCAACCCATGTAAAATGACGTTGTTGGGCTCCTTGTTGTAATAGATGTTGGATTGATTTGGAAGGAATGGTTGTTTGGAATGATAGTGTGTTCTATGTACACATTTTTAATGTTACCAGTTTCGTCCTTGTTATCACTCTTCGAACGTTTTGTACCACGCTTAGCGAGTATTAGCGGTATGAGTGCTCTGTTTATTAGTGATGAAATTTGATAGTGTGGTCCCCACCAAGCCCTTATATAATCGTTTGGTGTATACTAGTCATGTATAATTAAGGATGGGGAGACCGTCGACTGAGGGACTCTGCCCTAAATCCACAACCAAACTAGGAACAAGAAATAAGGTGGAATCACGCACTCTAAGCCCTTAGAATCTAAAATATATGTGACCCTAATGTATACACTAAGCCATCATAGCTCACCTGTAAGGACCCTTAGTTTTTATATGAATGGTATGTTTCGTTCGAACGAGAGGGTAATTTATAATTATTGACTAGAGCCTTTAGATATCTTTATTGGGAAAACGTACTGCTGCTTATAGGTCATTCTGGGAGGGTCTCTCCTATAGTGATTGTCAACACCCTTCCCTCCCTGCCAGAGTTCCTTTTCATTAGACAGTCCCTTTGGAAGTGTCCATATTCATCACACTCGTAATAGCTTGGGCCTATTCTGATGCTGGGGGTCTGGGAGATCGGTCGTACCGGTGCCCTACAAAAATAGGGAGTGTGCCCCTTCCTATTGCAATTCTTGCAGTGTAATTTTCTGCAGGCTCCATAGTGATGAAAATTGCACTTGCTGCATTTTGGGCAAATTGCAACATATGGGGCTCTTGGCGTTGAGGTAGCAGGGTCAGTGGGGGTTGGGGTTGCTACAGCTTGTTGCCTTTTGTTACGTCCTGGAGTTGAACTTCTCCCTCTCTTGTTACAAGGCTTTTGCTTCTTGTTCTTGGATTTGTGGTTCCTGTAGGTAGACATTTGCTGGTGCCTTCGGTCCTTGCTGCGGGTAGGATTGTCGACACTGTTTCCATTTCCATTTGTGTTGTTGAGTTGTGCCATGACAGCTGTCACTGCGGCTTGGAAAGTAGCAGAGTCTATTTATAGGATCGGTGTCTCGCCGGTTGGCTGGTTGTTTCCATGGGAAGACATAATTCTGCTGCATGAGGAGAAGCGAGATCGTAAGTGACTATGGTCATTTCTGGTTGTATCTTTTCTATATTTATAGATTCACACTTATGTATGCACACATACAAGTCACATGTCGTGTGGTATGTTTCTAAATGTTTCAATCTACATTCCTTCATTCCATTTATGGTGATGAGTAGTAGTAGGTATTGGTCGATCGTTAAGTTCAACAAAAGAGAATATAGATATCAATAAAATCAGCTGATTCGGATTACATAGGTTCTTGGAGGGCGTACCTCTCTTGATTAACCACTACTAGTTATAACGAAATACATAATAAACCTAGGACATTGTGCGAGTTGTGTAGTGACGCTCATATGCCGAAATAGCACACAAGGTGTCCATCCATTTCGCTCAATTCACGAGTGGCCTCTTCCGCTCTCTGCTCTGCTAAGGCTGCCCTAGCCTCCGCTGCACTGAGTTGTTGTCTTAGGCTGACCACTTCCTCCTCTAAGGAGCGTAGACGGTCGGTAGGGTCCTCCTGCCCTGCAGGCTGGATTGGTATTGCTCCCGATGGGTAAGGCTCGCTAAAGATCTCTCTGGCGCCTTCATCCTCGACTGTCTCCTCATCGGAATCGTTGTAGTCCATTTCTAGGTACTCCTAAGGACCCACTTCTAGGTTTTCCTCATGAGCCTCTCCTGGTTCTTCCTCGATTAATTCGTTGGCCACTACGGCAGGGTAGTAGAGGTCTTCGTGGTGAAATCCAGCCATGTTGCCTGCGCGAGAAGAAAGGGATGAGATACATGTAGAAGATCTAAGTGCGGGGGTTATATGGTATCCGAAAATACTCCTATATTATTTTTAAACTTTTTGTTCGATTCTAATGTTCCTTTGCCTGTACAGTTGGTAAGTTTTAGACTTGTTGCAACACCACTATAACTCCTAAACACATGTAGGTTGTATCCCAAATAAATACAGTTGATCAGACTCTATTAATTCCAGACATGATTACATAGCTGTCCAAGTTTGACCGTAGTATTCAACATCTAAATACTCATGTTTTGTTCTTATTATGATACAGTTCTAGCAAGTATGTATAATTCTAATAAATACTTATATCTTTAAAGTATACTTTTAGTCAGAGTGTTTTAGTCCCATTATATTTATAGTTGTATATCGTGTATGGTTAGATATACTAGTTCACTATAAACAATGCTCTGATATCAATCTGTCACACCCCCGAACCAGGACGGCGGAAACGTCCGGGGGAGGTTGACATCATTGGGTAGTATCATAACAATTGAATATGAATGAAACATAGCAACCAAACATCATACATTACAATATACCAACATTCATTGTTTTACAAATTGTACTTGTTTATCAATTACAAAAAATAACATAAAGTATGGTTGCTTAAAAGGTAGTAAAATAATCCAGATCCAAGGCTTGAGTACCTGTTCACTGAGTCCCTGAGAATACAAGTCATTTTGAAAATAGTCAACATAGAATGTTGGTGAGTTCATAAGCATGTTTGTAGGAAAAACTTTGTAATATCTTTTCTTATAATAAGTTGTAAAACTCTAGAAAATCCAATATTTTCTATAAGAAGTAGTTTGTGAGTCTCGTTCCAAAACCGTGTATAGTTGCATGCATGTTCTTTGTTTTCCTTTGTTTGTAAGTATAAAGCGTACGTTTCCAGAAAATCCTATATTTTCTTTAAATGAGTGGACTGAAATCGTAAGTAATCCCTTTATGTCTTTTCCTTGTAGAGTAATAATGAATATATCCAGAAAATCCAATATTTTCTTAATATAGAACTGTAGTCTTAAACGCTAAGACCATGATGAAAATGAATAGTGTACAGACATTAGTATATAGTTTCATTTGTTTTAATAAAAATAATGAAGTAAAGCTTCCTATAAACCAAAATAGTGTTGTTAATGCCTATGTGAGTCGTTATAACCATATTAATGTGACGAGAGCGCCTGTCTTGACGTTCTTTAGGTGTCAGTTTCTAAAGATACTTGTCAGCCTAGACTGGCCCTGTAGCTGTAGCGAACAACTCAGGTGTGGGGGTGTCAACCCCGTATAGATCTATACACAATTACCTCGCTCTCCCTCTAGGAGACTCTGGTTATAACTACAGGACTTGCGGTGTACGCTAGGTAGGTACGAGTGAAGGAGTGTCTCACTAGAGTATTAACAGATTTACATAAACTATGACTTCTCTTTCTTGTAAAACGACTTTGAGTGTATCTAGTGTAATTGAAACTATTTATATAATCAAATATATAGGCACATACAAGTTATCATTTTTGGGTGTTTTCAAAAGATTACAACCTTTAAACTTACATCTAAACACAAGTATAAGCATTTTCAGTATCTTAAAACAGTTTTCTAGTTTTTAACTTTTCTGTCCCTGTTTTTAGAAAAATTATAGAAAAATCATCATAAGTTGAAATTTGGATCCTTAAACTCTGGGAGTTTGGAAATAGAGTCTAATTTGTTGACAATTTTTCTCATAATTTTTAATGGCCTCAAACCACTGTGAAAATGTTCATCTTCACAGGTTGGTCCGAAATTATTCTGGAAGTGATAGACAGTTTTGTAAAAATCGCCTAAAATTGTAGAAAAATCGTATGGATGCGTGAGAGTAGTCATTAGAAAGGTATAAACCTAAACTATTTTCATGTAAAATATTTTTGAAAAGAATATTACATTCAAGGTGGTCAAAACAGTTCGTAAATAGGCTATAACGTTTTCTGTGGAAAGTTGGGGGTTAAGTTTATGTCATACATGTTTGCACACAAGACTCATTTATGCCATTTTTGGAGTGTATGACCCCATATTTACAGTTTTCAAGGAATATATATGTTAACAACACTTTTCTCATGATTTTTATGAAGATGTATGTGATAAAATTCATGTTCAAGCAAAAACCCAAAAGTTAAACACATAACACATTGGTCCATGCAATTATTCATTGGTTAACCGAAACTTTGACTTGTATTCCCCCCCCCCCTAAAGAGTATGAAAACATGAAAAATAGTGGGGTATGAAGCTCACCTTGGGGCTTTTTCGGTTTTAAAGAGGAAGAGGAAGGAGGTTTTAGGCCCTAGCTTGCTTCCTTGAGGAGATTTGTGAAGTTTTGGTGTTCTAAGAGCATAATCACGAAAGTGAAGTGGTGTGAGGAAGGATTTTTTTAGTGTAACTTTGGAATCAAACCATAGAGTTTATCAAAACTTACCAAGTTTGTAAGCTTGAAGATGTCTCCTTTGAAACCACACACACACCTCACAAATTTTAGAGAAGAAAAGTGGGAGAGTTTTCTTGAGTTTGAGAGAGAATGAGATAAGAGAGTAGACTTGAATGTGAAAAATGGAGGGGGATAAGGGGTTTCAGCCGATGAGGGGGGAGGGGGGGGGGGTAGTAGAGGTTCACCTTAGCTAGGGTTGATGTGAAGTCCATGGATGTTTGTTGGGCAAAAGACTTGGGTATATGGAGTATAATATTGAGGTGGCAACACTTGATGAACTCCTTACCCTTTTTTTTATTAAAACCGATCGGTTATGGGGGGGGGGGGGAGAAAGGAAATTGGGCTTGGTTTTGACCCAAGGAAGATTTCGGCCCAATGCTAGGTCCAAAAAAGAGGGATTCAGCCCAAGGAGATTAAATGAAAGAGTTTTTGGCCCAATAGTGGTTTTCGGTCTTGGAAGGCCCATTAGAGAGTTTTCTGGCCCAAAATATTTCCTAATAGAGGTATTTGGACCATTAGCTTTAAAATAATTCTTCACGGCCCAATAAGGCCCAATAAGGGTCTTACGGCCCAAAACTTTGTCAAATAAGAATTTTTGGCCCATTAGGAGGTCCAATAGTGAATTGCGGCCCACTGATACTAAAAATAAGGCTTTAGGCCCAATAGGATCATCTTGACAGGTTATCGGCCCATTAGGGCCTAATAGAAGAGTCTTGGCCCAAATAGGGGCTTGGGCGGAGAAAACTTGGGCTAAGGCTCAAGGTTGAGTGGACTTAGCTTATTGGGTTAAGTTTTTGGGCTACACGAGGAAGTTTCGACTTAAATCATAATTTTTGGATGTATAAACTTGTATAGCATTGAAGTTTGACTTATACCAAAAGTAGGGTTACAAGATTACACAAAGAAATTTTCTTGTACAAGGATAGAAAATATAACCCCAATTTGCTAGTTGTGACATTGATTAATCTTCCACCCTATAACAAGGCTAGAAGAAGTAAGTACATATAGGGAGATCTATAAACATTTAGCAAGACTTGTTGTTAAAGGAATTAATCAAACACATTTCAATGAGTATGATAAAACCTTTTACAAAATAGTTATGATTAGATAAACAATTATTTACCATAACTACATATTGTGATTTTGAGATATGGCAAATAGAATACAAGAAACACCACTTTTCTTTATAGACACCTACTTAAAGATGTCTATGTAGCTTAGCTTGGAGGTTTTGTTAATGGAAGTTATCCTAACAAAATGTGTAAGCCTTAAGATATACTTATGGATATAAAGCAAACACCTCAAGGTTCGAATCACCATTTAAATATGAAAACACAAGGTATTCTTTTATATTAAAATGAAGATAACAAATGTGTTTACTAAGAACTGGTTGGAGCAATAGTGATATTCTTAATCTTGTATGAATGGGACATATTTAATCATGAGAAGTTACATTCTGACTATGCAAGGCTCTTTCACATTGACCCGGAAAGTATTTCTAAGATGAAAGACTTAGGAAAGGCAAGATACATTTTTGGAATGTAAAATTTATAGAGATAGATAAAGATAAATGTTACAAGTTTTAATATGTTTCTGCATATATTGACAATATCTTAAAGGAGATCAAGAAACAAGATTCCTTTGGAGGACTCTTAGCATTTCCGCATGGCACTAAGTTTTAGTAGCATCAAAAGCACCTAGCACATATGTTTAAGCTAGATAAAATAATATATATTGGCTTGACAAATGAATCCGTCATTTATGCCATATTGTGCACAAGAATAGGTATATGATCATGCTATGAACATATCATAAGAACTAAGAGAATGAATATGAGTTAATCAGTTTTGAAGAACATATTTATATAAAGAGCTACACAAGATGCAGACTTCAAAACACACACACACACACACACACACACATATATATATATATATATATATATATATATATATATATATATATATATATATAAATTATAATTGGATTATGACTTCATTATGGAATGAATAATAAGTTTTGTTGGAATGAGGTCTAATCAAAACACAATAGCATAGTTTACTACAAAATATAAATACACTGCTACTTTAAAATCTGTAATGAAATATGATTGGATGAATAAGTTTATTTAAAAATTAAGTTGGGTCCTTCCATTCAAGGATAACATAGAAACATTTTGTGAGTTCAAGAGTATACTTAATCAAGCTAAGAGACTCTAAATCACATCAGAACACCAACATAATCTTCAAGATATTCAACTTTACTTAGAATAAAGTCAAATATGGAGATAATCGTATTCACAAAATTCATACAAATTAAATTTAGTCAAGACCCATTAATAAAGTCCTTACTTTAAACTAAGCATGTTGGGTCAAGCTTATGTTATAAGACTTTCTTATTTTAGAAATGGGATTTCATTTGGATTAAATATTTGGATATCGGAACATTGTTGTTTTGGTCAAAAATTACACAAGTACTAATCAACCAAATTGAATGAGAGGCTGTGATATTCGAATTGTGCAATAGCAAATGATAAAAGAGAGTGACACAATGGTTTACAAGGAAAGCCCTTGATCCTTGCTAGGATCTCTGGCACAAAGCCTTGGGAGGTGATAATGATCACCTGCCTTGAAGATTTTATTAATGTAAAATGGTGATTATGGAGAATATCTTAGTAAGAACAAGTGAATAATTTCGTAGAGTAAGCTTAGAGTAAAATAAAGTGTGTTGTGTGAGAAGTACAAGTGTCAATTTATAGTCTAAACTAGCTTACAAGATGTCCGATATTTACGGGATCCTTCATGACCAGCTTCATGAATGCTACTTGATTTGGTATTCCGGGTCTTTATCATAGTTGAGACGAAACTCCATTGCGAATAAGTCTTCTTTTGACTACTTGTGCACAGAAGTTAGTTATGAACAAAATATAACCGTTATAAATGTTAAATAATAATAATAACGGTAATAGTCGGGATCCTGAGACAATTGAGGATCCTGAATATCTGATGAGGGTTGAGGATCCTAAAGGCTTTGAGGATCCTGGCCCTAACAATTGCCCCCTAGTTATTCCTGAAAATGTAAGAGTTAACTTCGAAAATATTAACGGAATAACTTAAATTAAAGAGATAAAAGGAGAGAGGAGTAATTTTCAGAACTAACCCTTAATGGCTAGGTAATTTTGAAATCCAATGGGCAGATAACTAGCCGTTAACAGTCAAATCAGCCTCAATTCCTCAGTATAAATAGAAGTGATCAGTCCCATAATCTCCTATTCGTTTTTCTTTGCTTTTCTTGCGATTATCGGCGATTAGAAGGTAACTATCTCTTTTTCTTCCACGTTTTCACTTTTTCCGCCATGGTTCAACAAATGGTCGTTTCCCGCAAAAGCATCTTGGCCCTTCCCGACGATGACTTCGTTGATCAAGGGATCCTCTCGTATGAGGAGACGTGTTACTTTGGCGACGATGATTTTGAGTCCTTAAGACTCAATGGAGCCCTTCCTTCCGAGGGTGTTTTCATGCCCTTCGATCCTCTCATTCAACCCGACTTTGTTTCTCTCACTTGGGTGTGCTTTCCTGAGTACTCCTTCTCCTTGGGTTTAAGATATCCTTTTCCTGGGATTGTCTCTAAACTCTTTAGGGTGACTGGGATTTCGTATATCCAGGCCATGCCAATTGTCTGGAGGATCCTACATTGGATCGACCAGGTAAACCAATCAAAAGGCCTTGATATAGGACTTTCTGAATTGGCCTGCGTATACGATTTCATAACCTTTGGGAATTCCCGTTTCCTCCTCAAGGTCAAAACCCATAGATCTCCTCTAGTCCTGAAAACCAAGCACAATGATGGAGTTTGGAAAGAAAGATACCTCTTCGTGAGACGTGACTCTGTTCCCAATGGGGATCTCCTGCCGGATACCTGGGTCAAAAAGGGTAGGATTCTTTAATATTAATATAAGGATCCTGGAATTGACATCTTCTTATTTTTTTTTGCTTCTTTGCAGCTTTTAAATTCGAAGAGCTTGTTCCCGTTGCTGAGGATTCTGAAGAGAAGATTGAGAAGTTCTTGGACTTGTCTGAAGCTGAGAGATCCTTCTGCTTTGATCAAACCACTCTGCAAGAAAGCTCTTCTGCCACTGACCTCATGTCGACAGGTAAGGATCCTTTATTCCTTTTGTTTGTGTTGAAGGTTCTTAATAGTTTTGTGTTATACACTTATATAGGATCGAAAGCCACTCGCTCCAGTGCTCGCCTTACACTCGCTGATCTTGACACAGCCATGTCGAAGGATCAACTGGTGGTGAAAAAGGAGAAGAGTTCGTCTTCTCTTCCTCCTAAAAAATCGACCGTTGATTTGACAGTGAAGACCCCGAGATCTCGGAAAAGGAAAAATGTCGAGTCCACAGGTTTATCTTTGGAGAGACTTGGGGCCGAGGAAGCGCTCCTGAAGTTGGTCTCTTTCTCTCAAGCTATAAGTGTTGATTTTATTTTATCTTTTGTTTTATCTTTTGCTGACTCATTATCTCTCTGTCTTAGGTTTCTGATCATGTTTCCGCTAATCTAAGGATCCGGGCGGAAAGGGCTGAACAAGCCCTTCAGGGACAAGAGAGGATGTGGAAAGCGACCAACGAGGATCTGCTGAGGAGAGTGGAGCTGCTTAGCAAGGAGAATACTGAGAAGGAGGAGGAGCATGTGCACAAGATGGAGGAAGTGATCTCTGATGCGAAGGTCAGTTCTGCGGTGACTGCTTGGGAAGCCAAGATCCGTCTTGCGGAGGATCTTGAGAATGCAGGTTCGGGGACGTGGACGTGGACGTTTGAGCCTCCTCCTCTCTCTCATATTCTCCAACTTGCTTCTTGGCGTTTTTGATCGATTAGAGGTATTACACTTGTGATACTAAATCTCTCAAAGGTTAAAGATCAAGCTAAAATTGAAAGGCAACATCCTAACTTTGTTTTAGTTATGATTTTCAATTTTATGTATGATAGATTAGGGTTTACAAGCTTTGGATGATTATTGCATGTACAATTAGAAAAACTAGATCTAAAGCTTTAGGGTTTGCATGTGCACCATAGGATTGTTGTTGTGCTCAAAACCCGTATGTGGTATCAGAGCCTAGACTATTTTTCTATTGTATTTGATGCTATGCTTAATTATTCAAAGCAAAAAGTTTTTCGATTTTGCATCTGCATACTGACCACGATGTGGCAGCGGGTCAGGATGCACTTTTCGAGTTTTTTGCCGTAATTTGAGTTGGATTATTACCATGTGTTATTTTGCGAATAAAAATCCGATTTTTCATTATGGTAATTGATATCATAATCAAACTAGAAGATAATTGTCAATTAATAAGATAATTAAAAGTTTATATGATAAAATTAATTATTTGTATTTTGATTTGAATTATCTTGCCTTAAAGAAAGATTAGGTCAAATTTTGTGATAAATATCAATTATATGATTATTTAATTATTTTTCAAATTTGATCTAAAAGATATTTTGAAAAGTTTCAAAATTTACCCTCAAGTTTTGGAATTTAAATTTTAATTAAAAAGTTTTAATTTTGAAAACGAAGTTGCCCGAAGGATACGAAGTGCTTATACTGCCACGAGAAACGGCATTGGAAACGAAGCTGCCCGAAGTATCTGCAAGATATCAAGGATGGGAAGATAAAGCCCGCCTTCGCAGGTATTTATACTATTCGATCTAATAACTCATCGCATGATATGTATTGGGTCCTCGATACAGGATGTGGTTTTCACATTTGTTCTGATTTGCAGGGTCTAAGAAGATGTAGGGATTGGAGCATGGGAAGATAAACTTGATCATGGGGAATAGGAAAGCGTCGCCTGTCACCAAGATTGGAGTTTACTCTTTAGTGCTTAGTAGTGGGTTAGGTTTAGATTTGAATAATTGTTGCTACTCGTCAGAAATGACACGGAACATTATTTCTTTTCATGGTTTGTATAAACAAGTTTTTAGATTTTTGTTTAGTAATGAAATTGGTTCTATTAATGGTTTCTTGAATGGTACTTTTTATTTTGAAGCATTGCCTTGTAATGGAATATATGAAACAGTGATGGTTGTAGACAACTTAGGAAATAATATGTTGCATATCGATTCGTCCAATGGTTTGGACAAAGCATGCTTGTGGCATTGTCGTGTTGGACATGTCAACAAGAAGCGCATAGCCCAACTCCAAAAGGATGGAGTGTTGGAGTCATTCGACCTTAGGGACGATGACACGTGCGAGTCTTGTTTACTTAGAAAGATGACCAAGTCACCCTTCACTGGCACTTGTGAAAGGGGTGAGGGTTTATTGGATCTCATACATACCGATGTATGTGGGCCCTTTAGGTCCACCACGAGGGATGCAGACCGCTTCTATGTGACTATTACCGATGATTATAGCAGATATGGGTATATCTACTTAATCAAGCACAAGTCAGAAACTTTGGAAAAGTTCAAAGAGTTTAAGCAAGAAGTGGAGAATCAGTTGGAAATGAAGATAGAGATGCTCCGATCCGATCGAGGTGGTGAGTATCTTAGTACCGAGTTCCACGACTATCTCAAGGAATGTGGAATTTTTTCACAATTGACGCCACCTAGGACACCGCAGTTGAATGGTGTGGCTGAGAGGCGCAATCAAACCTTGTTGGACATGGTTCGTTCTATGATGAGACGAGCTTCGTTACCTATCTCATTCTGGGGGTATGCCTTAGAGACTGCCGCCCACATCCTTAATCTAGTCCTAACTAAGAAGGTTGCCAAAACACCTCACGAGATGTGGACAGGGAAGGTTCCCTTGTTGGCACATATCAAGGTTTGGGGTTGCGAGGCTTTTGTAAGACGAGAGACTCACGCCAAGATCGAGCCTCATAGTGAGTGATATATTTTCATCGGCTATCCACATAAGTCCTTTGGATCTATCTTCTATAGACCTTGTGACAATGTTGTCTTCGTTGCGAGGAGAGGAGTTTTCCGAGAGAGAGTACTCATATGCCAAGAGGACAGTGGGAGGCAAATTGATCTTGAAGAGCTTCAAGAATCAAGCGATGAAGGAACCTCTAACACTGGCGCTCAACCCGAGTAGGAAACTCCTGTTGAACCGATTGACGAGTCCTTAACTCTTAGACATTCCAGTAGAGTTAGTGTTCCACCCGTATTATATGGTTTCCATATAACCGCTGAGGGTGATATGTTTATTAGTGATAGTACACTAATAAATTTGGATGAACCTAACAACTACAAGGAAGCCATGGCAAGCCCGGAGTCTGCAAAATGGAAAGAGGCTATGGACAGCGAGATTCAGTCCATGTATGACAATCAAGTTTGGAACTTGGTTGACAATGTGCCAGGTCGTAAGACGGTCGGGTGCATATGGATCTTCAAGAAGAAGACCAACACGGATGAGAAAGTACACACATATAAGGCGCGATTGGTTGCGAAGGGCTTTACTCATACTCCCGGAATTGACTATGATGAGACCTTCTCACCAGTAACGAAGATTAAATCTATAAGGGTTATGCTAGCCATAGCTGCGTTTAATAATTATGAAATATGGCAGATGGATGTCAAAACTGTTTTCCTAAATGGAAAGTTGGCTGAAGATGTTTACATGAGTCAGCCAGAGGGTTTTATCGATGCAAAGTACCGTAATAGAGTGTGTAAGCTTGAGAAATCCATCTATGGATTGAAATAATCGTCTCGCAGATGGAATCTTTGTTTCAATGAGAAAGTCAAAGAGTTTGGTTTTTCGAGAAGCGTGGATGAGTCCTGCGTATATGTCAAAGCCAGTGGGAGTATAGTTAGATTTCTCGTATTGTATGTGGATGACATACTGCTCATAGGAAACAACGTCCCAACCTTGCAGGAGGTTAAGTCCTGGCTTCGGAAGTGGTTCGCTATGAAGGACCTCGGAGAAGCTGCTTATATTCTAGGGATAAGGATATTGAGAAATAGGAGTAAAAGACTAATAGGACTTAGTCAAAGTACTTACTTGGATAAAGTGTTGAGACGTTTCATCATGGAGAATTCCAAGAAAGGGGAGTTACCAATCCAAAGCAATACCAAGTTGAGTAAGACTCAAAGCCCGAGATAGCAGAAATGAGTCGAGTACCTTATGCTTCCGCTGTTGGCTCGATCATGTATGCTATGACATGTACTCGCCCTGATGTGGCCTTTGCTTTGAGCATGGTTAGCAGATATCAAGGGAACCCTGGTAGAGCACATTGGGCTACAGTAAAGAACATTCTTAAGTACCTACAAAGGACTAAGGAATGGTTCCTTATCCTCGGTGGGAGTGATGAATTGAGAGTGCGAAGGTATAGTGACGCCAGCTTTCAAACCGGCCGAGATAATTTCCGCTCTCAGTCAGGCTGGTTCTTTACCCTGAATGGATAAGCAATGACTTGGAAAAGTTCCAAGTAGGAGACCGTAGCTGATTCAACGTGCGAATCAGAGTACAAAGCAGCAAGCAAAGCGTCAAAGGAGGCGATATGGTTAAAGAACTTCATCGAAAACCTTGGAGTTGTACCGGCCATAAAGGAGCCTATGGAAATTTTCCGTAACAACGAGGGTGCGGTCGCCTTAACCAAGGAACCGAGGGATCATGGTAGATCCAGGCACGTCAACAGAAAATATCACTTTATTAGACATCGGGTAGAAGAGGGACTCCTCGTAGTGAAGAGGGTATCATCAGAGGATAACCCAGCAGGTCCCCTTACGAAGGGACTGAGTAGGGTTAAGCACTTGAAGCATGCTAGAAGTATTGGGCTGAAGGACGATATTAGTTTTAGTGATTAGATAGCTTTTAGAACTTTTAATAGATAAATTGTAATTAACATTTGATGATTAAATAAAAGAGTTTTATTTAAAGTTACTGTCTTGTGTTAATTATTTACTATTGTTTCACTTTGCATGTTTTGACTTCCTAAATAATAAGATTATTTAAACTATCCACAGTCGATCATACGTTGGAAGTAAGTATGAAAGAAGACTGTCATGAATTGGCTTGTAGATTGTCTAAGCGTTTAGACAAGGCAAAGGTCTGCTGCAACGTTCATGAGTGCTCCTGAAATAAGATTTGACTATTGGATTAAACCCGCGCTCACATGAATCACTTCATGGAATTTAATCACGAGTGATTGTGAGACGATAATATCATATAGTCTTTAAACCTAGATATATGAGTTGTTGTTTACAAGTTGGTTGTGCAATGATAATGCGTAAACGCGTCAATAACTTGATGTTATAAAATGTATTGTTTTGTATGATTTGATGAGTAAATAGTACAAGAATATAAGTCGAAGTTTATCTGTTCCTTTTATCCTAAAAGGTTAAAAGCGATATCTTGGGCCTCTCGATGATTTGGTTTGACTTATGTGTCGGGCCGGGTCAGGACTAAGTTGATGTGTTCAATTAAGTTCTATGTCCGAAAAATCAGAAATCGGGAAACAAACTGTTGGACAATAAGTATGACTATGTTTCATGTATTTGTCCACACGATATCTTGATAACGGAGGACTATACGATCCCTTATCTAAAGGACGTGTCAGAGTTCGACAGCAGCTTTTGAGAGCTATGATTGCTAATCGGATTTTGAAGTCATACTTGCATTTATAGTTATTAGACTTATCCAAGTGGGAGATTGTTGGATTAGTGTCTAAGACCATAACTAGAATTGGTATGTACTTGACCCGATAGTATCATGGTCCTTTTGGGTTGCCTTCACCAAAGCAACTTAACTGGATCAATTATGGAGAAAGAGGTTAATTATGATTTATTAATATATTATGTGCATAATATATTAAAAGAGAAATCATATTGTTTAATTAATATTGGTCAAGAATTAATTTAGAATTAATTTTGTGGTCAAAAGAGATTAATTAAATTTAGGGGACTGATATTGTAATTATAAGATAATTGTAACATGCCTGAAGATCCCTATGGATAGGGGTGGACGAAATCTTATGGATAGTCCATAAGGATTTCGTCCATGATAAGGATTCTGGAAGGATCTTATGGGCTCCTTAGAGCCTAAGCGACCGGATTAGGTCTTTGACTGAAACCCTAATTCTTCAGCTATATAAGGGAGCCCTTAGTATCATATTTTCGGCTACAAGAAACCCTAAAAGGATCTTAGAGCCGATTTTGAGCCTCCCCCTCTCTCTCATATTCTCCAACTTTCTTCCTGGTGTTTGTGATCGATTAGAGGTATTACACTTGTGATACTAAAGCTCTCAAAGGTTAAAGATCAAGCTCCAATTGAAAGGTAACATCCTAACTTTGTTTTAGTTATGATTTTCGATTTTATGCATGCTAGATTAGGGTTTACAAGCTTTGGATGATTATTGCATGTACAATTAGAAAAACTAGATCCAAATCTTTAGGGTTTGCATTTGCACCATAGGATTGTTGTTATGCTCAAAACCCATCAAGAAGAAGGGCACGGTCGATGATGACCAAACTAAGGTCTAGGTCTCCAAAAAATTAGTGTAGGTAGTTTTTGTTTTTGTCAGTGATGTAAGAGAATTAATCTTTTGGTTGGTATGCAACCCATTTTTTGAATGGTATGATAGTATTTTCCTTTTATATCTTTCTTCTCATATCTCTTTGTGACTGTTATGACATTAGGATCCTTAAATAATTAGGATCCTGAAAAACTTGGTTCCTGTGAATAATCCTGAAATAGAATTTTCTTGGTAAATCATTTCTAGCATATATGAATTTTGGTAATCAGACGATTTTTGTTTAGGACCCTGGAAAATTCAGCATCCTTAAACTTTATCTAGAGTTCTTTGAGAATAAGGATAGATGGAACCCGATTATCTCCAAGTTTTTCCTTAAGCTTTCTAAGTTCTTCAACCTTGGAATTTAGTGAGGATAAATCTCAACTTAGGAAAGAACTTCGTTCCACTATTGAATTCTGATAATGAGGCTCTTTACCAATGAGGGCCAATGAGGATCCTTAACGATGAGGATCCATAAGGATGAGGATCCTTAATGATGAGGATCCGTATTGACGAGTATCCTTAAAGATGAGGATCCTAGATCATACAGGGGGAAATCCCTTCTTAGGATAACCTGTTTAGGTTATAGACTTTGACAAAATTCTTATGTAACACCATAGGTTCAATAGATAACATGTTAATGTTATATACTGGGGAGGATCCTAACTTGTGATATAATTCATGGGAAAGATCCTTACTTATGATAACATGAAAATGTTATGATTCGTGTGTATTATCTGGGGAAAATTCCCAACGTGTGATAACATGAAGATGTTATAGACCTTATGTAATCTCTAGGGAAAGATCCCAGTTTTGGATAACATGAAAATGTTATAAACTTTAATAATCTTAACTTATGTTCAAGGATAAGAGGGTTACCAAGCCACTGCATTGTGAAATGATCCCCTTATGCATATCCCATAGTTAGATATCGTGCGTTCAAGCGAGGTGTATAAACCTTAGTTCGTGTGAAAGAGGTAATTAGCTCTTTAAACCTTAGAGGGGATTAAGTACCCTTAAGCGTAGGAGAGATGATCAGTCTCTAGCTTATGTATATGATAGTTTAAAGATTACACCGTTGATATAATAGAGTTTCTCAAGTGTTAAGATGTTGAGTCTTTGTGTGTCAAGATCTTTATGTTTCAGGATCTTCAACCTCAAGGATCCCTATATTTTAGGATCTAGAGGATCCTTATATTTTAGGATCTTTAACCCAAAGAATCCTTTTGTTTCAGGATCATTACTTATGGAGATCCTTAGATGTACGTTGTTTTGCATAGCAAACGTTAGCTAGGGGTGGGCGTTAGTCTAGCTAACGCCCCTCCGATGCTTAAGTTAGTAATGTGATCGAGGAGAAAGTAAGTGATGATGAAAAGTTCAAGGTATGTAACATGTGTACCTTGGTTTTGTTGAGGATTAATCGAACCTACTTACATGTAGTATGATTTAAGGTGTATAGCATTCCAGGATCTTGGCAGAACGTCTCCTTCGAGTGTTTCTAGCCAATATTCTCATTTCCTACTTCAGTATCTATGAGATAAGGTCCTTCCCATTTAGGAGCAAATTTACCTGCAATTGGATCCTTGGTGTTTTGGAATGTTTTCCATAATACCAAGTCTCCTATTTGAAACCTTCTGACTTTTATGTTCTTATTGCAAGCCTTGGTGATCCTTTGTTGACGAGCAGCAATGCTTATTTTGGCAAGATCTCTGAGGTTATCAATAATGTCAAGATCATGTGCTAGGATCCTGTCGTTATTTTCTTGATCTTGCAGCATGTATCTTGCCGTGAGGATCACTACCTCGGTAGGGATCACTGCTTCTGTCCCAAACACCAATGTAACATCCGGATTTGTAGGTTCATTGTTGTGTATCTTGATTTTTAGGTTTGGGGAGAGACTCGACGAGTTGAGGGTCTAACTCGCCGAGTCGAGTCGAGCTGCTCGCGTGGAATTAATGAGGGGACTCAACGAGTCAGAGAGCTGACTAGCCGAGTAGGCATTGGTATGAGAAACCCTAAATCCCCGGGTTTAGGACCTATTTTAAGGCACTTATAGCCTCCTTATGCGGCCACACTTCACAGAGAGAAACCCTAAACCTGCCCATTCGTTGTGTAGAGAGAGAGACCAAATTGAGCATTCTTGTGCATTTTTGGAGGAGGTTTTGAGGAGCATTGTGGATCTCATCAAGGAGAGGCTGTGGATCTAGTGTTCTTCTAGAATTAGCATCTGTACAGAGGTAAAAAGTTCTCATCTTGGCCACATATTTCTTTACATCTCATTTAGGGAGTTTTTACGGTTTTCTTCCAATCATCTTGTGTCCTTGAGTTATTTGAGCATGGTTTGAGGTTAGAGCCTCAGATCTGGACTATAGGAGGCCTTGAGAGTCCAAAGATCCAATCTTTATTGAGCTAGAGGCAAGCTCATGTGCATGTAACCCTCCTTAGAGCTTGTAATGGCATTTTGGAGCAATAACGTGACCATTGAGCCTTGAGATGACAGATCTAGTGTTTGGAGTGATAAATCTGTCTTAAATCATCTGAATGAACTTTAGGTTTGAATGAACTCGCCGAGTCAATGAGCCTACTCGACGATTTGGTTAGGGTTTGTCCCGGAGAGCTGAATCATGCGATAGCTCGGCGAGTTGGGGGTCAAATCGACTAGCTGATCTGGACTTCCACGAGACTTCAGAGGAAATGAATGGACTCGACGAGTCGGGTCAAACATGGACTGTTGACTCGAGCTTGACTTCTGTTGACTTTAGGGTTGGTCAACATGAGTAATGTAGACCATGGAGGGGTAAAATGGTCTTTTACCCAATTCAAGAGTTAGAGAGAAAAGGATAACATGTGGTTACTTAGAGTCGAGAATCAGGTATTGATTAGAGATATTTACCCTCTGTGTTAGGCGGTGGCTAGTTCGAGATTCGAGGTGAGGATATTTGCTTGCTTGTTTGCAAGGTGAGTCTTCTCACTATACTTTACCTAGAGTGGTATTCTTGTAATATCGAGATGTCTTATGTGCTTATCTATGTATTGTGATATCCTACATTACTTCTTTGTGAATTATGATGTATATTACTCAGAGCTTACAGAGTTAGGACCGGAAGGTCCACAAAGATAGGACCGGAGGGTCCATCAGAGTCGTAGGACCGGAGGGTCCCACTGGGACACATTGACTGGAAGGTCTTACAGAGTTATAGCCTCGAGTGGCTAAAGTGTTGTTTGTGGTATTTTTGGGGAACTCACTAAGCTTCGTGCTTATCGTGTTATGTGTTATGTGTTTTAGGTTGTTCTCGGGATCGCAGGAAGGCACCGGCTTGATTGTACACACCAATGAAAGAGTTACGTTTTTTGAGGATCCTGGATTTTAACCGAGCAATTATGGAGTTTTAAATTGTAAAACTTAATAAATGAGATTTTTGTGAAATTCATTATGAGAATTGTGTGATTTAAAATGAAAAATTTGTTTTTGAAAATTTACGGTGTTACAACCAAATAGTAGGGGGTCTGACATGTGGCTACTTTGGAAGTATTCCTATCTGCCCATAAGACGAAATGAAGCTCTTCTGTCCATCTTCCCTTCTTCTTATCCAATCTTTTCTTTAAGTTGTTTACTATGATTTTATTGTTGGATTCTGCTTGACCATTAGCTTGGGGATGTACAGGAGTGGACGTTATCATTTTGATTACCCAACTTATGCAAAAGGTTGTTGTCCTTTTGCATATGAATTCGGATCCATTGTTGCATATGATTTCAGGCGGGATCCCGAACCTGGTCAAGATATTACGTTTAATAAATGAGACTACCTCTTTGTCTCTTACCTGAACAAAAGCTTCAGCTTCGATCCACTTTGAGAAGTAATCATTCATCACTAGCATGAAGACTTTTCCTCCTGGGGCTATCAATAATTTTCCCACTATATTCATTCCCCATTTCATGAATGGCCATGGAGAGATAATAGGATGTAGAGGTCTTGCCGGTTGATGCAGGATGTTGCTATGTCTTTGGCAAGCATCACACTTTTGAGCATGTAGAAAAGAGTATTTCTTCATGGTCGGCCAATAGTATCATGTTCTTAGTACCTTGGAGCATAAGGATCTGCCCCAAGTGTGATTGGCACGGTCTCCTTCATGTATGTCCTTTAAGACTTCTGCAGCTTCGGGATCTTCCAAGCATCTAAGGTATGGACCTGCCATAGACTTTTTATAGAGTTTACCTTGGATTATCACAAATCTGGAGACTCTTGTTTTGAATGCTCTTTTTATTTTTTCTTTTGTTGGGATCATGCCATTTTGGAGATACTCCATAATGGGTTGGGTCCATGATCGTGGACTTCTTTGAGGATCCAGCTCGTCGGGGTCCCTTCGAAGAGGGATCTGAGGGTCAGGATCTTCAATAGCTGCTACGTTTGTTGGTTGTTCAAAATCATTGGATTTGTCGGAGAGGGTTTCTATGGCTGGGGTTATTATGTGGGTTATAGGGATCTTCATTTCTGGTGGGATCCTAAGGGAGGATCCTAAGTTGGCTAATGCGTCTGCTTTTGTGTTTTATTCTCTGGGAACTTGGGCCAGGCTAAAGTTCTAAAAATCAGAGGCTAATTTTTTTAGGATCTCTAGATATAGTGATAATCTTTCACCTTTCAATGCATAAGATCCATTGAAGTGATTGGTTTGTAATAAAGAATCAACAAATACCTGAAGATCCTTGATTTGAAGATCCTTAGCCAATTGTAGTCCCATGATGAGTGCTTCGTATTCTGCTTCGTTACTGGTAGTGTTGAATTCGCAACTGACTGCCTAGGGTAGGATGTCCCCCTGTGGCGACTTTAGTATGATCCCTAGCCCTGTTCCTTTCGATTTGAATCTCCATCTGTGAACAGTGTCCATTTTCCCAAGTGTTCATCTTCTAGGAGTTTCTTGGCTTACATGTCTACTTCGTTTTGTAGATCATCACTAAAGTCATCCATAAAGTCTGCTAATGCTTGTGACTTTATGGCAGATCTTGATTCATATATGATGTCAAACATGCTTAACTTCACCGACCATTTTGCCATCCTTCCTGACATTTCTGGTTTTCTCATAACATTCTTGATAGGATAATTAGTTTTCACATGTATAGTGTGTGTTTCGAAATAATGTCTTAATTTAGTAAAAGCAGTTACTAAGGCAAGAATTAATTTTTCGAGGTGAGAGTACCTGGTTTCAGGATCCAGAAGACTTTTACTTACATAGCAGATAAGATGTTGGTCTCTGTTACGATCCTTGGCCAGGACAGCACTTACCGCGTTTGAGGATACCGAGAGGTAAAGGAGAAGTTGTTCTCCATCAATAGGATTTACCAGTAATGGCACAAAACTCAAGTATTTTTTGAGTTCCTGAAAAGCTCTTTCGTGATCTTCAGTCCATTCGAACCTCTTGTTCTTCTTCAAGATATCGTAGAAGGGTTTGCATCTTCAAGATACCAGTAATGAACCTGTTGAATGCCGCTACCCTTCCGGTTATCCTTTGGATGTGTTTTGTTGAATATGGAGATTTCAGCTCGATGATTGCTTTCATCTGCTCCGGGCTTGCTTCTATTCCTCTCTTGGTTACCATATATTCAAGGAACTTGCCCGACTTCATCCCAAAGTGGCATTTGATTGGATTCAACTTCATATTGTATTCGTATAGGATGTCAAATGCTACTTTAAGATCCTTGAGATGATCTTCAACTTTCATTGACTTCACCACCATGTCGTCAATATAGACCTCCATGGTGTCCCCCAGCTTGTCTTTAAACATCCGATTCACCAATCTTTGATATGTTGCACCTGCATTTTTAAGACTAAAAGGCATTGCAGTGTAACAATATATACATGTTGGTGTTATAAACACTGTATCTTCTTGATCGGATGGTTCCATCTGGATTTGTTGGAATGCTGCTGAAGCATCCATGAAGGTTAAGAGTTAGTGGCAAGCCGTTGCATCTATCATAGAGTCAATATGTAGTAGAGGGAAAGGATCCTTAGGACAAGCCTTGTTTTGATCCATGTAGTCTACACATACTCGCCATTTACCGTTTTTCTTTTTTACAACAACCACGTTAGCTAGCTATCTTGGGAACTTCACTTCCTTGATCATTCCTGTCTTGAGGAGCTTCTCTACTTCTTCTTGGATGATGTGATTCCTTTCAGGTGCAAACTTTCTTCTCTTTTGGTATATTGGTCTGAAAGAAGGATCAATATTAAGTTTGTGAGTGATAATACTCTTGTCTATACCTTTCATATCTTCGTGTTTCCATGCGAATGTCTTGCTTCTGGTTTGAAGGAATTTTAACAGGTCTTGCTCGATTTGCTCAGGTATTGAGGATCCTATGAGGACTTTAGCTTCAGGATCCTCGATGCTCAGCGGCACTTCCTTCACGTCTTTCTCCTTCGTTTCTAGAACATGTCATGTCCCTTGCCTTAATTTCTATGCTTGCCGAGGTTTGGCCGTAGGCTTCATAGAGGTTTTATAACATTCCTTCGATTCTTGTTGATCTCCCATGATCTTTACTGCTCCCCATGGAGTAGGCATTTTTACTAATTGATGACATGTTGATGGCACCGCTTTCATCTCGTGGATCCACGGTCTACCTAGTATCACATTATAAGAAGAGAAGGTGTCAATAACACATAAATTTTGTATAGAGTTTACCCCCTCTATGTATATTGGTAGCTTTATCTCCCCAATCGTGTGTTTCGTTTCCCCGCTAAATGCTATGAGGACTGAGGAGCTCTTGATTATCTTTGATTCTGGGATGTTCATCCTTTTTAGTGCATCTAGGAGTACGATATTGACCGAGGATCCTCCGTCAACAAGGATCCTTCTGACGAAATGGTTGACCATGTACAGTGTTATCACGAGTCCGTCATGGTGAGGATCCTGAATCCCTTCCCTGTCTGTCTCGTCAAACGTGATTTCCTTTTCACTGCTAACCATGGTATTCTTCCATGGTCTATCTTCCTTTTCTGTTTTAGAGACCTTGGCATGTCTTTTAGCCTAAGAATAAGAAGTACCACAGATGTTAGATCCGCCCGAGATAACGTCAATTATCTTAGCGTTTGGGGGTGGAGATCCTAGTTTCTCCGGGATCTTGTGACCATCCTAGTTGTTCTCCTTGGATTTTTCTCTTTTTCTCTTGAGGATCTATTTGATGTGTCCCTTGATAAGGAGGTAGTTGATCTCTTTTCTTATGGATATACAATCCTCCGTCATGTGACCGAATGTCTTCGTGGTAAGCACACCATTTGGACTTGTCTTTCTAACTGCTGGACTTGTTATCCCTCTTCGGCCATCTTGCTTTGTCTCCAAGATCTTGCATAGCATGAATTATACCTGAAATATCCACATAAAAACAATAGTCAGTGATCTTAGGAAGTTCCTCTTCTTCTCCTTCATCTTCGAGGGCATTGACCCTGTGGTGATCCAATTTGGAATAGGGCTTCGATTTGTAGGATCTTGGGGCCGAGGATTCAGACTTCCTATTGGGATTCTCATATTGACTTGAAGGGTTTCTTCTCTTCTGGATTTCTTTATCTTTTTCGAGCCTTATGAATCTCAATGCTCGGCACCTGACTTCGTCCAATCTCTTCCAAGGGGTCATCACAAGATCTTCATAGAAGGGTGAATCCTTCCTTAGACCCATCTTGAAAGCCTCTACAGCAGTCGCCATGTCAATGTTGGGAATTCTTAGAGCTTCCCTGCCAAACCTGTTAACAAAATCCCTAAGTCATTACTTAGGATCCAGAACCACTCGATAGAGATCACGAGTGATCTTATCGAAGGTTCTGCTGCAAGAAAACTAGTTATTGAAAATATTGACTAAGTGTGCAAACGAAGTAATAGAGTATGGAGGAACGTTTAACAGCCATTTGCATAGTCAAGCTACCTTTAAGTGCACTGGGATGGGAATGATCTCCATCCTTTCTCGGTATTGTGCTATGTGTTCTTCAGGATCCGTAGCTCCATCGTAAGGCTTCATGCTAGGAGTTTGGAAGCGTTTAGGAACTTCGGTATCTGCTATCGCAGGAGCAATCTCGAGATCATGTGACTTGTTGGAGATTCTTCTGGTATTAGTTGGACCACCGCGGGTATGCTTGAGATCATTTGTCTCAACTGTTGATGTTCCCTGGCCATGTTTGGATTTATTCCTGCATCAATATTAGTATAGTTAGTCTTAATAGTATTGTTGTTTAAGAAATTACTAGAATCAAGGTTTCTAGGAGTATTAAAAGGCTCATTGAGATCATTGATTGTAGATGCTCGGTTGTGCATAGTTGCCCCCAGGGTGACACCATACTGTTAGGAACTATGATCTTCTGGTGATTTTTTAAGGATCCTGCATTATCAAAGTTCAGGATCCTTGGTTGTACAATTGTGGGCGTTGTTTCTTGGGATTTCTGAAATTTTGCCTTCATCCTCTCCACTTCTCTGAGCAGTGTTCTATTCTCCTCCTGCTGCTGGGTCAGCTGTTGCGTCATTTTCCTCATCATAGCGAAGAGTTCTGTATTAGTGACCGAGGCAGTCGGATCCTGGAGTCTTGAAGATCCCAAGCTTCCTTGGTTAGTGACATGAGGGGTGTTTTTCTTGGAAGCGTCAGCTATTTTCCTCTGACCAGTGGGCCTACTCGGAGGAGGTGGTAGGTTTTTAGTTGGAATGGAAGGAGTGGAGGATGAAGAAAGGATCGGTTGTGTAGACATGATCTTTCAAGGATTTTGAACACCGCGGCCCCACGGTGGGCGCCAAATTGTTTTGGTTAAAAGTTACACAAGTACTAATCAACCAAATTGAATGAGAGGCTGTGATGTTCGAATTGTGAAATAGCAAATGATAAAAGAGAGTGACACAATGGTTTACAAGGAAATCCCTTGATCCTTGTTAGAATCTCCAGCACAAAACCTTGGGAGGTGATAATGATCACCTGACTTGATTATTTTATTTATGTAAAATGGTGATCACAGAGAAAATCTTAGTAAGAACAAGTGAATAATTTTGTAGAGTAAGCTTAGAGTAAAAAACAGTTTGTTGTGACCAGCTTCATGAACGTTATTTGACTTGGTATTCCGGGTCTTTAGCATAGTTGAGATGAAACTCTATTGAGAATAAGTCTTCTTTTGACTACTTCTGCACACGTGTTAGTTATGAACAAAATATAACCGTTATAAATTTTAAATAATAATAATAACGGTAATAGTCGGGATCCTGAGATAATTGAGGATTCTGAATATCTGATGAGGGTTGAGGATCCTAAAGGCTTTGAGGATCCTGGCCGTAAAAATTATGATCTCCACATCCAAACTTCTTGTGTTCTATATTAACATGGTTAATCCAAAAATAATTTAATTATTCAAAACGTTCAAATTCGGTTATAATTATGGGAGCAATTCTCAAGTAAGAGTAATATGAATTAGATTAGTTGACTGTCATATGATTAAAGTAAGTAATGTGTTGTAACCAAGATTCATAGGTACTTAGCATAGAATGAGTGTTGGATACAACCCACATCAAGATCACCGTATACATCATTGTTATAAGTGATACTTGATAATAGATACTATATTTGTATCCTTAATACCCAAGATTAACATAGGGACTTAGTGTAGGGAATGCTATACTTTGATGTAGTCAAATGCTGATCCTCAAACGTACAATTATAAAGCCTATTATAAGGTGTGGCATGAACTTTGAAAGGGGATTATGTAGTCAATATGGGATTTGTTCCTGTTATGTGTTTGAGAGATAGACATCTAACGCAGGTTACCCAAAATTGAATACCAAATGAGATTGATTGCGATCCAAGTCTCATGTTCAACAGGATCTGTAACAAAGGGATAACTAATAAACTTACATTATACATTAAATGTAGCCTTGAGCTTTTGGTAATTGGATAGAATTACATTCTTCATCATGTGTTATTGGGGGTAGTGAAATGTAGCTAGACATTCAACACTCACTATATCAATCTATGACGAGTCTTGTGCAAGTGGGAGATTGAAAGATCTTTATGCCCAAGAGTCATTATAGAATCATAATTGCTAATGACATGATCCTATAGGGTAACACCTTATAGCAAGTTACTACTAATTGATTATTTATTAAACTAATTTGATTATTACTACATATTATCAATACTTTCATTTAATTGTAAAAACATTATCAAATGAAAAATAATATTTTACCGACATATTAAAAATTATTGTTTCTGGGAAATAGTAACAAAAGAGAACAAAAAGTAGTTATATTCATAAGGTATGAATATAAATGTTATGTATAACTTTTTGGGGACTTAGAGTAAGCCATTTAGTTGAAATTTAACTACTAGTTATGAGTTAGAGTGAAACACACACAACCTTGACTTCCTTGAAGTCAAAGGTGTGAGCTCTTCACCTTGTCAAGAGCTTGATTGTTATCTTTTATCTTACACTCCATACATGTCATAAGAAGACCATAATATCCTTTAGTTCTTACCTTGAATTTGTACATAAGTGGATGTAGAAAATGAGTGTTTAGGTAGTATAAAAGGGTTATTCTTTTGGTTATTTTTTCTCCCTTTGTTTGATACCAAAACAGTAGGCTCTAGCCCCCCCACCCCTCTCCTATTTTTCTTTCAATTTGGTGTAAGATTTAAGTGTTAATATGTTGGTTCTATTTAAGTCTTATATGGTATAAGTCTTAATGGCTTAATAACAACTTAATACAAGTGAAGACTAGCATGTTTTAGTGGGTTATCCTTGCTTGGTGGATTCCAAATCTACTTTGGAGTTGCAGGTCACACTTCATCAACTCCAAATCTCTAATGAGAATCAAAGGCTTCAAATGATGTAGATAGGGAGAGAAAGATAGTCATTGCGATTGAGTATTCTCAAATTATTGGGTTATTGTTGGTAGTTGTAGGTTTCTGAGTGGTATCTCAAGTTTTCTTTATAAGATGCCTAGATTTTGAAATGTTTAAAAGGAGTTGTGGAATATGTTAACATTGTTATGTTCGACTATATCGGTTATGTAGATGAGACTCGTGTAGGGAGTCACCTTTGTTTTTCAAGAGGAGGTCAACAGCAGATCAGACAGAGGTTGTAGATAGCTCAGAGTCAGCAGAAGAGTTATGCTGACAGGCGCTGATCGGAGTTGGAGTTCCAGGTCGGTGATATGGTACTATTGAGAGTAACATCCTAGAAGGGTGTAATACGATTCAGGTAGAGGGGCAAGTTGGGGCCCTGATATATTGGGCTATTTCGAGTGATTTCCAAGGTTGACAGAGTAGCTTATCGGTTGAATTTTCTTGGGGAGCTCGGTCAAATTCACAAGACCTTGCATATTTCTCAGCTTTGGAAGTGTGTGACTGATGATTCAACAGTTGTTCCTTTGGATGATATTCAGGTTGACGATCGCCTGAATTATGTTGAAAGATCAGTGGTGGTTTTGGATAAGAAGACGAAGAATTTGCGCAACAAGGTGGTATCTTTGGTCAAGGTCCAGTGGCAGCATCGGAAGGGTTCCGAATGGACTTGGGAATCCGAGGCAGAAATGCGGGAGCATTACCCTAAGTTGTTTACAGCAGCGAATTACGAGGACGAAGTCTGATTAAGTGGGGGAGAATTATAACACCTCAAATTCCAAGTATTAACATTTGACCCTTATCATGAGAATTATTTGCAAAGTTGGTGCCATATGGCATTTAAATGAAATTCGGAACTCGATCACAAACGTTGGGTGTACGCTTGGTAAGCTGGGTGTACGTGGCAAAGACTCAAACCTTAGTTTTTAGGGTTTGGACCCTATTTAAACATCATTAACCTATTGATGCCTCTTCATTCTTCAGCCTCCACCTCCATCTTCGACTGTAGCTAAACCTAATCCATTTTTAGCTTCCTTGAGCCAATAATGTATGTTTTGGTGTTGATAGAGGAAGGAGAAGGAAAGGAGAATATCTTGGAAGCTTGGAGAAACCTTGGATCTGGAAGTTTTGCACTATCCTAAATCTCCAGAAGGTATAAAGTTTATACCTTGATGCTTATTTGGTTAGATCTAGCTTGTATTGCGTTATTATACTCTTTTGTCCCCAATCGATGATGTTCTTGAATATGGCATGCTCTCGACCCAAATGGATTGTCCTTCTAGGAGTTTTTGAGTGTTTAAGGTCATATAAGGGGTAAATTTAAAACACATTAAATTTATTTTTTCTGTTATTAATTCTAATTAATTTCGAGGACGCAATGTAATAATTAATAAATCATAAGGGGCTAATATTCAAATTTATAAATCTTTATTATAAATAATATTAAATATTTAAATTCATTATTTAGATAATAAATAATTAATCAAATTCAAATAATAATATTTCAACAATATTTATTATTTTCCAGATTTAAAACAATTTAAATTTGGTAGTAATCCATATTTAATAGATCTTCAAGTTTAAAAAAAAAAAGAAACCTTAATCTAGGCTGCTCACGGCGTGAGTTGGGACAAAGGTTTCTTCAATTTCTAGTTTTCTTCTTCCCTTCAATTTTAAACAAGCATTTACAAAAAATATATATTAAGGGTGCTAGTAATTACGAACCAATTGCTCTAATACCACTGATGAGTTTTCTATGCATCAAATACACTTAAACTCGGTAGCGGAAAAATCAAACTATGATATACCTTAAGTGTACATGCACCCTAGGATCTATGGCTTCATACTAATTACAGCTGCCCTATGAAACGTAAAACATATAGAAGAAAAACATACCTCTTATGTAGCCTTTGATGTCCATTTTTGAGATCATGATATTGTCCTCCACGAAGTTTCTTCAATGAGAGGACCCGAACCAAAATCCCTCTAATGGTATCACAGCCAATAACACCAATGAGTGGAATAAAAATAACTAGGAGAATGGTCAATTTCGCAAACCCTAAGAGGGTTACAAATCATCCCTATGGGAGGAGGAAGAAGGGATGGCGAAACTTTAAGTCAATGTGCAAGGAAGAATGAAATCCCTAAGGCCCTATTTATAGCCTTGGATCCCTTCCTAGGTTTTGTACTCCTTCCCATGTGGGATGTAATACCTAGAACAAAATTCACTCCTTATCCCATGTGGGATGGAGTTATTTTCATCTGACCCTAATTCCAAAAGTGTTATGGAATATTCCTGATCAACCAACTATTGATTAATTGAATATTCAACCCTTTGGTTAATTAACTGTTATTTAATTCCCAAAATATAATTCCAATTAGTTTCTAATTAATTATTAACATTAATAACTATTAAACCAATTTCTCATTTATTTATTCTACTTAATTTGGGTCGTGAGGGCAACCTAAAAGGACCCTGTTATTATTAGAAATATTACCAATAGTTAATGACCATGGATACTCCTTCCAACATTAAGAACAGTGTACTACTGGCCAAACATGAAGATAGATGCCTTCTTACTTACTCGGAAGTGTGATGCTTGCCGAAGACATAGCCATATCCTCCATTTGCCAGCATAACCTTTACACCCCAACATTTCTCATTGGATGTTCATGAAATGGGGAATGGACATAGTTGACAAATTACCTAAGGCACCAGGAGGGAAATTCTTTATGCTAAGAATGACATACTACTTCTCAGGTTAGGGATAAAGAGGTAGTCTCATTCATCAAATGAAATATCCCGGCTACATTCGGGATCCCAGTGGAAATCATATGTGACAAAGGATCTCAGTTCATTAGCAAGAGAGCACAGGACTTTTGCACTAGTTTCAGAATCAAGATAATAATTTTTACCCAATTCGCCCTGAAGCTAACAAACAAATAGAGTCCAACAAGATCATAGTCAACAACCTAAATAGAAGACTAGATGAAAATAAGGGGAAATGGGTTGAAGAACTTCCTTTCGTTTTATGGGCATATACAACTATAGCAAAAATGACAATGGATCAAACCCCATACTCCTTAGTATTTGGAGCAGAAGTCATAATCTCAACTGAAGTGGGGATTCCAACGACGAGATATAGACTCCAAACTGAAGAGGACAATGACAGAATCTTGCCCCAGAATCTTGACACGGTTGATGAATTGAGGGATCTCGCCAAGATCAGCGTTGCAACTCATCAACAAAGGTTTGCTAAATCCTATAATAAAAATATTAAGGTAAGAAGAATTCAAGTAGGTGACTTGGTCCTAATAAAGGAGTTTCAAAATATCAAGGATCCTAAGGATGGTATGTTGGCACCTAAATGGGAAGGACTTTATCTCGTTGATTCGGAAGCAGAAAAGGGGGTATATTGGCTGGCTAATCTGGAAGCAAATCTGTCACACCCCCAAACCGGAGCGGTGGAAACGTCCGGGGGTGGATGACTTCAGGTTAAGTATCACAACACATGCATCATAGTAGTCAAAGTACAACAACCATTGCATTAATAATGTATGAGTTTTACATAAGTGTTCAACTCATTGTATATATGACATCAAAAGTTATATATAGCAAAAGATAGAAGACATGACTCTGTACTGCTCCATCTTCTCAAAAATCCTGGGAATGTACCTGTCTACTAGTTCCCTGAGAATACAAGTGTTTTGAAAAAGAGAATATCAACATTTAAGTTGGTGAGTTCATAAGTATTTATGTTTAGAAGTTTGTTATTTGTTCCTTGAAATAGTGAGTATGTTTATTGTTCCATAAAATCCAATATTTTCTATATAACTGAAAAGTAGTTTTAATACCATAAAACCGTTCTGTGTAAGTGTTGTTGTACTATATAATAGTGTAACATAGTTTTAATTCACAATAAAACTATGAAAAGACTGTTTTCTGTATTGTTATGTTTTCCTTATTGTAAACCGACACGTTGTATTTGTACCCCTTTAGTGTGACCCGGTACTTTGTAGTTGTACCCCTTTGTTTTAACCCGATACTTTGCATTTGTACCCCTTTAGTATAACCCGGTACTTTGTATTTGTACCCCTTTAGGATAACCCGGTACTTTGTATTTTTACCCCTTTAGTGTAACCCGGTACTTTGTATTTGTACCCATTTAGTGTAACCCGGTACTTTGTATTTGTACCCCTTTAGTATAACCCGGTACTTTGTATTTGTACCCCTTTGTTTATTCATACATAAATCGTACTGTTCATATGTTTTTACGAATACATGAACTGTTTGTTGGATATAGTGTCTAAGTCCATAACTTTATTTGGTATGTACTTGACCCGACCCGGCATGGTCCATTTGGGTTGCATGGCATTGCAATACTTGGATAGACTAGATGAGAGAATAAGGCACTTATGATTATTAATATATTATAAGTTCTAATATATTAATAATAATATTATTTAATTAGTATTGATCAAGTATTAATCTAGAATTAATTTGGTGATCAAAGTGAGACTAATTAAATATATAGGGTTGATTATGACAATCATCAATTCTTTTATGGTGGATTAATGATCCATGGTATATGGGTTTGGTTATAACCATATGGAGCTCCATGGATAGTCCATGGGAGTTACAAACCCATGGGTCATGAGAAATCAAGAGTCATGACAATTAAGGGCATTCATGTGTAAACCCAAATTGTGACAACACTATAAAAGGAACCCTATGGCTAGCAAAATCGTGACCTAGTGTTACTAGAGAGGGCATAACCGATTTTGAGTGCTAGAAGTATTCTCTCAAGTTATTCCAAGTTTTGTGGTGTTGTGTGAAGCATTTGAGGCACAACATTTGGGGTGCTAGGCTCACAAAGTCTTGAAGGAATCCAAGCAACAACAAGGTATGTATTTCTACTAGTTTTATGTTCTATGTAATCCCCATGCCATGCTAGTTAGGAAATAACCTTGAAAAAGAAATTTGCATGTATATAGAGAAAACATAGATTCAAGGTTATTAGGGTTGCATGTACACTTAGGAAGTGTTAGAATGCTCAAAAACCCATCAGTGGTATCAGAGCCTAGGATTGTTTTCTGTATATTTGATGCAAAACTGCTTAAAAATCGAAAATTCTGCACTCTGACGACTGGACTCGCCGAGTCCATGGGGAGGACTCGCCGAGTCCATGAACAAATTCATCCTACTCAACGAGTAGATTAATGCACTCGGCGAGTAGGAGCGTGCTGGGCAGTTTTTTCGAGTTTTGTAGCTGGAAATGGATTAAGATCATTATCCCAATCTGTTTTGGACTTGTAAAATCTGTTTTTCAAAATGATAATGATTATGTTAACCCATTTTACAAGACTTTTATCAATTTTCAAGTATTGTATATGTTTATATGATTTTCTTGAAATTGCTTGACATGAATTTGTGTTCATATGAGTTTAGAAGATCATAGGAATTATGTGTAACCTCCATGTATGTTTAATTCATGATCTTAATGGCAATGATGGTGTCCATAACTTGTCCTCAAGTTATGGATAACCAAAAGTCACTTCTTTTAATTATGATTAAAGAACTAAAGAGGTTTCATAAAATGAAGAGTCTTCATTTTTATGAACCATTAAAACTCATAACTTACAAATTGAAGAGACTTGGAATAGTTTCAAATCTTAGCCTCAAGTTTTGGAATTTGAAAAGTCTTACACTTTAATACTTTAATTCCAAATTAAACCTTAGATTTTTAAAAAGTTTAAAAATCAACACTTATACTATTATTATAATTTTATTATATAGATATGTATAAGAATATGTCATTCTTACCGTTAGTAGGCCTCATTCACGAAGCCGGTCTATAAGGGGGGTATAAGGTTGTTGCCTATAAAATGGTGACTTAATGGGTGTCCACTCTCACCCACCGCTTCCTTGATCGGTGGAGGGTCGTTAGCCGAACGGGTAGGATACGACTTTAAATACTCGTTAAAAGTATAATGAATTATAAAGTAACTATACATTATAAATTCTGAATCTTAGTTACTTTAGGAAAATGTGAAATTGGTGCTAGCCCATAAAATTACACTTTGTACCTTACCAAGTCGTTAGTGGAGCGTGTGTGGTTAACCGGCACACTAACATGGACTAGTAAGAGTGGCAAAGGGTAACTTGACTTTATTATAGATCGGTGGAGCGTGTGTGGTTAACCGGCACATCAATTAGGTAATATTGTTGAGGGTACCAAGTCAATTTGTATGGTTATTCACACCTTGTTTGTGATCCTCGGCATCCCAGTCACAAACTTGAGAGGGCACAATCGAGATTCAAACAAGCTATTGAAAGTTCAATGTATCTCAAAAGATCTAGGAGTTTCAAATCCAATTAAAACTTAATTATATTTCGTTTTTCATGGTGGAAATTGGTAAATCGTCATTTACCTACCTTTAACTATTTTATAATTTGGATTACGGCATCCCTCTTCCAGTTATAAATAGGTTATTGGGTCCTAGCCTTAATATTTCATATTGGGTGTTATATTAAGGACTTTAAATCAACTAACTTGAATTTCTCCCATTATAGATGTCTAGTTTAGACAGCTATGGTCTTCCCAAATCTTTAGGAACAAGTTTCCTAATGAAGATGATATCCCAAATGGCAACCAAGGTGAAAGATCAATCCCTTTGTTGTGCATTAGTGGGACTGGAAATCATACTTCACTTCCTCCACCTCCTCCAACAAATCTCCTTATCCCACAAGTTTCAAGACATGATAAGTTCTAAGTCACTCAATCCCTATTGGCAAACAAAGTCTATATGTGCTTAGGTCTTGGAGATTAAGTCACATATTGACAAGCCGGGAGAGTAGGGTGTCGAAGTCTCAAGGTAGCTGGCTGTTGACTTGGTCACTCCCTGATAACAGATCACGACATGACCCTTAATGATCTTACCTATTTGCTTAATGATGCTGAATCAGCAATGATTTGGAGCATTGGTAAAGCAAAATTTGATTGGAAGATCAACTTCCCAAACTTCCATGGACATTGACAATGGTAACATTGGAAGTTCAGAAAAACTTTCTCTTCCCAATTGAAAGGGATTGGCCATAGTCAACTCGATTGACCAAATGGTAAAGAGAAAGGCTAAGTCTGTGATAGTCCCGTGTACCGTTTCCAAAGAGTCCATATGTTTCTGTTGCCAAAGGAAGAGCATTGGTTGCGAAGCTGCCAAATTTACCTAAAAGTCCATAAGGATAGTAAAGTCAAATGTTTGACTCTACTTCAGGTAAAGTCCATTGTCTAACTCTATTAAGTTTCTATTCTGAGATTCTTATTGCATGATGTGACTGGGTCACATGTTGATGTTTTAAGAATCAAAGAAAAGTGAAGAAACTTAAAGGAAGTATATGCTGATTCTGATCGCGAAGAGGGATTTTGATCGCATGGTTCGGTGATCAGAATTTTGAGCTATTACTTAAGAGTTGAGACATATTGCTTAGGAATAGAGAACAACAAGGTTTTCATATGGGTTGTAAGGATAAGTTTTCCGCAAAGTTTTAAAATAAAGAAAAGTTTTGATTTTATTTTAAGTATCCTTACAATGGCATTTGTGAAAAATTGTTGATTATATGTTTCCATTAATAGCAATATTTGAAAATGGATTTGATTCTTTCATTTGTGGTAGTATCATAATTTACCAAATAAGGAAAGATTCTCATCGCCCAAGTTTCAGTTAGATAGAAACTTGGAATCATGCAACTTGTATTGTATGATGAATGAGAAGTTTTCGTCTTTGGGAAATTAAGACTAATTCCTTGTTCACATGTACATGTGAGTCAAGTGAATGACTAAAAGATTGGGTACACTTGGTTGTGTGCTGGTCAGGTCCACCACAAAGATAGATAAGATTATTCGTTATGATTTACTAAAGTTTAGTAAATATGGTTATGCTTACGAGTTTAAGTGTAATTCTGAAACATTGGAAAAGTTTCAATGTATGGCAGAATGAATAAGAAGAATCAAATAAGGCAGAAAGATAAAATTTTCTCCAATCTGAAGAGATGGGAGAGTACTTGTGTATTTTTTTTTATGATTATCTTAGTGATTATGGAACCATATCACAATTGATCCTCTAAGGACACCTTAGTGTGTTTGTTGCCTGAGGAGAGGAATTGTGAATTGTTGAAATTGTTAAATCAAAAGATAATTCATACTTCGTGCCAAAAACAAATCCTGGAGTTATACTCCAAGATTGTAACTTGAGTGACATAGTCTTTAGAAAGTTCATAACACTTGTTAAATGTAGAGTAAGATGTTTCCTATTCTTGTACATTTGAGATTGGTAAGTTGTGATGTTTTGGATAAAACAAAGACCAGCTAAGACCAATAGTGAGAAGTGTTTAACTTGATAAGAATCCGCACTAGCTCTTGAATATTTGTATTGTCAAGGAATGGTTCTTGACAAAGAGAAGTCTTATATGTCAAGAGGATAGTGGGAGTCTAAATGATTCTGAAATAGTTTCAAGAACTAAATCAAGAGTTTTGTTAATCACTAGCCCACGACTTGAGGTTTGTAACCTATCGTGTTGACATATTCTTGTTTCTGTGTCTATTCCAGTTGAAAGTTGATTATGCTTGTGAGTTCTATGAGTTCTCAATTGTTTACATAACAACCCGGAAGCAATGGTGGGCATTGTGCTACCAGGTGGCAAGAAATTAAGATTGCACAAGTTCAGTCCCTATGAATTTGGAAGTGTCACTAACCTAGTCCTGTGATTATGGTTATGACAAATTCACATGGATACGAACACATACACCATAAAATCTAAGTGTCATAAGGTTTCTCTTCGATTCATGAAAATGATGGTGAGGAAACGCTTCCACCAAGAAGATTTTAAGTAGATAGCGGTTGTGATATTTGCATTCTCATATAGTTAGTGGAGCGTGTGTGGTTAACCGGCACACTAACTAGTAAGAATTGCAAAAGGTCTAGACAAACATGTGAGCTATCTAAGGAAAGGTGTATGTTTTTTGATAAAGTCTTATCAAAGCAATCTAGTATCAGAAATATGAACTTTGGTAAGAAAGTCAATAAAGTATTGATTTCTAGAAGTCCAGTTGATTTCTGAGTACATGTCAAAGCTAGTGGGAGCATAAAGTGTTATGCTGGTAATCATTATGCTAGTGGGAGCATGACGATTATGTTAAATATTGCAGGTTAGCAATGTTAATTATTGAAAACAAAAGTTTCAATTCGCCTTGAAAAAGTTGTTTTGCTATAATTAAGGGAGAGGATTTTATACTTCACTCCAATTCTACAAGCTTAGATTGAGAATTTAATCTACTTTAGTCAAGAATATATATGAATGTTATGTTGGAATGGTTTAACATAAGGAAATTCTATATATGTTGCGTTCTCAAAATTCGATTATGATTACGGCATCCGTCTTCATAGTTCGAATTATGAAAACATGGCAAATAAAAAATTTTATAGCATAAATCATGTCCCATATGCTTTGGGTATAAGTTTGATTACATGTGCTATAATATTCATCCATTCTAAATTTTCCAAATGCCTAGGGCATTAAGATGGAAAAAAGGAATAGAACTGGAAATGACTAAAATGATTAAGCAAAATTGTCGAGGACAGTTTGAGGTTTACCAAAGATTGGTTACTCATGGACAATTGGAAGTTACTCTTTGAATCTGTGTAAGATTAGAGAACTTAATGCAAGAAGGAATATGGAATTGTTTCCATAGGTGGAAGTTACTTTTTGAATCTGTGTAAGATTAGAGAACTTAATGCAAGAAGGATGTTCAAAGGAATGTACTTTGAATTTGAGACTTCATGGAATTGCTTTCCATTGAAATATCCTGTAATGTCTGTTGTCAAGTCTTTGTGACTTCTGTGCATAGTCATTACAAGGGGATCATTGCATATAAGTTTAGAATCTAACAGATTACAGTAAATGGCAAGAGTTTGGTATTCTTTCATTTACAACAAGGATTGGAATTGTGAAATGAGCATCATTGGAATATTGTCAATTGATCTATTTCACAAAGAGAGGACCATATGTAAACATAGTATGCATACTTGGAGTATGGCGTAATTGTTGTTTGGAAAACCATAGTGTACATGCTTGGAGCATGGGACAACTAATGTTTTAATTCAAGCATAAAGTTGATTAATCGAAACGTAAATAATGAGTAATCAATATGGTGCTTAAATAAAAGGTGTCTTATTTACACTCAAAGTGTTGGGGCCATATAAGATTAGTATTATTCTTGTGTTTCACTTTGCATGTTTTGACTTCCAGAATAATTATGTTATGGTATATATCATATTATTCAAACCATCCACAGTCAGTCATATGTTGGAAGTAGATATGAATCAAGACTGTCATGAATTTGGCTTGTATGATTTGTCTAAAGTGCTTTAGACAATGCAATGGTTGCTACAACATTCATGAGTACTCATAAGGGCTGAGTATTGGACTCAACCCACGCTCACTTGCATCACTTCATGGAATTTATCTCGAGTGATCGTGAGACGGTAATATCATATAAATCTTCAAACCTAGAGATATGAGTTGTTGACTATGAGTTGGTTATTCATTGATTGCACGAAAACGCATTGGTAACTCGATGTCATAAAACGTGCCTTTGTGAATAATTCAACAAGTAGTTGGTACAAGCATATCAGTCGAAGTTTATCTGTTCCTTCTAGAAATAGAAGCGATATCTGGGCCCCTCGATGATTTGGTTTTGAATTATGTACCGGGCCCGGTCAGAACCTAATTGATGTGTTCAATTTAGTTCTATGTCGAAACAAATCAGAGATCGAGAAACAAATGCTGGACAATAAGTAAGACCATGTTCCATGTGTTTGTCCGGCTGATATCATGAGAACAGAGGATTATATGATCAATTATCTTAAATGGCGTATCATCATCATCTCAGTTCCGAGAGACTTTGAAAGAGCTACGATTGCTAGTCGGATTTTGAAGTCATATTTGCAAATATAGTTATTAGACTTATCCAAGTGGGAGACTGTTGGATATAGTGTCTAAGTCCATAACTTTATTTGGTATGTACTTGACCCGACCCGGCATGGTCCATTTGGGTTGCATGGCATTGCAATACTTGGATAGACTAGATGAGAGAATAAGGCACTTATGATTATTAATATATTATAAGTTCTAATATATTAATAATAGTATTATTTAATTAGTATTGATCAAGTATTAATCTAGTATTAATTTGGTGATCAAAGTGAGACTAATTAAATATATAGGGTTGATTATGACAATCATCAATTCTTTTATGGTGGATTAATGATCCATGGTATATGGGTTTGGTTATAACCATATGGAGCTCCATGGATAGTCCATGGGAGTTACAAACCCATGGGTCATGAGAAATCAAGAGTCATGACAATTAAGGGCATTCATGTGTAAACCCTAATTGTGACAACACTATAAAAGGAACCCTATGGCTAGCAAAATCGTGACCTAGTGTTACTAGAGAGGGCATAACCGATTTTCAGTGCTAGAAGTATTCTCTCAAGTTATTCCAAGTCTTGTGGTGTTGTGTGAAGCATTTGAGGCACAACATTTGGGGTGCTAGGCTCACAAAGTCTTGAAGGAATCCAAGCAACAACAAGGTATGTATTTCTACTAGTTTTATGTTCTATGTAATCCCCATGCCATGCTAGTTAGGAAATAACCTTGAAAAAGAAATTTGCATGTATATAGAGAAAACATAGATTCAAGGTTATTAGGTTTGCATGTACACTTAGGAAGTGTTAGAATGCTCAAAAACCCATCACTGTTAGTATGTTCCTTTTCTAGTATACTTAAAATGTAAAGTATATGTAAAGTAATTTATACAAGTGTATATAGTTAAACTTTGTATATCTGACTAGTGAACTAGTGTGAGTATTCCATAAATTATACCTATTATAATTTATATGTGTGTTCTATTTTATATGTAATATTCATGAAAGTACCCCCTTTGCTCGGCATGTTAGAAAGGGTAATGAAACTGATTGAAGTAATTTTTATATTCATATATATAACTTATATAATTAAAATTGAAACGACATTGCGGACAAATAATGCTACCCTAAGCCCACATCCAAACAAGGAAAAGGAAATAAAGCGACTTATTAGTCCTAAGCCCTATAAATTATATATATATATATATATATATATATATATATATATATATATATATATATATATATATATATATATATATATATATATATATATATATATAAATTTTTGGCAAAATATAAGTTAAAAGCAGGGGTATGAACTCACCTTGTGTGTGAGTTCCTGGTTGGTTACGATGTGGTTGTGACGATCCTTTGCTTAGAACACGTAATTATAAATGTATCCTAATAATAGTTATACACATAATTATATTCATAAATTAACTTAGTTAACTACTAATTTAACATGATAATACCATTAAATTGTATAGACTACTTACAAGTAGTGAAGGGATTCCATGGTATTGATTTAAATGTTTAAATGAAGTTTGAAAGTTTGAAGGTTAACTGGGTAACATCTTGCAGAAAGGAAGAACTTTGGTATGTGTTTTGAGAGCATATGAGGGAAATACGTTTATTGTATGTAACAAATGATTTCATTTGTTCCTTAAGTATGAAGTATGCTCCTAAGGCGGTGAATGTAAGGTTTACGGTGTAATCAACTTTGGATAAGATTATGAAGATATTTGATGAGGGTTTACGGTTAAAATGCTCCCAAATATGAAGTGTTTACGGCCATAATGCTAGGAAATCACACCAATATATTCACAATACGTTTATTACGGCCATACACTTCCTTAAAGGAAATGTTCACGGTTTGATCTTGGTTCCATAAGAGGGTTCATGGCCAAAAGATCACATGGGAAATAGTACGGTTAAAATGCTCCCAAATATGAAGTGTTTACGACCATAATGATAGGAAATCACACCAATATATTCACAATATCTTGATTACGGCCATACACTTCCTTAAAGGAAGTGTTAACAGTTTGATCCTGGTTCCATAAGAGGGTTCACGGCCAAAAGATCACATGGGAAAGAGTTTACGGCCAAAGATCTTCTAGAATGAGGGGTTCACGGCGAATCGTGTCTTGAATGAGATGTTCACAGTTTTGCTTCTTTATTCAAAGGGTGTTCACGGTTTTAGCTTCTCATTTCAAAGAGTGTTCACGGTTGGTTTTTGGGATAATATTCCCTAAACCTTACACCTATATACACATTATATTTTCATAGTTTAAGTTAAGTTTAAGCTCCTTTATTTAAATTATAACTTACATCAATATATGTTTCATTATATATATATATATATATATATATATATATATATATATATATATATATATATATAATTTATAGGAGTATGGTTTTCAAAGTATGTTTATACAATAACTTATATAAACATGCCCTATAGTATTCAAAGTTCTTACGGTATAGATGTTATGATGTTAAATCACTTGCATACTATTGTAGTTTAGATTTACATTGATCTGAAATAACGGGTTGTTACAAAATCTATTGCCATGATTATGGAACGTTGTACACCTAAAAGCATACTTCATATAAGTTAAGTTCACAATACTTCATTACGAAAAGGTCAAGGTACACAACTTTTCCTTACCTCACTTTTCCCTTTGATTAGTTTTTTTCTCAAGATCATTACTGACTTAAGCATCGTAGGGGCATTTGCCACATGCAGAACTTAAAGATCATGGTTTCCATGAGTAGAGATTTATCATCTCTCCTCTGATTAAGGGTACTTAATCCCCTCTAAGGTGTAAAGAGTTAATGACCTCTTTCACGCATGTTTGCATTTCCATACCCCACCTAGACGTACGATATCTAAAATGTGGATAAGTGGATCATTTCACATTTTAGTGACTTGGAAACCTTTTTATCTCCATACATATGGTAAGATCCTAAGTGTTAATCTATGGTTTATAGCATTAACATGTTATCTTATGATTTAGGATTTTTGTCGGTATTCTAAGTTGGGATTTTCCCCAATATTCTAAGTTGGGATCCTCCCCAATTTTCTAAGTTAGGGTCCTACACAATATTCTAAGTTGGGATCCTCCCTAGTATTCTAAGTTGGCGTCCTATCTGGTAGTCTAAGTTGGGATCCTCCCTAGTATTCTAATTTGAGATCATCCCCGATATTCTAAATGAGGATAACCCCCAATACTCTAAGTTGGGATTTTCCCCAATATAATATGATTTCAATGTCTCCCTATGAATGTATTAAGAATGATCCTACCCAGATCCAATCCTAAGATTATGGGGTACTCAACTCTTCTCCAAAGTCAGGATCCTGAAGAAGGATTCAAAAAGACGACCGAAAACCTAGTTAACAAAAGGAATTCAAAAACTATCACCAGGTTCTATCTGTCTTTATTTTGTAATCCATGTTTACGAAAATATTACACCTGACGTTATCCTTAAAATTTTCATTAACAGTTTCTTTTCTTCTAAAAAATTCTCCTACAACCCTCAAGACTTTTTTAACTAAAGTTTATTTCCCCTCAGAGCATAAGGATCCTAACTATTCCAAGATCCTAATCAAATGACACTATCTCAGATTCTTAAGATCCTAATGGTTTTTGTAAATCTATACCCTTTAGGATCCTAATCATCTTAAGAACAAATTATTTTGATCCTATTTCTATGACCAAACCATACATGTAGAAGATATAATAAAACCAAAATAAAATTTGTTTTTAATTAATCAAAACTAAACATCGAAGGTTTGATCACAATCACCTGCGGGAGACGCCTCTTCTCCCTCATCTTTCTCTTCTTTTTCTCCATTCTTCTTCTTCTTCTCCGCCTGCATCATGGGATCCTGAATGATGTTAACGTGCTTGCCAGTTAACTTGTCCAGTACATCATGCCAACCAGCCACAAACTAGGATATCGCGTTCCTTATCTCCAAATCCTCCGCTATCTTGATATTTGCCTCACAAATGGACTCGACATCACTGCTCTTAAGCTTGACGATCACATCATCAATCTCTTGGGCGTGTTCATCCTTCTTCTCCGCCTTCTCCTTGATCAGCTTCTCCACCCTTGACAAAAGATCCTTGTTGGTCGCCTTCTAGATGGCCTCCTACTCCTTCAAAGTGCGCTCCACCTCCTTAGCCTTGAGCTTTAGATCCTCAGTGGACCGGGATACATGATCCACAACCTGATAAAGAGTTCAGTAATTAAACTAAAAATCAAGATTAAAAAAGAAAAAGAGGAGTTAGAAGTTCTTACAGCTTGCGTGAAAGAGATCAACTTCTTCATGGCTTCTTTTGTCCCCAAACTCTCCAGGCTGAGTTCTGGGATCTCAAACGACTTCCTCTTTTTAGATCCGGTATTCTTCAAGGATAGATGAATCACAACCCTCCTTCGAGGAAGAGAAGAAGAAGTATTTTCCTTCTTGACCACAAGTTGACCACCTGACATGTCCTCTTCAAGGACAGAAAGAGGAGAAAGATGAGGGAGTTCTAGATCCTAAAAGTAAGAAAGGATCTTCGTGAGTTCAAGATCCTAAGAGTACAATAAATAAACAAAGGATCCTTACCAGTAGACATGATCAAGGTGGTGGATGAACTCTCTTGAAAGTTGGGCTTCTCAGACTTAAAGGTTCTTTTGATTTCAGGAAAGGGCTGAAAATTCACAATCTTCTCTTCACCTACCATTTTTAACCCATTTCATTGGCAGGTGATCACTGTTGGGGATGGACTTGCATTTCACAAAGAAAAAAAAATATTTACATACACCATCATTTTATTTTGTTTTCAGAATTAGGTGTGTTTTGTTGGTTTTGAATTTAAACGGGAAAGGGGAAGACTAAAAATTTGAAAGATCATAGATGTGACCTAGCTCTAGCAAAACCATGTTAAGATCCATGGATTGATTCAACCGATCAATCCATAAAAGGATCCTCCATATCAAAGGCATAGCTTGGATGTAGGAAATTTGGGTGAACTCAAAGAATTTAGAAACAAAACAAGAAAAAGGGTAAGTCGGACCTAAAGAAAAAGGATAATCGGGAAAGCAAACACAAGTAGGGGAAACGAAATTTGGTTGAACTAGAGAGTCAAAAGGCTTGAAGATTGTGCCAGCGGGAAAAGCCTTATTTGTTTTCAAGGATCTGATGTCATCATCATCAAAGGAACAAGTCTCCATGTAAGCCAGGGGTTTCTGATCAAAAAAATCCTCCTCAGAGGGAGCAAGGATACTTGCGTGAGAACGGAGAATCTTTTTGTCCATGATCGGTGAAAATAAAACAAGAAAAATAAGAGAGAATGAGGCTAGAGATTTACCTTAAGGCTACTGATAACACTCGAAAGGAATCAGATAAAAGTAAAGGAGGATCGATAAATGTTATACCCTATTTATCTTGATTACGGAGGAGAGAGGAATGATTTGATAGGATAATCGTACCTTGTGAACTGATAAAATTCTATATGTTACGGTTTGAATTTCAAATTCTTTATCTCAATTTAATTAAATTATACTATTTAAATATTCAAAATTAATCCAAATATTTTACAGGTATAATTTGGGGCAATTGTTAAGGCTTGAGATCCTGAAACATTCCCCGGATCTCGAATCTTGAAGTGAAGACAGGATCCTAAAACATATACTTAGGATCCAGAATATTAGCAATATTATTTCCTAACATAATTATTAAATACATTTCTTGTTAATTATTCACATGTGCAGAAATGGTAAGCACAAGACAAATGAATGCTAAAGAATCATTCTAGTCAAGCTTGAAACACAGAATTACCAAGTCAAAGCAACGCGCAAAGGCTTGTTCAACAGGATCCTAAGAATATCAGACACTTAGTCAACATAGGCTATAAATAAACATGTATAGATCACATGAACACACTTATAACTACTAAATCACTTGTACTCATACTTTCAAGCACACTTCTATAATTTACATTGCGATTAATAACATTAAACAAGGCAGATGATCATGATCACCTCCCAAGGTTTTGTGTCAGAGATCCTAGAAAGGATCAAGGGCTTTTCTTGTAAACATTACTTGTGTACTTTCACTTCATTTGCAGACTCATATCGATTGCAACACCACAACCTCTCATACAATTGGTTGATATTCCCTTGATCATTTTTCGACCACTATATATATATATATATATATATATATATATATATATATATATATATATATATATATATATACACACAAACACATTTGACTCGAATATGTAGTAAGAAACATCCCTCGTAACTAGAGGCAAAATTCATTTTTTTCTGTATCGTAGTCGGATTCGAAACCCATATGAAATGTTAGTACCTCTACTAAGAGTTTTTGGTCAAATGGAGGAGAATTAACAAAGAAAAAAAGAATATAGAGGAGCTTTGCGACAATAACTCTATGTAAGAGTTATTAGTATTTATTAAAGTTGTATCTATATAACAAAAAAATATTGAATCAAATGACATGCATGCCTCCTTTCTATGCTACTTCTTTCTTTCTAGTTCATGACAAGGAGTTATATTTCTTTTAAGACTGGGACCATTGCTTAAGATTTTTTTTAATTCCTTTGATTTTTTTTCCTTTGCAATCTACTACTATTTGAGAAATGTGGACTTCTTTTCCATGGATATCAATTTATGACGACTTCTACTCTTTTCATCAAAGCAATCACACCCTTAATTCAGACTCATTATTCTCTGCACATACCCTAAAGGTGGGGTAAATTAATAGATTAAGCCTTTCATATAATTCATAACACCACGATTGAGAAAAAATGAAAACTATTGTCTATCTCCCAAATCAATGGTCTAATACTACGCATAGTTATTCCGAGAGGAAAAATGTCTAATATATAATGCTCTGGAAGCTAAGGGTCGTGATACTGGTGAAATTAGGACCATACATTAGGCGACTTTTCTCCTAACATCATGAAGGTATTGTAAGTTGGAGAGCATACGCGATTTATCCATCCAATATTGTATTTATTGAATGCACAAAGTAATTTTCGTCTCCAATATAATGAACCATTATTTATTTCTAAACTTCCTTGTTTAAGTTGTTTTTTGGTCACATGATTTTCATCCTAGATATGCATATTCTCTCTCTCTCTCTCTCTCTCTATATATATATATATATATATATATATATATATATATATATATATATATATATATATATATATATATATATATATATATATATATATATATATATCATTTGGCTTCCCTACCTTCCCATACCATTTTCGAGTATATTAGTAAATAGTAAGATTGATCTGCACTCTTGTGCTATAGTAAGTGAAGAAAACGGTATGGGGGTCAGATTTTTTAATAAAAATGACTAATAGGCAATCCCCTTTTCCGTGATAATCTGAAAAATCTCAATTACTTATTCTTCTCTAGCAAAATATAGCATGAACAACCTTCCCATAGTCGCATTTAGATATTTGTTCTTGAAAGTCTTTAATCTCGTAGCAACTAGTCATCTTTATGTAGTTGTTTTTCCAAAGTTTGAAATGTATAATGTTTTTCAAGAGGAGAACTAGTTGAATTATATATATATATATATATATATATATATATATATATATATATATATATATATATATATAGACTTAGGTTATTCTATTCTAACTAGTTATTGTGCGGATATCGTATGTTATGTGAATGATAAAGAAAATATGTTGTTTGATAATATAAATAAGTTCAATATTACATAAATATTGTCATTAACACACATTCTCACTAATCAAATCGTCTATAAGGTTATTATACACTTATTATTGTTATTCTCATTTCTGTCAGAATGTTTGTCAGAATGTTTATTGGGTCCTATTCTGTCAGAATGAAAATGAGTGAAAAACGATGTGTGAGAACAAAAATAAATAATAATTAGCGAGAATGAATGAAAATGACGATATTTTTGTAAGATTGAACGTATTCGCATTGCTAAACAACTTATTCTCATAGTAATTCTCATAGCATACGATATCCACATAATAATTAGTTAGAATACCTGAACCTAGTTCTATATATATATATATATATATATATATATATATATATATATATATATATATATATATATATATATATATATATATTGAGAACTTAATGATTCGTGAAAACTTGAGAACCTTTTCCAATTTTTTGCTCATACTATGTTTTCAAAAAAAAAAAATTACGAATGCCTTAGTCATTCATATAAAAGGCTATTTGCAAAAAAACTACGAAAATAATATTTTTTATGCGCACGTTACAAAAGAACATATTTTTTTTTGCAATTTTCTTTTCACCGAATAGCCTTCTATATAAGCGTCTAGAGCTAATATGTTTTATTTTGAAAAAAAATATGGAGAAAAACAAAATTGAAAAACTTTTTTGGGTCTTCATCAATTTTTGATTCTCTCTCTCTCTCTCTCTGTGTGTGTGTGTGTGTGTGTGTGTGTGTATATATATAAGTGTTGTAGAAGTAGGGTGCAAAAGGTATAGTGAAAAGTCGAAAGTACTGTAAGTTTGTTTGGCTGCGAAGTCATGTATTTCGAAGTGTATGTATTTTGCAAGGCACATGTTGATGTTGAAGTCCAATGTCTAGTCCTTGCATATTGTGCATCTGTAACACTCTAAATAGAGTAAGGATAGGGGTACAGAGTAACATTTGCACTGTTCATTTTCTTGCAAACTCTCTCGAAGTCGTGTACTCTTTCAGATCTTAATGAGCCAATCAGATCTTATATATGTACCGTGCTCTTATTGCGTTTAGTAATTGATTTCATATTCAAAAATCAATTTAAACACTCTTCAATTGGTATTAGAGCAGGATTCATTCAGTCAATTCCAATTTTCTCGTACTTTTTCAATATTTTTGAATCGCTCCTTCCGATTCAAAGTTTTCCGCATTTTTGATTAAGAAAACTTGTGTCAATTGATTGATTTGTTTCGATTCTGCACTCGGTTTGTTAGATCGAGTATTTCCTTATCATTGTCTGGTTGATTCTTCGGTTAGTTCTCTTTTCTGAAATCAAAATTCTCTTTTGTCCGTACAAAAATGGCGAACTTCAACATGAACACGATGTCAAGTTTTTCTCATTTTCTTGAATCATCTACGAAGATTCCAATGCTCATTCCTGAATACAATGAGCAATGGGCCGATCGAATCGAAGATTATCTCAACGGCATAGACGAAGATCTTTGGAGGTGTATCAAAAGTGGAGACTATCGTCCTGGAAGCCTTGAACAAGTTGGAACTGGTGGTTCTTCTGCTGATGTTGCTTTGGAAACATAGAAACAGAAAGCAAATTGTAAGAAATGACTTTGAGAACTACGTGGTGCTTTTCCACTAGTAGTTTACAACTACGTTCAAAGTTGCAAAACCTCGTAGGAAATTTAGGATACGTTGATAAAGAAATATCAAGGCAGTGAGAAGACCAAGAAAAGTTCAGTGAAGCAGTTCTTGTTGGAATTGGGTAAGTTCAAGCAGAAAGATAACAAAACCATCGAGTTATACTATGATCACTTGAACGAATTGATCTTCAAGTGTACTCGTTATGGTGTTACTCGTTCGACTATGGAATACAATTTGACTTTCCTGATAGGGTTGCAAAAGGAATGAAGGAACATAAGCCTGATGATCAAAACTCAACAGAGTTTCGACGGTTATTCTTTGGTTGATTTGTACAACGTTCTTAAAGCCCATGAAAGTGAGATTAATGAGATTGATGAAGAAGGGATATTGAGCTTAGGAGGGCTATTGGCTTTAATGTCGAAAGTGACTGCCAAGGACTCTGAAATCAAATCTGGTGAACAAGAGGATGTTGAAGAAGAAGGATTTTTGGTGAATTATGAGGATGAAGCGGTGGCCTATTACTGGAATAAGAAAGTGAAAAGGTTTCAAAAAGCCGTTTAATCCAAAGTACAAGAACAATAATGAATTCAAAGGGAATAGCTCAACAGGTAAAGGTGCAAGAGTAGATTCAAAGGAGGAGAAGAAGTGAGGAAAGACTGTGATCAAGAAGAAGCCATTAAAGCTAAAAGGCGATTCGGGTTATGAGTGCAACTATTGCAATAGTTCGAATCACTTGGCCAAAGACTGCATGATGCGAAAAAAGGAAGAGAAGAAGGAGAGGGTGAAAGATAAAGCGTACTACGCTGGGAAGATTGAGGAGTTGATGGCTCGAACCAAGGGACTTTCCTTTATGGCGAAGGGAGGAGATGAACGTGATGGAACATATCAGATCTGGTCATCCCGGTGTGATGATGAGGAAATGAGGAATCCTACCCATGGAGCAATGTTTGCTCAGTTCGAAGAGGATGATTTGAAGGATGAGAAAGTCACCGGAACATGCTTTGTCTAAACTAGAGCCGAAAAATCTTCAATAACTGTGAAGGTACGTAATCTTCTTGAATCTCTTAATATTCTCTCTAATACTTATCATGCAGTTTTGATAGATTTTGATGATACTCTTTCTTATATGAATGATATGTTGATTTCCATGAGTAGAGAAGATGAGCAATCAAAATCGTTACTATATGAAATTCGAGATAAGATGGAGGTTAAGAAGAGTGTGATAGAGAACTTAGAGCTTCAATTGCGAAACATTACAGTATATAGGATTTGGTTAGAAATGATAATATTTTGTTAGTTAAACAAATAAATATCTACTGTAACTCCGCAAAACGTCTGTATGTTAAGCTTACTGAATTGCATCATTCTTCAGATATTTGCAAAGAACAACAACGAAAATTACTACCATTTTTAGCTTATGAAAGAGAAGAAGTAAATGTTACGTCTTATGACTGTGAAAAGAAAATTTTTGAGTTTGATAAAGTTCCTAATGACTCGTATGCATATGGAGTAGTTAAGATTGATGAATACTTAAATGCTGATGAACTTGTGCATATAGTTAATGAAACTCTAACTAAAAATGAACAAGTTAAAATTTTGAAAATGATTGAGAATTCAACATTAGACTCTCAACAAAGTTTCGTTGATATCGAAGATGATTATGATAATATTAGTGAAATTGAGGAAGAGGAAATTGTTGATTGTTCTCAATTATCTGTTATTAATGTCAATTCGATGGTAAAAGGCAAAGAAATATGTCATGATTCAATGGTGAAGGTTAACAGTGATCAACATTCTACGTCGAAAGTTTGTGATCCTTTTGATCAAGTTGTAGTGGAAGACTATGAAAGAGATGAGGATGATGTTTCGAATGAAACACATATTCCTAGAATCATTGTCGAACAAGTCTATGAAGAATCAAAGGAGTTCAAAAAGGTGTTGAAAGACAAAGGTCCACATTATCTGGAATCTAATTCAGTTGTTTATCCATCATTTAAATGTACAGATGAGGTTGTATTTCCAAATCAAGTATTTGTCACTTCTTGAAATGGTGACAAGGTGAATCCAGAAATAAACAAACTGGTTGAGGAAGATAATAAAGATTTGACAAAAGATGGTTTCTATTCGAACCAAAGAACAGTTGAAAATGGTATGAATAAAACCTCAACAACTTTTCATACACAAAAACCAAAACGTGTCTGGGAAGTAAAAATGGAAAAATCAAGTGTTTTTAATCAAACCAAAGAAACTATTTCGAAATCTCAATAGACAAAAACACAAGTTTTCAAGGAAAGTGTTGAAACTTTTGTTTGTGAGGAAGGTATTTCGACTACAAAAGCTCGAAACAAATTTTATTGGAGAAATGTCAAAGCTTTTAAAAAAAAGGTTTTTAAGCAAAAATCAACTGAACATGTTAAGACAGTTTTTCAAAATAAGGCGTCTCTTCAAAATAAGCCATCTCAAAAGCAAAATAATTTTTCAAAAAGTGAAACTAATGTTCAAAATCAAGTTCGGTTTCAAAATGTTCAAAAACATGGAATGGAAAATTTGTTCAAAATCAACGTCCAAGAAATTTTGGTCCAAATCGTGAAAATGGAAGGTTTGCTCAAAACAAAAATCAAAAGAGTTTTGTTTGAAATAATGAACAAAGATATTTCAATCTAACCCATGGACAAAGACATTTTCAACAAGGACAAAATGTTTTCAATCGAAATGTTGATGGTTATAATAATCAATACCAAAATAGATTTCAAAATTCACCAAAACCATCTTTTCCAAAACAAAATTTTGAGAAATTGGATGTTCAAGGAAAGAAAAATGAACTTTTTAAGCCCATAAATCCACACTTTCCAAATCATAAGTCGAAACAGAAGGTGAAATCATCTTTTGCGAAGGGAAGAATTGATGTGAAAAACATCAATCATTGGCTCGAAGGAAAACGAAAACAATATCAGTCGGGAAAGTACTCTCGAGAGCAAATCAAGTCTGCTTACGAGACCTACTTAAATGATTCGATATATGGAAGCTCGTCATCACAGGAGTCGATTCCATCTATGAAAAAGTGGAAAGAAATTACCAAGAAGAAGGATGAAGGACATCGAACTGAGGATGGAAAAAAGGAAAATCAATGTTGAACCTTTCCCATTGAATGATTACATTTCAATGCCCAAATCTGTCGAAATTCACTTAATTGATAGTTTAAAAGCATAGGATTGAAATTGGGTACTAGGTTCATCTTTTCATAATGCATTTCAAACTAGTGTTCAAGGACCCAAAAGGTCTTAGGGACCTAAATTCTTCTGAATGATCGCAGGTACTATGTAACGAGCAATACGATGAGCATTGGTACATTGATAGTGGTTGCTCTCGTCACATGACTTGGCGAAAGGAGAAGTTACAAGTTTATCGAAAGCTAGATAATGCAGGAGTAGTGAAGTTTGGCAACAACAAATGCAAATTCAAGGGATATGGCAAGGTGACAAATGGAAAATTCACTTTAAATAGAGTGGCGTATGTCAAAGACTTACAACATAATATGATATCTAACAAAGAAACAAAGGAGATATCTAACAACTCGTTGTGGGCATTGGTAATCAAGTTGTGTTCAATGACAAAGGAAGCATGATATCTAACAAAGAAACAAAGGAGATACTTCTTAAGTCAAAAAGAAAGGGAGACATGTTCACGCTCGACATGAAACCTATTGTTGGTGTTCCCTATGTGGGTCTTCTGTCAAAAGCTTCATCAGATCTTTGGTGGTTATGGCATCGTCGTCTCTCTCATCAGAATTTCAAAAATCTAAATAAGCTGGTTTTACATGATCTAGTTCGACGCTTACCTGTATTAAAATTTGATAACGATTCATTGTGTACTACTTGAGAACAGGGAAAGCAACATAGACAAGGTCATCCAATTGTCACAGATTCCAAGATTACCGAATCTTTAGAATTTCTTCACATTGATCTATGTGCACCTTCGACGTTTGAGACTCTCAATAAGAAGAAGTATATATTGGTCATTGTTGATGATTTTTCCAAGTTTACTTAGGTTTTCTTTCTTCAACAAAAGTCTGAAATAGCTCAAGTGATGATTGATTTCATCAAAAACATCGAGCTGAGTTTGAGGAAGAATGTTCGAAGAATTAAGAGTGACAATGGTTCAGAATTAAAAAATTGAATTCTTGATTTATTCTTGACTGAATTGGGAATTTCGCATAACTTTTCGTCTCATTACACACAGCGGCAAACTGGTGTAGTTGAAAGGAGGAATTGGTTTGTATGCGAAGCTAAAAGAACTATGCTTACATATGCAAATCTTCCTCAATATCTTTGGGCAGAAGCTGTTTTGACGACTTGTTTTACACAAAATCGTTCTTTTATTCATCATCATTTCAACGTCACACCTTATGAGATCATTAACAAATGAAATCCTAATGTTAAATTCTTTCATGTTTTTGGATGCAGGTGCTTTATAATGAATCTTAGACACAATCTTTCTAAATTTCATTCAAAGGCTGATGAAGGAATTTTCCTGGGGTATTCGCATAATTCCTTTGCATATCGGGTGTTGAATAAATGAATGAGAAAGATCGAGGAAACTTTCAATCTTACTTTCGATGACTATCACGTTAAATGAGTTGAACAGTCATTTGTAAAAAATCCAATCATTTTTTAAATGAATGATGAGTCAGAAATCATGAATTCTTATGATGTTGACTATGATTTGATTTTTAGTATTGCAGGTAGAGCTATAGATGTTGAAGACCATGTTGATGACAATCGTATTCGTGAAGAATCAAAGCATTCAGATGATTCGACTGTTACTAGGGAAGAAGATAATTCTCATTCTACCTCAACCTCCCATGTGAGTCGAACGCGTACCGATTTCGATGGGTGATTCAGTGGAGGGGGATCACTTGAGTTCAATATTACATGGTAATACTCATGATTCAACTATTGAGGGGGAGCATCAGCGAACTACATCTCAAGTCGAGGGGGAGCATGTGCAGAACTATGATGATGTCGAGGGGGAGCATCTCAATTCGAATCCATTAGTTGAGGGGAGCTAAATGGGTCGATTCCTAATAATCCAAACGATCAAACTAATGAGTTTCATGATGTCGTTGACAATGTTTCGAATGCAGGTGAAGGTTCAGAAGCGGATGATGTATTCGAAGTTGCATATTTAGATTTTGACCCTGCATATCCACCAATGGATAAATGGACACATAGTCATCCAAAGGAACAAGTTCTTGGAGATCCACATGCTAGAGTCATGACAGGAGCATAAATTCGAGCTAAAAATGAAGTACTCAATGTTCATCAGGAATACTGTATGTTTAACGTGTTTATTTTGAAACCTGAACCCAAAATAGTAAAGGTTGCATTAGAACACTTAGATTGTGTTGTTGCAATGCAATCTGAACTGGCAGAATTTGAACGAAACAAAGTTCGAAGGTTAATTCCAAAACCAAAGGATGTTTCGCTAATTAGGTTAAAATGGAATTTCAAGAATAGAATTGATAAAGAAGGTAATGTGATTCAAAATAAGGCAATATTAGTTGCTAAAGGTTTCAACAAAAAAGAATAGATTATGAGGAAGCCTTTGCGCCTGTCGCAAGACTCAAGGCTCTTCAAATTTTTCTTGCTTATGCAGCACATAAACATTTCGATGTGTATCAAGTGGATGTCAAGTGTGCATTCCTAAACAGTGTATTAGAGGAAACAGTCTACGTCAAACAACCACCTGTTTTCGTCAATGATAAGTATCCTGATTACTGTTATGTTCTAGATAAGGCAGTTTATGGGTTGAGACAAGCACCTCGTGCCCGGTATGCAACCTTAACCAATTTTTTGAAAATTGCTAAATTTAAACATGGATCAGTTGATCCTACATTATTTCGAAAGAAAGTTGGGAATCACCTGAAGCTTGTTCAAATTTATGTCGACGATATAATTTTTGGTTCAATTGACCCTTTGTTATCGAAGGAATTTGATGAGCTTATGAAAAGCAAGTTCGAAATGAGCATGATGGGAAAAATTAATAATTTTCTAGGTTTACATATTCGTCAAAGCAGGGAAGGCATCTTCATAATTCAGGAAAAATACATGTACAACCAGCTTGAAAGATTTGAGATGACGAATAACTTAAAACTGAAAGTACAGATGGCAGTTGGAAGACGCTTGAATCCTTCGTTGGACAAGCCAGCTGTGGACCTAACTACACATCGAAGCATGATAGGTTCACTTTTATACTTAAATTTGAGTCAAACTGATATCATGTTTGCTGTGTGTAGCTGTGCTAGGTACCAATCGAACCCGAGAGAACCCCATCTTAATGCTGTGAAGAACATATTTCACTATCAAAGGAACAGTTTCATTGGGTCTTTGCCATCCTTCGGAAAAAAGATTCTTTATACCAACTTTCTAAACCGCAGACCTAGGTGGATGTCAACTTGATCGCAAAAACACAACATGTGGATGTCAATTGTTAGATGGAAAATTAGTAAGCCAACAATCAAAGAAACAAACATGTGTCCCGATTTCCACAACAGAAGCCAATAAGGTGCCTTGGCAATAGGTGTCACGCCTAGATCAAAATCAATCCGGAACTCCGCCTGCCTCTCGGGAGGCACTCCCGGCAACTCCTCGGGAAAAACCTCAGGAAACTCGCACACTATCGGAACCTCGGTGATAGAACTCGGCCTCTCTGTGGCAACCCGCGTGTCCATCACATACGCTAAAAAGCCCACGCAACCCTGTTGTAGACTCTGCCTCCCCCTGGCAGCAGAGCAGAAAGCTGACCCTGATCTGGTACCCTCGCCATACACTGTAAGCACTCCCCCACTAGGGTCTCGTATATTCACCAACTCACGCTCGTAGTCGATCACTGCTCCAAAACGGCTCAACCAATCCATGCCCATAATGACACAGACATCACCCATCGCAATCGCTACCAGATAATTCGGAAACTCGACACCAAAAATCTCCAGCACACATCCTCGGAATACATCGGTAGCAAAAACCGCATGCTCATCAGCTATAGAACCCCTCAGTGGTCGACTCAACGCCTCACGTCGGACACTGATGTGACGACTAAAAGATAAAGACACGAAGGATCGACTCGCACACGCGTCAAATAACACTAAGGCAGGTACAGAACTCACAAGAAATGTACCTAAATATGGCACAGAATAAGCACAATAATTCTCAAAATAAATAAATAAGGAAATACGTACCATCCACGACATCAGCTGTTGCACGGACCTCCTTCGCTGTCAGCTGCAAAGCTCTCCCACGAGCCCTCGGAGCCGCGGCCTTCACCGGCCGACTATCAATCGCACGCAAAGCAGCAGGAGTGGAACCCTTGGCTCATCCCTGAACAAGTTGAGGGCACTCAGCCTTCCGATGGCCGGTCTGATTATAGTGAAAGCTGACTGCAAATCCGTTGGGGCAATCCTTCGCCATATGCCCCTCCTTGCCACATTTGTAGCAAATCCCCGCCCGGAAAGATCCCTCATGACTCTTGCCGCACTGGCCACAAGTGCGGCCCTTCTGGCCTCCTGATCTCGAATCAGCGGGCTTAGCCCGCTTCGCTGCCGGCTGCGACTGTGCCGGCCTCTGTTCTCTCCCCTTAGACTCCGCCTCGTCCCTGGCCTGAGTCTCCAGCTCGATCTCCCTCCTCCAAGCATTTTCTTGAAGCTCGGAAAATTTCCGATAAGACGAGTTCGCCATGAACTCTCGAATATCCCTCCTCAGAATGCTCAAATACCAGCTCATGCGTGCCTGCTCAGAAGACACATGCTCAGGGCAGAACAACGCCCTCTCGTGAAACATCCGTGTAATCTCAGTCACTGACTCTGTCTTCTGCTTGAGAGATAGAAACTCATAGGCCAACCGTTCCCTCTCCACCGGGGGAACATATTCATCTCGGAACATCAGAGTAAATCTCTCCCATGACATTGCAGTATGCTCTGCAGGAGTAAAACTGGCTGTCACAAACTTCCACCAGTCCTTCGCTCCCAAGCGAAGCTGGTTCAGCGCGAACCGAACCCTCAAATGCTCTGGGCATGAACAAGTGTAGAAACACCCCTCGTTACCAGAGATCCATCTCATCGCAACAATCGGATCCTGAGTCCCATCAAACTCTGGTGGCTTCGTGTTGCTGAAGTCCTGATACACCAACGAGTCACCTCCCTGTGGCCTGGCAGCAGCGACAGCTGCGGTGGCTGCAGCAGCAGCCGCCTCAGAATCAGCAGCATATCGCTCATCAAATGTCTTGATCAGGGTGGTCTTAATAGACCCAAACATCTCCGGAATAGCCTCTCGAACGGTTGCGGCCACCTCGTCATGAATCATCCTGCGAATCTCATCATCGCTAACTCCACTGCTCCCTGGGGTGTGGCGTCTACCCACCATGATGTCTCTGAAACACAACAAATCATCAGAGGCTCGCTCGAGTATTCTCACACTCCCTCACTCGCCCTACTTGCTCCTTAGCATCCTAAGGATTCTTACTTGAACTGCCTACAGATCTGGTGCTTCCAGTAGTACGGGCCCAATACTACCTTCCATACCAACCTGTAGTCACCCCAAGTCCTCCTCCTAGGATCCAAATTCACAAGTACTCTATATCTCATGAATCACAGACTACTATCTCAGTAGACCCCTCACAAGCTCATCTAGGTGTCTCTCCTAGATTTTTCCCTCAACTCAAAACCCTCTCGAGGTGACTCCTGCTAAATACTCTTACCCAGCTCATACTCAAAAGCACATCACAGATAACAGAAACTCCTCGGCTAAGGCATCACAAATCAGGAAACTCTAGTCCTAACATATGAAGTACCTAGCCTACCCTTTAGCATGCATAATAATATCTCATAACACAGAAAGTAAGGTATTTTGGGAAATCACCGTTCGGGCTCTGGCTGATTGTACACACTGCTCCAACTCTTTTTCTCTTAAACTCTTTCTTATTTTAGAAAAATTATCTCTTTTGAAAATTTTTCTCAAACCCTCAATTTGAGTCCAAACACACCCGGAGGTGCATCCGTATCCCTCAAACCAAGGCTCTGATACGAACTTGTAACACCGTAAATTTTCAAACCAAATTTTTCATTGTAAAACATAATAAAACACATTTCACATTTTCTCAAAAATTACAAGTTTCAATTCATTAATACATATTTCAAAATTTTTTATCATAAATCCAGGATCCCCCAAAAACATATCCAGCGCAGATGTCTGTACAATCAAGCCGGTGCCTTCCCGCGATCCTGAGAAGTACCTGAAACACATAACACGTAACAGAGTAAGCACGATGCTTAGTGGGTTCCCCAAAATACCACACTCATCACATTAGCCACTCGAGGCTAACTCAATACGACCCTCCGGTCAATGTGTCTCAGCAGAGACCCTCCGGTCCCACAACTCGGGTGGACCCTCCGGTCCTAACTCAGTAAGTTCATAATAACAATACTCAACATAAATCACAAAGACATAATGTAGAATATCACAATACACAGGTAAGCACATAAGACACCTCGGTCACACAAAGATACCACTCATGGTAACAATAGTGAGAAGACTCACCTCGTAAGAATCGGATAACCTCGAACTCGAATCACCGGTCTAGCCTCCGCCTAACACATACGATAATTATCCCTAATTAATAACGACTCTCAAGAAGCTAGATGAACCCTTCTACAAACTCATAGAAGGGGAAAAGACCATTTTACCCCTCATTTGCCTTAATAATCCACAAATTGACAAAATCCTAAAAGTCAACCAAAAAGTCAACGACAAAGAGTACGCTGTGCGTACCAGCTCTCTACGCTGGGCGTACTCTGCTGCTATGCAGGCATCGGGGATGCTAGACCTCTATGTTGCGCGTACTAGGATTACGCTCAGTGTGTGTCCCAGTTTCACTCTTTCTATTCATTTGGTCTTAATCAGTTAACACCTTGGCTCATATCACAGATCTGGACTCCCTAATAGCTCTTACTCCATAAAGTCAGTGACTTTAAGCCTTTGCATGGCTGATAAGGTCACAAACACACAAAACCCTCACTTTCTTAGCTCAAAATGCTCATATCTCATGCATGGCTTGATTCCAACGTCCAAGTCTTGATTTTTATGACACTACACCACTAAATACACTCAAAGGGGTTGATCATAGTCTTTGGAGCTCAATATCTCATAAAGTCTCCAAATTTTGGGACAAAAACCCTAAAATACTCTACTATGATGCACAAATCAAAAGAGTGAGAAAGCTTGAAGCTTTATACCTCTATATGAAGCTCCCAACATAGATATGCTCAGATCTAAGGGCCTAGACTCTCACTCCTTCTCCAAAGTTTCTTCTTCACTCCAAGAACACACAAAATCACCCAAAGGCTCTCAAATGCACTCATAATCTCTATGAACAAAGGCTTAGGGTTTAAGAGGGTTTGTTTTCTGAGAATGGTGGCCAGGAATGAGGCCATCATATCCTTTATATAGGGACACACCCAAAATTAGGGTTTTCACTCTGGGCGTAGTATGCCCAGCGTACCCTCTGGTACACCCAGCGTACTAGGTGGCTTCCTCGTCAAAAACACACATATGAGTATGCTGAGCGTACACTTACGTACGCCCCGCATACTCATTTACCACTTTTTCTCAAAAAGGGATAAAATGGACAAGTACTCAAAAGACCAAGGGTTACAAGGTATACCTGGACTTGGGATGTTACATTTCTCCCCCACTAGAATCAGACTTCGCCCTCGAAATCATGCTCCGTAAATAACTCTGGATACTACTCTCTCAACTCAGACTTCGGCTCCCAAGTCAACTCGGACCCTCTCCGGTGTTGCCACTAGACCAAAACCAGGGGCACCTCTTTGTTCCTCAGAACCTTCACCTCTCGATCCAGAATCGCGATCGGCCTCACAATGTAATTCAGGCTCGCATCCACCTGAATGTCCTCGAGGGGTACCACTGCCATCTCATCGGCTACACACTTCCACAACTGGGACACGTGGAAGGTGTTATGAATCTGACTCAACTATGCAGGTAGCTCCAACAGGTATGCTACGCTACCCACTCTGGCGGTCACTCTGAAATGACCGATGTATCGGGGCCCCATCTTCCCCCGTTTCCTGAATCGGATCACCCCTTTCCATAGGGATACCTTCAAGAGGAAAAAATCTCCAACCTGAAACTCTAGCTCGGATCGTCGCCTGTCTGCATAACTCTTCTGGCGACTCTCGGCCGTCAGTAACCTCTGTATGACCTACTGAATCTGCTCAGTCGTCTTCAACACTATCTCAGTGCCACCCATCACTCTCTGCCCTACTTCTCCCCAACAAATGGGAGTCCGACACCTCCTCCCGTAGAGAAGGTCAAAGGGCGGCATACCAATGCTAGAATGGTGGCTGTTGTTGTACGAAAACTCAGCCAAGGGCAAATAAGTGTCCCAACTTCCTCCAAAGTCCATCACACATGCTCGCAGCATATCCTCAAGCGTCTGAATCGTCCGCTCGCTCTGCCCGTCTGTCTGCGGATGGTATGCGATACAGAAATGCAACCGGGTACCCAACTCCTCATGAAATTTCTTCCAGAACCTGGAAGTAAAACGCACGTCTCGATCTGACACTATCGAGGTCACTCCATGCTGAGCTACCACCTCTCTCACATAAGTCTCGGCTAGTCTCTCTGCAGAAGAGCTTTCACTGATAGCAAGATAGTGAGCACTCTTCGTCAGCCGGTCCACAATCACCCATATCGCGTCAGCCCCACGCGCAGTCCTCGGTAACTTGGTGATAAAGTCCATAAAAATCTGTTCCCACTTCCACTGGGAAATCTCTAAAGGATGCAAAGGACCATGTGGACGCTGGTGCTCCGCCTTAACCCGACGACAGGTCAAGCACCTCTCTACAACCCATGCCACGTCCCTCTTCATACAGGGCCACCAATCGTCTCTCTTCAGGTCCAAATACAACTTAATGGCCCCTGGGTGGATCGAGAATCTCGATCTATGCTCCTCCTCCATTAATACACGACGAGCTCCACCTGAATAGGGCACCCAAATCCGCCCATGGAAAGTCATAAGCCCACGACTATCCGTCACAAATTCGGACACCTGCCCAATCACACGCTCTCTCTTGCGGTTCTCCGGCCTCACAGCCTCCACCTGAGCTTCTCGGATGGTATCTAAGACTGGATTCATCACCATCATCCTCATACACACATCCCGGATCGGACCGCTCTCGGCTCTGCGACTCAAGGCATCGGCTACCACATTAGCCTTGCCTGGGTGATATAAGATCTCACAGTCATAGTCCTTCACTACATCCAACCATCTCCTCTGTCTCATATTCAGGTTAGGTTGATCCATCAGATACTTCAGGCTTTTATGGTCCGTGTATATGGTACACCGGACACCATAAAGATAGTGGCGCCAAATCTTGAGGGCGAACACCACCGCCCCTAACTCCAAATCATGGGTGGGATACCTCGTCTCATGAGGCTTCAGCTTCCTCGACGCATAAGCTATCACGTGACCCCTCTGCATCAACACTTCACCCATCCCTGAAATAGATGCATCACAATAGACCACGAAGTCCTCCATTCCCTCCGGAAGGGCTAACACCGGAGCTTCGCACAGTCTCTGGCGAAGAGTCTCGAATGATGTCTGCTGCTCAGGTGAGAGGAACCACAATATTGGAGAAATCTTTGATAAATCTCAGATAATAGCCGGCCAATCCCAGAAAACTCCTGATCTCGGATGGGGATCTCGGCACCTCCCATCGCATAACTACCTCAATCTTGGCCGGATCGACCAATATCCCATTCTGATTAACGAGGTGTCCCAGGAACTGGACCTCTCATAACCAGAAATCACACTTTGAGAATTTGGCATACAGCCTCTCCGACCTCAATACCCCAAGAACCTCTTGCAGATAATCCTCATGTTACTCTCTAGATCTCGAATACACCAAGATGTCATCGATGAACACGATCATCGACCGGTCCAACATAGGCCAACACACCCGGTTCATGAGATCCATGAACGTTGCCGGTGCGTTGGTGAGCCCGAAAGGCATCACCACAAACTCGTAATGCCCATAACGAGTTCTAAACGCCGTCTTCTGAATATCCTCCTCGCATACTCTCATCTGATGATCACCAGATCTCAAACCAATCTTGGAAAACCAAGATGCCCCCTGCAACTTATCGAATAAATCGTCGATCCTCGAAAGTGGATAACGGTTCTTGAACGTCAGGTTGTTCAACTACCGGTAATCAATACACATCTGGTGTGAACCATCCTTTTTCTTGACAAAAAGGATTGGCGCTCCCCACGGTGAGCTACTCGGTCTGATAAAACCCTTCCCCAGCAGCTCCTGGAGCTGTGAGGATAACTCCTGCATCTCTGATGGCGCAAGGCGATAAGGTGCCTTGGTAATAAGTGATGCACCTGGAACTAAATCAATCCGGAACTCCGCCTGCCTCTCAGGAGGCACACCCGGCAACTCCTCGGGAAAAACCTCAGGAAACTCACACACTATTGGAACCTCGGGGATAGAACTCGGCCTCTCTGTGGCAACCCGTGTATCCATCACATATGCTAAAAAGCTCACACAACCCTGCTGTAGACTCTTCCTCGCCCTGGCAGCAGAGCAGAAAGTGGACCCTGATCTGGTACCCTCTCCATACACTGTAAGCACTCCCCCACTAGGGTCTCGTATAGTCACCAACTGACACTCGCAGTCGATCACTGCTCCAAAACGGCTCAACCAATCCATGCCCACAATGACACAGACATCACCCATCGTAAACGGTACCAGATCAATCGGAAACTCGACACCAAAAATCTCCAGCATATATCCTCGGAATACATCAGTAGCAAAAACCGCATGCTCATCAGCTATAGAAACCGTCAGAGGTCGACTCAACTCCTCACGTCGGACATTGATGTGATGACTAAAAGCTAAAGACACGAAGGATCGACTCGCACCCGAATCAAATAACACAAAGGCAGGTACAGAACTCACAAGAAATGTACCTAAATATGGCACAAAATAAGCATAATAAATCTAAAAATAAATAAATAAGGAAATACGTACCAGCCACGACATCAGGTGTTGTGCGGACATCCTCCGCAGTCAGCTGAAAAGCTCTCCTACGAGCCCTCAGAGCCTCTGCCGTCATCGGCCGACTATCAATCGCACGCAAAGCAGCAGGAGTGGAATCCTGGGTTGATCCCTGACCAAGCTGAGGGCACTCGACCTTCCAATGGCCGGTCTGATTCCAGTGAAAGCAGACTGCAAATCCCTTGGGGAAATCCTTCACCATATACCCCTCCTTGCCACATTTGTAGCAAATCCCCGCCTGACAAGATCCCTCATGACTCTTGCCGCACTTGCCACAAGTGTGGCCCTTATGGCCTCCTGTTCTCGAATCAGCGGGCTTAGCACGCTTCGCTGCCGGCTGCGACTGTGCCGACCTCCGATCTCTCCCCTTAGACTCCGCCTCCTCCCTGGCCTGAGTCTCCATCTCGATCTCCCTCCTCCGGGCATTTGCCTGAAGCTCGGCAAATTTCCGATAAGACGAGTTCACCACGAAATCTTGAATATCCCTCCTCAGAATGCTTAAATACCAGCTCATGTTTTCCTTCTCAAAAGACACATGCTCAGGGCAGAACAACGCCCTCTCGTGAAACATCCGTGTAATCTCAGTCACCGAGTCTGTCTTCTGCTTGAGAGACAGAAACTCCTGGGCCAACCGTTCCCTCTCCACCGGGGGAACATACTCATCTCGGAACATTAGCATAAATCTCTCCCATGACACTGCAGTATGCTTTGCAGGAGTAAAACTAGCTGTCACAAACTTCCACCAGTCCTTCGCTCCCAAGCGAAGCTGGTTCAACGCGAACCGAACCCTCAAATGCTCTGGGCATGAACAAGTGAGAAACACCCCTCGATATCAGAGTCCATCTCATCGCAGCAATCGGATCCTGATTCCTATCAAACTTTGGTGGCTTCGTGTTGCTGAACTCCCGATACAACAACGAGTCACCTCCCTGTGGCCTAGCAGCAGCGGTGGCTGCAGCAGCAGCCGCCTCAAAAACAGCAGCATATCGCTCATCAAATGTGTCCATCAGGTTGGTCTTAATAGACCCAAACATCTCCGGAATAGCCTCTCGGATGGCTGCAGCCACCTCGTCATGAATCATCCTGTGAATCTCATCATCGCTAACTCCACTGCTCTCTGGGGTGTGGCGTCTACCCACCATGATGTCTCTGAAACACAACACAAAATCATCAGAGACTCGCTCAAGTATACTCACACTCGCTCACTCACCCCTACTTTCTCATTAGCATCCTAAGGATTCTTACTTGAACTGCCTACAGATCCGGTGCTTCCAGTAGTACGGGCCCAATACTACCTTCCACACCAACCTGTAGTCACCCCAAGTCCTCCTCCTAGGATCCCAATTCACAAGTACTCTACATCTCATGAATCACAGACTACCATCTCAGTAGACCCCTCACAAGCTCATCTAGGTGTCTCTCCTATATTTTTCCCTCAACTCAAAACCCTCTTGAGGTGACTCCTACTAAATAATCTTACCCAGCTCATACTCAAAAGCACATCATAGATAACAGAAACTCCTAGGCTAAGGCATCACAAATCAGGCAACTCTAGTCCTAACATATGAAGTACCGAGCCTACGCTTTAGCATGCATAATAATATCTCTTAAATATCTCATAACACAGAAAGTAAGATATTTGGGGAAATCACTGTTCGGGCTCTGGCTGATTGTACACACTGCTCCAACTCGTTTTCTCTTAAACTCTTTCTTATTTTAGAAAAGTTATCTCTTTTGAAAAAAATTTCTCAAATCCTCAGTTTGAGTCCAAACACACCTGGAGGTGCATCCGAATCCCTCAAGCCAAGGCTCTCATACCAACTTGTAACACCGTAAACTTTCAACCAAATTTTTCATTGTAAAACATAATAAAACACATATTTCTCAAAAATCACAAGTTTCAATTCATTAACAAATATTTCAAAATTGTTTATCATAAATCCAGGATCCTCCAAAAACATATTTTCCAACGCAGATTTGTGTATAATCAAGCCGGTGCTTTCCCGCGATTATGAGAAGTACCTGAAACACATAACATGTAACACGGTAAGCACGAACCTTAGTGAGTTCCCCAAAATACCACACTCATCACATTAGCCACTTGAGGCTAACTCAATACGACCCTCCGGTGAATGTGTCTCAGTGGAGACCCTCCGGTCCCACAACTCGGGTGGACCCTTCGGTCCTACCTTAGCACGCTCATAATAATAATACTCAGCATAAATCACAAAGACATAATGCAGAATATCACAATAAGCACATAAGACACCTCGGTCACACAAAGATACCACTCATGGTAAGTATAGTGAGAAGACTCACCTCGTAAGACTCGGATAACCTCGAACTAGAATCAACGGTCTAGCCTCCGCCTAACACATACGATACTTATCCCTAATTAATAACGGCTCTCAAGAAGCTAGATTAACCCTTCTACAAACTCACAGAAGGGGAAAATAACATTTTACCCCTCCTTGGCGCTAATAGTCCACAAATTGACAAAACCCTATCAGTCAACCAAAAACTCAACGGTAGAGAGTACGCTGGGCGTACTCTACTGCCATGTACGCATCGGGGATGCTCGACCTCTACGTTGCGCATACTGGGATTACGCTTAGTGTACGTCCCAGTTTCCCTCTTTCTACTCATTTGGTCTTAATCAGTTAACACCTTGGCTCATATCACAGATCTGGACTCCCTAATAGCTCTTACTCCATAAAGTCAGTGACTTTAAGCCTTTGCATCGCTGATAAGGCACAAACACACAAAACCCTCACTTTCTTAGCTCAAAATGTTCATATCTCATGCATGGCTTGATTCCAACGTCCAAGTCTTGGTTTTTATGACACTACACCACTAAATACACTCAAAGGGGTTGATCATAATCTCTGGAGTTCAATATCTCATAAAGTCTCCCACTTTTGGGACAAAAACCCTAAAATACTCTACTATGATGCACAAATCAAAAGAGTGTGAAAGCTTGAAGCTTTATACCTCTATATGAAGCTCCCAACACAGATATGCTCAGATTCAAAGGCCTGGACTCCCACTCCTTCTTCTCCAAAGCTTCTTCTTCACTCCAAGAACACACAAAATCACCCAAAGGCTCTCAAATGCACTCACAAGCTCTATGAACGAAGGTTTAGGGTTTAAGAGGGTTTGCTGTCTGAGAATGGTGGCCAGGAATGAGGCCATCATATCCTTTATATAGGGACACACCCAAAATTAGGGTTTTCACTCTAGGCCTAGTACGCCCAGCGTACCCTCTAGTACGCCCAGCGTACTAGGTGGCTTCCGCGTCTAAAACACGCATATGAGTACGCTGAGCGTACACTTGCGTACGCCTCGTGTACTCATTCACCACCTTTTCTCAAAAAGGGATAAAATAGACAAGTACTCAAAAGACCAAGGGTTACAAGGTATACCTGGACTTGGGATGTTAAACTATCAAATGTTATTTGATATCACTAAGAGCACATTTTTTTCAATTGATTCTCACTCAATCTTTGGCACACATTCGCACTGAAATCCTTGAGGTTTTGGGTATTACCAACTCGGAACCTAGATTTCGCAAAGTCTGGCATATGATTTCCCTTTACAATTCGAAAAGTGGGTGAGCCTTACCTCAAAGTGAAGGCATGGTATTCTCTTGATGTCGAAACCATACGATGTCCTTGTCCAATAGTTCGAAACTTGTGATGGTTCTTATCTGGTTGCAAGCAACGAAAGATCTGACGGACGTGACGGTTCAGTATCTAACGGGATTTGAGGAAATAGTGGTTATCACTTTTTCTAATGTGGAGATTTTTGTGGAGACTAGTTCCATAACCAATGCAACACATGGCAGTATCTTATTGGTTACCAGTTCAAATTCAAATTATTTGACGAGTATTAAAGGAAATTGGTGGTGTTATTTGAAGACCTTATGCTCTCTTATCAAATTTTACCTAAAATTCTCCAAAGCTCGTCGTCTTCAAACAACCTTTGCAAACCTAACAATGGCGGATCCTAACGTAAATGTTGATCCTTCAAACAACACCAATGAATAAGAAATTTCACAACCCTTTTTGAAGATTCAAAGTTAGAATCTTCGTCTACTACCTATTGTTGATCAATACCCTGAACAGTTACAGATGTTGATTTATCCCTAAATCACTCTGTTCTTTTAACTATGTTATCATCATCATTTGCTGTTTCAGTGACATGGTTATCTCTTGCTGGTTTAACGATAGTATTCAACAAAACAATTAAGGTTGTTACCTTCCAACTAACAAACAACAAGTTGTGAAAGCTAACCAAGAAAGAGTTTGTCCAAATTATGAAGCTACCATTCTCAGTTACTTTTTATGAAGTTACGAATGAACTTGTTCTTCATATGGTAAATGAGATGTGTCATCAACCTGTTCTTACTGGGATTAGTCTTTTTCACAAGTCTAGTCTTCCCTATGTTAGGAATTTTCTATTTGGTATTATACTGCGATGCTTGACTGGTCGTAGTTCAGGGTTTGATAAGGTGAAATTGGAAGTTTATGCGATGATTGTTGGTATCTAATATGATTTGAATGTTGACTATGTTACTCAACTTTGGGAGGAATTTGGCTTGGCTATTACTCACACCAATGTGTCGAATGGTGTTTCTTATGCACAATATTGGAGTCGAATCCTCAAGCAGGTTTATGAATAGGAAGGAATTTTTGTTCCCTCAGAAGATAAAAAAGCTGAGTTTTCGACTTTGCAGGATACAAAATTGGCTGTTGATGATCCAATACTTTTTCCAAGTGTTGCTCGCATTCCAGAAGAGATGCTGAAGCGAATTGATCATGCAAACCCAATTCTTGTTCAGTATTTGGCATCCATTAATATAAATTTTTTGGTTGGAGTTCTTTTTCCGAAAGGGACTGAGGGTTCGTCGAAGGTTATTAAAGCACCAAAGAAAAAGAAGTAGACTGTGCAACCCAAACCTATTGAAGAACATGTGGAGGAGGAAGTATTTAAGGAAGTTATTCCTTCGAAGATTGGCATTCTCAAACGCACTAAGAAGCCAGCCAAGAGACCTCATCATTCTCCTATTAGGCCATCGGTTCCAGAACTTGAATTTGATATCATTGCACAACCCTAGCATGAGTCTTCGCATACTCATTCTTCAAAAAGGAGTATAAAGAATATTCATAAACCTCAGTTTAACAGACGAGGTGTGCTATTTTGAGACATTTCTGTTCCTATTTTACCTGCTTCAAAGAAACGTCAAGCCCGAGAAATTGTTCAAAAGATTAAGAAGAAGAAGGGACAACTTGAAGATCCACTTGACAAAGTCATTGTAGAAACAGATCATGGAAGTGACAACGAATGGTCTGATATTCACATTGATGACTCTAGGCTTGGGTGACCTCGAAGGGATTCTCCTGTCACATCGATTTTCGAGGAGAGTGGAAATCCAGGGGCAAATGTAAACGTATCAAATACGGATAAAAACATCAATTGCAGCGATCCTACGTTTACATCTATCCCTGAGAAGACCACGATCATACCACCCGAGGTTTCGCAAACTGAGTCCTACACGGAGGAGGTTCAAACCTCAAACATAAATGTGAACGTATCTGATACAAACATAAATTTCAACAAGAGTGAAGGTTTGTTGCAAACGAAGCTTTTGGTACTTAAAGTCAAACATAAATCTATTATTCCTAGATCAATCATACTTTCATCCACCATTGAAACTTCCACACTTGACACATAAACTTCATTACCACCATTATCCTCACATATCCCATCTTCACTCCCTGTTTCCACCATATCACCAACTTATTCCACCATAATGCATGAACCCATTACTACTCTCTTTTCTTCGCAATCCACTGAAGCTGGGAGAATAGTTCTAGAAGAGGAACCGAATGATGATGACATCATGGTTTCTTTTGCTGACTTACAATTTGATTTGTTGGAGGATAATGTTCCTGGTAATTTGATTATGTCAGGTAAACAATTCAAGATCCTCAACAATAAACTCAATTCTCTTTTACATATCCAAGCAGATACTGGGGGTCGAAACTTTGTTTTTAGGGTCGAAATGGAGTACATTTTAAAGTCTCAGGAGAATCGTCTTAGAAATTTGGTGGAAAATATTTAGAAACAACAAGTTGAAAGGCTGGAATTTCATGCCAAAAGTTTTGAGTACGAGATTCAAAAACTCCTTGATGTTGCTAAGGAGCGTCATGAATTTTTTGTTGAGCATGTGAAGACTATGAAAGAGTCTGTGGATCTCAAGATGGCTGAACTTAAATCGGAGATGGCTAAAGAATACTATTGTTGTTGATGCCATTGTGAAGTTGGTTGAATACAATTCAGCTTATTCGACAAAGCTTTATGTGAAATCAAAGGAAGATTCTAAGGTGTTTTCTAAATTGGAGGAATTCTTAAGTAGTATCAGGGAAACCATTTCTAAAGTTGCTCTTTCGAATCAATCTTCTGTTTCTCAATAATCAATTTCTCAGTTGATTTCGTCTATCGAGGCTAATCTCAAAGAGGAGATTTCTCCCATCCTTAAGTTGGTTCTTCTCTTACCAACTAATGCTCCACCTACGAAGCAAGTGTCACAAGGGGGAGAGAAAGGATGTGGAGGCGTTGGATCTTCGAAAGATACAGATAAAGGAGCGATTGTTGGGAAGGTGATCTCCACTCAGATACCCACTTCACTTCCAATTTCATTAACAACAACTTCGACAACTACCATAACAAGACCAATTACGAAAGGGATTGTTATAAGCGAAAGTGTTGGAGGTTCTGGTTCGAGCTCTATGCCACCTCCTTCGAAAGATAATCAGGGGGACAAAGGAAAAAGTGTTGTGGTGACTCCTTCAGAAGAAGAAAAGAAAAAGCAACAAGCCTTGGAGATTGAAAGGCAAAGTCAAATCAATAGCATATTGAGGAGAAGGCAGAATGATCCACTACTTGCATAAGGGTGATCCCAACAAGCATTGGTGTTATGAAACTATTGAGTAAATCGTTTCAATTGGGAAGTTTGAGTACTTTCGAAAGTACCAAAGAAGAGTTATGAGTTTGAGCACTCTGATTTTAATCAACTTGATTTCTCGATAAATCATAAGATGTACATATCATGTCAATACAAGTTAGTCAATCACTTCAATAATAAAGAAGAATACAAAGACTGAAGATGCGATTTCATGCAGTCTTGGGGAAAAGCAAGGAGGATGTGTGGTCATCAGTGAAGATCATAAAAGTGATGTCTATTTCGCGTGAGAAATTGTTCAAAGGCATACTACAGAATTTTTGCTATATGGTTGTCAGAGCGAATAATGTGGTCTGTGATTTTCCGATTGCTGAATTCTCATTGATGAACTTAAATGAATTGGTCACTATGACAAGGATTTTAAGTAATGTTGATGTTTTGAAGCTGCCAGAAAACAAAAAGGATGATTTTCTCATTGGCATTGCTCATATTTAGTTGTTCATTGATAACTATTATGATTGCCTCACAATCACTGGTATTGAGCTGGCTATGGCTGTCAACAAGAGTTCGAAAGTTCCTCAATCATTGCTAAAGGGGAAGATTAACATTGACGAGTATGAAGATGGGGAAATCATTCATCAACCTCTAGGAGTGGTGTTCGTGGCAAAAACAAGAATGGGAGGATGACAAAGTTTTTGTTTCAAGCATGTGATGCAGAGAGGTATACGAATTCTCAGTATACAAGCCTTCTTGTTCGAATCAACAATTGCAAAAGGAATGAAGCAGTTGACAAGGCTGAGATTCGAAAGACAAAACTTTAGTATATGGAGGTTCGCGGTGTACTTCTTCAGACTATGAAGCTAATGACATGATTTCGTCTTTTCTCACTAAAGGGAAGATTGTAGGGTGCAAAATGTATAGTGAGAAGTTGAAATTAGTGTAAGTCTATTTGGGTGCGAAGTCATGTATTTCGAAGTGTATGTATTTTGCAAGGCATATGTTGATGTCGAAGTCCAATGTCTAGTCCTTGCATATTTTTTGTCCGTCTGTAACACTCTATAAATAATAGAGTAAGTATAGGGGTAGAGAGTAAGTTTTTCACTGTTCATTTTCTTGTAAACTCTCTCGAGGTCGTGTACACTTTCAGACGTAAATGAGCCAATTAGATCTTATTTACGTATCGTGCTCTTATTGCTTTTAGTGATTGATTTCATATTCAAAACTTGTTTTAAACACTCTTCAGTAGAAATCGGCTTTGACGGCTGATTAATCGGAGATTAATCGTTTGGTGGTCTGCAACCGATTACGATTAGGGGTGCTTGTAGGAAATTGGTCAATATCGATCAAACTCGGGTAGGTGCTCCTTGGCGCTCCTAGGTGGGAAAAGTTTAAAAATTCAAATTTTCAAATTTTCAAACATTACACCAAAATTTATAAAATTTCAACATTTTAAATTTTTAAATATTCAAATTTTCTAAAATTATACCAAATATTTGAATTTTTCAAATTTAAAACTTTTAAATTTTCAAATACTAATTTTCTTAAGATATATCACTTTTTAAAATAGTTTTCTTAGTAATTTAGGGTCCCCGATTAAATTTTCGTTAAACCGATTAACCGCTTGACCCCAACCGTCCGCCAAGCCACTGTCGAATGGTCCCACAATATATATATATATATATATATATATATATATATATATATATATATATATATATACACACACACACACACACACACACACACACACACACACACACGTCGTGCGACAACAATAGTGTAACAGCGAGACTTTAGCCGCATCGCCCAAGGTTTCGCGAAACTACCTTTAGCTGAGAAGCCACCTCATGAATAACCACGAAAGTTGATTATCTATCAAGACGTACGATATTTACGAGCATTTGTATGAGACAGCCGGTTAGTAGACCGGCCCAATGCCAATGGTTTACTTGTTATGCACATGTTCTAGGTGGAAATGGCGCGATAGAAAATATTAGTGCATGTGAGTGCTCGTGTCATTAACAAATATTCTCTCTGCTCCAATCAACGGTCTAAAAGAGCAATTAGAGGACAGCTCGACCAATCATTGTCCCTGCATTCTGACAGATCCGCTTAGAGGCTCCCCACACTAGGTACTCTAAACCCTAACTATAAAAGGACCGACATAACCCAGGTACATGGATCGCCTCTTATACTCTCAAACTCTCATACACCTGTACTTTTGACCGACCACTCAATGACTTGATCGTCGATAGCGTCCTCCCGGGAAGCGACTAACGTCGTCTCTCTCTTTGTGTGTGACTACAGATTCTGATTCAGTTTTCCTTATACTAGGGTAATCCTCCCGGAACCGATGTTGCATCAATATATATATATATATATATATATATATATATATATATATATATATATATATATATATATATAGAGAGAGAGAGAGAGAGAGAACTAATACTGAATTTTAAAAACAAAGAGATGAAATATAAAGGTTGGTATTTTTTTTTTATCAACATCTTATAAATGTCTCACATCACTATTGTTAATTATCTAAATTAAAATATGTACTATTAGAGGTTGGTAATATAAAATTGTATGTGTTTTGTTACATGAACATTGCTATCTACTTCATGTACCAAAGCCTTATATTCATATTCGAAGGAAAAACTATATCATACACTTTGTGTTATAATTTATCAACAACTTCCTTCCATATTCAAAATATATTTAACCTATATTCATTCGAAGGAAAAACTATATCATACACCTTGTGTTATACTTTATCAACAACATAAAATTTCACAAATGACCTTTATGGTTTTGAATTTGTCCCTAAATAAGTATTTATGAAATATTTTTTATGTGAATGCTTTACACACCAACGGTCATTGTAGCTAACTTATTTAACAAATTATGTTAAGTGTTAATAAAATAAAGAAAATACGCTTTGTTTTTATTTTCGTTATATTTATTTTAATATATTTTTAATTTAAAAAAATACATAAATAAAAAAGAATTGAGCCCACCCACCCTACCCCTCTCTCTAACCTGAAACAGCGGGAGCTTCATCATCCAATCTAAAGCACAATCGATGCAACTTTGGTTTCATTCGACATTTCAGATTTTCGCTTTCAAAATTGTATTTTTTTTTTCAAAGCTAATAAATCAATCAACACCATTTATACTTTTTCCTCTAAAGTGAAGCCAACTTTTACTTGTATGATTGTATCATATCAAGAATGGATTGATGCGATGACCTTGGCACAATGAAAAAACGATGAGGCGTGACATATAAAATTACAATAAAAATTTATGGCATCATGGTGACTTGGTTTTGTTTTTCAACTAACGAATCATTAATATAAACCCAAAGTTTATCATCACTTCAAACTTTGCAAAGAAAAAAAAAATGAAGTAAAGAAAGTAAAGTGGATATAATGGGCACAGATGTCTCCCACTTGAGAAGTTGAGATTGAAACGTTTTCTTTTAATGTTGAAGTCTCTAGTTTTGTAGTCGCCTAAGCATGCCAATTTGAATAAAAAATAAGAAACAGACCATGATATAATTGTGTTTTGCACATTTCACAGACCCAAGTTTCCACATCCACCAACCCAATAAACTCCTTTGTGAATTTTAATGATAAAACAAAAGACTTTTTACTTTATTTTATAACCACTAAATGGTGATAATGAGTCATGTCTACATGTTAGTGTCATATTTCAGAATTTTATTATGGGTCATGCATATGACATTTGAAAGACGTTTAATGTTTTGCTATAAAATATTCTTTAACTGATAATATATTTTCTTTTAAAATTTTAGACTTAATTATAAGCCAAGTACAAATCTTTATAAAAAAAAAATATGACTACCTAAGTGTTAACATAGGAAATCTAGTATCAAACTCAAATTAATATATATATATATATATATATATATATATATATATATATATATATATATATATAAAAGTTTATTTGGAACTGATCTAATTTTTTTAGATCGTTATAGGTTTTAAAATATTTCAATCTAAAATGTGTTAACAATATTGTTTTAGATTATTAGAATATTACATATATTATATTTTATAAACACTAGAATATTAGAAGATTTCACTAGAAAAAAATAGTTTCACAGTCTCACAAAAATAAGTGGTATCACATGAATCTAACCTTATTTATAATTTGAGTTTTATACTACAGTTCCTATGCTAACACTTAACATGGTATATATTGATGGAGATTACTGCCCGTAATTATAATAAGCCCGTTAATATTACTATAAGTAGTAGTATTCTTTTAGGTTACACACAATAATAAAATAAAGCAGAACTGAAAAAATATTTATATGAGGGAATAGTTTTGTTAACTAATCATTAGTTTAATTAGTAAAATAAAAAATAACGGAATATGGAATATTCCATAATGATTTGAATTCCATAGATAGTTATAATTATATTTTTGTTAATTATCTCTAGGGTTTCAAATCACACCCTATATGAAAAGGGCTCCAAATCCGATTTTGACACTTGTGAAAAATACCTTTCAACTATCAAAGTTTGGAACCCTCAAAATGCTAAAGAATCCTGAAGTATAGTTCCTATGACGTTGCAACTTGATCACCATGTCGTGGCCTGCCGGAGAATCGAGTTTTCGATTCGGTTTGCAACTCATAGTTCGAGGATTGCTTAGATATACTTCTAATTTGTTTCTTGGGTGCGATTACAAAAGAGGAACTCTCAGTTGGGTTCTCTTGTCCAATCAACTAACTAGTCAAAAGAAGAAACCCATTAAGAAAACAAAGGTATGATTATATCTATTATTTCCTATAAGTTGCTTGAATTGTTGAGTTTGATCTGTTGTTTCAAGTCTCTTAGATCATAATTGTTTTTTCCGCTGCACATTTTTTTTGTTCTTTGACTAGGCTCGAAACCCACCATATATATATATATATATATATATATATATATATATATATATGTGTGTGTGTGTGTGTGTGTGTGTGTATATATATATAATATTTTATATGATAAATATACATATAACCTTTAAGGGAATCTATAATGGGGGTTGACTGTAGGTTTAATAAAATATAAAAGAGAGAGCGAAGATAGAGGTCAAAAAAGATTGAATACATAAGGTTGTGGGTATGTGTCATACCCTCGAACCAGACTGCGGAAACGCCTGAGGGCTCGCCTGACTTAAATTGAATATCATCACGATGATTATACATGAAACACAACATAAACTTCACCATGCATTAATACATAACGATTGACATTGTTCACATCCAATACATTGTTTAAATATTACATATCCATAGCATTAATTGTTTGAGAGTTTTCAAAACATAACATCCTAACATACTTGATATTACCCTTCAGCTTACCTGTTACCTGAGAATACAATTTATTTTGAAAAACGTCAACATATGAAATGTTGGTGAGTTCATAAGCAGGGTTGTGATAAAAATGATTTGTGTAGTTTATAAAACCCAGAAAATCCGATACTTTCTGAAAAGACAAATGTTTACCAAAGTGTGAAGATCCATAAGTTGGTGCATGAATGATTTCAAAACGTGTATAAATGGGAAGTTTTGCATTATAGCTATTGAAAAATACAAGCGAGTGGTGTTGATTTCCTCGAAAAATTCGATGTTTTCCGATAACATAATATAATTATTTCAAATTGTTATATCGCCACAACGAGTGATTTTGATTACTCTTCCTTGATTACTCGGATGGTATTGGATTTATTTAATTACGTGAGTCGTTATAACCATGCATAATAATGACTAGTTCGTCTGTCTTGGCATCCTAATGTACGCCGGAATTGATCTTAAGATTTTGTCACCCTAGACTGGCCGAGTCTAACTGTAGCGAACAGCTGAGGTGTGGGGGAGTCACCCCCGTATAGATCTATACACAAACTCTCGCTCTCCTTCCAGGAGACTTTGATTATAACTACAGACTACGAACGACACTTAGAGGTGTCGGCAGTTATTACTCACTTAATCCAAACAAAATTGATTACTATTGATTAACGACCTGAATTTGTTTACTTTGATTTCAAATAAGCCTAACAAACGAGGAGAAGAGGAATTACAAGGTCCTGCTAATTACGTGAGTTATTTTAGGCTGTTGCTTATACGAAGGACGCGTTGGCCCATTTCATATTTGATTTAATTTGGACCTTACTAGCAATGCTAATGGGCCACCAAGGCCCAATAGCACATATATGCCATTGAGGGTCCCTTAAACATGTAATTGGGTCACAGGAGGCCCAATAGACATGTGTTATTATTGTTGGGCTCAAAAGTCATGTCAATGGGTCACGAAGGCCCAATAAGCATGATTAAGATCTTTCAAGCCCAGCTATCACCTTTCCACGCTACATGAGTACACAGCCTAAACCCTGATTCGACGCATCACAGTAAACTACAAAGTCCTTTGTTCCCTCTGGTAGTGATAGTACCGGTGCACTACAGAGTGCTTGCTTCAGAGTTCGGAATGCAGCTTCTTGCTTATTCGTCCATTCAAAGGGTACGCCCTTCTGCGTAAGCGACGTAAGTGGCTTGGCTGTTTTGGAGAAGTTCTGAATGAACCTCCTGTAGTAGCCTGCGAGGCCTAGAAATTGGCAAATTACTGTGGGTGTCGTTGGGATCGCCCATCCTTCGATGGCTTTGACCTTAGAAGGATCCACATGTATCCCTTCTTGACTAACAACATGACCCAAAAAGTTCACACTACGGAGCCAGAACTCACACTTAGAGAGTTTTGCGTATATGGTTTTTCGGTTCTTATGGTTTCTAAGATTTGACGGAGATGTCGGTCGTGCTCCTCTTCGCTTCGAGAATAGACTAGAATATCGTCGATGAAAACGATGACAAAGTTGTCGAGGAATGGTCGGCAGATTCGATTCATTAGGTCCATGAATGCGGCAGGGGCATTCGTTAGACCGAAGGGCATTACGACAAATTCATAATGTCCATAACGAGTTCGGAAAGCGGTTTTGGGGATATTCTCTTCCCGCACTTTGAGTTGGTGGTATCCGGATCGCAGATCTATCTTAGAGAAGTAACTTGCTCCTTGAAGTTGGTCAAAAAGATCGTCGATTCGCGGAAGTGGATAGCGATTTTTGATAGTGAGCTTATTTAGTTCCTTGTAATCAATACACATCCTAAAGGAACCGTCTTTCTTCTTAACAAAGAGAACCGGAGCTCCCCAAGGTGAGAAACTGGGTCGGATGAATCTTTTGTCCAAAAGTTCGCTGAGTTGGCTGGACAGCTCTTGCATCTCCACAGGAGCCAATCTGTAGGGCGATTTGGCGACGGGTGTAGCTCCTGGCACGAGGTCAATTCGGAACTCGACTTGTCTTCCTGGGGGTATCCCCGGAAGATCTTCAGGAAAGACATCCGGGAAATCACAAGCCACCGGGATGTCTCGTATATGGACCTCTTCTTTGGACTGATCCACTGTGTGAGCCAGAAACGTCAAGTCCTTCTTTCGTAGACACTTTTGTGCCTTAATGCACGAGATGAGACGAACGTTCATGTTGGGTTTGTCTCCGTATATAGTTATGGTTTCATGATTTGGGAGGTGAAGGCGAACGGCCTTCTCGTGACACATAATTTCAGCATGGTGGGGGCTTAACCAGTCCATGCCGATAATCACGTCAAAACTCCTAATGGATACAGGCATTAAGTTTATTTGAAAGACGTGATGGTTCAAGGTCAGGGTACATCCGATGTAGATTTCCCCAGTGGATTCTGTTTTCCCATTAGCAATTTCCACCGTAAAGGTTTCATTAAGCTTCTAGGGTTGTTGTTTTAACAAGTGTTTGAATTTATTACTCACAAAGCTTCGTTCTGCCCTGATATCAAATAGGATTCATGCATAAGTGTGGTTTAGGAGAAACGTACCGGCAACAACAGCGGGCTCCTGAACCGTTTCTCCCTGTCCCATGGTCAGCACTCTTCCTGCTCCTCCATTCCCAGGGTTGTTGATGTTGGGGCAGTTTCGACGGATATGCCCAGTCTTTCCACATCCATAGCAGGTGGGGCTTGATCCAGCATTATTGCCGCTGTTGTTGGTGTTGTTGTTGTTGTTGTGGTTGTTGTTGTGGTTGTTGTTGTGGTTGTTGTTTCCTTGCTGCTGGTTCTGGGGAGGATAGGTCCTGCAATATTTTTTCGTGTGACCCTTCCGATTGCAACTGGTACAATGCATCTCCCTGCATTCGCCATTATGATGGAGACTGCACTTGTTGCACTTTGGGAAATTCCCGAAATACTGCCTAGGGGCACTTGGATTAGCTGAGGCTGGAGCATGTGGTGTGGAGGGTACTTGGGTGGTTGCAGCATTGACTGTCACTGTTTGTTGCTTCTTTGACGACTCTGATCCTTGTCGCCATTTTCTCTTGTTGTTCTTTCCCTTCTTGTTGTCACTCTCCTTCTTGCCTTCAGTTTCCACTGGCTTCTTGCCCTTCTTGTTGTTGTGGTAGTACAGTTTCTTGGCCAACCTCTTGGCACTGTCGAAGGTTTCAGGATTTGCAGCTATCACATTTCCTTGAATTGGGGAGGTTAATCCCCAGATGAATCGTTCGATTTTCTTTCCCTCTGAAGTAATCATGCCAGGGCACAACAGTGACAGTTCGCTAAACCTTGATATGTATGCATCTATGTCAGAGTTTCGGACGGTGAGATTCCATAACTCTTGCTCCATTTTCTGAATTTCGCCTCGTGGGCAGTACTCAGCCATCAGTATTTCTTTCAACTCCGCCCATGACATGGCGTTGGCTACGGGGAGAGTCATGGCCTCTACATGTCCATTCCACCAGGTGAGAGCCTGGTCAACAAATGTGCATGCGGCAAACTTCACTTTCACCTCCTCGGGGCATTCACATATCTCAAATACCAATTCCACCTTTTCCATCCATCACTTTAGGGTTATCATTCCACCCGTGCCATTAAAGGTTCGTGGCTTGGCATTGGTGAAATCCTTGTAAGAGCACGTCTTGGTAGGTCATTGATTTGTCCCGTTGTTCGAACTTCCAGCCCCTTGTCCATTGCCTCCACCATTGTTCCCTTGGTGGATTTGCGCCATGGCTGCGCTGACCGCAGCAGATACAGCTGCTTGGAATGCAGCTGAGTTGACTTCGGGTGGGGTTGGTCCAGGGTTTCCACGGGTTGGTCGTTGAGGCATCTTTCTGTCATGGAACGGAAAGATGTTGAGTGCCTATGATTTTTGTGAGATCGTGGTCCTATAAACTAGGTGTATTGCATGTACTTAAGTAGTTTCACATGTTAACATACAATCCTGGATACATAACACATAACAGATAACAACATCACAATAGAACACATATATTTTCCATTAAAAATATTCGTACTTTGATACATGAAAATTTGCTCGAAGGAGCGTACATAAGTGGTGCAAGTTCGGCAGCATAACGACTCTATGAGTAGTGTAATCACTTAAACATAGAGTCGATGGTACATAGCATAGATCATATAAGCATAATACTAGAGATAGATATGACTAGTCCTAACACTCTAAGGTGCGCTCGACGGCGGCAGTGAGGTCATATACCAAAGTGTTGTGCCAACAACTGGGCCATCTCTGTCATTTCTCCAATAACTTCATCTCTTTCCTGGTTGGCCTGCACCGCTCGTGCTTCCATGGCGAATAGCTGTCGCCGTAGAGTGGCAATCTCAGCTTCCGGAGAACGATTCTCTCTTGTGGAATTTCCTGGTGGGGCAGGGGGTTTCTGCTGCTTCTCGCTGGTAGGTGGTCTGACGGAATCCAATACATTGTACATGAAACACAATGATTATACATGAAACACAACATTATACATGATTATACATGAAACACAACATAAACTTCACCATGCGTTAATACACAACGATTGACATTGTTCACATCCAATACATTGTTTAAATATTACATATCCATAGCATCAATTGTTTGAGAGTTTTCAAAACATAACATCCTAACATACTTGATATTACCCTTCAGCTTACATGTTACCTGAGAATACAAGTTATTTTGAAAAACGTCAACATATGAAATGTTGGTGAGTTCATTAGCAGGGTTGTGATAAAAATGATTTGTGTAGTTTATAAAACCCAAAAAATCCGATATTTTCTGAAAAGACAATTGTTTACCATAGTGTGAAGATCCATAAGTTGGTGCATGAATGATTTCAAAACGTGTATAAATGGGAAGTTTTGCATTATAGCTATTGAAAAATACAAGCGAGTGGTGTTGATTTCCTCGAAAAACCCGATGTTTTTCGATAACATAATATAATTATTTCAAATTTTTATATCGCCACAACGAGTGATTTTGATTACTCTTCCTTGATTACTCGGATGGTATTGGATTTATTTAATTACGTGAGTCGTTATAACCATGCATAATAATGACTCGTTCGTCTGTCTTGGCATCCTAATGTACGCCGGAATTGATCTTAATATTTTGTCACCATTGACTGGCCGAGTCTAACTGTAGCGAACAGCTGAGGTGTGGGGGAGTCACCGCCGTATAGATCTATACACAAACTCTCGCTCTCCTTCCAGGAGACTTTGATTATAACTACAGACTACGAACGACACTTAGAGGTGTCGCCCGTTATTACTCACTTAATCCAAAAAAAATTGATTACTATTGATTAACGACCTGAATTTGTTTACTTTGATTTCAAATAAGCCTAACAAACGAGGAGAAGAGGAATTACAAGGTCCTGCTAATTACGTGAGTTATTTTAGGCTGTTGGTTATACGAAGGACGCGTTGGCCCATTTCATATTTGATTTAATTTGGACCTTACTAGCAATGCTAATGGGCACCAAGGCCCAATAGCACATATATGCCATTGAGGGTCCCTTAAACATGTAATTGGGTCACAGGAGGCCCAATAGACATGTGTTATTATTGTTGGGCCCAAAAGTCATGTCAATGGGTCACGAAGGCCCAATAAGCATGATTAAGATCTTTCAAGCCCAACTATTTGAATATTTACTTGTTTTAGGTATAGTATATTGGTCGGAAGTTTGATTGAACAATTGTTAAATTCTCAACGGCACGAAACTTGTCGGTTGTTTATAATGATATTTGAAAATATATGTATATTCTTCATTCTATTTTCATAAGTTGTAATTTGGTATTCTTTTGACCCAAATATCGTAAAACCAAAGTAACTGACTCAAAATATTGATTTGACCCATTCAGCCCTTTTTTTAATAAAAATGACGATTTTAGTCCCTTACATAAAGAAAAAGACATTTTAGGCCCTTAACTCATTTTCTTGACATTTTTGACCCATAGACTTGTTTAAATAAATGTTTTTAGCTCAAAATTTACTCTTTGACAGTTTCAGCCCTTCCAGCAACGAGTCTTTCGGTTAAAGTCCAACTTTTTCGCAACTTTTACAATTTTGGCCCAAATTCCAAAAACTTTAGATTTTTTATCCTTTTTGGAAAAGAAAAACATTTTATCCCTTGAAATAGTTTTGTTAACCCCTTTTACTCCTTGTTTCGAGAATTGTACCATTTCAGCCCCTTAAAAATCGTATTTTTGCAATTTTTGGGCCTATGTGCCGAAAAGCCCAAAAATTAGCCCATTAAGCTACAATTTACATTTCAAGTCCTTTAAAGAGTATAATATTCATAAAAACATTTGTTTTTACTGTTGCGACTCTTTTAATCCTTAAGAAAACCGTAAATGACAAATTTCAACTCAACTTTTGTTTATTTTACAAATTTAGCCCAAAAATGAGTTTTATGTTGCATTTTGTTTATTATGACTTAAGCTAGAAGCTTTTCTTGACTTGTTCAATGAAAAGTATATTAGATCATGTTTGTTTCCTCTTTTGGGCCATAGATCTCGAGATTTCTTCCCTTTTTGTTATATTTTTACCACATAAACACATAAAATCACACATACATACATGAAATCATACATAGCATACACATACACATAGATCTACACATTTTACTTGTATTCTCCCCCATAAAACTTGTGAAAACCGAAAATAGAGGGGTATGAACTCACCTTGAGTTTGTGGGTTCGGTTTTGAAGAGAAATGGAATAGTTTGATGTTATTTTCGGCTTTAGCAAACCCTCTTTGAATAGATCTCGAACTTATGGAGGTTGTTCTAAGAGTATGATCACAAAATGCTTAGAATGAATGATCTTAGCATAAAAATGAAGTTATACAACTTAGAGGTGTAAGGACTTACCAAGGGAAGATGAGTTTTTGGTGGAAACCTTCTTGATCCACCTTAGATCTTCGAAAATTTGTGAAGGAGATGAAGACTTTCTAGAGAGAGTGAGGCTGAAAGAAGTTGGTGTAATGTGTGTGTGTGTGTGTTGTGATCTCGGCATAGAGATAAGAAGAAGAGAGAGAAAGAGGCCTTGATGCATGTTGGATCATACAAGCTTGCATGGAAGTATGGGATGCAAAGGCTTTGTTATTTGTTGTGTAATATGGAGGTGGCACCTCCCAAGTCAACCTCTATTTCCCTTTATATATATATATATATATATATATATATATATATATATATATATATATATATATATATATATATATATATATATATATATATATATATATATATATGTATGTATGTTGGGCCGAGAGGGAGAGAAGAGAGAAAAGGATTTGGGCCATATGTGCTTAAGTCCATATATTGGCCCAATTTGATGGTTTTCGGCCCAATGGGCCTTTTAGATCAATTCACGGCCCAATATACATCAAGGAATGAGTTTTATGGCCCTTTAGGGTTAATTAAATTTGTTATGGCCCAATAAGGGTATTTTATTTTATTCTAGGCCCATTATGGCCCAAAATGTTAAAATAAAAGAAAGTTGGTCCAATTAGAGCCCATATAAGAGTTCTAAGCCCAAAATAGTCAAACTGGAAGCTCATTGGTCCATTAGGCCCAATAAGAAAATCCTAGTCCAAAATGGACTTGAACCGGGATTTTTAGGGTTTCCAACCTTTTGCTGACTACTTGAATGTTTGTGTAGAGTATTTGATGGAATTTCTGTGATCATTGAACAAGGATCATACATGTTTTCCAAGCTTTAAATACAATGTTATCTTTGTTAAGGGTTTTACAAGGTATCAAAATTCCTAGTTGTGACATCATCCCCCCGTTAGAGGGAATTTCATCCCGAAATTATTTTTAAAGCTAAATTTGAGAATGCGAGAATAGGTGAGGGTACTTATGCTTCATCTGGTCTTCGCGTTCCCATGTGAATTCTGGTCCGCGTCTCGCATTCCATCGAACATTCACAATCAGAATGCGACTTTGCTTAGTACGCTTCACTTCCCTGTCCATGATTTCGACTGGTTCTTCGATGAACAGGAGATTCTCGTTGATTTCGATTTCTTCTAATGGAATGACGATAGTTTCGTCGGATAAGCACTTCTTTAAATTGGAAACATGGAACACGGGGTGTACACTGCTGAGCTCAGCGGGTAGCTGCAGTCTATAAGCCACTGGACCTATTCGGGCAAGAATCTCAAAGGGTCCAATGTATCGAGGGTTTAGTTTTCCCCGCTTCCCAAAACGAATCACCCCTTTCCAGGGAGAGACTTTTAATAACACCCTATCCCCGACTTTAAATTCCAAGGGCTTTCGCCACTTATCGGCGTAGCTCTTTTGTCTGTCTCGTGATGATTGCAGTCGGGCCCTGATCTGAATTATCTTCTCGGTCGTTTCGCGTATGATTTCTGGTCCTGTTAATGCATTGTCTGGTGTTTGTCCTTTTGCTAGATGAGTGTCTCCTACCTCAGCCCAACACAACGATGATCTACATTTACGCCCGTACAATGCCTCGAAAGGAGCGACTTTGATACTTGAGTGATAACTGTTATTGTATGAGAATTCGATCAAAGGCAAGTGGGTATCCCACGACCTTCCAAAGTCTATCACACATGTGCGAAGCATATCTTCTAGTGTTTGAATGGTTCACTCGCTTTGACCATCCGTTTGTGGGTGGTAGGCAGTGCTCATGTCAAGTTGTGTTCCCATAGCTTTCTGAAGCGATTGCCAAAAGCGTGAAGTAAACCTACTATCTCTATCTGAGATGATAGATATTGGCACTCCATGGAGTCTCACGATTTCCTTGATATAGATCCTTGTCAATCGTTCCATCTTGTATGATTCTTTTATTGGCAGGAAATGAGCGGATTTTGTCAACCTATCAACTATTACCCATATGGTATCCAAACCATCAGTCGTCTTGGGTAGTTTGGTCACAAAGTCCATAGTAATCCTTTCCCATTTCCACTCGGGAATTACTGGTTGCTGTAGTAATCCTGAGGGCTTTTGATATTCCACATTTACTTTAGCACATGTGAGGCACTTGCTAACGTAAGTGGCAATTTCTGCCTTCATGTTAGGCCACCAATAATGTCGCTTGACATCCAAGTATATTTTATCCGAACCCGGATGGATGGAATATCGTGTCTTGTGGGCTTCATTCATGACTACTTCTCTGAATCCCTCAAGTTTAGGAACCCAAATGCGGTTCATGAAGTAATATGTTCCGTCCTCCTTCACTTCGAAATTCTTTTCCATTCCACGTAACGCTTCGCTTGTTTTGTTTTCTGTCTTCATGGCATCGAACTGGGCTGCTCTGATTTGAGAGGTCAGGTGGGATTGGATGGTTATGGAGAGAGTCTTCAAACGACGATTCGAGTATTCTTTTCGACTCAAGGCATCAGCTACTACGTTAGCTTTACATGGGTGGTACTTGATCTCGCACTCGTAATCGTTCAGCAGTTCAACCCATCTTCGTTGCCTCATGTTTAACTCCTTTTGATTTAAAAAATGTTGGAGACTCTTGTGGTCAGTGAAAATGGTGCACTTCGTACCGTACAGGTAGTGCCTCCAAATCTTCAAGGCGAAGACCACAGCTCCTAATTCAAGATCATGGGTGGTATAATTCATCTCGTGGGTCTTTAGTTGCCGGGACGCATAAGTTATCACCTTTCCACGCTGCATGAGTACACAGCCTAAACCCTGATTCGACGCATCACAGTAAACTACAAAGTCCTCTGTTCCCTCTGGTAGTGATAGTACCGGTGCACTGCAGAGTGCTTGCTTCAGAGTTCGGAATGCAGTTTCTTGCTTATTCGTCTATTCAAAGGGTACGCCCTTCTGCGTAAGCGAGGTAAGTGGCTTGGCTGTTTTGGAGAAGTTCTGAATGAACCTCTTGTAGTAGCCTGCGAGGCCTAGAAATTGGCAAATTTCTATGGGTATCGTTGGGATCGCCCATCCTTCGATGGCTTTGACCTTAGAAGGATCCACATGTATCCCTTCTTGACTAACAACATGACCCAAAAAGTTCACACTACGGAGCCAGAACTCACACTTAGAGAGTTTTGCGTATATTTTTTTTGTTCTTAGGGTTTCTAAGATTTGACGGAGATGTCGGTCGTGCTCCTCTTCGCTTCGAGAATAGACTAGAATATCGTCGATGAAAACGATGACAAAGTTGTCGAGGAATGGTCGGCAGATTCGATTCATTAGGTCCATGAATGTGGCAGGGGCATTCGTTAGACCGAAGGGCATTACGACAAATTCATAATGTCCATAACGAGTTCGGAAAGCGGTTTTAGGGACATTCTCTTCCCGCACTTTGAGTTGGTGGTATCCGGATCGCAGATCTATCTTAGAGAAGTAACTTGCTCCTTGAAGTTGGTCAAAAAGATCGTCGATTCGCGGAAGTGGATAGCAATTTTTGATAGTGAGCTTATTTAGTTCCCTGTAATCAATACACATCCTAAAGGAACCGTCTTTCTTCTTAACAAAGAGAACCGGAGCTCCCCAAGGTGAGAAACTGGGTCGGATGAATCTTTTGTCCAAAAGTTCGCTGAGTTGGCTGGACAGCTCTTGCATCTCCGCAGGAGCCAATCTGTAGGGCGATCTGGCGACGGGTGTAGCTCCTGGCACGAGGTCAATTCGGAACTCGACTTGTCTTTCTCGGGGTATCCCCGGAAGATCTTCAGGAAAGACATCCGGGAAATCACAAGCCACCGGGATGTCTCGAATATGGACCTCTTCTTTGGACTGATCCACTATGTGAGCCAGAAACGTCAAGTCCTTCTTTCGTAGACACTTTTGTGCCTTAATGCACGAGATGAGACGAAGGTTCATGCTGGGTTTGTCTCTGTATATAGTTATGGTTTCATGATTTGGGAGGTGAAGGCGAACGGCCTTCTCGTGACACATAATTTCAGCATGGTGGGGGCTTAACCAGTCCATGCCGATAATCACGTCAAAACTCCTAATGGATACAAGAATTAAGTTTATTTGAAAGACGTGATGGTTCAAGGTCAGCGTACATCCAATGTAGATTTCCCCAGTGGATTCTGTTTTCCTATTAGCCATTTCCACCGTAAAGGTTCCATTAAGCTTCTGGGGTTGTTGTTTTAACAAGTGTTTGAATTTATTACTCACAAAGCTTCGTTCTGCCCCGGTATCAAATAGGATGCATGCATAAGTGTGGTTTAGGAGAAACGTACCGGCAACAACAGTGGGATCCTGAACCGCTTCTCCCTGTCCCATGGTCAGCACTCTTCCTTCTCCTCCATTCCCAGGGTTGTTGATGTTGGGGCAGTTTCGACGGATATGCCCAGTCTTTCCACATCCATAGCAGGTGGGGCTTGATCCTGCATTATTTCCGCTGTTTTTGGTGTTGTTGTTGTTGTTGCGGTTGTTGTTGTGCTTGTTGTTTCCTTGCTGTTGGTTCTGGGGAGGATAGGTCCTGCAATATTTTTTCGTGTGACCCTTCCGATTGCAACTGGTACAATGCATCTTCCTGCATTCGCCATTATGATGGAGACTGCACTTGTTGCACTTTGGGAGATTCCCGGAATACTGCCTAGGGGCACTTGGATTAGCTGAGGCTGGAGCATGTGGTGTGGAGGGTACTTGGGTGGTTACAGCATTGACTGTCACTGTTTGTTGCTTCTTTGACGACTCTGAGCCTTGTCGCCCTTTTCTCTTGTTGTTCTTTCCCTTCTTTTTGTCACTCTCCTTCTTGCCTTCAGTTTCCACTGGCTTCTCGCCCTTCTTGTTGTTGTGGTTGTACAGTTTCTTGGCGAACCTCTTGGCACTGTCGAAGGTTTCAGGATTTGCAGCTATCACATTTCCTTGAATTGGGGAGGTTAATCCCCAGATGAATCGTTCGATTTTCTTTCCCTCTGAAGTAATCATGCCAGGGCACAACAGTGACAGTTCGCTAAACCTTGATATGTATGCATCTATGTCAGAGTTTCGGACGGTGAGATTCCATAACTCTTGCTCCATTTTCTGAATTTCGCCTCGTGGGCAGTACTCAGCCATCAGCATTTCTTTCAACTCCGCCCACGACATGGCGTTGGCTACGGGGAGAGTCATGGCCTCTACATGTCCATTCCACCAGGTGAGAGCCTGGTCAACAAATGTGCATGCGGCAAACTTCACTTTCACCTCCTCGGGGCATTCATATATCTCAAATACTGATTCCACCTTTTCCATCCATATCTTTAGGGTTATCATTCCACCCGTGCCATTAAAGGTTCGTGGCTTGGCATTGGTGAAATCCTTGTAAGAGCACGTCTTGGTAGGTCCTTGATTTGTCCCGTTGTTCGAACTTCCAGCCCCTTGTCCATTGCCTCCACCATTGTTCCCTTGGTGGATTTGTGTCATGGCTGCGGTGACCGCAGCATATACAGCTGCTTGGAATGCAGCTGAGTTGACTTCGGGTGGGGTTGGTCCAGGGTTTCCACGGGTTGGTCGTTGAGGCATCTTTCTGTCATGGAACGGAAAGATGTTGAGTGCCTATGATTTTTGTGAGATCGTGGTCCTATAAACTAGGTGTATTGCATGTACTTAAGTAGTTTCACATGTTAACATACAATCATGGATATATAACAAATAACAGATAACAACATCACAATAGAACACATATATTTTCCATTAATAATATCCGTACTTTGATACATGAAAATTTGCTCGAAGGAGCGTACATAAGTGGTGCAAGTTCGGCAGCATAACGACTCTATGAGTAGTGTAATCACTTAAACATAGAGTCGATGGTACATAGCATAGATCATATAAGCATAATACTAGAGATAGATATGACTAGTCCTAACACTCTAAGGTGCGCTCGACTGCGGCAGTGAGGTCATATACCAAAGTGTTGTGCCAACAACTGGGCCATCTCTGTCATTTCTCCAATAACTTTATCTCTTTCCTGGTTGGCCTGCACCGCTCGTGCTTCCATGGCGAATAGTTGTCGCCGCAGAGTGGTAATCTCAGCTTCCGGAGAACGATTCTCTCTTGTGGAATTTCCTGGTGGGGCAGGGGGTTTCTGCTGCTTCTCGCTGGTAGGTGGTCTGACGGAATCCTCGTCTAAGTCTTGTTCTTCCTCCATGTCGTCATCGGTCCCATCAAACTCGTAGTCTGTGTCCGTGTACCCGTCAGGCCCTACGCCGTGTGCTCCCCCCTGATCTCCCTCAGGCTCATCCTCGATCATCCCGTGGGCCACTAAGACCTGATGAAACTGAATGCCCTGGTGCTCCCCTTCCATAGTGACTGAGAGGAGGTATATGAATAAACTATTATTACTCCTAAGATGTTTTAATTATTGTATAAATTGAGTTGATGTTCTCTTCTTGGTAACAAAGGAGTATGTTTTTAGGTTTACCGACCATCGAGGTTTCTACGGGGCATGTAATAGTTGTACTTCGGAGAAAATGTAGTTGATCAGGCTACATTCATCCCTTAATACAACTAGGAACAGTCCCGACTTAACCGAGACGTCAGTATTATCTTATTTGATTTGGTATTATGTTCTTTTTCCTATATCGTACAAGTAGAGATGTTTTATCGTTGTGTTTTATTTGTTTTGTTCAGAGTTGTTTTAGTCCCTCTTTGGTTTATAGTTGCATATCAATGTGTGGTTAGATATGCCAGTTCACTATAAACAGAGCTCTGATACCAACCTGTCACACCCCCGAACCAGACGGCAGAAACGTCCGAGGGCTCGCGTGACTTAAATTGAATATCATCACAATGATTATACATGAAACACAACATAAACTTCACCATGCGTTAATACACAACGATTGACATTGTTCACATCCAATACATTGTTTAAATATTACATATCCATAGCATCAATTGTTTGAGAGTTTTCAAAACATAACATCCTAACATACTTGATATTACCCTTCAGCTTACATGTTACCTGAGAATACAAGTTATTTTGAAAAACGTCAACATATAAAATGTTGGTGAGTTCATAAGCAGGGTTGTGATAAAAATGATTTGTGTAGTTTATAAAACCCAGAAAATCCGATATTTTCTGAAAAGACAATTGTTTACCAAAGTGTGAAGATCCATAAGTTTGTGCATGAATGATTTCAAAACGTGTATAAATGGGAAGTTTTGCATTATAGCTATTGAAAAATACAAGCGAGTGGTGTTGATTTCCTCGAAAAACCCGATGTTTTCCGATAACATAATATAATTATTTCAAATTGTTATATCGCCACAACGAGTGATTTTGATTACTCTTCCTTGATTACTCGGATGGTATTGGATTTATTTAATTACGTGAGTCGTTATAACCATGCATAATAATGACTAGTTCGTCTGTCTTGGCATCCTAATGTACGTCGGAATTGATCTTAAGATTTTGTCACCCTAGACTGGCCGAGTCTAACTGTAGCGAACAGCTGAGGTGTGGGGGAGTCACCCCCGTATAGATCTATACACAAACTCTCGCTCTCCTTCCAGGAGACTTTGATTATAACTACAGACTAAGAACGACACTTAGAGGTGTCGCCCGTTATTACTCACTTAATCCAAACAAAATTGATTACTATTGATTAACGACCTGAATTTGTTTACTTTGATTTCAAATAAGCCTAACAAACGAGGAGAAGAGGAATTACAAGGTCCTGCTAATTACGTGAGTTATTTTAGGTTGTTGGTTATACGAAGGACGCGTTAGCCCATTTCATATTTGATTTAATTTGGACCTTACTAGCAATGCTAATGGGCACCAAGGCCCAATAGCACATATATGCCATTGAGGGTCCCTTAAACATGTAATTGGGTCACAGGAGGCCCAATAGACATGTGTTATTATTGTTGGGCCCAAAAGTCATGTCAATGGGTCACGAAGGCCCAATAAGCATGATTAAGATCTTTCAAGCCCAACTATTTGAATATTTACTTGTTTTAGGTATAGTATAATGGTCGGAAGTTTGATTGAACAATTGTTAAATTCTCAACGGCACGAAACTTGTCGGTTGTTTATAATGATATTTGAAAATATATGTATATTCTTCATTCTATTTTCATAAGTTGTAATTTGGTATTCTTTTGACCCAAATATCTTAAAACCAAAGTAACTGACTCAAAATATTGATTTGACCCATTCAGCCCTTTTTTAATAAAAATGACGATTTTAGTCCCTTACATAAAGAAAAAGACATTTTAGGCCCTTAACTCATTTTCTTGACATTTTTGACCCATAGACTTGTTTAAATAAATGTTTTTAGCTCAAAATTTACTCTTTGACAGATTCAGCCCTTCCAGCAACGAGTCTTTCGGTTAAAGTCCAACTTTTTCGCAACTTTTACAATTTTGGCCCAAATTCCAAAAACTTTACATTTTTTATCCTTTTTGGAAAAGAAAAACATTTTAACCCTTGAAATAGTTTTGTTTACCCCTTTTACTCCCTGTTTCGAGAATTGTACCATTTCAGCCCCTTAAAAATCGTATTTTTGCAATTTTTGGGCCTATGGGCCGAAAAGCCCAAACATTAGCCCATTAAGCTACAATTTACATTTCAAGTCCTTTAAAGAGTATAATATTCATAAAAACATTTGTTTTTACTGTTGTGACTCTTTTAATCCTTAAGAAAACCGTAAATGACAAATTTCAACTCAACTTTTATTTATTTTACAAATTTAGCCCAAAAATGAGTTTTATGTTGCATTTTGTTTATTATGACTTAAGCTAGAAGCTTTTCTTGACTTGTTCAATGAAAAGTATATTAGATCATGTTTGTTTCCTCTTTTGGGCCATAGATCTCGAGATTTCTTCCCTTTTTGTTATATTTTTACCACATAAACACATAAAATCACACATACATACATGAAATCATACATAGCATACATATACACATAGATCTACACATTTTACTTGTATTCTCCCCCATAAAACTTGTGAAAACCGAAAATAGAGGGGTATGAACTCACCTTGAGTTTGTGGGTTCGATTTTGAAGAGAAATGGAATAGTTTGATGTTATTTTCGGCTTTAGCAAGCCCTCCTTGAATAGCTCTCGAACTTATGGAGGTTGTTCTAAGAGTATGATCACAAAATGCTTAGAATGAATGATCTTAGCATAAATATGAAGTTATACAACTTAGAGGTGTAAGGACTTACCAAGGGAAGATGAGTTTTTGGTGGAAACCTTCTTGATCCACCTTAGATCTTCGAAAATTTGTGAAGGAGATGAAGACTTTCTAGAGAGAGTGAGGTTGAAAGAAGTTGGTGTAATGTGTGTGTGTTGTGATCTCGGCCGAGAGATAAGAAGAAGAGAGAGAAAGAGGCCTTGATGCATGTTGGATCATACAAGCCTGCATGGAAGTATGGGATGCAAAGGCTTTGTTATTTGTTGTGTAATATGGAGGTGGCACCTCCCAAGTCAACCTCTATTTCCCTTTATATATATATATATATATATATATATATATATATATATATATATATATATGTATGTTGGGCCGAGAGGGAGAGAAGAGAGAAGAGGATTTGGGTTATTTGTGCTTAAGTCCATAATTTGGCCCAATTTGATGGTTTTCGGCCCAATGGGCCTTTTAGATCAATTCACGGCCCAATATACATCAAGGAATGAGTTTTATGGCCCTTTAGGGTTAATTAAATTTGTTATGGCCCAATAAGGGTATTTTATTTTATTCTAGGCCCATTATGGCCCAAAATGTTAAAATAAAAGAAAGTTGGTCCAATTAGAGCCCATATAAGAGTTCTAAGCCCAAAATAGTCAAATTGGAAGCTCATTGGTCCATTAGGCCCAATAAGAAAATCCTAGTCCAAAATGGACTTGAACCGGGATTTTTAGGGTTTCCAACCTTTTGCTGACTACTTGAATGTTTGTGTAGAGTATTTGATGGAATTTCTGTGATCATTGAACAAGCATCATACATGTTTTCCAAGCTTTAACTACAATGTTATCTTTGTTAAGGGTTTTACAAGGTATCAGAATTCCTGGTTGTGACAGTATGGCCTTGGCATTGATGAGACGGACATGGCGCCTCATCACCCATCGACCTTGGCATGGAGAGGTGGGAAGACCACTTTAGCGACCAAATCCCCTCTGTTTGAGTTGATGACTAGCCATTAATGACTACTTTTTGATCTTTCTAAAAAATTCAAAACTTTATAAATACTAAACCTTAAACATCATTTTATAGCACACGAGCACTTTCTTATTTATTCACTCTAAAAATGTCTTCACATTTATCTTCATCTTTGTCTTCAGGAAATTTTAACTTAATGCTACAACTGATGATGGAGGTTGTCCAAACGACCAAAGGAAATATTGAAGAACTACGCAAGAGGGATGTGGAAAATATGAGGTGGAAAAAAAACAAAAATATGTACAGAAAAATCGTGAACCTATCCATGAACGTCTCATGCACTATAATTTTGATGGGTAAGTGATTTTTAAATGCGACATTTTCAACGACGGTTCTATATGCACAAATATTTGTTTCAGCATATAGTCAATGCCTTCAAGGAAGTGTGTCAATATTTATAACAATGCCACATGTAATAGATACAATAGCTTTTATTCCCTTAACAAATGCACAACATCACTTCGCATGATAGCATATGTCACTTCCATCGTTGCACTAGATGAGAATCTTAGGATGTATGCATGTACCGTACGAGAAAGCCCTCATAAATTTTGCAAGTATGTCATGAAGTTGTATTATCCATGATATTTTCGTAAACCTAGTTACAATGACATCCAACAATTATTTGGTCATCATGCAAACATGCATGGCTTCCCTGGAATGTTAGGTAGCTTGGATTTCCTCCATTAGGAATGAGGAAGTTACCTGAATACACATCATGTTCAATACACCCGAGGTGGTCATGGTTATCTAAATATCCTACCTGATGTTGTGCCCTCCCAAGATTTGTGGATATGGCATGCCTTCTTTAGTGCTTCTGGTTCGTTGAACAACATCAATGTTCTTAACATTGCACTGATGTTCAACGATATGTAGAATGAGACTGCCTCAGATTCATTGTTTATAGTGCATGAAACTTCTTACAAGTACGAGGTATTATCTCGTGGATGGTAACTATCCTGAGCATTCTATTTTTCTTAAAACATTGTTTTGTGCTAATGATCAAAAGATGATGAAGTGTAAGAGACCTAAGGAAAAGATGATGAAAGATGTTAAACGAGCATTTAGAGTTTTTAAAAACCTTGCCACATATCGAAACACCCTACATTTTGTGCTGAGGAGAAAAAGATGAGTTAGGTGATGTATACTTGTATCATATTACATAATATGATTCTAAAAAATTAAGGAAATACCCTATATTTTCCACTGATACAACCACTAGAGATTGAAAGTGAAGAGTACTTGTCAAGAAGAGGAATAGTTTGTAATATTGAGATCAATCATGATCTCAGCAGAAACCTGACGGAACATATTTAGACGGTAGACCAAACTGATATTTACATGGATCTCATCGATGACTTAGAAGTCCAATTTTCAGATGAACACTTCATTTAGATTGTACTAGTGTGAGGTTTTTGGGTTTTAATTTTTTTAAGTTTTTTAAGTTTAGAAGTTTTTAAGATTTGAAGTTTTTTATTTTTAAGTTTTTCAGTTTTTAAGATTTTAAGTTATTAGTTCATTGTCATCTATTTGTTACATTATTTTCTAATAATGAAAAATATTTAAAAACAAATGTTAAAATTAATTTATGAAAAGGTGTAACAAACCACATCCGACAAGAAGTTAATGCGGTGTGGTCAAATAGATAGTGTCTATATGACAATATATATATATATATATATATATATATATATATATATATATATATATATATATATATAGAGAGAGAGAGAGGTAAAAGTTCAAATGAGAACCCCTAAAGGTTAAGAACCCTAAGAACCTCTAAACTTAAACTACAAAATAAGATCTGGGTTATTTTTCTTGCATCCAAACACTCCCACTCACCTTCAAAAGCTCAAACACAAACCCTCCATCTATCATCACCAACTATCACCATTGCTGCCACCTACCGGCACCGCCACCACCTACCGACGTCGGTTCTGGCCATCGTCACCGTCATATTCCAGTATCATCTTTTTCTCTTCATTTTTGGTGAAACACCACCAGATCTGCATCAGATCTGGTGTGGTTGATGCATTTCAAGTCTAGATCTACTCCACCACTGATTTTTGCCACCGCTGATGTTCAGATATGTGAGCTCTGATGACACATCTTCATCTTGCCTCCATCTTTTTTTCTCTCGATCTCCATGAAAGACCACCAGATCTGCTCAGATCTGGTCCACCACCACCTCTACCAACCATAGATGTATGTCTTCAACCTCCAAAATCCTTTGTTTTTTTCAGATCTGAAGCGGTTCAGTCCGATCTATGATCTCCGACGTTAGATCTATGATTTCCGACAACAAATCTATGATTTTCGCTTATGGATCTATGATTTATGCCTTCAGATTTACGACTTCTGTCGAGATTGACGAACTAGATCTGAGATCGATGTCAACTGCCACCACAACTACTGCCTTGCCGCTCCGGTGTAGCACCACCAACTCAGCTCTATCTTTTTCTCTCTGATCTTTAATGAAACAACACAATATTTGCATCAGGTATGTTGATATTTGTTTACTTCTTTTTTCTTTCTGTTAAGTTGTGAATTTAATGTTCTAATCTCTCGTTTGTTGTTTACTTTTGTTAAACATAATTTTTTCTACTATTAAGTTGTTAATCCATGTTTATTATGTTGTTTTATAATGTTTGCATCAAATTTTTATTCACTTTATGTTTTATTGTTGTTAATCTGTGAATTGAATTTAAAATGTGTGTTATTATGTTAGTGTTTTCTCAAATAATATGAATTTTGATTTTTTTAAGCTTTAAACTGTGATGTTTTAATGTTTCAACTATTGTTTAGTTCTATTTAAGTTAGTTACTGTGAATGCGTGAATTAATATGTTTTTTATGTTATAAATACAATGAATGAGAGTCCTAAACTGAATATTAAACTGTGAATGAGAGTTCTGAAAAACTCTATTAAACTGTGAATTTATGTGGTGCACACAATGTATTTGATGAATTTTGTATAGTAAACTGTGAATTGTGTATTACGTTGTAAATTTTATTAACGACTTAAAATATTAAATTCACAATTTAATACATATAAATGTGCTCATGTATTAACGTCTAAATATATGTTTTAATTTGAAAATATGACTGTAAATATAAATTTTTTTTGTCTTAAATTGTGAATTTATTATATTAAGCTGTGAATTTTGTATATTAAACTGTGAATTGTCTGTATTAAGAGTTTTAAATTGATATTATTGTTGTGAATTTATATTTTTTGTATTAAACTATAAATTTATTTATAAACTGTGAATTTTACGTATTAAGCTATGATTTTTGTATTTTAAACTTTGAATTAACTGCATTAAGCTGTGAATATTTACTTAAATTCTGAAATTGACTATATTAAACTGTAATTTTCTTATATTAAACTGTGATTTTTGTGGTTAAAAATGTGAATTGACTGTATTAAACTATGAATTTTCTGTTTAAACTGTAAATTAACTGCATTTTGTTGTGAACTTTTTTTATAATTTGTGTTAAAATATGAATGATTTATGTATAAATTTTTGTGTTAATTTTCTTATGAATATATTTATTTATTTTTTTTTGTATAAATTTGTAAGAATTCACTAGTTTTTATAATTGTTTTGCATTAAATTCAAAACGAGTGAATTAATAGGCTTTATTAGACTGTGAATGTAGTATTTAAGTTGTTAATACATGACTTTATTTACAGATCTGATTTGGAAGAAATAACGGCTACTATGTTGATACAGGTGGTTGGTGACAACATATGGTGGTAGAGTTTGAGTTTTTGACTTTTTTGAATTAGCGAATTATTGTAAAACAGTTTATATTAAGTTGTGAATTTTTTGCATTAAACTGTAAATGGACTGTATAAATATATATTTTATATAAGTTTTGTGTTAAAATATAAGAACATATACGAATGAAAATATTAGACTGTAAAAATTATAAGTTTCCTCTTTTCATACCAAAAACAAAAAAAATTAGGATTTTAACATGTTTAATAAGAGTATCATGTAAATATTTACTAATTAATTGGGGTTCTTAATCTTTTATGGTTCTCATTTGAACAACTCCCTATATATATATATATATATATATATATATATATATATATATATATATATATATATATATATATATATATATATATATATAGAGAGAGAGAGAGAGAGAGAGCTAGGTTCAAATGTTTCTAGCAAGTTCAAATGTTTCTAGCAACTATTGTGTGCATGAATGCACCAATAGGAATTCAGGAAAAAATAAATAGTTAAATAAATCATTTAAGGGTATTATAGTAATCTTTTCATATTTAATTATGGTAGATAATTAATATATTGTTTATTATTCCTTTAAATATAGGATGTAAAAGTCAAAATCTGTTGAAAAAAACCCTAGCCGATTTTTTTTCTCTTTCTCTGGAATTCATCTTGACGTCTACAACGATTTCTCCTCTATCTTGTTTTCCCAGCATCTCCTCTCCTCTCCTCTCTAATCTGTTAATCTGTATACAATATTTCACTTCTAAATTTCTGATTTCTGTGGAGAGATATCAAGGGAGGAGGACGATTGTCGATTGCCTGCCCTTTGGCTTTGAAATTCAAACCTCAACTACGTTTTCCCCCAATTTCCCTTTGGCTTTGTCGATTTATCGCCCCTTTAGTTTTGGATACAGATTTCGATTGTTGTTTGCCTGCAATCGACAAATCCACAATCCGTAATAGTCACTTTTGAATTTTGATTGTTTTGTGAATTACTATTTTTTGTTTTGTGATGAATTTGATGTTTTTTGTTATTATTATGTTCTGTTTTGTTTCTTTTTCAATTTTCAGATCACCAATCACTCTACATGAATGATATAATTATAATTATGGCAGTGTTTGTACACTTGATTTGTCTTGTGAATTAGTTAAATAAACGCAATTTTATTTGTCAACACAGGCTGCAACTTTAGCTATGGATGAATCAATCTTATTTGATGATCAAGTAGAGAATCTTATCAAATTTTGTCTTACTAAACAAGACATGGAGCTTCTCATGGTGAGAGCGTAACTTCATACTTATATTGGTGATAATTCTTTTAGAATGATTGTAATAATTGTTTAGTCTTTTTGTTTACGGATGAATGTAAATAGTGATTCTTAAAGAATAAAATCAGTATTCTTTAGAAAATGTTATTCTTGATAATATGTTGTACAATTCTTTAAGCATGTTTAATATAAAAAATATTTTGAACGAAACAATATTTTGCAAGAATAATAAAATCGCAAATATATTTACTTGTTTATTGTTGACTTTTTGTCATTCTGACAGAATAAAATCGGTTATTATTAAAAGTAATATTAAAATTTAATTAGAATTAATTTAAAAAATTCAGATTTTTTAAAAATAAGAGAATTAATGATTCCTTAAAATCCGAAAATTTCCTTTTTTAAAATAGGCTAATTGACTAAAATACCCTTTTGCTGAAATTTGTGTGATTATATGATAAATGCTACCCTATTATAATATCATAGACCCTCAGATCATGATTGTTGATTCTATTCATCCGATGGTCCAGATCTGTACATTTTGGCATGTAATAGTTAGTAAAAACAAAATAATATATATATATATATATATATATATATATATATATATATATATATAGGCTTAGGTTATTTTGTTTTTACTAACTATTGTGTGCCAGAATGCACAGATCTGGACCACCGGATGGAATAGAATCAAAGGTCATGATCTGAGGGTCTATGATATTAGAATAGGATAACATGTACCATATAATCACACAAATTTCAGCATAAGGGCATTTTAGTCAATTAACCTATATTAAAAAAAGGAAATTTTCGGATTTTTAGGGATAATTAATTCCTTTATTTTTAAAAATCTGAATATTTTAAATTAATTCAAATTTAAAAATCCGATTTTATTCTGTCAGAATGACAGAATGCCAACCATAAACTAGTAAATATATTTTCGATTTTATTCTGTCAGAATGACAGAATGCCAACCATAAACTAGTAAATACATTCTGAAAGAATGCACAAAATCGATTCTTGAACTAATAATATACCAAACAATTACATTGTATGATTGTGATTCGTTGAATAATAACAACATTCTGAAAGAATAACAAGTGTAATTCTTAAAAAATAACAACATTCTTAAACAGTGAGTGTGATCATTCTTTGATTCATTCTTCAAGCATTTCCCATCAGGTCTTCAAGCCATTTCTATCACAAATTCATTGTCAAATATTTTGTAGTGATACACTTGTAACAAGTGCACATTAAAACATGTAAATAATTAACTACTATTCTATAAGAATATACATTCTATTGTAGATTATTCCACCAGAATATGACGATGAATAGTGTATTCATTTTGGAAGATCGGTAATAATTAACTACTATTCTATCAGAATATACATTCTATTTTAGATTATTCCACCAGAATATGACGATGAATAGTGTATTCATTTTGGAAGACCGGCTTGTTCCAGTACATTGAGTTTGTTTCCTCTTCTTCACAAGTGAAAGTTAAGATCTTATTCACAATAGAAAGGCTTTGTTTCCTATCAAGCTTCTTCTTTAACAATCCATAACCAATCCAAAACTGCAACAACCAACATTTAATAAATTATACCAATTAGTATAATTCAGATAAAAAAAATCTCAAAACATATTATGCCTTTTAGTATTCGAAAAGAACAGACCATAGATGTAAAAAACGTTTGCACTGTATTTGTGGGTTCCTTGTTCACTTTATAATTCTCAAATATCAAAATCGAATATCCGAAATTCACTAATTTAGCATTGAATATTTGAAAAGAAAAATATGAATTCAATTAACACTCAACAGAAGTATATGGACTATGGTACCTTAACAATCAATATAAACCACTGATATCTCACAAGCTAACGAATAAATGATTTTTCATTCAAGTATCCAAGAGAATTGTGAATACAGAAGGGATGCACTAAGTTTTAGGAATTTGTTATTCCAACCACAACCAAAATTATGAACATCAAAATTCACGCTACTACTATTATAATAAAAATTAATAATAATGCAACTCAAATAATTTATACACATTCGCGCCCCACTATCTCACCATGAACGAATGATAGCAAATTACTTAAGATAGAAGAAATCATTTACCTCCTAGTTATATTGCAAAACTTTGACGCTGGGATTGAGATATTAGGGATTTTTAATTTATCACATTGAAACTTGCTTGGATGGTAAAGCCGTCAACACGATTTAAGTTAGAACCAATGTGATCTGCGACCGCTACTGGTGGTTTCCGCCGGCAGCAAATAGTCTACGGCCATCTTCAATTAAACGGTCAGTCTCAGGGGGAATCGGTGGTGGTGTTTTTGGGTCTGTAGAAGAAGAAGAAGCGGTGGATCAGAAACAATGGTGAGTACGATTTAGGGCTAAATGTTGTAAATTTATATTTGCTTATTGCATAATATCAGGAATATTGATTATCTACTATAATTAACTATGCAAAGATTACTATAATACCCTTAAATGATTTATTTAATTATTTATTTTTTTTCTAAATTTCTATTGGTGCATTCATGCACACAATAGTTGCTATAAACATTTGAACCTAGCTATATATATATATATATATATATATATATATATATATATATATATATATATATATTAACAACGACACTCTAAGATTTGAATACAAAATAATAGGGTTATTATGAATTTAATACAATATACGCATTCTCTCGACAATCCATTAACTCTTAAAATGGATACCCTAAAACTGTCTTTTGGTTTATAAAAAGAGGCATTACTTTGAATTTAAAATTATTAAATTATGAAAAGAAATGAGAATGATACAAAAGAGTACAAATGTGTGGAGTGGAATGCCATACCGGAAAGTTCAAAAATAAATAAATAGATAAATACAATAATATAAAAAAAGTTTATAGAAAGGAAAAAGTTCAAGAACTTGTTTCAATCGATGCCCCCATTTCTTGTGTTTTATTCTTTCTTAGTTTCTTAAACCAAATTAAGAAACTTTTGTGGTAGCGTCGACAAGCCACCACATTTTCCTATCCAACAGTACCCAACCTGATGGGCCCCCATCTGTCCACAGCTAAAGTTGGTGGTATTCGACTACTACTTTGCAAAATAAGTTGCGATTTCTCTTTTTATTTTTCTTCATTTTTATCAAAATAATATTTTAAGATTAAGACCATCACGTATACGGACCACGGTGGATATTGTGGTCTAGCTGGTCACGACCGTGGCTCGTGCACATTATCCCGGACCGTCGTGGTTCGTCGTGATCGTGGTCCTCATTGGTTCCCATAACGAAACGCAATGAATGATCCAATTTGTTTTCATTTTGTTTTTGAGTAACGTCCATAAAACGGCTAGTGTACTCAATTTTTTTTTTCAATTTTTTTTATCTAAATAACAAATTACTCCAAACAATCCTAACCTTATATAAATACCACAATTCTTATCTCCTTTTATTCACACAATTCTTCTCTCCTTTCATTCACAATCACACACTTGTGTTGTTTGATCATTCAAAAACAATGACTTCCAAAATTATGAATTTGTCAGAAAAGGAAGAGGAGAACTTGACACTAGCATGAGTGACGGTTTTAGAAGAGCCAAATACTCGAATGCGTGGTGATTTTTGGGTAAAAGTTGGAAACGTTTTCCATGATTTAATAGGTTGCTGAAGTTGTAGTCTTGATAAAATATGTTTGAAGTTTCGCGATAAGAGGGTTAAATGTCTTGAGTTCGATGGAAGTTAAAACTTTGTTATAAACAACGTACACGAATGCGAGTCGTTTGTTGTGGTCATGCATCAATATGAAGACACAAAACACAGCCCATTTAAACACGTCAAAGCTTGGCTAAAACTGAGAGAGTGTCCAAAATTCAATCATTAAAATAAGGTTTAAAAAACCAGTTTAAGTTGTTTGTGGTTGCATTTTATGTTTTTTTTCTATTTTATTTTAAGTTGTTTGTTTTAAATTAATGTAATATTTTTTTAATTGAATAAAAAACTAATGTAAAAAATATATATGTTTTATTGTATTTTCATGTATTTTTGAATTAAATTTAATTTAAAAAATGAGATGAAATTGTGTGTTTGGTGGTAAGAATCTCATGGTTACTAGGGAGTGTGGTGATGATGTGACACCCACTACTTTAGTGGTTAGTGGTGGGTATAACGGATGTCTAAAACCATCAGGTATACGGACCACTGTGGGTCTCGTGGTCTAGCTGGCCACAACCGTGGTTCGTGCACGCTAACCCAAACCATCATGGTTCGTCGTGGTCGTGGTCCTCATTGGTGCCCATCACGAAACGCAACGACCAATCCGATTTTCTAGCATTTTGTTTTTGAGTAACGGCTATAAAACAGTTAGTATACTCAATTTTTTTTTCTTTTTAAATTTTTACCTAAATAACAAATTACTCCAGACACTCCTAACCTTCTATAAATACCACAATTCTTCTCTCATTTTATTCATACAATTCTTCTATCCTTTCAATCACAATCACACACTTGTTTCGCTTGATCATTCAAAACAATGGCTCCTAAAATTATAAATTGGTCAGAAAAGGAAGAGAAGAACTTAAAACTAGCATGGGTGGCAGTTTTAGAAGAGCCAGATACTCGAATGTCTGGTGATTTTTGGGTAGGGATGAGCAAAGGAACCGACCCGACCCGGGAACCGAAGTCGGTCGAAATTAAGAACCGAACCGGACTGCCGGTTCCTACCTATTCTTGTCGTGTCTTCAATGTTGGAACCGGTCCTCGAGAAATAGCAACATGCGGTTCCGGTTTTTGTCGGTTCCTACCGGTTCCCGGTTCCAAAAATCCACAAGTACATCGTCCCGGTCCTGGCCCGATCGGTTCTATCCGGTTCCGATTCCGGTGCCGGTTCCGGCCGGTTCCCCGGTCCAAATGCTCATCCCTATTTTTGGGTAAAAGGTGGAAATATTTTTCATGATTTGATGGGTTGTCGAAGTTGTAGTCTTGATCAAATATGTTCGAAGTTTCGCGATATAAGGGTTAAATGCCTTGAGTTCGATGGAATTTATAACTTTGTTATAAACTATGTACACGAAGGCGAGCCGTTTGCTGTGACCATGCGTCAATACGAGGACACAAAATACAAATCATTTACACATGTCAAAGCTTTGCTAAAATTAAGGGATTTCCCGAAATTCAATCATTAAAATAATGTTTAAAAAACTAGTTTACGTTGTTTGTGGTTGCATTTTTATGTTTTTTCTATTTTATTCTAAGTTTTTTGTTTTAAATTATTGTAATGTTTTTTTAATTGAATAAAAACTAATTTAAAAAATATATGTTTTGTGGTATTTTTGAATTAAATTTAATTAAAAAAAATGAGGTAGAATGGTGTGTTTAGTGGTAGGTATCTCTTGGTTAGTGGTAGGGAGTGTGGTCATGATGTGACACACACCACTATAATGGTTAGTCTATGAAACTAATTTCCAAGTCCTATGTTGATCTTTTCTTTTGTCTCATTTTAGTTATTAAATTCATATTTTTGTCTTCAATTTATATTTGCAATTGGCAGTAAGTATTAACATAATGACGTTGTTTTTTTGTCTAATGTGACAGGTCATGTGACTGATTGCAAGTTTTGTTTCACTACTACAAAAATAGCCTTTAATGACACGCCTTGTGTGTCGTAAAAGCCACAGATGACACACAAATGCGTGTCAAGGAAGGCCATGTCATAAAGGAATACGATACACTTTTGCGTGTCGTAAAATTACGATGCGCATTTACAACACGCATTGCGTGTAAAGAAAGGTCTTGTCATAAAAGAATAAGACACATATTTGTGTGTCATAACCTTACGACGCTCATTTACAACACACAATGCGTATCATTAAATCCCCTGTCATAAAGGAAGATGACACACAATTTTGCATATTATAATTTTAAATGTTTCAAAAAATATATATTTTTATAGATTTACTAATTTTTCAAATTAAATGACAGTTATCGTTTCAAAATACAAAATAATATATCATAGACAAAAAAAGACAATACATTTCACAACATATAGTATTTCAAATACAAATAATCACTCAAATGCTAATTAACTGCAATACATTGTTACTAAGGGGTTTTCCTTAACTATATAATTTGATAGTACATTGCTATTAAGGGACACCTGCATTAGCTAGCTGTTATGGGCGGCTGTCCACCAGGTGGTATGGATGGCAAGTGAGCGCTTGGAGCATAAGCTAGTTGTTATGCTATTCAGTGTGACACTAAATAAAACAACCAATTTACCTTATTAATCAATTGATGTTAACTAATATAAAACAATTAATGAACTTACTATTAAGCAAAGAAAGAAACTAACTTTATTGTACTTTGAAAAATGCTCGATCATAGCATTGTACTTCAAAACAAAATTTTATTAGCACTTAAGTGTAACGCCCGCAGATTCAGGCTAGTCAATTTAGAAATAATAAGCGTTAAAAATGACTTTTTGATAGAATATTACTTAGGATAAATAATCTTAACCAAAGTTATAGTATATGTCACAAGGATTTTGTACATATAAAGAACGCTGAAATCTGACATATAATGAAGAAGTTATGACCCGTTGAAGTTTCATGATTTAAACCGGCACGACTTTGCGTAACGTAAAAAGTAAATTTTTGATAAATTACTTTTTATCCTTAGTAATCTAAACAAAAGTCGGAGTAGTTGTTAAACCGAGAGCGTGCATATAGAGAGCGTCCAAATCTGACTTCATTTGAGGAAGTTATTATTTTTCTACTATTCAACGCAGTAGTGTACCACTCGAAAATCTAATTTTAGATCGATCGATTATTAGCCGACACAATGTAAACGAGAATTGAAGATCTTGTTAATAGGAGTTCAACAATATAAAGATAGTCGAAAACGGACGTCGGATAACAAAGTTATGAATTTTTAACGGACTTTAACTGTCTAAGACTATTAAAATGTAACTTTAAAAATAAAGTAAAAATTAGCTGACGGAGTCTAAATGAAAGTTCTATATCTCGTCGATAGCTACGCGTGGATATAAAGAACGTCAAAACAGAGCTCATATGCAAAAGTTATGGATTTTACAAGATACTTAATTTTCGGATTAACAAGAGGGCGACACGTCTTGCGATCTGGAACCACTCCTTCCTCCCTAAGACTTGCGATTTGATGCTGACACATGGCACCCATTATGCCCAAGGTAATTAGAGTACGCCTAATGTACTAGGCTATTGGGAGCCTATAAATAGAAGTCGAATTTCACTCCTTTCTTCACACATTTCCATCCAAACTCTTCCAAAACCCTCCCAAGGTCCCAAGACCATTCTCTAGCACTACCTAGGTGTTAGTAGTGAAGTTCCGGAGCGTTAGAAAGCTCCGAGAAGTAGAGCTTTCGGCTTAGAAGTTATGCTCGTGCAAAGTCCGGTTTCTCGCTAAACCACCTGTAAGTTAAGTTATGCTTTCCGTACTTTAAGTATAACTTATGACTAAGTTCATTATCATTATTATAAACCAATAAATAAGATTTACCAGTAATTCCAAGTCATTATATTGATTGATCTACTTACATGAGAGGTGTCTAGAATGGTCATGTTGGCTTGGTTGTTGGATTTCAGAAAAGCTATACGCCGAAATGATCCTGCCTCCTAACTGTCCTGCCTGACTGATCCTTACTTGATAGATCTTGAAGTAGACTTTGAATTAATGATGAATCTAGACTAATAACTAGTCGCAATAAATATTATACAAAGACTTGGTGATAATGATAGTAGGTTACCTCAAAAGAAAAGACAGTTGCTAGAAGCAAAGTTTTTTCCGAATTTCGAATCGTCACTTTGACAATTGAGTGCATAGCCCCTTTCCTAAACATGATTTTAATACAAGTATTTATTAAAGTATTAAATATATGTTTATGTGTGAGATATTTGATATTTCATGAAATACGTGTTAAGAACGTATCTGATAATATATGATGATTTAGGACTTACAGAATAAACCTAAATTAATTAAGATGAATATTGGGTAGTATCTCCTTAAGAGTACGAGTGAGATATAAACGGAGGGTAGAACTCTAAAATTTGTCTTTGATCGGTGAACATGGATTAGACATAGTCATTGGTCACTAGTTCGAGACTACAGAGTGGACATAGTCATTTGTCAATAATCTGAGAGCATGGATTAGACACAGTTTTTCATACCTGATCTGGGAGTATGGATTAGGTAAAGTTGTTCATTTTAGATCTGAAAGTATGGATCGTATCGTTGTGAGGATCGACGGGGCGGGGTAAATTGCTTATATGAAATTATATCTTACGAGTTCTAATATATATATATATATATATATATATATATGTGTGTGTGTGTGTGTGTTATAACATTTTGGGATTGAAATCCCTATGTACTCACCATATAACATCCCAAAAATTCGAGCCAATTTAAAAACTTCTTGATTCATTTGAAACATTTCAATTATTATAATTTGTTTTCAAAATAGTTTGTACATCAGAGTTCCCAGAAATCATAATTGTAAATCGAGGAAGTGTATGGTCGCGCCTTCGCCTACCCGCGGCCCTCCGCTAAACCTGAAACAATAAACTGAAAACTGTAAACCCGAAAGCTTAGTGAGTTACCCCCCCAAAATACCAACCTCATATAACCACGATCATATCATATCAACAAATACAGAACAGCCATGCATCTCGAGTCTACAGTGTGACTGGTCTGCCCGCACCGGGCCTTCAGTCTATCTGGTCCACTCTCCGAGTCTCGGCACGTCTGGTCCGCCCTCTCGGGGCCTTCAGCCTATCCGGACCGCTCGTCGGGCCTTTGGCCTGACTAAGTGCCCTCCCAGATCTGCAGTCTATCCGGTCCGCCCTGGGTATGTTGGCCTACACCACGAAGAAGGACCCGCCTCAACCCAACCCAACCCAATCAAAAACAACCATGTGCACATATAATAGATAATCACATAACGGTCTATAGACGAACAAACCGATCTAACAGATCACATAGCATAGCAACATCCTATAACCAGGATACCGACCTAACCGGTCACTAACATAGCATCATCCTATATACCAGGATACCGACCTACCAGGTCACTAAACACAATACTGTCCTAACTACCACGACGTACATCTAACAGATCAATAATATATCAACAATCCTATAACCAGGATATCGACCTAACCGGTCACTAACATAGCATATCACCATCCTAAGTACCAGGATGTAAATCAGTAAGCATGTCATGCAATAATCCAAATACAAACCGTAAAGGGCCGACATTGGTGCCTTAGACCCTGTTGATATAGTGAGGATAACTCACCTTGCAATGCCGGACTAAACCACGAAAACACGCTCCCCAAAACACTGCCCCAAACTCCAACACCTATAACCATCAATGATCCAATCATAAATACCCATAAGTTCCCAACCTTTCAAGGTACCCCATAAGCCAACTAATCACACCCTAGTCAAAGTCAAAGTCATCAGTCAAGGTCAATAGTCCATGTTGACCCTAACTCGCCGAGTTCCTTGAAGTACTTGTCCACTCGCTGAGTCACCGGAGTGACTCGTCGAGTTCCTTTGGGTTTACGATCGAAACCCTAAGGCCACTCGTCGAGTTTCCTTCTTGCAACTCGACGGTTACACACGCATACATAAATTGGGGAAACCTCAACCGACTCGCCGAGTTGTTCATATAACTCGTCGAGTTTACGGCAATCTTCATCGGACTCGCCGAGTTGTTCATCCAACTCGTCGGGTCCAGGCTCATCTTCATGTGACTCGCCGAGTCAACCATGCGACTCGCCGAGTTCCTTTAGTCCTTAAGCCATACAGACTCTTTTAAAGCCATGTTAAGACACCATACTGCAGATCTAACTTCCCAAGGCATGCTTATCACGTAAAGTTGCAAACTTTACGTGCATGCAAAGCTCTAATGACTCATAATGCCAAATCAAAGCTTGAAATGGTGTTTTACACTTAAGGAGGGGTTCATATTTGCCAAAGCTGATAGCCTTATAGACTTACAAATCAAAGATAGTTCAGATCTGAAGTTACAACTTCAGATCTAGGCTCATATCCAAAAATAGCCTCATAACCAAACCAAGAAGCCCTAATTTCATCCAAGGAGATCTAGAAAGGAATGAGGCCAAGATCATGAATTGATACCTCAAATGAAGCTAACTGAGATAGATTTTGCAGATCCACACAAGTCCCTTGCTGCTAGCTACTTGACCTTCAAGCTCCCTTCACAAGTTCCACCTTCCAAAGCTTGAAACACACAAATGGAGCACACACACACGTATTAGGGTTTTGCTGAACTCTCTAGAGGCTGCAAGGGAAGGCTAAGGGGCAAATGATCCTTTAAATAGGGTGCAAAACCCCGGAATTTAGGGTTTCATCCTCCAACTCCTACTCGTCGAGTCCCTTCTTGGACTCGGCGAGTAGGTCACTTAAAATCGCGGACCAACCCGCTGCTACTCGGCAAGTCAGGCCACCAACTCGTCGAGTAGACCTTGAAATCATGAGAACTGTTTAATCATAAATTGATACTCGGGAATCGGGGCGTTACACACCAGGTTTTCCAACCTGACCTATTCTGTTTATTGTATCACATGTAGCGATATTAAAGATACATTATGCTAAGAGATTCAAGGAGTATTAGGCAACTAGTTTAATTACTGTAAGGCTTGTAATATTTCATTATGCTTATGTTTCTGTATTGACAATGATATCCTAATGTTTTAATATAAATAAATACATTTCTTTGGAAACGCTTTGATAATATCATTATCATGTTTTTGGGAACAAATTCCGCAATATTATTCTTCAAAAAAGGATACTCTGACTTTTAAATAAGCATAAACAAATCGGTCTTTTCTGGCTGTGAAAATTAGGTATGTCACATTAAGACCCAATACCATAGGGTTCTGTGAAGAGCTAATGGTTAAAACTTCCAATACTTACCATAACAGATTAAAAATATAACTTATAGTACCTTGAGTAGTGTCATCATTATTAATGTATTTATACCACTCCTTAGCTGAAGGATCCCCTTTTCTCTACAAGTGGATAACAATAATTATTAATTATTAAACATAAAAAAATGTATAAATTGAAGGGTAAAATAGTCATTTTCACAAATATTAGACAATTGGGCTGTTAAGTTGACGACCGAGAAATGAAAACTCAAAATAGGTACAAAAAATGAAAAACAAAATCTGTTTTAGACAAAAAATTACAAATATTAAGATTAAATAAGAAAATATAAATTGAAGGGTAAAATAGTAATGCACTATCTCGTTAAGTTGTCGAAAACTTATTAAAAAATAAAATAAAACAAAGTTTACATCGATGAAATACATGTTACATAGTTGAAATATGTATGATGATAAGTCTATAATCGTTTGATCATCAACATTCTAAGCGGATTAATCATTGTAACATTAAAAAGATTTATTCAGTATAACCCAAAGTGAACATACATCATGAGTAAATTCATCCGTGTGGTCTTGCTGTTGGGTTTCTCTAAGCCATTCAAAAAAGCTGCACAAAAACAATTATCTCATAACGATTATAATTAGTTAAAAAAACAAAAGTACACATGATCAGGTTAAGGTAGCTAAAATACTTGATAAAATTTTCAATGGAAAGATGTTACCTTGTCCTCTTTGGCTCTTTCCACTTCATTACAGTAGAAAAGTTAGTTTGGTCATTCCCTCATCAAGTAAAAGATTACACTCATCAAAACAAATCACAATTATATCACCGAGCATACTTTTCATAGTCATTTCTAAGAGTCTACATCAGAATCTGATAGGATCTAGTTCCTATCTAAAATAATATCCAAACACTCAATGGGGTTGAAAGAAAAGGAACACAAAAATACTTATAATATAGCTAAGATAATCCTACATTCGAGAGGGGGAAAACTCTCCAGGATAGTCTGATACTTTTACAAAATCACTCACTAACTAGCACAATAAGGAAGACACTTATTTATACCCTCCTAGATGGGACCACAATAGGGGACAAACAAAACATGGACAATGAATCTGGTGTTTGGTGGTGACACATTTCGTGGTGGTGGAGGCTGTTGTTGTTGCTCAAATTTTTATTGGAGAAGAGCTATAGCCAATTGCAGATCAGAGATGACATATAAACAAACATACATTTATCCACTTTTATGAGAGGCTATATTTAAAGTGGAATATAATGACAGAAAAATAAGGTATAAAATTACTTTAAGTCAAGGTTCTCTTGGGTTCTTGGGTTTGCATTGACAAGACTGTCAAAATGGTCATTTTTGCTGTCTAAAGGGTAATTTTTTGCTGTTAAAATGGTCCACTTATTGTCTAGTCAAAAAGGTTATTTTTTGCTGTCAAAAAGATCATTTTTTTTTGTTGTAACAAAGAACAAATTTGCTGTCAAAATGGACAAGTTATGGTCTAGTAACAATGGTCATTTTTTGCTGTCAAAATGATCATTTTTTGTTGTAACAAAGAACAATTTTGCTGTCAAAATGGACATTTTTGCTGTCTAAATGGTAATTTTTTGCTGTTAAAATGGTCCACTTATGGTCTAGTCAAAAAGGTCATTTTTTTGCTGTCAAAAAGATCATTTTTTGTTGTAACAAAGAACAAATTTGGTGTCAAAATGGGCAAGTTATGGTCTAGTAACAATGGTCATTTTTTTTCTGTCAAAATGATCATTTTTTGTTGTGACAAAGAACAATTTTGTTGTCAAAATGGTCATTTTTTGCTGTTTAAATGGTAATTTTTTGCTTTTAAAATGATCTACTTATGGTCTAGTCAAAAAGATCATTTTTTGCTATCAAAAAGATCATTTTTTTTGTTGTAACAAAGAACAAATTTGTTGTCAAAATGGGCAAGTTATGGTCTAGTAACAATGATCATTTTTTGCTGTCAAAATGATCATTTTTTGTTGTAACAAAGAATACTTTTGCTGTCAAAATGGTCATTTTTTGCTGTCTAAATGGTAATTTTTTGCTATTAAAATGGTTCACTTATGGTCTAGTCAAACAGATCATTTTTTGTTGTCAAAAAGATCATTTTTTTGTAACAAAGAACAAATTTGTTGTCAAAATGGGCAAGTTTTGGTCTAGTAAGAATAATCATTTTTTGCTGTCAAAATGATCATTTTTTGTTGTAACATAGAACAATTTTGCTGTCAAAATGGTAATTTTTTGCTGTTAAAATGGTCCACTTTGTTGGATTAGGTGTCTAAGCCCATAACTATAATTGATATGTACTTGATCCGATAGTAGCATGGTCCTTTTGGGTTGCATTCAGTAGGGCAATTTGATAGGATGTATATTTGAGAAAGAGGTTATTTTTTATTTATTAATATATTATAAGTATAATATATTAATTGAGAAATCATATTATTTAATTAGTATTGATCAAGAATTAATTTGAAATTAATTTAGTGATCAAAAGAGACTAATTAAATTAAGGGGGACTGATTAGGTAAATCAGTAATACATATAGTTTGGGCTAATGATCCATGTTGATTAGAATGGACTAAGAGTTAGTCCAAAGGGCTTATCATATGGATTATTGGATTCTAGGCCCAAGGAAGTGAATTAGGGTTTACAAGTTGAAACCCTAGGAATTCTACACTATAAATGTAACCCCTAATGCACCTAAATTTGGGCTAATGATTCATAGCTGAACCCTAGCCGATTTTAGTGCTTCATGACCTCTCTCTCATTATCATCCATTTGTTCATGGTGTCTTGTGATTCCATTAGAGGCATCACACTTGAGGTGCTAAGCTCTTGAAAGGCCAAATTCTACAAGCTACATTATAGAGGTATTCATCTAACTTAATTTTATGTTGCAAATATCAAATTGTATGCTAGTTGTAGGCTTCATTCTTTGGATAATTTTATTGCATGTATAACTAGAGAAAACTCAGATCCAAAACATTAGGGTTGTATGTGCACCATAGGGATGTTAGAGTACATACAACCCAACATTGGTATCAGAGCCATGAGTGTTTGCTGTTATATAGATGCATTGGTTGATTGTTCAAAGCAAAAGAAAATCGTTTTTTTGGAATCTGGCAGATGACCACGACGTGGTGGACTATATGTATGCAGAGTTTCAAGTTTTTGGCCATTTTTGGATTAAGATCATTACCACAAACTGTTTTGGACTGTTAAAATTTGTTTTTTCTTATAAGGTAATGATTATCCTCATCCAATTAAAAGATAAATTGTCAAATTATAAAATAATTACTAGATTATTTGATAAACTAATTATTTGTATTATCTGATTTATCTTGCTACGTGAATTGTAATTAGGTCAAATTGGTAAACGATAATATGATTATTTTATTGGTTAAAATTTGATCTAAATGTTTTTGAAGAGTTACAAAACTTGCATCAAGTTTTGGAACCCAAAAAGTTTTTTTAAGGAGTTACAAAACTTGCCATCAAGTTTGGAATTCAAAAGGTTTTCAAAAGTTTCCAAACTTACCCTCAAGTTTTGGAAATTGAAAAGTCTCATTTATGAAACATTGAATTCTAAAAACCTAGTAATTTGAAAAGGTGCAACTCTTGGGTTCATAACTTAAAAAAATTAATTAAATAGTTTTAATTTTGAATTTTGTATTTACAACCTTGATGTTTCCTTTGAATAGTTCAAATTACACTCTTATGGACTTTATTAAATTGATTAAATGTTTAATTAAAAGAGAAAATTAATAAATCCATAATCATATGGTTTACATTTAATTAAATTAAAAGTTTAATTTATTAATAGATTAAACCACCTAGTATTTTAAAAGTGTAAAATACACCCTTATACTATGTAAAATTAAAAGTTTAATATATTATATATGTATAAGTAAAAAGTCAGTCTTACCGTTAGCAAACCTTATTCACGAAGCTGGTCTATAAGGGGTGTTTAAGGAAGCGACCTGTAAAATGACCACCATTGGGTATCCACTCTTACCTACCGCACCCTTGACCAGTGGAGGGTCGTTAGCCGAACGAGTTTGATAGGACACTTAAATCCTCATTAAAAGTATAGTGAAATACAAAGTAACTAAACACTTTATAAATTCCCAATCTTAGCTACTTTAGGAAAAATGTGAATTTGATGCTAACCCATGAAATTGCACATTACAGCTTATTGGTCAGTTAGTGGAGCGTGTGTGGTTAACCGCCACACTAATGGGACTAATAAAGGATGGCAATTGGTAGCTCGTAGTTTGTCATAGATCAATGGAGCGTGTGTGGTTAACCAACACATTGATTAGGTGATAAATGACTTCGAGAGTACCAAGCAAATTTGCATGCTTATTCACACCTTGTTTGTGATCCTCGGTATCTCAGTCACAAACTTGAAGGGCATAATCAAGATTAAACATGCCATTGAAAAAGTTCAATGAATCTCAAAGAATCTAGGAATTTCAATTCATTTAAAACCTAATGTTCACTTTCGTTTTTCATGGTGGAAATTGGTAAATCGTCATTTATATACCTTAAAATAATTTTCAATTAGATTACAACATCCCTCTTCTGAATTGTAAATTATTGTGAAGGGTTATAGCCTCAATATTTCATTTTGGGTGCTATATTAAGGATTAAATCAACTTACTTGAATTTCTCCCCTTGTAGATGTCAAATTGTGACAACTATGGCCTTCCCGAATCATTTGGGAAAAGCTTTCCTTATGAAGATGATGTTCGATCGTGGAAATGGAAATCATACTTCACTTCCTCCACCTCCTCCAATAGTTCTCCCTGAGCCATGTGTTCGTCGACTTGAAAAGTTTAAGGTCACTCAAGCCCTATTGGCAAGCAAACACGAAGATGGAAAGTCTGTATGTGCTCACGTCTTGGAGATGAAGTTGCATATTGACAGGCTGAGAATGTTGGGTGTCGATGTCTCCAAAAAGCTGGCTGTTGACTTGGTTCTTCAATCACTTCCTAAATCATATAGTGAGTTCATTAAAGATTACTATATGGGAGACCACGACATGACCCTTATCGATCTTACCTATTTGCTTATTGCTGCTGAATCAACAATGATTTGGCGCACTGGTAAAGCAAATTTGATTGGAAGATTTACTTCCCAAACTTCCATGGACATTGACCGGATGGTAAAGAGAAAGGCTAAATCTGAGATAGTCCCGTGTACCATTCCTAAGGAGTCCATATGTTTCTATTGCCAAGAGAAGGGGCATTGGATGCGAAGTTGCCTTAACTACTTGAGATATCTAAGAGATGGTAAAGTCAAAATGTATGACTCTACTTCAGGTTAGTCCAATATCTAACTCTATTAAGTTCCTATTTGAAGATTCTTAATACATGATGTGATGAGATCACATTTTGATGTTTTGTAGGATCGAAGAAGAGAAAGGAAGCTTAAAGAAAGAGCAGACTGAGTCTGATCGTGAAGAGATGGATTTCGATCGCATGATTTGATGATCAGAGTTTTGAGCTGCTGCTTAGGAGTTATGATAGATTGCTTAGGAATATTTTGAAACATAGTTTTCATATGTACTTGCATTGTAAGGACAAGATTTTCCGCAATTTTATAAATAAAGAAAAATTTGATTTTGTCTTGTTTTATATTTTCTTTCAATGGCATTTGTGAAAATTGATGTTTGTATGTTTCTAATATTAGCAATATTGGAAAATGGATTTGATTCTATCGTTTGTGGTAGTGTCTAAATTTACCAAATAAGGAAAGATTCTCATCACCAAGTTTCAATTGGACAGAAACTTGGAATCATGCAACTTGTATTGTATGATGAATGAGAACCTTCATCTTTGGGAAATTAAGACTAATTCCTTGTTCACATAAAGATGTGAGTCAAGTGAAGGACTAGAGGATCTAGTACAAATTGTTGTGCACTGGTCAGGTCCACCATAAAGAACGATACGACTATTCGTCATGATTTACTAAAAGTTTAGTAAATATGGTTATGCTTACAAGATTAGGTGTAATTTTGAATAATTGAAAAAGTTTCAATGTATAGCAGAACAAATGAGAAGAATCAATTAGGCAGAAAGATAAAAGTTTATCCAATCTGAAAGGAAAGGAGAGTACTTTAGTATCATGTTTTATGATTATCTTAATGATTATGAAAACCATATCACAATTGATCCTCTAAGGACACCTTAGTACACTTGTATGGCTAAGAAGAGGAATCGGGAATTGTTGAAATGGTTAAATCAAGAAGATGAGTTATACTTCGTTCCAAAATCAAGTCTTAGAGTCATACTCCGAGATTGTGAATTGAGCGACATATCTTAAGCAGGTTTATAGCACCTCACAGAATGTGGAGTAGAAATGATTCTTGCTCTTGCACATTTGAAATTGGTAGTTGTGATGTTTTAGACAAGACAAAGACCAACTAAGACCAATTATATGAAGTGTCATTCTTGATAAGAATCCGCATTAACTCTTGAATATTTGTTTGTCAAGGGATATTTCCTGACAAGAGAATCTTATATGTCAAGAGGTAACTGGGAGTCTTAAAGACCTTGAAAAGTTTCAAGAACTAATCAAGAATAAACCTATTGTTGATCACTAGTACACGACTTGAGGTTTGTAACCTATCGTGTTTACATATTCTTGTTTCTGTTCTCATTCCAGTTAAAGTTGACTATGCATGGGAGTTCTATGAGTTCTTAATTGTTTGCATAAGGCAAGGAACCTTGATCAATGAAAGTTCATTGATCAGTAGGAGCGATCTGCCTAACAACTTGGAAGACATGGTAGGTCCTTGTGCTGCCAAGTGGCAAGAAATTAAGATTGAACAGGTTCAGTCCATATGTATTTGAATTTGTCTTAGACCTTGTCTTATGATAATGACAAATTCACATGGATAGGAACACATACACCATAAAATCTAAGTGACATAAGGTTTCTCTCCATTTCATGAAAATGATTGTGAGGAAACACTTTCACTAAGAAGATTTTAAGGAGATAGCAGTTGTGTTAATTGCGTTCTCAAATTCGATTATGATTATGACATCCCTCTTTATAGTTTGAATTGTGAGAAATGGCAAATAGTTTGAACATCCAGAACTTATTGTTGTAAGTTCTGAAATTGTTTAGACACGCATATGGACTTTATTATAAAAGGTGTATGAGCTTATATAAAGACTTATCGAAGCATCTCATATCAGAAATCTGGACTATGGAAAGAAATTCAATAAATATTGATTTCTGGAAGTCCAACTGATTTTGGAAACATGTCAAAGCCAGTGGGAGCATAAATGTTATGGTAGTAACAAAATAATTGTTATGCTAGTGGGAGCATAATTATTATGGTAAGTGTTGCGAGTTAGCAATACTATTTATATGAAACAAAGTTCTAATTTGCAAAGTTGCAAAGGTTGAAAAGTTGTTTCGCTATAGTAAGAGAGAGGATACTTATACTTTATTTCGAATGTAAAAGTTTAGATTGAAGCATTAATCAAACTTAGTCATGGATATATATGAATACCATGTTGAAATATTTCAACATTGGAAATTCTATATATGGAAATATTATGGCAAAAGAATAGTCAAGTATCATGTCTTTATGTAAGACATTATGAATCGTGTCCCATATGCTTCGGATATAGGATCGATTGCATATGCTATAATATTCACGTGTTCTAATTTTCCAAATGCCTAGGGCATTAAGAGGGAAAAAGGACTAGAACCGGATATGACTAAAGTGGTTAAACAACTGTCAATGACAATCTAAGGTTCGCTAAGGATTGGTTGCTTAAGGACAGTTGGAAGTATAGTAATGGATGGACCATATTGACATTATTATGAATAGACAAAATTCTATTAATAATGCATTGTCATATGAAAAATATGGAAATGTTTTCATAGTGGGAGTTGGATATTAAGAATCTATGTGTAGGATAGAAACATTTATGCAAGAAGGATGTTCAAAGGAATGTACTTTGAATTTGAGACTTCGCTTCCTTGGAATTGTTTTGTTATCAATCTCCAGCGGAAAGTTTTGTAATATCGTTGGCAAAGTCTCTGTGACTTTGGTACCTCGACATTACAAAACATACATTGCATGATAGTTTAGAATCTAACATATTCTTATAGTGGCAAGAATTAGGTATTCTTACACTAAGTAATAAGGATATGGAATTGTCAAATGAGCATCATTGAAATGTTTTCAATTGATCTATTTCACAAAGTAAGGACTATATATAAACATAGTATGCATGCTTGGAGCATGGGATAACTATTGTTTTAATTAAAGTATTAAGTTGATTAATCGAAACATTATACAATGAATAATGTGTAATCAATATGGTGATTAAATAAAAGGTTTTTTATTTATATTCAAAAGTTTTGAGACCATATTGAATTCAATTATTATTGTGTTTCACTTTGCATGTTTTGACTTCCCGAATAATAAAATTATTCAAACTATCCACAGTCGATCATACTTCGGAAGTAGGTAATGAGGTAAGACTGTCATGAATCCGTCTGTAGATTGTCTAAAGTGTTTAGACATAGCAAAGTTTGCTGCATTGTTCATGGGTACTCTTGTAATAAGATTTGAGTATTGGATTAAACCCACGCTCATCTAAATCACTTCATGGATTTTATCACGAGTGATTGTGAGACGATAATATCTTATATTCTTGAAACGGAGACATATAGTTGCAGTTTACAAGTCGGTTGCACATTGACGATATGTAAACGCACCAGTAACTTGGTGTTACAAAACATATTGTTATGTGTGATTTGATGAGTAAATAGAGAAAGCATATGAGTCGAAGTTTATCTGTTCCTTTTACCCTAAGAGGGATAAAAGCAATATCTGTGGGCCCCTCGATGATTTAGTGATGACACCCTAAGCGCTTGGCCAAGCCTGGACTGATTTGATTTGTTTAATTAGTTAGTCGTCATAAATCGGAAATCGGGAAACAACACATGGACAGAGAGAATGATTATAATCCATGTCTCATGTCCATACGATATCAAGAATGGAGGAATATATGATCCCTTATCTAAAGGACGCGTTACTGATAAGATCAGAGTTCAACAGCGGCTTTTCAGAGCTACGGTTGCTAGTCGGATTCTAAAGTCGTACTTGCAATAATAGTTATTATACTTATCCAAGTGGAAGACTGTTGGATTAGGTGTCTAATCCCATAACTATAATTGGTATGTACTTGACCCGATAGTAGCATGGTTCTTTTGGGTTGCATTTACCAGGGCAATTTGATAGGATGGATATTTGAGAAAGAGGTTATTTGTGATTTATTAATATATTATAAGTATAATATATTAATTGAGAAATCATATTATTTAATTAGTATTGATCAAGAATTAATTTGGAATTAATTTAGTGATCAAAAGAGACTAATTAAATTAACGGGGACTGATTATGTAAATCATTAATACATATAGTTTGACCTAATGATCCATGTTGATTAGAATGGACTAAGAGTTAGTCCAAAGGGCTTATCATACGGATTATTGGATTCTAGGCCCAAGGAAGTGAATTAGGGTTTACAAGTTGAAACCCTAGGAATTCCACACTATAAATGTAACCCCTGATGCACCTAAAATTGGGCTAATGATTCCTAGTTGAACCCTAGCCGATTTTAGTGCTTCATGACCTCTCTCTCCTTATCATCCATTTGTTCATGGTGTCTTGTGATTCCATTAGAGGCATCACACTTGAGGTGCTAAGCTCTTGAAAGGCCAAATTTTACAAGCTACAATATAAAGGTATTCATCTAACTTGATTTTATGTTGCAAATATCAAATTGTATGCTAGTTGTAGGTTTCATTCTTTGGATAATTTTATTGCATGTATAACTAGAGAAAACTTAGATCCAAAGCATTAGGGTTGCATGTGCACCATAGGGATGTTAGAGTACATAAAACCCACCACACTTATCGTCTAGTAAAAAAAGGTCCCTTTTTGCTGTCAAAAAGACTATTTTTTGTTGTAACAAAGAACGATTTTGCTGTCAAAATTGGCAAGTTATGGTCTAGTAACAATGGTCATTTTTTATTGTTAAAATGATCACTTTTTGGTGTCAAAATGGTAATTATTTTCTGTCAAATGTTAAAGATATAGTGTACTAAAAATGGTAATTTATTGTTATTACAAAGCTACTAGATGATGATGATAATAATAAAAAACATATTAATTATCAAGAAAATGATTATGTTAATAAAACAAACAAAAATTTAACAAGTACATGCTGCAACCCAATCCACAAGGAATTATTAGGTGGGGATAATGCACTATTCGCTTGCATGGTAAAATTTAACAATGTTCATCATGCCAAAATTGAGATTATTTAGTCACATACCTGAATGGTGTCCACACTACATACTCAGACAGAACTGCTAGGATAAGTAATGCTATTATCAACTTTGTTGCATTATCACATCCAAAATTAAGGAGCCCTAAAATGAAATTTTTAACTAGAGGTTAGAATATGCCAATTCCTTAATTATTCATTAATGAACATATAATTTCCTTACACATGATAAGAACAACATTGGCTTAAAAAGATCTATCTATGAAACCTAACCAAATCTAAGATTAGCATTTTATATATCATGAAAATCTTGATTCCATCTTCTTATTAGTCTAGAAATTATAAACGCATTGATAAAATGGTATAGAATCTAACAAAGTGATTTAGGAACAATTTACATTTAATTTTGTTGATATTCCAAAACTTCAGTAAGATCATACTCATTCCTATCATTCTACTTCATTTTTCTGTGTTTTCCCCCTTTTTTTTGAATAATTCGCCTTTTTAGGCAATATAAGTTTCTCGATTCATTCTCTTCAAAGTTATCAAGGTGATTATGGACTCCTTTTATTAAGCTCCTGAGATGAAAGATGCAACATAAACAAGATTAATTCGTTATACTACTAGCTTTATAAGTAATCACACAGAACATTAGCTCTTTTGGCACTTGAACAAAAGAATTACTCAGTTCCTTCTCGGTTTCTAAGATCACTAACCTGATCAAAAAAAGATCTCAACAGATTATATGTTCCTCTTCTAGGGCCATCTTCATCTACAACTGATAAAGGTTCCACCAAACCCTAGTCAAAACTAGGGAAAAAGAAGTAACATTGAGCCACATAATCATAAGAAATCTTTGGCCAATTTCCAAATCAAAGACAACTAAACGCTTCTCCCTGACGAGGTCAATCCAAATGAAAATGATGACAAGGAACGAGATTAAGATAATTAGGCGGGAAATTAGGGTTAATATAGAGATAAGTAATCAGATGAGGAGGTAGTTGGCGCAAAAGGCGTATATGTCTTTCTAGATATAGAGAAAGGAGATGGGAAGGATATTGGAAGAGAGAGGGGAGAGACAAAGAGGAAGTCGTCAAACCTGTTCTATGTAACATCCTGAGATTTAGCAGGTATTCCCGAACCCTCTTCTATCATTACCTTGTCATTTATAGTCCTTGGGGTTGGAAGTGAAGAGCCAAGATAAGTTTAAGGGCCAAGTTTGCAAAACTTAGGACAAAAGGGAGTATGCTGCGCACACATAAGAGTACGCTAAGAGTACTAAGGTCCGCCTTAGTACGTTGGGCGTACACTTGTGTACGCTGGGCCTACTAATGTCAGGGTGAAACCCTAATATTTAGGGTTTGGGGCCTATATAAGAAACATTATGAGCATCAAAACCTCCCTCACCTCAGCCTCCACAGATTACATTCGTCCTCCCCAAACCCTAGCCTCTCCTTTGTGTGTTTAAGCTTATTTGGTGTGTTCTTGAGTGCTTTAAGAGGAAGGTATTGCATCAAAGAGTTGGAGAAGAAGATCAAGCTTGTAGATCTAAAGTTAGCTTGTGCTCAAGAAGCTGCAGAAGGAATAAAGTTCCAAACTTTATGAATATATGCATAGATCGCATCATTTTACTTTATTAGAAGCATATCTTGTTCCAAAATCCATAAGGTGGTGCCTGTTGTGATTTAGACGAAAAGAGCTGTCCTTCCAGACTCTTGAAGGGACCTTGAGTGATAAAAATGAGGTCCCATTAGTTGTATGTGTCCCATAAATAAGGTATTAATGGATTAAGACCAAGCATTAAGAACTTTATGGACGTCCAAAGTGATAAAGTTCATGACTTTATGGATCCTAGGCATGATAGGTCTCTGGATCTGAAGTTTGGGTTTAAGTGCTTAAGCCATTAAACACTTAATAAGGTTTTGAAAAACTGTTGAGTACGCCGAGCGTAAATCCAGTACGCCCAGCGTACTAGGTCAACCACCCCGATGGTGCTCAACATCTGGACGAGTACTCCCCACGTACGTCCTCTGTTGGGCATTTGTCAAATGGGCTTTGGATTTTAGGCTGGTTATGGACTAAATGGAATTGGGCCTTCACTAGACTTTGTAAATAAGATATTTTGGGACCAGTAGTGATTGTGGATCATGGGGTTAGGCCCAATTCGGAAGTTGGGCCCGATTTAGTAAATTGGGCCGATAATGGGCTTTATATATGGACTTTCAAGGCAAGGACTGGGTATTTGGGCCTTGACCCAATAAAGAGAATGGACTTAATGAATGGTGTGGACATTTAGTAAAGAAGGTTATTTTGGTATTAACTTAGTATTTATTGTGTAATAGTTTGGGATTCCCGGCGAGACACCAGTAAGAGATTTACAGTACTTCAACACTACTTGCGAGGTGAGTTATCCTCACTATATCAACAGGGTCTAAGGCACCAAGGCCGGCCCTTTATGGATTGTATCCAGTTATGGCATCATATGTTTATTGGTTTGCATCATGGTAGTTAGGATGAGGTTATGTTTATGCTTAGTGATTTGGTTAGGTCGGTGTCCTGGTTATAGGATGGTATTATGTGATATGCTAGTATGATCTGTTAGATTGGTATCCTGATAGATTGGATGGTATTATGTGTTATGTGGTATGATCTGTTTGATCAGTTCGTTGTCTATAGACTGTTATGTGATTATCTGTTATATGTGCACATGTTTGTTTGGCGGTTGAGGCTTATCTGCTTTGTGCGAAAGCCAATAGACCTGGGCATTCCAACCTGTTGGTTGTGGGCCATGAGTATTCCATCCCGAGGATGATTGGACTCATAGTATGTGGGCATTCCAACCTGTTGGTTGTGGGCCTGGGGGTATTCCATCCCGAGGATGATTGGACCCATAGTATGTTGGCATTCCAACCGATTGGTTGAGGGCTTGGGGTATTCCATCCCGATGGTTGACTGGACCCATAGTATGTTGTTTATGATTATATGTGTATTGTCGTGGGTATGGGTATTTTGAGGGAACTTACTATGAATTCGGGCTTACAGTTTCAGTTTATTGTTTCAGGTACATCAGGGGATCGCGTCAAGGCGAAGGCGTGATCGTACAGCTCCTCATGTTTTATTTATGTTTATGGGGAAACTTTGATATTAGACTATTTTGAAAACAAATTTGTAATAACTACTGGTTTTAAATGTGTTGAAAAAGTTTTAAATTGACTTGAATTATATGGGTGTTACAAGTTGGTATCAGAGCCTTGGTTTGAGTGAATTGGAGGAACATTCGTGTGAATCCAGTCTCAAATCGAGTAAAGATTTTCAAAATAAGTAAAGGAGGATGCAGGGTGTACGATCAGCCGAAGCCAGTAAGTAAACCCCAAAATACCATACAATTATTTCATTATGTGATATGTTAGAACAACATGCTAGTACTAGGCTAGGGATTTTCAGGAATTGCATGATAGAATTTCCTGATTACATGATGCCTGCTAGCCTAGGGTTTTCCATATATGAGATTGACATCATTACTATAGTTACTTGTGTATGTATCACGACTGTACATAATTAAGATCTTATAGCCTGAGAATGTTTGATTTGGCCTTATGTTCTGTTCTTATTGATTAGGGCTTAGGGTAGGATCGGATATTCAAAAGTCTATAGGGTCCAGCGTTATGTATGGTTAGCATACACTAGTGCTGCAGGGTTGGTGGAAGTTTCATGGGTGAGTGAGTTGTGTGAGGCCAGTGGGTCGATGTGAGTCAGTTAGCCTTCCTCTAGGAGTGAGGTTGAGCAACCACCATATGCATGTATATTGTTAGGGTGTTATGATGATACTTGAGACAAATATGGGTAGGTGTGGAAGGTAGTATGGGCCCGTACTACTGAAAGCACAGGACCCATATGCGTAGCAAAGAAGTCACAACCCCTAGGGTTTAGTCGGGAGTTGGTTCCCAGTTATTTATGCGGAATGACTGATATCTACCTGTTATATTTCAGTATGGTGGTTACGAGGCATTTTTTGACTGGATCCGGATCGGGATCAGGGCACGGCGATCAGGAGGCCCCAGCAGTGCCTGAGGTTATCGGCCAGGAGGGGCCAGTGTTGGCAGAGGATCGAGTCAGGGAGATCATCCGTGAGGAGGTGGTCAAGATTGTCCGGGGTAAGATTACGGAGCTGTTTGGGTCTATCAAGATCGCTATGATGGAGTACTTCGATGACAGAGACGCATCCCTTGTGGAGACGGTTGCCGTTGCAGCTGCATCAGCTGTAATAACGGCAGAAGTAGTAGTAGGAGCCAGTCGGGGATTCCAGTACAGGGACTTCGATAACATGAAGCCCCCTACTTTTGATGGGACTTAGGACCCCATAAAGCCTATGAGGTGGGTTTCTGATATGGAGGGGTGTTTCTTTACTTGCTCGTGTCCTACTGACCAGAAGGTCAGGTGTACCTTGAACCTGCTGAGGTCCGGGGCCAAGGATTGGTGGAGATTGACGACAGGGTCGTACACTGATGATCAGAGAGTTGCTGTGTAAGTCCCAAATTTGCTTGACGTATCAATCAGATCCAACTGATGGTGCGGAATCCCAATCAATTGGATGATGCAAGATCAAAATAGAGAAGAAGGAGAAGAAGAATAAGATGAATCTTCAATGTATTCATTAATGAGATTGATGCTCCATACATATGAGATTCACATACACACACTTGCACCTTCTCTACTTTCTCTCTGTAGAACGCCTTAGAGTACACACACTTAAGCTCCTTTCTCGCCTCATACACTCCTCATCCTTACAACTATATATAGTGACCACAAATGGGTTCACGGACGTGAACCAGTTCACGGCCGTAAACATCACCTTGGGCCGTGAACACTTCCAACCACATGGACTGAAAACCCAATTGCCTAGAAAAGTAAAGTATAAACCATATTTTTGACCCAACAATCTCCCCCTTAGTTTATAGCTTTCTTTTCTAATTGACCCAACAAACTCCCCCTCAAAATGTAGCTGGCTATTCTTGTCAATCTTCATTTGGTGCTTGGCTTCAACGTTAATCTTCGGTTTCTTCACAGCGTCAAGATGAACTTTATGAATCTTCAATAAATGACTTCATCTTGAGAAGTTGGGTTTTTCTTCAAGATTTTACTCTGAACGCACATTGGGTGTGGAGGCTTCTTGTAGAGATTCTTGAAAATTGGCGCTTTCAGCTTGAGAATCTTCAGAGAGAATAATAGAGAGATCTAATCTTCTGCATCACTTCAGCAGGTACAAGATAGCAGCAAAATTGATTGAGGAGGCTTCAATGCAATCTGTCACATAATCTTCAAGTTAGCTTCACCTTGCTTCTGGGGTTGAAAGATTGAATGTTGAAAGAGTAGTCTTCATTTCTTGTTCCTTTGAATGAGAATTCTTCGATGATCACGGATAAAGCCTTGGCTCAGAAAATCTCGATACAGTCTCCATGAGTCTCATCTACATCTGAATTCACTTTTCAAGACAAAACAATACTAAAAGAAAACTTAGCACACAATTTTTTTTTTGGATTTTTGATTTTCTGAACATTAAAACAGAAACAACACTATTTTTGGATTTTTTTTTTATTTTCTGATTTTTGTTTGATTTTTGAATTTTCTGATTTTTGTTTTATTTTTGGAATTTTTTTAATTCTCCCCCTTAAATTTGTGCATAGAGGAAAACTATGAACAAATTTAACAAAAACAAAATAATTACTAGATTTAAAGCATTTTGGGATCAAAGTTTTGAGACAGTCTTAACTTTGTTTATCAGTACCTTCACCTTCATGAATAGATCTAGTCAATTGCCGGTATTGTGGTCCACTTAAACACGAAGGATATCGACAAATTTTTTCTAAATATACCATTTAGCTGACGACGACCACGAGTATTGTTGTCCACTTAAATTAAACAGTGAGATGTACAGACAACCTCTTAAATGGTTCAATTTTAGTTGCACTAGAACGTTTTCTCCACTTCCCAATATACCATGGTCATCAAGAACTTCCTAAGGAGGAAGTCAGATTTAGAAATAGGTGCATATGTTGTGTCCCAGATCGGATCTCTTTCAATCACGCAGAGGGGACAACATATGGCTAACCATGATATAGGGATTGAGAGGTAGAATATTGCATATGTTGTGTTCCAGGTCGGATCATTTCAATCACGCAAAGGAGATAGCATATGACTAACAGATAGAAAGAATTGCATAGATAAAGAGGTGCATAAAAATAGAGTTACATATGTTGCATTCTAGGTCGGATCTCTTCCAATCACGCAGATGAAGCAACATATGACTGACATATAGAAAGCAAGAAAATAATTTCCTACAGACCTACTTTATCAGAACCCCCCAGTCGCCCTATCAAAACCAGAATTAAGGACATAAGTCCGTACATCAAGAAAAAGTTAAGCCACAGTTCTAGATGCGTATTAATTTAGTGTATCCCGTAGGTTCCCGTGTTTATCTCACTGCTCAATCTACCCGAGCGTCGTATGGTCAGTCCAAACAATCATATCTAAATCCACACTGTCAAATCCTTAGTGCCTACCAGCACATTGAACACAGAGTCTAGACAATTCAGATTCAGTCCCTTGCACATGTTTAGACTGCCCGTTATCACTTTCTTGATATCACTTCCCATCATACATATAAGAAAATAAAAAATTGTCTTCAAAACGAATCAGTTTAAGATAAACTCAGGAGTATCGAGAAGAAAACTCAAACCGTAAGTCACCGATTGAATTTACATCCAGAAGGTCTTAGAATCCAAAAATTCTTCACATCGTTAAGCACAAAACCCCATGTGTGATCCTCTCCTTTCTTCCTTTCCCGCAAAGGACACATATTCTCAGACAAAGTTTTGAGTGTTGTATAGTTAAGAGATGCCTTCTATCATGTGCTTGGAACAACCACTATCAACAAACCGAAGTCTGATGATATGCCTCCATAGCTACTCCGACACAGAGCGGGATTAGTTGGTCTATGGAACCCAATCCATTTTGAAACTGGGTTGACCTTTGTCATCTTTGCATGTAACTCTCTCCCACGACATGTCCTACTTATCACAAAAAGAAGATGAAGAAATATTAGAGTCATTAGGTGATTTTGGAGATTGAACCTTTGGTACCCATCTGTAGTTGGGGTTAACCCATTTCTTGTTTGATCGGATGGGTGCCTCGGTACTTGCTTTTGAACTTGAAGCTGATCGCCGAGATGACTTTGATCTAACTGATCTTGGTTTCACTGGAGCATCTCTTGGATTGGACTTCTTGGCAGACATTCCTTTCTTGACCTTGGGATTTTGATTCTTGGCCTTTTGTGCGTTCTAATCACCATTGCACGATTGTGACCTTGACGGGCTTCTTTTGGGGTATCTCCCTCTTGGCGCGTTCCGCCATCCTTGTGCGTAATAGGGAACGTATGCGCGATTAGGAAAATTTATAGCAATGTGTCCAGGTGTTCCACAGTGAAAACATGTCTTTTTCTTCACGTGGGAATTGTTTCTTTCTGCCCCTGGTGGCGTGCCCTTGCCTTGTCTTTGATTGTTCCCACAAGCACACTTGCAACAGGCACTCTGCTTAGCTTGAATTGGTGGCCTGTCTGTACCAACAGCAGGTTGATCAGAAGTAACTGAGTTAGAAGCAACAGATTCAGAGTTCAAGGAGACATTGGTTTGTTCAATAGTGATCTCCTTGTTCTGATCTTCCACTACTTTACCTGCACGAGAAGTAGAAGCATTAGAAACGTTCTCCTGAATAACCTGAGTAGGCCCAGATGGTTCAGTCTTAACTGAAGCTGGGACAGGGGTTTGGCCATACTGAGCAGTCATTTCTTCCTCATTGGTCTCACGGGGTGGGTTATAGTTGTCATTGAAGGGAGGTGGTAGGCTATTATACCCTAGACCCTTTCTTTGATTATCTTTAAATTTTAGTTGTTTTTCAATCATGGATGCAACTACCGCACTTGATACATCAACTTTCTTAAAGGTAAAATCTGCATCTTTATATTTAGCTTTCAATGCATCAAGTTCGGCACTTAATTCGTTCACTTTACTTTTAACATAGTTGTAATTTTCATATTTATTGCTATATTCTTCTTAAAGTTTTCGGAAGTCGTTTGTTTTGGCCTCTAGTTGTGTTTTTAGGGGTTTTTGACCTTTCCTTAGGGTATAGCCTTCATATTTTAGGTCCTGATTTTCCCTTTTTAGCAAATTAATTTGTTCGCGAAGAAATTTAATCGTAGTTTCACAAGATTTAGAACATAAAAATTTATTGACCGGGATGTTTGAGGAACTCATTTTTACCAAAAATGCCCTTTGACTAAAAACCTGAAAAGTCAACCTTAAAAGTCAAATTTAAAAAGTCAAACTGAAAACCTAAATTTGAAATTTTGAAAGTTAAACGACAAAGTCAAAGTTTAAAGTCAAAAGTCAATCTTGAAAGTCAAAGTCAAATTTTAAGATCAAAAGTAAAAAATGATAGTCAAAATTAAAAGTCAAAATTTTTGGTTGCAAATGAAATTTTTTAAAAAAAATTGATTTTTGGGCTAAAAGTGTCAAAATTGCGAAATTAAGGTTGAAGCAACGAGTCTTTATGAATTAAATTGGGAAGGAATGAAGCATGTGGCAAGCTAGATCAGGTGGAAGGGCGCTGGTTTGAGGAGGCAAAGGACCCGTGTTCGATCCCTGGCAACCCCCAAAAAAATTTTGAACTTCGCTGATGGTTGTGAACTCTCGCACGAGCTGACCAAACACGCAGCTGGGCCGAGAATGCGAGGACCGAACACGTTGCTGGGACGGGAACGCGACTACTGACCGCAAATGAGGCTAAACTGTGAACGTGCGAGACCTCGGACCGCACACACTTCTTGGTCGTCAACAAAATTCGGGCCGTGAAAGCTTCTTCGGACTCGGCCGAGAACCCTTCATCTGTCCGGCCGAGAACCCTTCTTCTGATCGGCCGTGAACCCTTCTTCAGATTGCGAAAAAACAACGTTTTTCACCCCTTTTTGCTCCAAAACTCGATCAAAAAATCATTTTTATGAAAAACTCAAAGAACAAACCCCCACTATTTTGCCAAGGTCTATGTAAGGTCCTTGATGGAAGGATCTTCACCAATGATCAGTCAAGCAAATGAAAATAAAGAAGAAATGGAGTAGAAGTGGAATGAAACTTGAGCTTGCATACAATTCACACACGAAATTTTCTAATACAACTCAATGGACCGAAAACTAGCAGTGAACAACTATAGATCAACTACTCCTACTGACAACCTGACAACCTATATATACTAATGTGGACCGAAAACAGGTTTCAGTCAGGCTGACCAAAAGCCTGTTTTTGGTCACTCCCTAACCGAAAGCTTGCCTAGACCGAAGACATCAAACACACACAATAGACTCCAAAATACATTGTCAAATGCCCTAACTCATCTATACATTGTTGCCTAGCCCAAACCATATATATTGGCCCTTCAGTCTCCCCCTTGGTTTGGTGCTAGCATGAATAAGTCTTTATCAATAATGAGCACATGTTGTAGATGGAGGAGTTTCTGTGGTTTGAGTTGGGTCAGGAAAAATTTCTCCCACCCTTGGATCAATTCTGCGTCTTTTCATCGGGGGCTGGGATGTGAGGACTGTCTGGGAATCACTTGTAACTGGCTCGGATGTAGGAACCACATTATCAAGGGGAGGAATCCCTGATGATGTGTCCATATGAGTTGACGAATCAGCTACTTGAACGGTAACCGGAGGCTCAATCTCTTGCTCGTCAGCTTTCTCCCTTATCTCCGGTGTTTGATTGGCACCATCATCGATATCTTTGAAGAAGTCATCGAGGTCTTCGTTTGACAATGGGTGCATAAGGGCATATCCAGGGTCGAAATCTTCATACCTGTAGGAAAATCAAGTCGATTTGAAGAAATAACACACAAATTTTTTTCGAGATTTGAGAGAATTTTTAGAGGTTTTCGGTCAGAGTGAATGAAACGAGGGAAGAACCGAAATCGGTGGAATCTTTTCCCTTATATATCCGGCCCAAACCCGGTTCTTCACCCATGGGCTGATCCCGATTTCAATTAGCATTAAGCCCAATACTCAAAAAATTTTAAAAATAAATCATTTTGAGGATTAACTTCAAATAAAATAAAGTAAAATAAAATAAAATTTTCTAAATTTTACCAATCCTAAAAATTTAAAGACTAAAAATAAAAATAAAAATAATAAAATAAAAAAACATTTTCTAAAATTTATCAATCCTAAAAAATGAAAATAAAATAAAATAAAATAAAATAAAAATATCAAAATTTTAATTCAAACTAATTTTAATCCTCTATCTTGAAATTGATAAACCTTTTGTGATATGAGATCAAAGTTGTTAGGCAATCATTTTCCATTTATCAGTACCTCTCCTTTCATGAATAGATTTGGTCGATCGCCGGTATTGTGGTCCACTTAAGCACGAAAAATTGTGACAAATTTTAGGAATGCTATCAGTGACAGGACAGATTGATCCTAAGTTACTAGATAAAAATACCTAAGGACCATTTATCTGACGACGACCAAGGATATTGTTGTCCACCTAAATTGAGCAGCGAGATCTACAGACAATCTAGAATTGTTCAATTTTAGATGTACTAGAACATGTTTCCCGCTTCCTGATATACCCCAATAATGAAGGACTTCCGAGATACTCCTAACTTCTGGTGAGCAGACAATTATTAGGAGAGAGGATAAATTTAGAATGCATATGCTGTACACCCAGGTCGGATCTCTTCCAATCACGCAGAGGGTGAAACATATGACTGACTAGAGTTTTAGTGGGATAGAGAAGTAGAAGGTTGCATATGCTGTGTACTAGGTCAGATTATTAATCACGCAAAGGAGACAACATATGGCTAACAGATAGAAAGAATTGCATAGATAGAAGATGCAGAGAAACAGAGTTGCATATGTTGCAGTCCAGGTCGGATCTTTCGATCACGCAGAGGAGGCAACATATGACTAACAGTTAGAAAGAAAGAAAATAACTTTCTACAAACCTAATTTATCGGAATTCCCAGTCGCCCCGTCAATACCAGAATTAAGGACATGAGTCCGTACATCAAGGAAAAGTTAAACCACAGTTCTAGATACGTGTTCTTTTAATGTGACTGGTGGATTCTCATGTATATCTCCCTGCTCAACCTATCCAAGCGTCGTATTGTCAGGCTAAATGGAACTATCTAGGTCAGAATTTATCAAGTCTCTAGATTCCTTAAGTTCATCTGCACCTAGTCAAGTCCATTAAATTTTTCGTGCCTACCAGCGCATCGAACACAGAGCCTAGACAATTCAGCTTTGGTACTTTACACAGACTAAGATTGCCTGTTATCACAAGCTGATATCACTTCCCATAACATCACTTCTCAGAAATATTTTTGATTTTTCTGTTTTTCTAATGTTTTTGGATTTTCTGATTTTCTATTGTTTTTGGATTTTTTTTTAAATTTTCTATTGTTTTTGGATTTGTTTTTTAATTTTCTAATTTTTGTTTGGTTTTTGTCTATTTCTCCCCCTAAATTTGAGCATGGGAGAGAATGAAATTAAAATGCGCAAATTTAAACTAACCTAAACAAAAATTAATCCTCAAAGCGAATCATTTTCAAAAAGTTAACCAGCACATCGAATCGAGCTTTGTTAAACGGCTTGGTGAACAAATCCGCCACATTATTAGTAGTGGGAACCTGTTCTAGCCGAATGAGCGAGCGCTCATAACAATCTCTGATAAAATGAACTTTGATGTCGATGTGCTTGGTTTTTGAGTGCTGGACCGGATTTTTAGCAATTTGGACCGCAGCCTCATTATCACAGAATATACGGGTTTCTTGAAAGTTCAAACCGTAATCCAACAGCTGATGTTGGATCTATATGACTTGAGAACAACAGGCAGACGCAGCTACGTATTCCGCTTCTGCTGTTGAGGTCGAGACAGTATTCTGCTTCTTGCACTGCCAGGACACCAGCCTATCTCCGAGAAATTGACATTCGCCTGAAGTCGATTTCCTGTCAAGCTCACAGCCTCCGTAATTGCTGTCTGCAAAAGCATAAAGATCAAATTCGGAATTTTTCGGATACCAAAGACCCAGTTTTGGGCTGCCTTTGAGGTACCGAAAAATTCTTTTAACAGCAATAAGATGAGACAGTTTAGGATTAGCCTGGTAGCGTGCGCTTGACAGACCGCAAACATAATGTCTGGGCGACTTGCAGTTAGATACATCAGCGATCCGATCATCGATCTGTAGTACATTTGATCTACGGATCGCCTTCAAGATCAAGAGTCAGCAGTGGTCTCTCCGCCATGGGCGTCAAGGGAGGTTTAGCGTCTCTGAACCCGAACTTCTCGAGCATATCATCCACATATTTAGCTTGATGAATCAGGATTCCGGCTGAAGATTGTTTGACCTAAAGCCCCAAAAACGTGGTCATCTCCCCCAAAGAACTCATCTCGAACCGCTTTTTCATAACGTCCTCGAACTCCTTGCATAGTTGAGGACTCGTCGACCCAAAAATCATATCGTCCACGTATATTTGGACAAGAATATGGTCTGCACCGACATGCTTTATGAATAGGGTCTGATCGATAGTGCCGCGTGAGTAGCCATGATTGAGCAAGTGTTGTGTTAGGGTAGCATACCAGGCTCTAGGAGCTTGATGCAGCCCATACAAAGCCTTGTCTAACTTGTAGACATGGTTGGGAAGTTTTGAGTTAACAAACCCAGGAGGTTGGTCAACATAAATCTCCTCCTTCACCTTGCCGTACAAGAAAGCCGTCTTGACGTCCATTTGATATACAGTGAAGTTCATGTAGGAAGCATAGGCGAGGAAGATACGAATAGCCTCCAAGCGTGCTACCAGAGCATAGACCTCTGTATAATCAAGACCCTCAATTTGCCTGAACCCACGGGCCACCAATATCGCCTTATTACGAACAATGACACCCGAATCATCTTGCTTGTTCCGAAACACCCATCTGGTGTCGAGAGATTTCTTGCCTTTAGGCAGCTCCACCAACTTCCAAACCCCGAGCTTTTCGAATTAATTGAGCTCGTCATGCATGGCATCCACCCAGCTGGGCTCATTCAAAGCCATTTCGATGTTCTTGGGCTCTATTTGAGAAATGAAGCAAGAATAGAGACATGTGTTGACGTCTCCACTCTGGCTTCTCGTTCGAACTCCGTCGCCCAGCTGGCCAATGACGTTTTCTATCGGATGATCGCGCTGTATGCGAGAGGGGATTTCGTGACTGATGTCATTGATTAAAACGGGAAGATTATGGATATTAATAGCTTCGTCATGTGCTGAAGAATCCACGGTAGATGTACCAGCTTCGTTTGGCGGATTTGCTACAAACTCATCAGCGATTTGTTCGGGAAAGAGAAGTTCCATCAAATTTTGAGTGACAGCGGAAGTATCTTGGTTCATGAACTCTCTTTCGACTGGAGTTAGAGGAGTAGCATCAGCATCTGGAGCAGATTGATGTGTTGATGACTCAGGAGAAGCGATTGGAACAGTAGACTCCACCGGAGGATCAGTAGCAGAAACCAATGGTGGTCTATAGACAACCTCTTCATCTTCGTCTTCAATGATAGTCTTCGAGCCAGAGGTAGACCCAACTTGGTTATCAGACGACACACTAAAGGATTTGAATAGTGATGTGTAGTCAAATAGCCAATCAGGACCCACCCTAGCGTCCGTCTCATTCTCTTCAAGCTAGCGAACATCGAAAGAATCCACGATTTGTTTCGTCTTCTTGTTGTATACCCAGTAAGCAGTACGAGCAGCGTATCCGACAAAGTAGCAATCATCAGCTTTTGCATTGATTTTTGGGTTGGATTCCAAGTGGAGAAGGGTGCAAGGGCAACCAAATACTCGGAAATGGCTGATAGATGGCTTGTGTCCATAGAGAATCTCATATGGTGTTTTCATCTGGGCTTTGTTGATCAGGACACGATTTTGAACGTAACAAGCTGTGTTGATCACCTCCGCCCAAAAGAAAACTGGAAGTTTAGAATCACAAAGCATCATCCTTGCGGCGTCTTGTAATGTTCGATTCCTCCGCTCAGCAAGACCGTTTTGTTGTGGTGTCCGAACAGATCTAAATTGACGCACGATCCCTTTCTCAGCACAAAAATGATCAAGAACAGCGTTCTTGAACTCTGTTCCATTATCTGTGCGTAGCGCTTTCACTCGGTGGTTGGTCTGGTTCTCGATCATTACAATGAACTTCTTGATGAGGTCAGTGATCCCAACTTTTTTGGACGGAAAGAAGACCCACGTGAAACGAGAGAAATCGTCTATCACAACGAGACAATGCGAATTTCGGTTGATGCTGAGGACATTGATCGGACCAAACAAATCCATATGCAACAATTGGAGCACCTGACTGATGGAGTTGACCTGCTTTGGCAGATGTGGTTTCCGATGATGTTTGCCTTGAGCATAGGAAACACATTTTTCAAAAGTAATAAAATCTCTGACAGGAAGACCACGGACCATTTCGTTCTTGGCAAGACGGTTCAGATTCTTTGCATTTGCATGGCCAAGTCGACGATGCCACAGCATTGCGTTTTGTTCTGAGACTTTGGAAAAGAGACAAGTGACTTCATCGGGTACATTAATGTTCATGTCGATAATATAGGCATTCCCATCCCGCTTAGATTTGACGAGAATCCATTCCTCCGGAATGACAATGCCCGACTTTAAGATTAGACATTATTTATTGGTGAAGTGTGTTGAGTAACCCTTGTCATAGATTTGAGAGACGCTCAGCAGACTGTGCTTTAGTTCAGGAGCATAGTTGACATTCTCAAAACTGAGCACTCCATTGGTCACCGTTCCCTTCTGCTTTATCTTTCCGCCTTCTCCGCCCGCGAATGAGACATATCCCCCATTAAATGTCTGAATGTCGTGCAGTTGGGAGATATCTCCTGTCATGTGCCGGGAGCAGCTGCTGTCGACATACCATGGTCTGACGACATTCCTCCGCAACTGTCCCTGCACAATGAGCGGAATCATTTAGATTTGGGGACCCAGGTCATTACAGTCCTGGGTTGACCCTTAACTTTCACAGATTCATCTTTTAATTTTTCTTTTGATTTTTCTTTTTCAACAGATATAGAGGATGATGATGACTGATCAGATTTTAATTTTGGCACCCATTGAAAACTAGGTTTTGAAACATTTTTCGTTTGAGTTTGCTTCGAGCCGGTGGATTTTCTACTCGAAGAGTTTGAAGATCCAGACCTACTCTTTGACGAAATCGACTTTGGCTTAGCTTGGGTCGATTTTGGAAAACTGTTTGGGATTTTATTAAAAACCTGTTTGTTCTTATGAAAAACTGCCATTTTCTTGTTTTTATTTGTTTTCCAGTCATCATCTCGAGAGCGAGTTCTGGAGGATTTTCTAATTAAAGATCGTCCTTTAGACTCATTCTCTCCTCTTTGTGACAAATAATGCACAAGCATCCGATTTAAACAATTTCTGGCAATATGACCAGCAGTACCACAATTGAAGCAAATTTGTTTATTATCATTGGAAATGGTACTGCTCTTGTCAGATTTCTGGTTTTTATTATCTTTTCTAGCATTTTCACATTTGCAAGAACAAGCACTAGATTGTGTAGCAAACGTGGAAGATGTAGAAGCATTCAAATCAGATTTAGCAACTTTATCAGAAACAACACCATTATTTTCAAAATTATCAGTCTGAAACAACACACCACCAGAAACAAAAACATTAGTGTTTGAATTTAACACAGATTCATCACAAAATTCAACACCAAATTTAGACACAGAATTATTCGACTCAGACTTTTCAGCTTCTTGCTCCCCCTGAACTACTGACATATCTGCACTTGAGGTAGAAATGTTAGTATCCAAAATTTTATCATTTGAGGAAGTTGCTTGTTCAGAAGCAGGCTTTCCATAAACTAAGAAAGGTTCTTTATCAATCTTTTCTTGAGATAGAGGAATGACAGTATAGGTATGATTGAATGGAGGAGGGACACTCTCAAAACCTAATCCTACTTTCTTTTGGTTTCCACATGTAATGTCCTTCCACTGCATCTGTCCCTCTATCATTTTTGCAACTACTTCACTTGACCCATCAAATTTGTTAAAAATAAATTCAGCATTTTCAAGACGATTTTTCAATGAGTCAAGTTCAGCGGTCACAGCATCAAATTTTCTTTTGAGATGATCATAGTTCTCGCATTTGTTGCTGTAATCCTCTTGCAGTTTCTTAAAGTCCTTTGTTTTATTCTCTAATTGTGTTTTTAAAGGCTTTTGATTTTTCCTAAGTGTGTAACCCTCATACTTAAGGTCCTCGTTCTCTGTCTTTATTAATTCAATTTGTTCACGTAAGAATTTAACAGTCTTAATGCAAGATTGAGAGCAACCAAATTCACTGACCTCGTGTTTGGCTGGCTCAGGAGTAGTTTGCACCATGAACGCAAACTGAAGATTCATCATCTCTTCTTTAGGGTCTTTCTTTGCTTCTTCCTCCACACAATCCTTGATTTGAGCAAGATGTGCATTTTCAGGTCCTGAAATATTCAAAGCCTGAATTTGATCTTCCCAATCAAAGGATTGGGCCACCATCGCCAAGTTAGCAGTCTGATTGCTTGAAGAAGATCCCTTGTTAAAATAGGTCACCGGTACCATGGTTCGCTCAGAATTCTCTCTTCGATCTGGCTTTGTACATTCCCTTGCAAAATGCCCAGGCTCATGGCAGTTGTAACATCACAGTTTTCCTTTGTTGAATCCCACTTTCTTGTCGGAATTCACACTCCAATTGTTCTTTCCTGTTTTCTTGGAGAACTTCTTTGCGCTGAAAACCGCCATGGCCATTTGCCATGTAATGTCCATCTCTTCCACATCCTCAGGATGGATCTGGTCTAGGTCAGCAAATGAGAGTTGTGGGGAGAGTTCTCCGGCCACAAAAGCGTTGTAGCAGTTTACCAAACCAGTGGCGAGGGCCAGATTTTCTTCCTTTTCTTTTAAAGATGAAGCTTGAGGACTGATTCCATGAGATTGAACGGGTGCAGCTGTGGATGAACCAACACTAGAACCAACTTGTTGAGCTAAAGTTTGAGGTTGAGGAACTTGAATGTGTTGCATTTGAGGGATAACATATGAAGTGGGCAGATGAGTCACATAGGGTTGAACTTGTGGAACATGAGAAACTGGAGGAGCTTGAGGGGTAGAAAAGCTTGAGAAAGCAGCGTTGTTGGTGGTTTAGATCCCAAGATTTGCTGTGGAGTATGAATTAACATGATTAATCTCCCTTTGCTTATCATCGAGATCGCAAGCCTTAATGATTGCCATCGTTTCAGCTAAACTCAACCTGTTCAAATCTTTGGTCTTTTTGATCACTGAGACATTCTTGTCCCAGGATTTTGGTAGAGAGTTCAACAGCTTCTTGTTTATCTCTGATCTTGTGACCATAACACCGGCAGAGCTCATTTCTGTGGTTAGTGTGATAAACCTCTGCAACTGATTTTCAAGTGTTTCTCCCAAGACATGGTTAAACATATTGAACTTTTGTCGCTGCATGTCTTGGCGACTCTGTTTCATATCTTCGTTGCCTTCATAGACTTCTATCAGTGCTTCCCATAAGGCCTTTGCTGATGTATACTCATGGAAACCTTGAGCAATTTCCGGAGATAATACCATGGTAAGTGTAGCAAGAGCCTTTTCCTGCTCCTCGACTCTCTCAAAATCATCATCGGTGTAGTTCTCAACTTGCTTATCAATTATGGTTCCATCTTCCAATGTGGTTGTGATGCGGATTGGACCTCTAAGAATGCTTCGCCATATCTTGAAATCCTTCATTTTGATGTACTTTTCGATCCGATATTTCCATTCTGGAAATCCTTCCGCGGATAACAGTCGGGAAATTCGAGAAGTGGTTCCTATAATCGCATCTAATTCATGATGAGCTGACATGCTTTGAGATTCCATATTTTTGTTTTTGATTTTTAAAATTTTTTAATAAAAAAATAAATTTGAAAAACAAACAAAAAGATCAAGGAATGAAGGTTTTGGATTGAGTGGTGATGACCGAAAACAAGGAATTTGGTTGAAAGGAGAAACAAGATAAAAGAGGTTTTCGGTTTATGAAGGATCAAGGGTTTTCGGTTTTTAAGGGGGTTTTCAGTTTCTGAAGATTCAAGTGATTTCGGTTGAAGAACAGTTTTCGGTTTCTGAAGATTCAAGGGATTTCGGTTGAAGAACAGTTTTCGGTTGCTGAAGATTCAAAGGATTTTGGATTTTCGGTTTCTGAAGAACTTGAAGAACAGTTTTCGATTTCTGAAGATTAAACCGAAAACTAACAGTTTTCAATGAAAAACTTAGATTTTCGATCCGATTTTGATTTCCACACACTGAAAATACCAACTGCAGCTTCAAAACACACTAGATCTGACAGAAATCGGTTGAAGATAGATTTTCGGTTGATGAAGATCAAACCGAAAACAATAAGATTTCAACCGAAAAGCTGAAATCCAAGCAGATCTCGATTACACACCAAACAAGCTACAATCTGATCTTCAAAACTCAAGCAGAAACAGGCTTCTAGTGATGAGAACGTGAAGAACAAAGCTGTGAAAACCGAGAACTGAATAACAAGCTTGATTGACATCAGTTTGTGCTCTGATACCAATTGTAAGGTCCTTGATGGAAGGATCTTCACCAATGATTAATCAAGCAAATGAAAATAAAGAAGAAATGGAGTAGAAGTGGAATGAAACTTGAGCTTGCATACAATTCACACACGAAATTGTCTAATACAACTCAATGGACCGAAAACTAGCAGTACAGAACTGTAGATCAACTACTCCTACTGACAACCTGACAACCTATATATACTAATGTGGACCGAAAACAGGTTTCGGTCAGGCTGACCGAAAGCCTGTTTTCGGTCACTCCCTAAGCGAAAGCTTGCCTAGACCGAAAACATCAAACACACACAATAGACTCCAAAATACATTGTCAAATGCCCTAACTCATCTATACATTGTTGCCTAGCCCAAACCATATATATTGGCCCTTCAGTCTATCCAAAAATGCAAAATCCTTCAAGAAAAAGATAAAAAACGCTCCAGATCTGCCAAATTGATTGATACAATCCACGCTCTGATACTAACTGTAAGTCCCAAATTTGTTTGACGTGTCAATTAGATCCAATTGATGGGGCGGAATCCCAAACAATTGGATGATGCAAGATTAAAATAGAGAAGAAGGAGAACAAGAATAAGATGAATCTTCAATGTATTCAATAATGAGATTGATGCTCCATACATATGAGATTCTCACACACACTTACACCTTCTCTACTTTCTCTCTCTAGAACACCTTAGAGTACACACACTTAAGCTCCTTTCTCGCCTCATACACTCCTCATCCTTACAATTATATATAGTGACCCGTGACCGCAAATGGGTTCACGGCTGTGAACCAGGTCACGGCCGTAAACATCACCTGGGCCGTGAACACTTCCAATCACATGGACTGAAAACCCAATTGCCTAGAAAAATAAAGTATAAACCATATTTTTGACCCAACATGCTGTTACTTGGGAGCAGTTCACGGATATGTTTCACGCCAGATACTTTCCACGGGTTGAAAGGGAACGATTGGCTCAGGAGTTTTTGAGTTTGAGACAGGATGAGGAGTCGGTGACGGAGATCATCCGTATGTTCATAGAGAGGGCGATGTTCTGCCCAGAGTTTACTTCCGAGAAGGCTCAGATGACTCGTTATCTGAGCATGCTCAAGACTGACATCCGACAGTTTGTGTCTACCCAACGATGTGATACTCTTCTGGATTTACAGGAGACCGCGAGGCGGCGTGAGTTGGAGATCGAGCTGCAGTTGAGGGAGCAGCGGCAAGCCCCGGCACAGTCGCAGCCGGTGCCGAAGCGGTCTAAGACCGCTGGTACCAGGATTGGGGGACAACCATGCCGCACTTGTGGGAAGTGCAGAAAGGCTCATTCAGGGACGTGCCGATCAGGGAGTGGGTGCCACCGATGTGGCAAGCAGGACCATCTGGCCAGGGATTGCCGGTAGCAGACTACGGCTTCCAGAGTCAGACTTTGTTATCATTGTGAGCAGGTGGGCCATATGAAGGCCCAATTTCCTCTTCTAGCCGCCAAGCCGACGCAGGCTCCAGCGCCGGCTACATTGAGGATTGCAGATGGGAGGAGGCCAGGGTCGAGGAGGCCAGAGCAGCACCGGATGTGGTTGCTGGTATGTCTCTATCTTTTATCTCATTTATTATATCTGTTTTATGCTTATCTATTATACCTGTGATTAGGTACGTTTTTGGTGAACTCCTTGCCTGCATTGGCTTTATTTGACTCAGGGGCGAGTCGGTCGTTTGTATCTCAGACTTTCAGTAGGGAGTTCAGTGTGCCAGTAGTGAGCTAGATTGTCCGTTGCGAGGTTTCTGCTTCTTCGGTCTTCCGAGGATGCGAGTTGGAGATCTTTGAAGTATCCTTTCCAATAGACTTGATTCCTATTCCCATGAGGTAAGTGTGTGTGATTGTGGGGATGGACTGGCTTAGTAGATTTGGTGCCATGATAGATTGTGAGGGCCAGCGGGTGGTAGTTCGAACCCCAAGTTGGGGAGAACTGATTGTATATGGCGAGGGCACCAGAGTGGGAGCAGGGTTCTGTTCAGCTGCCAGGGCTTGGTAGTGTATTCAGCACGGGTGTGCGGGTTATCTGGCGTATGTGGTGGATATGCGATCTAGGGATCAAATTTCAGTTTCAGAGGTTCTAGTAGTCAGGGAGTTTATTGATGTGTTTCCGGAGGAGTTGCTAGGGATACCTCCGGAGAGGCAGGTCGAGTTTCGAATCGACCTGGTGTCGGCTGCGGCCCCTATCACCAAGGCGCCGTACCGGTTGGCGCCATCCGAGATGCAGGAGTTGTCGTCACAACTGCAGGAACTGCTGGGCAAGCAGTTCATTCGACCTAGCAGTTCTCCATGAGGAGCACTGATCCTCTTCGTCAGGAAGAAGGACGGTTCGCACCGGATGTGCATTGATTCTAAGGAGTTGAACAAGTTGACGGTGAAGAACCGTTATCCACTCCCGAGGATAGATGATCTATTTGATCAGTTACAGGGTATATCTTGGTTCTCCAAGATAAATTTGTGGTCGGGGTATCATTAGGTCCGGGTCAGAGAGGAGGACGTGGAGAAGACCGCGTTTCGGACTCATTATGGTCATTACGAGTTCGTGGTAATGCCATTTGGGCTCACCAATGCACCAGCAATATTCATGGACCTGATGAATCGGTCTGCAGACCGATGCTTGATCGATCGGTCATAGTGTTTATTGATGATATCTTGGTATATTCCAAGACCCGAGAGCAGCACGAGGAACACCTCAGGGAGTTGTTGGGATTTCTGAGACGAGAACGACTGTATGCTAAGTTCTCGAAGTGTGAGTTTTGGTTACCAGAGGTCCAGTTCCTCGAAAATCTCGTTAACCAGGAGGGGATTCTAGTTGATCCAACCAAAATCGAGGCAGTCATGCAGTGGGAGGTGCCGAGATCTCCTTCAAACATCAGGAGTTTTCTGGGATTAACATGGTACTACCGGAGATTTATACGGGATTTCTCCAAGATTACAGTACCCCTCACTCGTCTGACGAGGAAGGGCGTAGATTTCCAGAGGGCGTTTGAGACCCTCCGTCAGCGGTTGTTCGAGACTCCAGTTTTGACACTCCCGAAGGGAGTTGAGGATTTTGTGGTGTTCTGTGATGCATCCATCACAGGCCTGGGGGCGGTCATCATGCAGAGAGGACGAGTGATAGCCTACGCATCACAGTAACTGAAGCCGCATGAGACGAGATACCCTACGCATGATCTGGAGTTGGGGGCGGTGGTATTCGCTCTCAAGATTTGGAGGAATTACCTATATGGGGTCCGTTGTACCATATACACGGATCACAAGAGCTTGAGACACATCATGGATCAGCCGAACCTGAACATGAGGCAGCGCAGGTGGCTGGATGTAGTCAAGGACTACGATTGCGAGATCCTTTACCACCCCGGTAAAGCAAATTTGGTGGCGGACGCTTTGAGCCGCAAGTCAGCTGGGTCTTCCACTCCAACGATTTGTATGAGGGTAGCGGTGGATTATCCGCTTGTGAGTTTGATCAGAGATGCTCAGGTTGAGGGCATGCGACCAGAGAATTGGAAGTTGGAAAGGATCAAGGGCGAGAGCACCCGGTTTGTGCAGGATAGCCGGGAATTATTGACCCGATGCGGTCGGGTATGGGTTCTGATGTCTGGTGGGGTCAGACAGGTGCTTGACGTGTAGGATGGTCAAAGCCGAGCATCAGAGGCCGCATGGTATGTTGCAACCCGTGGAGATTCCCATGTGGAAATGGGAGCAGATCACGATGGATTTCATTACCAAACTGCCAAGGACGACGAAGGGGTTTGATGCTATATGGGTCATCGTAGATCGATTCACCAAGAGTGCCCATTTCTGGGCTATACGGGAGAGTTCTTCGGCGGAGAAGTTAGCCGACATGTATGTTCACGAGATCGTCGCTCGCCATGGGATTCCGGTCTCCATTGTTTCCGACCGAGATGTTAGATTTACCTCCCGTTTCTAGAAGAAGTTCCACGGGTAACTGATTATGCGGTTGCACTTTAGCACATCATTTCATCCGTATAACGACAGTCAGAGTGAGTAGACCATTCAGACCCTCGAGGATATGTTGAGGGCATGCGTCATTGACTTCGGTGGGAGCTGGGTTTCCCACCTGCCCCTTGCAGAGTTCGCCTACAACACCAGCTATCATTACAACATTGGTGTCCCACCTTTTCGAGCTGTTGTATGGGCGAAGATGTCGCACCCCAGTTTGTTGGGGTGTGGTCGGACATAGGGTGATGGGACGGACGGAGGTAGTCTTGCAGACTACCGAGAAGATTCATCAGATCAGTCAGCGACTGCAGACCGCTCAGAGTCGGCAGAAGAGTTACGCCGACAGGCGCCTATCTGAGTTGGAGTTCCAGGTAGGTGATATGGTACTCCTGAAGGTCTCACCCTGGAAGGATATGAGCCGCTTCGGGAAGAGGGGAAAATTGTGTCCCCACTACATTGGACCGTTCAGGATTCTTTCCAGAGTTGGCAAGGTGGCATACAGGCTAGAGCTACCGGTGGAGCTTAGTCGGATCCAAAACACTTTCCACGTTTCGCAATTGCGAAAGTGTATTATGGATCAGGAGGAAGTGGTGTCGTTGGATGATATTCAGGTCGATGAGCGCCTGAATTACATGGAGAGGCCTGTGGCCATACTAGAAAGGAAGAAGAAGGTCCTACGGAACAAGGAGATACATATACCTTTAGTGAAGGTACAATGGGAACATCAGAGGGGATCCGAGTGGACATGGGAGCCCGAGTCCGGGATGCGAGAGCATTACCCAGATCTATTTGCCGCAACAGACTTCGAGGACGAAGTCTAAGTCAAGTGGGGCAGAATTGTAACATCCTGAGATTTGGCACGTATTGCCGAACCCTCTTCTATCATTACCTTGTCATTTATAGTCCTTGGGGTTGTAAGTGAAGAGCCAAGATAAGTTTAAGGGCAAAGTTTGCAAAACTTGGGCCAAGAGGGAGTACGATGCACGTACATAAGAGTACGCTAAGCGTACTAAGGTCCGCCTTAGTACGCTGGGCGTACTAATGTCAGGTTTAAACCCTAATATTTAGGGTTTCGGGCCTATATAAGCAACATCATGAGCATCAAAACCTCCCTCACCTCAGCCTCCACAGATTACATTCTTCCTCCCCAAACCCTAGCCTTTCCTTTGTGTGTTTAAGCTTATTTGGTGTGTTCTTGAGTGCTTTAAGTGGAAGGTATTGCATCAAAGAGTTGGAGAAGAAGATCAAGCTTGTAGATCTGAAGTTAGCTTGTGCTGAAGAAGCTCCAAAAGGTATAAAGTTCCAAACTTTATGCATATATGCATAGATCTCATCATTTTACTTTATTAGAAGCATTTCTTGTCCCAAAAGCCATAAGGTGGTGCATGTTGTGATTTAGACTAAAAGAGCTGTCCTTCCAGACTCTTGAAGGGACATTGAGTGATAAAAATGAGGTCCCACTAGCTGTATGTGTCCCATGCAAAGAGAAATAAGGTCTTAATGGATTAAGGCCAAGCATTAAGAACTTTATGGACGTCCAAAGTGATAAAGTTCATGACTTTATGGATCCTAGGCATGATAGGTGTTTGGATCTGAAGTTTGGGTTTAAGTGCTTAAGCCATTAAGCACTTAATAAGGTTTTGGAAAACTGTTTAGTATGCCTAGCATACTGGGTCAACCATCCCGATGGTGGTCAACATCGGGACGAGTACGCCCTGCGTACCAGAGGAGTACGCCCCACGTACGTCCTCTGTTGGGCCTTTGTCAAATGGGCTTTGGATTTTGGGCTGGTTATGGACTAAATGGAATTAGGCTTTCGCTGGACTTTGTAAATAAGAGATTTTGGACCCAGTAGTGATTGTGGATCATGGGGTTAGGCCCAATTATGAAGTTGGGCCCGATTTAGTAAATTGGGCCGATAATGGGCTTTATATATGGACTTTCAAGGCAAGGACTGGGTATTTGGGCCTTGACCCAATAAAGAGAATGGACTTAATGAATGGTGTGGACATTTAGTCAAGAAGGTTATTTTGGGTAGTAACTTAGTATTTTATGTGTAATAGTTTGGGATTCCCGGCGAGACAGTAGTCAGAGATTTACAGTACTTCAACACTACTTGCGAGGTAAGTTATCCTCACTATATCAACAGGGTCTAAGGCACCAAGGCCGACCCTTTATGGATTGTATCCGGTTATGGCATGATATGTTTATTGGTTTGCATCCTGGTACTTAGGATGAGGTTATGTTTATGCTTAGTGACCTGGTTAGGTCGGTGTCCTGGTTATAGGATGGTATTATGTGATATGCTAGTATGATCTGTTAGATTGGTATCATGATAGATTGGATGGTATTATGTGTTATGTGGTATGATCTGTTTGATCAGTTCGTTGTCTATAGACTGTTATGTGATTATATGTTATATGTGCACATGCTTGTTTGGCGGTTGAGGCTTATCTGCTTTGTGCGAAAGCCAATAGACCTGGGCATTCCAACCTGTTGGTTGTGGACAGTGAGTATTCCATCTCGAGGATGATTTGACTCATAGTATGTGGGCATTCCAACCTATTGGTTGTGGTCATGGGGGCATTCCATCCCGAGGATGATTTGACCCATAGTATGTTGGCATTCCACCCGATTGGTTGAGGGCTTGGGGGTATTCCAACCCGATGGTTGACAGGACCCATAGTATGTTGTTTATGATTATATGTGTATTGTCGTGGGTATGGGTATTTTGGGGGAACTCCCTAAGCTTTCGGGCTTACAGTTTCAGTTTATTGTTTCAGGTACATCAGGGGATCGCGGCAAGGCGAAGGCATGATCGTACAACTCCTCATGTTTTATTTTTGTTTCCGGGGAACCTCAGATATTAGACTATTTTGAAAACAAATTTGTAATAACTACTGGTTTTAAATGTGTTGAAAAAGTTTTAAATTGGCTTGAATTTTATGGGTGTTACATTCTATCTATATGCCCAAGAATCATTATGGAGTGATATTGCTAATAATATATGATCCTATAGGGTCACACCTTTATGAAGTTGGCACGTTTTGTATATTTATTATTAATATGATTATTAAAAATAATATCAATTCTTGTATTTAATTAGGGAATAATTATTGTTTTATGAAAATAATAATTATAAGAGAGTATAACTAGTTATTATTTCATATGGTATGAATTAATAAGTCATGCACAACATTTTAGACTAATTGGATTCTTTTTTCTTTTACCTAAAGACAAAGTTTGTATTTTACAAACTTAGAGTTTAAAAAAATTAAAGAATCCTCCTCTTTTCAAGAGGTATGGCCAAAAATATTAAAATATGGGGGTTGCTTGTCAACCTCCAGGCATTGTCTCCCATGCTCCTAATGCTTGCCATTACTTTAGAGAATTTTAATAATTAGGCCTTACTTTACACGGACTATATAAAAGATGCATGAGGCTTGCATTTTGGTTAAGTGAAACACTCTCTTCTTCTTCCTTTCTTCTCACCAAAACCGTAAGTAGCAAAGTGCTACTTCTCTTGCTTTCTTTTGAAGATCATTCAAGTCTTTGGTGGCTTAAAGTGCTTCTCCTTTAGTGCTTATTTGAGTTAAGTACTTAAAGGGTTAAGAATTACTTTATACAAGAAGGAACTAGCATTCCAAGTGTCTTACTCTTGATGGTGGATACTTGTAGAGAAATCATATTCTTTGATTTTTGCTATCTTCATCAACACCCCAAAACCAAGTGGGTTCAAAGGCTTAAAAGGTTGTCATTCTAAACACTCTTTGGTTGTGTTTTTGTTTCATTCTAACCTCTATAAATGTATCCTAGATGGTTTGGTTTTGTTATAAACTCGAAGATAATATTATTATTTTTAAAGCTTCCGTTGCCGGTTTTATGAAAATCGAACTTATATTTGTATCAAACCCCATCAGTGGTATAAGAGTCATCTTTTATATGTTAGAATGATTTATATGTTTAATAATCTTTGGTTTTTGGAAAACAAGCATGTTTTTCTTTTTGTTAAGAAAAATCCATATTTGTCTTCTTTGGCAACTTCTTAGATAAAATTGTTTATTTTTATATATAACCATTTTTCATGCATTTTGGTTATATAAAAGTTGCCTTAGAAAAAACAAAGACTTTTTTGTTATAATATTTGACATGTTGTTGTGTATAAACAAGGCATTTGGACATTTGTGTTTTGTTTGGTTGATATTTATTTATTCATAAGATGTAATAGATAAATAAGTATTTTTTTCATTTGTTGATTTGTTGTAATAAATTTGTTAGACTAGTTGTATTTCTTTTTAAATGTAACAAGATGAAGAAATGACCTCCTTGAATATGACTTAACCATTTAAGACCATAATCCCAACCATAAGATTCTACTTTTGGTTTTGGGCTTAATTATAGCCTTAATGGTTTAAGTGTTGCAACTTTCACAACATGAAGATTTGAAGTCCTTTGAAAGCAAGAGTTGACTTGGCAAGTGGGAGCTTAAAGACCTTTTGAAGTGTCCCTTAAATCCTTTAGAAAAGACTTAATAATTCTTGTGATGGATCACAAAAATTATTACTAGACATGACTTGTTTTATACACATTTTAATGCATGTTTGTGATGTTTATTTTATGTTAAATGTATGTTATGTTTTATGTATGAAAATGGCTTTTACATGTCAAATAACATTTTTTCATAAGATAATATCACATGGAGTTTGAGTAAAAATATTTAAAAGATAACATAAGATGTTTATAAATGGATATTTACAAAAACGTTTTACCGGTTAAAACTTATTTTTTGTTGAAAATAGTTTTATTGTAAACTTATAAATACCCAAGTTTAAAATATTTGAAATGGTTTAAAATATGTTTAAACATTATATAAACTCCATGTCTTTATAATAAATAAGGAGTTTTTATTAAAGAATACTAAAATCGGTTTATAGCGTTATAACGACAAATAATAAAACTAATGATTATTTTTTACGTCGAAACTTAATATATGATATTGTTGTTTTAAACATAACGAAACATGTTGATATTATGTTTTATGCATGCCAAATGATATTTAAAACATAAGTATCATCACCCAAGTTTTGGTTTATTAAAATATGACTTTTATCATAAGATATATAAAATTGAGTTTATAAAATAAAATGAGTTTATTCTATAAATTCATGAAGTCATAAGGTTTTGATTGTTAAAATGAGATTTAAAATAGTGATTTTATAACTCATTCAAAACTCTAAGTATTAAGTATAAAATGAAATTTAGTTTATAATTGATCTCAGCTAAACTTTAAAATACCGGATTTTAGTTTATAATTGATCTCGGTTAATGGCAAATACAATGAAGTTTTATTTGACACCTAAAGAATCTCATAAAAAGTGATATGAATTTTACAAAAGGGTACATGAATTGTTGGATGCATGCAATATTCATGAGACCATGTTTTTAAAAAATATAAGTGTAAAACATATATAAAACCTTTTCTAAAAATGCAAGTCATTGCCGTCCTTTTGAAGAACACTCATTGTCATTTGTATGGTCTTAGTGACACAGGGTCACCTGGTCATTAGGATTGGATTATAATGGTCGGGGTAGTTTCGTAGTTTCTGGTTTGTAAAGGGTCACCTTGTCACTGGTTAGTTACAATACTACATGTTGTTTCAAGTAGGATGACTTGATCGGAATCTTATGTGATAAAGGTCACCTAAGCATGAGGGGTCCGAGGCATAGATGGGATAAACATGCAAAGTTAAGCAATAGTTATTTAGGATCCCATAATCTTGGAGTTACATATTGTATGCAATTAGTAATCGCTACCTACCGAGTTTGAATAAGTTTATGGGATAAAGGTCACCTAACCATTTACTTGTTGCGTTACTTGCATCCTAGACTTTAATAAATTAATGTTTTAAGAAATAATAAAAGGTATTAATTTTTAAAGATAAAATACTGAAAATACTAAATGAAACTTTGTTAAACTCTCTTAATAACTATTAATAATCTTACACCCTGCAAAACCTCTCTCTTGTTGAGTTTCAAGAGATATTAACATTTGATGATTATAATTTCTATAACTAGTAAAATATATTGAGGTTCCACCTTAAGGATAAATAGAAATTATATATATATATATATATATATATATATATATATATATATATATATATATATATATATATATATATATATATATATATATATATATATATTGAAAGATCCCATCATACTAGAGTAATTAACCTTAACTTGTAGAAAGTATTGGATAATTATGAAACATATCAGATGTCTCATAAAGTAAATCAAATATTCAATCAGAACACTAGAAAGTGCTTCAAGATGATTCAAGCATTGAATAAAAGGGAGTCTAAGAGATTGTGTACTCAAATAGACTTATAGTTCCGTTGAGGGAAATACAACATTAACCTAGAATTCCAGAAAGGGCCAAATATAGTGTTGTTTCTGTTGTGGAAGGAACTAAACACTAAAAGAGGAATTGCTCCTCTAATCTCATCGAGCTTGAGAGGTCTGACTTGGACAAGACTTCATACATCTATATGATATAACTATTTATTTTGCTATCATTCACTTGAGTATGTTATACTTCAGGTGACACTAAAATTGATATTATGTGTTGATGATTGGAAGAAATAATCAACTTATTACAAACGAATGATATTTCGTGCTGAAGATATAACAAGTGTTGTTATAGTCTTTATTTAAACAATAGATTTTTTGTACCTATTTTTATAGGGACAAATAACAGTTTTAACTTTATGAATAAATCTAGATTTACTTATCATTTAATGGCTGTTCACATTCATGTTGAAAAACGAAGTATTCTATGTTAAAGAATATTTTCTCGTAATGTTAATTATGAAGTAAATCTATAAGCTTTAATTAAAATTGATAGTTTTGATCATAACACCTAAATGATCAAATGATATTTGATTGAAACTTTTCTATGTCATAATCATCATGACAATATAAATAAGAAATACATATACGAACTTCAAAAGGATGGAATTTTTTAAGGCAAATGAGCCTGATTCATTTGATATATGTGGATCCTATTTATATGGGAAGATGGTTCACAAGTGTCTTTACGTATTAGTAGTTAAAGAACAAAAAGGCTTGAAAAGAATAATACAAAGGTGATGTACGTAAGTTTTAAATCCATGAATATATTGGTGATAAATGTTTAATCAATTTCACTGATGACTTTTATTTGTTATTAATGAAACCTTATATTTGCTCAAATTGTTTCATTGTGAAGATTGAGATTTGACTTAATGAGATCATCATTAACCTTTCCTTGTGATAAAGAAAATGAGTTTTGTAACCCAGCTCTTCTTGGAACATCTTAGGAGTTTTGGAATTGATTCAGAACTCATTCTGACAAAACACTCACCCGTCATTAGTATGGTTCTTGTGGCATATGATCAGTTGGTCACTTGGATCTATCTATTGATGTTCGAGGTAGCCTGCAAATTCTCTAGTGGGATAGGGTCACCTGACCCACTAGCTGAATGTCAATAGTACAAGTTTTTGAAGAGGATAAAGCATAGATCTTTCATTCTATTATATGATGTTTAGAAGAACTATTTGCTTTATAAAATTTTGGAATTATGCTCAGTGCAACAAATATATATTGAATATATATTTTTCCAACTAAACAAGTGGATTAAATACTTTAATTAGGCTAAGGATGTAATGGTTTATCGTTATCTAAAAGGTATGGAGTCAATGAGATCATGTTAGACAATAAGCTTAACCACTCTAGAATCTACTAATTGCATTTATGTAGACTATTCTAAATGATTGTTTAGGATGAAGTTTTTACTAATCCCACTAATTTTCATTCCATAAGACAAGTACTTAGAAATTTCCCTTTCTAAGTGGGAGCAATTTGGAACTTTGAAAGCTAAAGCTCCATAAACTAAATGCATTATAGTATGGATCTAGCAAGTTTTCAACTATTGTTGAATTTGCTCAATAGTTGATCAAAAACTAATAAAACACATAGAGATGCATTCATGTATGATTATCAAGTATGGGCTTGATTAATCTTCCTTGATATAGTTTGACTATAAAGAGTAAGTGGGTTTTCAAAGGAGAAAACATATATGAATGAAAATCCTTCCAGATTTAAGCTAACATCTCAAAGTAAGAATCTTCTTTCTTATAAGATAATTACATAGTGTGATTTGATTATAAATCAAGATGACTCTTGTGTTTTTCTACAAAGCTAGTGGGAGGGCAGTAACATTCCTAGCCTTGTATGTAGTCGACATACTAAATGTTGGAATAAATATCTATATAGATAGATCATGGCAACTTAAAGGATTAAGTAAAATTGCATTGATTGTCAAGGATCTTAAAGAGCTTAAGAGTTATCTTGTAAAAAACCACATGACATGATTTTGAGCAAAATCCTTGTGAAAATGTTTTTGAACTAGATAACATGATTTTGTTCCATATGCTGCTGCAATTGGATTAAACATATATGTCATGATTATGCATAAAGGCCAAATAAGTTATATGCTTAGAGCATGTCAAATGATACCAGTATGATCCGAGAACAAGTCATTGTATGACTTATAGGAACATTCTAAAGTACCTTCGAGAACAAGAGATATATTCGTAATCTATTGGAGCATTTGAGAGAAATCTATGTTTAAAGATGTTACACGTGTGCTAAACTTCCAATGAGATTGAGATGACTCTCAATCACAATCAGGAATTTCCACATTATGAATGAAGAGAAAGTTATATGGATAGTGGTTCTATGTAGATTTTAATTACAATAACAAGTCCGAGTTAGAATACATTGTGGTTTGGAGAACCACATACAAAGATGATTAATGTATAGTTCATTATGACTATGAGTAATCCCATTACGCAAGTATTGGTATCTAAGTCATATTTAAGCATCAAATTCATTCTCAATAGTTTTGTTTATATTGAGTTATATATAAAACTGAAAATATTTGTATTCGCAAAGTTTATACAAATCGTGTTTGTCAAATGTACTTAATAAAGCTCTTTCATTAGCTAAAGCATGAAAGTCAAGTTGGTGCTATAGGGCCTTGTTGATATAAGTAGATATATTTGATTGAAATTTAGTATTTGGATATTGGAACAGTACAAACAACATATATTGTAATGAATGATATATTGGATATGAGTCTTTCATTAAATAATTGTTGTGTTCTATATTAGCATGTTTAAATATTTGAATAACTAGGTTATTCTAAATGTCCGTAGTCGTTCATGGTTGTGGGAGTATCTATGAGGTAAGACTAATATGAGTGGATTGGTGGATTCTCATGGAGATGAGAATAACAAGAGTTGCTACCAACTTCATAGGTACTTGATTAGGAGAATAAGTATTGGACTTGACCCGCATCAAAATCACTTTATGGATCGTAGTCAAGAGTGATGTTTTGATCAAGGTTGTATCTTTGTATTCTTAGACCTGAGATACATATTTGGGACTTGCAGTGTATGGATTGTTGTGCTTTGACATGGTTTACTGTTATTCCGTTAAAGGCAGTCATAAGGGACGTCATTGGGTATGACATGAACTACATTGATGGGCGTATGTAGTCAAGATGGGATTTGTCCCTCTTATTTGTTGAGAGTTAAACATCTAAGGCCTTACTAAAAGTTGAACACTAAATGAGATTGATGGCGATCCATATCTCATGTTCAACATGATGTCTGAGACAAAAGAATAATTGATACCACACATTTAGTAACAATTGTATGTTAGAGCTCCTGGTATTGGCTGTTGATGAGATGACACCCTTCATATATTGTGAGAGGCAGTAGCTCGTTGCTAGACGTCAGCTACTGTCAATGTCAGTCTGTAATGAATCTTGTGCAAGTGGGAGATTGTTGAATCTATATCCCCAAGAATCATTATGAAGTGATATTGCTAATAATATATGATCCTATAGGGTCACACCTTTATCAAGTTGGCACATTTTGTATATTTATTATTAATAAATAATATCAATTCGTGTATTTAATTTTGGAATAATTACTGTCTTATGAAAATAATAATTATAAGAGAGTATAACTAGTTATTATTTCATATGGTATGAATTAATAATTCATGCATGCACAACATTTTAGACTAGTTGGATTCTTTTGTCTTTTACCTAAAGAGAAAGTTTATATTTTATAAACCAAGAGTTTATAAAAATTAAAGAATCATCCTCTTTTCAAGAGGTATGGCCAAAAATATTAAAGTATGGGGGCTGCTTGTCAACCTCCATGCCTTGTCTCCCATGTTCCTAATGATAGCCATTACTTTAGAGTATTTTTATGGTTAGGCCTTACTTTACATGGACTATATAAGAGATTCATGAGGCTTGCATTTTGGTTAAGTGAAACACTCTCTTCTTCTTCCTTTCTTCTCACCAAAATCGTAAGTAGCAAAGTGCTATTTCTCTTGCTTTCTTTTGAAGATCATTCAAGTCTTTGGTGGCTTAAAGTGCTTCTCCTTTAATGCTTATTTAAGTTAAGTACTTAAAGTCATAAGAAGTACTTTATACAAGAAGGAACTAGCGTTCCAAGTGCCTTACTCTTGATGGTGGATACTTGTAGAGAAATCATATTCTTTGATTTTTGCTATCTTCATCAACACCCCAAAACCAAGTGGGTTCAAACGCTTAAAAGGTTGTCATTCTAAACACTCTTTGGTTGTGTTTTTGTTTCATTCGAACCTCTAGAAATGGATTGTCACACCCCAAAACCGGAACGACGGAAACGTTCTGGGGCGGAGGACGTCATGTTTAGTATCACAAGACATGCATCATAGTAATCAAAGTAATAAACAACCATTTCATTAGAAAGAAAGTGTTTACAAGGTATATGGTTCACATAACATAGACTACAAAGTAAATAACAAAACAAGACATGAAGCTATACTGCTCCATTTTCAGAATCCCAGTGCGCGTACCTGTCTACTGGTCTCCTGAGAATACAAGTTATTTTGAAAGCGTATATCAACATTTAAACTGGTGAGTTCATAAGATTTTAGTGATGTAAGTAAGTTGTAAGAAAGTTGTAGTAAGTTGTAAGTTCTGTTTAGAAAAGTTTGCCTGTTCCTCCAGAAAATCCTATATTTCCTGCTTTGACGAAAGATAAGTAAAAATGACTCTACAATCCTTTCTATGCATACTAAATGGATACAAGTTATATAAAACCCAGAGTAAACAAACAATCGGTTGTGTGTATCTTCCCTAAGCCCACAACCAAACAAGGAACAGGAAATGAGGCGGAAGGCACACATCCCATTGTTTGTTAGATCATCGTTGTATATAACCCGTGCGTATTCACTTGGTACTCACGGAGTTAACTGTAATAGTTCCTTTATATTTGATGAAAAGAATTTTTAAGAAAACCCTTATTTCTTTTAGTAAAAATTGTAACCACAGTGGTTCCTTCTATAATCACTTAGTTTATACTAGCTATATATAATCTAATATCCGATAGATAGTTAATTGTGTGAATCTGCCCTAAGCCCATAACCAAACAAGGAACAGGAAATGAGGCGGAAGGCACACATCCAACTACCTGTCGGGTATCAATTATATATAACACTGATGTATAAACTAAGGTATTATAGAATTAACTACCTAAGGTCCTTTAAGTTTATACTGGTTTAATAAAATGGATTAAACCATTTACTGGTTAAGTTTCTAGTTTTGAATATCAAACGTTCTATTTGAAAAGTATGTTTTGTACTAGAAAGCTGTGCATTGAATTAGTGTCCTATGACCTGACCCATACCTGGTACCCCTTATGATTACTTGGTATATACGGAATATATATATATATATATATATATATATATATATATATATATATATATATATATATATATATAGCTAAGATCGAATAAATAGTAGGCTGGGTGAATCTGCTCTAAGCCCACAACCAAACAAGGAACAGGAAATGAAGCGGAAAGCATACATCCTACTACCTGTCGGATCCGATTAATATATATCCCTGGATGCATACACTAAGGAATCATAAAGTTAGCATTATAGGCCCCTTTCTACTAAATGTACTAGACTCGACTGTTCTGTTTGTCGTTTGTAAAATGTAAGTTTTCCCTAGTTTATAACTATCTTGACTCGAAAATAGTTTGCATTAACTTTCAAGTGGAACTGTCACAAAATGAAAGTAATGGGAAATTATAAGTACACAGTTGTCTTTTGAATTGACATCCTGACGTAATGATTACCTTAAAACGTAATTGATTTATTAAGGTCATAATGTGAAGGCTAGTACCCATACTATACGCTCTCCCTGTCAAGAGATTCTGGGGACCAAACGCGACTTCAGCAAACAATTGCTAGGCCGTGTAAATTCACATTAAAGTTATACGATCATGTATACCCAATTTAACTATCACGTTTTGTTTAGAACAATAAGTTAGTGATTCATTGGTATACTTAGATCCTGAAGTGTTCTCATGCTATAGCATCTTAGTATGTTCGTTCTGTTATAGTATCTTAGTATGTTCTTTCTGTTATAGTATCTTAGTATATTCTCTTTGTTATCGCGTATTGTTTCTACCTCCCTGTTTCTCTTTATAGTATGCTCTAGTATCTAGTATGAACTGAACCCCTAAACTATACCCCTTATAGTTTACTAGTATTTTACTTGAACTATTATTGAAAAGACTCATTTTTCTACTAAGTTATGCTTGTACTTTAAAAACGGAGTTTTGTTAAACTATAAAGTAACATAACTTTAAAAGAGCTTTTGAAATGTTTTGATCACTTATAAAAGAAATAAGCAATCTTTTGAAAGATGTTTATAACAAACAATTACACAATTATCATTGTGTTCAACTTGTATTCCCCCCTTTAAAAGCATTTAAAACAGTTTAAAAGATTGATTACAGGGGTATGAACTCACCTTATGTGGGTGATTCAAACGAATATGCGCGTAAGGATGAGAAGTTCCACGAATGAATTCCCGAGACACAAACGAGTCCTAAATGACATATAATGGCATATATTGGCATAAATAAAGGGTTTAGAAGCAACCAAATGCAAGGAAACACCTTAAGGGACTAGGAAACACTTTGACCATGTGTTGGAATCACATGTGATTCAACTAAGAGGAGTGTACGGCCACTTTGAGGAGTGTGCGGCCATGGGTGTGTGGCCAGGGAGTGTGCGGCCACACAATCATGGTAATGAGTGCACAAAAGTGTTTTCCAAAGGTAGGGAGGCTTGTGGGACAATTGTTCATCAAGTGTTGAAGCTAGAAATGCATTTTGAAGGCCCTTTAGGGGTGTTTTGAGGGGTGTATGGCCACACATGGGTGTGCGGCCACACACACCTTGTGTTCTTGAGTTCTGGACGTTTTTAAGGTGTTAATCTAGTGTTCCTATCAAGAACTAAGCATAGGGAAGGAGTACTTACGATCTGGAGGCTCAAGAAGGCTCAAAATCACCAAGAACAAGTGTGTGTTCTTGGTGAGATTTGAAGATCTACCCAAAATATGATTTCCAATGGATGAAATCAAAGGGTGTTACTAGGTTAAAAGGATTAACAACAAATCAAGGGAAGAACACTTACAATCTTGAAGATCTAGGATGAAAATCGGATGGTAGTTGAGAGAGAAATCGAGTTCTTGGCTTGGGAGGGTGAAAAGAGGTAAAGGAAAGCTAAGTCCCACCTATATATACGAGAGTGTGCTGCCAGGAGAGGGGTGTGCGGCCGCACACTCAAGTGTACGGCCGTACATTCTTCGTGTTGGAGTGTAAGGCCTGATTTCGATGTTAGAAGTGTACGCGACCCAATCCTATACTTAATGCTTGAATGTACTGAGCTTTGAACCTTTAAACGGACTCTAAACAAGGCTAAATGATAGCAGAAGCGAGTCTGAAACTCAGTTAAGTTGACTGGCTGGGCTTTACAAGGAAAAATTTTTCGGGTTGTCACATCATCCCCCCGTTAGATGGAATTTCGTCCCGAAATTAGCTTTCTTAGAAGTACTACCGGGGTTGCGCCCTCTGATTGGCAGAATACCTACTCGTAGACCTGGGAAATTTGCCCTACTGTTCCTGATAGGATTCATACTTGGTCCATCTATCATTACCACATGTATACAAGTTGTATATAATTAGGATTTGTTAGACGGTCGGATGTGCGACTCTGCCCCAGGTCCACAACCAAACAAGGAATAGGAGATAGGGCGGAAACACACATACTAGATCTGCGTAATCATAATCATATACCACCCTCGCGTATACACTAAATAGTGATAGATGGGCTGTATTCGTCCTTAGCCTCTGTGCTCGAACTTGGTCTGTTGGACGAGTGGTATTTTGGAAAGGTCTGTGGAACATACGACGACAAGGCTTCGGAGGACAAAGTACCCTTCGCATGAGTACTTCGGGGTTTAGAATACGAAAGACAAAACTGAGGTTTGGGTCGGACTGTCGTTACGAATGACGAAGGTTTCGTGAACTTGATGGTCGAGGCGATAGGAACATATGAACTTAGTATGGTGAGGTCCACGCCAACTCATGACGAATGATAGTAACAGACTCTTTACTGAACAAAGTTTTGGCCGATTTGAAAGAAACGTTTGTTATACGATGATGTACCTCCCTTGTGTGCTTGAAAATGTACCATTTGTAAATGTTCTAGTGCTCTTTGTTTACTCCTTGATGATTACACTTCTACGTATCGTACCGCGATGTGCGCGTACATACCGCAAAAGTGCTTTGATAACTAGTATCGATACTTTAACTACGATCCTCCTTGGTACCACTACGATCGCCTGGAATATACAAGTTATGAATTATTAAGATGAATTGGACGGTCGACTGAGTAACTCTGCCTCAAATCCACAACCAAACAAGGAACATGAATTAAGGCGGAATTACTCACTCTAAGTCTGTAAAATCTTAGCTATGCACAACCCTTAATGTACATACTAAGCCATCATAGCTTCTCAGAACGGATCTCTTAGCTCTGCTGAATACTGTGACCTATTTGAATATGTGAGTTATTATAATTACTTTTAAGTGTTGTTCCCCAAGTTTTAATCTTATATAAATATAAATTAATTTTTAAAGTAATTACTATTTCGAAAGCGTACCGCTGCTCGTTGACGACTCTGGGGTTGATTCTCCTGCGGTGATCATCAGAATCCGTCCATCCGCTCCTGAGTTCTTTGTTATCGGGCAGTCCCTCTGGTAGTGTCCTGTCTCACCACAGCCATAGCATGCTTGGTTTTCTTCAACTCCGGGGACTTGGGACTGTGTGTCCCTTTCTGTGGCAGTTCAAACACTGCATTTCCCGGCATACTCCGGTGTGGTGGTAGTTGCACTTTCCACACTTCGGGAGGGTTCCAGCATATCGACTGGCAGGTGCTGGAGTACATAGTACTCGTTTGTTCCTCCTGCGGGGGTTCCTGTGTTGTTCGCTTCTTCTTCCTCTTGTTCCCCGACTTCTGGCTATTGTCCTCTTCCCTCGATGTCTCGAGAACGGGGACTTTCACATCATGGCAGACTCCATGGTCAACGAGTCACTGAGCCAGGCACTTAGCACTGTCGAATGTGGCTGGGTTAGAAGACAGTACATCTCCTTGGATCGGGGCAGTTAGACCCCATATGTATTTTTCTATCTACTTGCTCTCCGGGGTAACCATCCCGGGGCATAGAGCTGCTAGGTCGCTGAACCAGTCAGTGTAGGCCACTATGTCTGAGCCGACCATCGCTAGCTCCCATAGTTCTTGTTCCAGCTTTTGAACTTCACCCAAGGGGCAGTATTCTTCCAGCATTAACTCTTTTAGGTTTTCCCAACCTATTGAGTTAGCCACTGATAGGGTCAGTGACCTAATATGGCTGTTCCACCATGCCAGGGCTTTGTCTGAGAAAGTGCAGGCAGCAAACTTCACTTTGCTCCCTTCAGGGCACGAACAGATTTCGAAGACCGAATCTGTTTTCTCGAACCATCACATCAGAGCGATGACTCCACCATTTCCATTAAAGGAATTTGGTTTGCAGTTCATGAAGTCTTTATACAAACAATCCCTTGGGTGTCCGTGAGAATCTCCTAGTTTGGTTAAGTGAGTACCGCTACCAGATCCGAGGGTACCACTTTCACCGAAATGAGCTAGAGCAGTTGCCACTGCGGAGGATATCGCTGCTTGGAGGGCAGCATAATCGAATTGTGGCGTAGGAGTTGGAGTTATCAGAGTAGTACGTCTGATTGATCTGCGAGGAGGCATCTTTGCTAAAAGAATACAAAGATGAGATGGAATAAATCTATAGCAGTGGTTTATAAGCCGAAAAGTGAAAGACAAGGTTATCTTAGTTCTGAGGGTATCGGGTCCTGACTTCCACAGGGTTCTGGAAACAATTCATAAAAAGTCTATACTAGATAAACTTTATGAATTTGGAATGGCTATCCTCGAATGAATATCTGTTACCTGAATATCTGTTACCAGCTGCATGTAAGAAAATGATCCTAACACATAATGTGAGCAGTGTTTCCACTAGCCAATTGAGTTACACAAGATTATTATTTATTAGTGTGACGCATAAGACGTTTTGGCTACTTCGGATGATCCTTCTTTGAAAGCTTCTCATGAACTTGCTCTTGTTCCTCCTTGACTCATCTGTTGGCTGCTATGAGGAAGTGGTTTACATCTATCTAGGTTTGCCGTGCGAGAATGGAAGTGACTGAAGAATCTATGTGATTTAAATGAGACATTATGGGGGTGATCCTTACAGAGTCCTTCTATAATTGCACAATGTATACAATTTGTATATAATTTAGGATTAAATAGGCCTTCGAATAAGTGATCCTACTCCAAAACCACAACCAAACAAGGAACAGGTAGTGAAGCGTAGATCACAAATTCTAAGTCTAGAAAATCTCAATTATATATAACCTTGGGAGTATACATTGCAAGATTATAGACCTATCTATAAGGGTCTTTTAAGTTATCACATAAGTTATTTATATAGTGCCTAAAATACTCCTATAGTATTTTAATGTAATGTACTTGGTATGTTTTAAACTTGTTATCGCGTTATAGTATCATAGAATACTCCTATAGTATTCTAACTCTATGTACTTGATCTAGAATTCTCTTGACTGGTGTTAGGTAAGTTTTAAGACTGTTGCAACACCACATCACTCCCAAACACATGTCGGTCACATATCGAATGAATATAGTTGATCAGGCTATATTGATCCTAGATATGATTACATAACTGTCCAGGTTTGACCACAGTGTTCAACCTTTAAATACTTCTGTGCTGTTCTTCTTGTGATACTTGTTCTAGTATGTATATATGTATAAGCAAGTATGTATACTTTTATAAGGTATCATTATATATTTAAAATATATTCTTATCCAGAGCACTTAGGCCCCATTGTATTTATAGTTGTATATCTTTTATCGGTTGATATCCAGAGCACTTCGGCCCCATTGAATTAGTGTCCTATGACCTGACCCATACCTGGTACCCCTTATGATTACTTGGTATATACGAAATATATATATAACTAAGATCGAATAAATAGTAGGCTGGGTGAATTTGCTCTAAGCCCACAACCAAACAAGGAACAGGAAATGAAGCGGAAAGCACACATCCTACTACCTGTCGGATCCGATTAATATATATCCCTGGATGCATACACTAAGGAATCATAAAGTTAGAATTATAGGCCCCCTTTCTACTAAATGTACTAGACTCGACTGTTCTGTTTGTTGTTTGTAAAATGTAAGTTTTCCATAGTTTATAACTATCTTGACTCGAAAATAGTTTGCATTAACTTTCAAGTGGAACTGTCACAAAATGAAAGTAATGGGAAATTATAAGTACACAGTTGTCTTTTGAATTGACATCCTGACGTACTGATTACCTTAAAACGTAATTGATTTATTAAGGTCATAATGTGAAGGCTAGTACCCATACTATACGCTCTCCCTGTCAAGAGATTTTGGGGACCAAACGCGACTTCAGCAAACAAGTCCTAAATGACACAAACGAGTCCTAAATCACATATAATGGCATATATTGGCATAAATAAAGGGTTTAGAAGCAACCAAATGCAAGGAAACACCTTAAGGGACTAGGAAACACTTTGACCATGTGTTGGAATCACATGTGATTCAACTAAGGGGAGTGTACGACCACTTTGAGGAGTGTGCGGCCATGGGTGTGTGGCCAGGGAGTGTGCGGCCGCACACTCATGGTAATGAGTGCACAAAAGTGTTTTCCAAAGGTAGGGAGGCTTGTGGGACAATTGTTCATCAAGTGTTGAAGCTAGAAATGCATTTTGAAGGCCCTTTAGGGGTGTTTTGAGGGGTGTACGGCCATACATGGGTGTGCGGCCACACACACCTTGTGTTCTTGAGTTCTGGACGTTTTTAAGGTGTTAATCTAGTGTTCCTATCAAGAACTAAGCATAGGGAAGGAGTACTTACGATCTGGAGGCTCAAGAAGGCTCAAAATCACCAAGAACAAGTGTGTGTTCTTGGTGAGATTTGAAGATCTACCCAAAATATGATTTCCAATGGATGAAATCAAAGGGTGTTACTAGGTTAAAAGGATTAACAACAAATCAAGGGAAGAACACTTACAATCTTGAAGATCTAGGATGAAAATCGGATGGTAGTTAAGAGAGAAATCGAGTTCTTGGCTTGGGAGGGTGAAAAGAGGTAAAGGAAAGCTAAGTCCCACCTATATACATGAGAGTGTGCTGCCAGTAGAGGGGTGTGCAGCCGCACACTCAAGTGTACGGCCGTACACTCTTCCTGTTGGAGTGTAAGGCCTGATTTCGATGTTAGAAGTGTACACGACCCAATCCTATACTTAATGCTTGAATGTACTGAGCTTTGAACCTTTAAACGGACTCTAAACAAGGCTAAATTATAACAGAAACGAGTCTGACACTCAGTTAAGTTGACTGGCTGGGCTTTACAAGGCAAAAATTTTCGGGTTGTCACATGGATCCTAGATGGTTTGATTTTGTTATAAAATCGAAAATAATATCATTATTTGTAAAGCCTCCGTTTCCGGTTTATGAAAATGGAACTTATTTGTGTATCAAAACCCATCAAAACCATGGAAGGATGGCATGAAGGATTCGGATGGCGGTGATGGTCGTAAATGGTGGTGGTCGTGGTATGGTTGTTGTGGGCGTCGTCATCTTTCAGAACAGGCGATGAGGGTTGGAGGCGGTGGAGGTGGATGAAGGGTGGAGACGAAGGGGATATGAGAGATGAAAGATCAGAAGGTAGAGGAGAAAAAAGTTGATTGTTCAGATAGAAAAGAAGGTAGAATAAAAGAAGGAGGGTTTTCTTTTTTTGGGATGTCCTTTTCCCGCTAGGTATTAAGGAGGTGGACGCGCATTTGTTAAAAAACAATATAAAAGGACATCGAAAGTTAGGGCACACAAAAATACATATCGTACATCCTTTATATTTTATAAGAGATAACATTTTTTTATTACGACTCCCGCTTTTGTGTATCATAAATCCATGCGTGTCGTAGTTCGTGTGTCATTAAAGGTCTGTTTTCTAGTAGTGTTTCCTTAAGAAAATATTGTGTTTTTCTTCTGGACTGTATTCCTAGCCATCATTTTTCATCCCAAACAATCGATAATTAAAAAACTTATTCCAGATTCATTATTTCTTCGAATTTTCATGCCAATTAAAGTATATTGCTATTTGTTTATTCGTAAGAAGTGCCAAAGTAGATTGTTATTACCAATTAAATAATATTGGTGTTACTTGTTCATATAATGGAAATCTTGAAGTATTGTAAGAATATAAGTGAAATATACAAGTTTCACGAAATGATAAGTTTTCTACTTTGAGGCAATGGAAATAGACTTAAAGTAGTAATAATCGTAAGTTAAAGGTTCCAATATGTAGTTGGGACAACAAGGAAGATAGTGAAAAATATATTCAAGCAAATTAAGATTTTGTGTCAACATCCTATATTTGAGGCTATGAAACTCAAACATTCTATGTATGTATGTTTGAGGCTATGAAACTCAAGCTTGGGTGCAGAAAACCAGGTACTTTTTGGTTCTGAGATGTAGCCAAGAAAACAAAGAATATATAACAAAGACTTCACTTAATCCAAATTCATATAAAAGAGTAAATGATGCATGAATTGAGTAAACACATTTGACTAAATATGGAATCTAATTAGGTCAAGTACTCGTGTTTGAGGTTACCTAAATTAGGAAATACTCTATAAAAACGAGTTGCTTCTTGATTATAAGGTGATTCAAGACTGGATAGAAGATATAACAAAAAGAATTGGCTCATTTGAAACTCGTATGAAAATGTTATCCGAACGTAAAGTTGACTAATATCAAATTTGGTAAGATTTTGAGCACTTTTTTTTAAAACGAGTTTTACGATCAAACCATAAGAGGAAATACTTGGATTAATGAAACTTATTTTTAATAACATATAAGTATTTTGGAATGGTCAAAAATATTATCAGGATGTTGGGTGAAAGTTTGAAACTTTGGGATTCTGAAAATTTGCAAAAAACGCATAGTGGTATAATTTGGAGCCTAAAAAATATGACTTCCCAATGTCGAAATTTAAATTATAATATAAATATGGATAACGCTTGCTTTAAAATATTTAAAAAAGAACTAGGCTAATCGAAGTTAATATGAGGTAGTTATGTGGCTCAAATTTGGAGAAAATTAAATTTGATTCAATTCAGCGTGCGAGAGTGTGTGAAAACGCATGATTAAAAGTTTGAGGTGCATCACAGTGTGTGCAATGAATATGGGTTAGGTCTTTAGGTATGTTCGGAGATACTGATGACTTTCAGCTCAAAGTTCCGATTTTTACACAAAAACGTCGTATTTTTCCCCTAAAACACCTAGAACCACTCAGAAGTTGTTATAGGTGTGTTCTTGGTGATTTTAGTGTGTGAATGCTTCTTTTCAGGGGAAATGAAATCCAAATCAAAGTTATTTTGTGTCTAGGTTAAATATTAAAGAAAACCATCAATCAACTTTCTTTTTAATGGTTTAATTAGTGACTATATGAAGAATTCAATGAACCATATTTTGCTGACATGCTTACATCTTAGAATTAAATATAACTAATGTAAGATTAAATATTGTTGACATATTACTAATTAAAAAATAAATTGATTAGATTCTTAAATTATGCATTATATGAATATTATTTTATAAATAAATCAAGGTTAGACAATTGGTGAAATGAGTTGCGAAAGCATGTTATCAGTTATAAATAACATTTATCAAGCAATTTGGAAGCATGAGTATTATGAATTCAAATTTAGAACATGGAAACATGGATAAAAGGGAGTTATAAATTGAATATGATATTTATTGAATACATTTTATTAAGAATGACTTTCTATAAGTAAACTTAGTTTACAATCACTTTAGCACTTAGAATGTGCGAGAATCGGAAAAGTTTTGAAATATTGGTAGGGATTAGTAATAATATAATCGAATTATGATTTGCGAAAGAAATGTGTTGTATCAATTCTATAGGAATTAAAGGAAAGTAAGAGGAGTGAAAGGACAAGTTCAAAGGAAAATGAGAATATAAAGATTATAGTTACCTAACCTAATTATAAAAGTAAGTATATGCTGGGGTTTTCAAATATATGGTATATGGCATATGAGATTACTTATGTTTTATGAACTCTTAGTTGACTAGTATATTATTGTAACACCCAATTTCCAATAATTAGTTTTATACGTCAATCTAGTGAATTTTTGGTGGCCACAACGTAGTGGAGGAGGATCACCATGGTGTGGCAACGTTTTACGAGTCACAATCATTTTTAAGTGACCACGACGTGGTTATGTATTGACCATGATGTAATGACGTATGGGGCTTAAAACCCTAGACTTTGGGCCTTAGGCCCAATTTAAAGGATGTGATGGCTATGGTTTGTCTACCCTCAGCCTCTCTCACTCTCTAAATACCAGAAATCAACCCTAGCCTCTTTGTGATCATCTTCGAGCTCATTTATGGTGTTTTTTTGGTGTTTGTAGAAAGAAGAAGGTGCTCTAGTTCAAGGATTCATTAAGAAATGTCATATCGGCCCCTCGGTGCATCTCTCTGGACTTTTGTAACTCCACAAGCTCTTACCTTTTTGATGTAATCTTCTAGATCTAGGTTTTTATGCATATTTCTTCATGTTTATGTTATTTTGAGTGGATGGATCCAATAAAGTTGGCAAAATTTATTGATACTTGAGGTCCCAAGAATGTTAGATTCTCCTGATCTGAAGTGTTATGTAATTTTGAGTTCATGAGGGGTTTTGACCCCATTTCTCTCACTTTGACATAATATGAGTAAAAGACATGCATTTGACATGCATGTTCTCAAAGCAAGGATTTTTATGATGCATATGAGTGTAAGGAAGCTTTCTGGAAGGTATGAGTGTGGGGCTTAATAGATTGAAGGATTAATCCATTAAGCTAATTCTGGATAGATATCATGACGTGATCGCATGCTTGCCATGAAGTGGTGGCGAAACTTGTCAGGACAGTTTTGTCATGGGATAGCCACGACATAGCTAGTAGTTGGCCATGATCTCGTAGCATACTGTGTTTACTTTTACCTTGACTGTTGACTTTTCACAAGTTTAACTTTTTGTCAAACTTGGAGAGGTTTTGAGTGGTAGCCTGAGATTTGTGATTGGTTAGTAGGTTTGTGTATCTAATTTTGAGGGATTTTCGAGTAGAGGATTATATTTTTGTGATCAGGTGAGTCTTCTTACTATACTGCATGTAAAATTGTATATCCTTTTCTGATAGGAAATAGGTATTGTTACAATATGAGCATGATAGTTGACTAGGATAATTCCTTGATATGTATGTGTAGTGTAGGACACTTGGTTTCATGTTATGCTAGAATGTCTTTGTGACTTTTGCATGAAATACTATGGTTGGATCACAAAACTTGTATGAAATTGTGGTTGGATCACAACATATGTATAAAAGGTTGTAGTTGGATCACAAAGCCTATATGAATGACTTTGGTTGGATCATAGAACCTGTATGAAAGAATGTGGTTTGATCACACCATATATATGAAATATTGTGGTTGAATCATAACACTTATATTGTTATGAATGGTTAGGGCAATGATAGTTTTGGGTAGTCGTTGAGTGGATACTTTAGGGGTCGTATGTAGTCTGAGCCAGATAGCTTAAGAAATCTTGGTCTAAAGCCATATTGCATGGTTTTTGTTTGATTTACTGCTTTCGGACAGGATCATCTGTTTGATTGTCTATCATGCTCCCGACAATATATAACTACATATTCTTGAGGCGGTTGTCCACATTAGCATTGCCCAGGTGTTGATATTGTTCCGGAGAGAGGCCCATGATTGCATGACGGCCAAGAGCTAATAATAGAGTTTTAATATGTGACACATATGAGTGTTATGTGTTTTATATGCATGTGGTTATGAGAGTTGGCAAATAGGAGCTAGAGTCGAGGACATTGCTTGTATACATTGTTTGTGTGGTGGAATATATCGTATACTGGGGAAATCACTAAAATTTGTTCTTACAATTATGGATAAATTGTTTTGCATGTTGTTTAAGCGAATATACTGGTTTCCATTGTTTTTGTAATTCAACTATGTTAACATTATGGTTTTCAAAAAATGCATGTCACTTAATAGTTTTAAGTATGAAGTTTTTAATTGGGTAATCTATTGTAAATTGAAAAATCTTTTTGTAATTTTCAGGGCGTTACAAGTTGGTATCAGAGCCATAGTTTGAGAGATTCAGGTACACTCTTCAGTGTGCCTTAACTCAAACCAAGGACTAAAATATGTCTTTTTACAATTTTTTTTTTCTAAAAACGTTTTTACAAAAAAGAAAAGGATGTGATACGTACAGTTGCTCGAAGCTCAGGAAGTAAGTTATTTCCCAATGTACCCACATGGTTACGTATTTATGTTATAGATTGTTATGCATGCTAGATTGTAGGCTAAGGATCTGTTCAGGAACTGCATACTAGAAGGGCCTTATTTTCATAGATGCCTCATTTGCCTTATATGTGTGTTTATAAATGTGTAGTAGAATTTTTCGTTGATATCAGTGAAGGATCTGTTCGAATTATGAGTATGTGGGTAGGGAGAATACTAGAGAGAGTGTAGGAAGTGTAGTATTATGCTTATGGCTAGATGTAATCATGCGTGTCAGGAGTTTAAGGGAGTGATAAGAAGTGACTTGGGAATCTTGGGACAGTCCTTGGAGCAGGTATGGATAGGTGTGGAAGGTAGTATTGGGCGCGTAATACTAAAAGCACATGATCCATATATGGGTTGTAACATCCTGTTTCATATCGTTTTGCGATTCAAGGATCGTGGGCCGTAATCCGAGTATGAGAAGGTTTTGAGGCTTTGAATGAGAAGGGTTTAGGCCCTTTTGGATATGGATAAGGTAGGTTGTGTGGTGAAAGGGTCCGGGTTGTGCTTTAGCGCCCAAGAGTATCGGTAAAGGCGTTGGCTTGATCTTTTATGAATTTTTGGCTTTTGTTCGTCAAGATTTAAGGTAGTGATGAGTTTCTAGAAGTGTGGGGCTTCTCGCCACCTTTCTGTGGATAGAAGGTTCGTTGGAAACGGACTTACAACGAAGAAGTTATGATAGTTTGAAGTTTTGGCAAGTTTAGTCCTTATTGAGAAATAGGTGGCAATTGAGTACACGGGGCGTAAGCATGTGTACGCTCAGCGTACTCATGTGCGTAGCATGAAAGTGGAGGCCACCTAGTACGCTAGGCGTACCAGAGGGTACGCTGGGCGTACTAGGCTCAGAGTGTAAACCCTAATGACTTGAGTGCCCCTATTTAAGGAACATGATGGCCTCATTTCCAACCACCATTTCTAGCCTCCAACTACCCTCAAACCCAAAATTCTATTACCATAGCTTGTGTGAGCATTTGTGGCTTATTGAGTGTTCTTGTGGATTTCTTTTTTGAAGAAGGAGCCCTGAAGGAAGAAGAGTTGGTGTCCAAGCTTTTGGATCTGATTTTCTCTGAGGCTGGAGCATCATTTAGAGGTATCAATCTCAAAGCTTTCTCATTGTTGGATTAGTGCATGTTTTGGTCTATTTTTAGGGTTTTTATGTCCCAAGCTTGAAGCTTTATGAGTTTGGTGAACACCAGAGCATAATACATGTCCTTTTAGGTGTTTTTAGACGTTTGGATTCATAAAAATGAGATCTTGGTCGTCAAGATCTCTCCATGCATGAGATATGTGGACCTTTGTGAGTAAAGGATTAGAGTTTATGAGTTTTAGACTTGTTCAACAATGCTAAGGCTTAAAGTCACCAACTTTATGAAGTGATGGACCTTAATCAGCCCAGATCTGTAGTAGTAGCAAGTGTCTTAACGGATTAAGACCAAAAGAGTGAAAACAGGAGCACGCCGTGCGTACCCTAATTACGCACAACGTAGCGCTGAGTCCACCCCGATGCATGGATGGCCAGTTGTACGCCCAGCGTACACGCTGGGTCTTGACTTCTGTTCACTTTTAGGGTTTTGGTCAAGTTGTGGATTTTGGAGGCCATGGAAGGGCAAAATGGTATTTTACCCTCCTAATATTTAGTAGAGAGACTTAGCCAACATCTTTGAGGGTTGTTGATATCAATTCTAATTAGAGATATATGTGATATATGTTAGGAGGAGTCTAGACCGGTTGTTCGGGTGTGGAATTTACTTGCTTTACTTCACGAGGTGAGTCTTCTCACTTTACTTACATGAGTGGTAATTTATGTGTGACCGGAGGGTCTTAATCATTTTACTGACTGGAGGGTCTTTTTCGTGTTATTGACCGGAGCGTCTTACTTACTTATACTGAGTTATGTGTTGTTATGCATCATGTGTTTGTGACTTATGTTGTTATATTATTTTGTGTATATGTTGAGCTATGACCGGAGGGTCCGTACCGAGATGTGAGACCGGCGGGTCTTTACTGAGACACATGACTGGAAGGTCCTTATCGAGATATCGCCGTGAGAGGATAATTATTGTGTATGTGGTATTTAAGGGACTCACTAAGCTTCGTGCTTACAGTTTTTGTGTAAAATGTGTTTCGGGTACATCTCAGGATTACGGGAAGGCGCCGGTATGATTGTACACACCAGCTTGATAATTTGAGTTTATGTGGACTCTGGGATACTTGACAGATAATTTACGATGTTTTGTGTTTGAGAAAAATTCAATTTGACATAGGAAATGTTTAAGTATGTTTTGTGTGAACTTTTAAAAATGAAAAATATGTTTTGAAATTTAGAGTGTTACAAGTTGGTATCAGAGCCTTGGTTTGAGGGGTTCGGTCACACCCTCGGGTATGTATGGACTCAAACTGAGGAGTTGATAATTTTTCAAAAAGAATGATTTTTCATCACACGATTTTCCAAAGAGATTAAAGGGTTTTGAAAGAAGATCCGAAGTGGTGTGTAGAATCAGCCAGAGGCTGAGCGGTGATTTCCCAAAATACCCTTACTTGATTATATATTGTTATGAGCTGATAGAACCGCATGCTAGTTTTGGGCTAGGGATCTGCTCAGAATTGCATGCTAGTGTGCCTGCTTAGGAGAGGTTCCTTATTGCATGTTATGTGAGCTGGTAGTGTTGCATATGTGTGATTAGAGATCTCCGAGGAGTTGAGAGATAGGATTGTATGGGTTCGGTGATGCCTTTTGTGCTATGGATAGAGAAATTAGACTTGTATGCTAGAGTGGTTTTATGTGCTGGTGGAGGTTACTCGATGCCCGAATGTTGCTTGCTTTGTGCTTCGTGGAACTCATGAGTGATGCAAGTTGGCTAGAATAGCTAATTGACATTGGGAGAAGTTCCTCTGCAGCTGATGGCAGAGAAGTGTGGGAACCTAGGAGAGCCTAGGGAGTAATTTCATTCTGATGAGTGTGCTGTTTAGATGTGAGTATTCGTTGGGGAGTGAGCATGTGGAATTGGATTGGTCGATCAGGAAGGTTGAGAAGCTACTTAGGAAATCTGGGATGATCCTTGTGGAAAGTATGGGTAGATGTGGAAGGTAGTATTGGGCCCGTACTACTGAAAGCAGAGGACCCATACTCGAAACAAGGAGAATTCCGGAGGTTCTAAGAATCAGGTTGAGGGGAGATAACATGGTTTGGGTGCCATGATTCGTAACAGAGTGTGTTTCCCTATATACCGGTCATCCGGCTGTGGTTGTTCAAACTAAGAGTGAGTATGGTAAATTGTGGGGCCAGAGGGCCATGACGGTCGAGCTTAAATGGAGTATACCTTGTGAGAAAAAATTGAGTTTAGGTCTCGAGGGATTGGACTGGTGAGGTGCCAGTTGGAGTCGCATGACTCAAAAAGGAAGTGGAGATGATGCGTTGTGGAGGATTGCAGTCTGATTTGACTGATCAGTCGATGGATTGTGATGGCAATTTTAATGAGGAGGATTATATTATTCCCGTTTTTAGTTTTGGAAGGAAGGGTGAGTGAGCTTCTGATTTCAGAGATTAGAGGAAAACCCCGTGGGGTACCAGTAAGTCGCGGTATTAGTACCGAAGGGATTTTGTGGTATGAATGCCTTGAGTTATTCTTATGCCGGGAATGAGTCTTTAGTGGGGACTGTGACAGACGAGGACAAGGATGCGCCTTAACTGAGTATAGTAAGGCGTATTCTCGGCACGGCGACCTTCGTTGTCTATACTGCGAATCGACTGTGAGAGTGAGGTCTCCTGTTTCTATGTCGACTCTTGTGATGGGGTGTTGGTTAAGGATTCAGAGAATAAAGTGTGCGATAGTCCATTATTTCCGAATAAGATTCAGTGCTATTTTATGTAACATCCCAAAAATCAAGACCAAAAATTTCTTTTAAAACATTACTAAAACATAGCATTAAATCATTTCAAACATACTAAAAAGGGTTATATGACAAATCAGAGTATTTTTCCCAAAACACATATTCATTTTATCAGAGTAAACATCCCAGGCTAAACTTCTTGGTGTGTGCCATGCAATCATCCCGAGCTCTTCATTCCGCTACCGGGAATACCTAAAACCAAAACTGAAAACCGTAAGCACGAAGCTTAGTGAGTTCCCCAACCTACCACATACCAAACATATCTACTGATCCAAACATGCCATACATAATCCTGAGCACATAACCACATACTGGGCCCCCACCCGCTGCATTGGGCCTCGCCTGCTGTCGGACCCCGTCCGTCATCAGGCCCCGCCTGACATCAGGTCCCACCTGCCATCGAGCCCCGCTCGGTATACATATATGTTTCCCTTAGGCCCCGCCTGTCCCTAGGCCTTCCCCCCCCATACACGTACATACGATCAAATAACATACTAGAACATACATGGACATACCCTAACCATACCCTAATCTAAGGCCTCGCCCAACTTAGGCCCCGCCCCTGGTCTGCTACTGGAGTAGTGGAACCCCGTCCATACTCCTACTAGTAGTGAGATATTGGCCCCCGCCCACCCTCACATCCTCCCTATCACGGGCCTCGCCCATGCTCTGCTAATATCGAGATATGGAACACCATCCATACTCAGCTAGTGATGAGACACGGGACCTCGCCCACACTCACCTCCCTACCAGGCACATACAAGTATCACGAAGACAATAAGTATAATCTACATACTACATAAGAATCTTCCTCGGGTTTACCCTGACATCGGACCCCCGGTCCGGAGACATACTATTATCTAACATACTTCGGGCTTACCCCGACATCTGACCCTCGGTCCGGAACCTATCATGCCGACACATGCAAGAATCACAAAGACCTCTAGCATCCTAAGCTTCCTCGGGCCTCGCCCGACATCGGGTCGTAACCCGGAATATATATCAATAAGTGCCTAGGGCTAACCCTCGGGTCTTCATTCTATACGCATGCATAAGCATAAACATAAACATAACATAATGGGCCGGCATTGTGGCCGTAGACCCATGCACACAGTGAGGAGACTCACCTCACTCTACTAAAGATTCGCTGAACACTTCTGACTGCTAACCGGCACTTCTGAACTACTGACCCTTCGGCTTCCCGAACTATCAATACCCAAACAACATTTAGACCACAATAATCCAACAGTCAACCCTAGTCAAACTTGGTCAAAGTCAACGGTCAAAGTCAACCTCCAATTAACTTGACTCGACGAGTTGTTCTACCAACTCGTCGAGTCCATACTCCTCAAATCCCAAAGCAACCCCGACTCCACTCGTCGAGTCTGGAAAGAACTCGACGGGTTCTCCTTCAACCATATAATCGGGACCATCTTCAAACGACTCACCGAGTTCATCCTTGAACTCGTCGAGTTCATCATCCACATATGAATGTCTCTAGTCTGTGACTCGCCGAGTTGTATGAACAACTCGTCGAGTGCATCTTCATAACTAAGAAGATTGCCTTAGACTCACCGAGTTCTTCCTTGAACTCGTCGAGTACGATGACCTTCATGACCATTATGGACTCAGACTGGCTAAGTCCCTTTCTAATCTCAACTCATACCTTAACATAAGGGTTTTAGGGCAACAAAGCAGTCTGACTCGCCGAGTCCCACATGTGACTCGCCGAGTCCCTCTATATCTCAATCTATTCAGACGATTTCTGAGGGTCTCATAGCATCCAAAACATAGATCTGGACCCAACCACCTCCTAACCATGCAAAGCTACCGCCTTTTTCCTCCATTCTTGGCCTTTTGAGCTAAAAAGGCCAAAAGAACACTTCATATGATTGCATGGGGATTCCCATGGCATAAAGTTTGCACCTTTATGCCATAGCAGCCCTTAATGGTGCTAGATCTGAAAACACAAGCTCTTGGGACGTCCATTCTTCTCATGCTAGGGTTCTTGGACCAAAAACCCCCAAAAGTCACATAGAAGAGATCTACATGCATAATGATCAAGGTGGAGGCTTTCTTACCAGAAAATGGAGGAGAATGCAAGAGGTTTCTGGATCTACTAGTCTCTTCTTGTATCCCCAAGGCTTCGCCTTCTTCTTCAAGCTTCAAAACACTCAAGAATGCTCACAATGGCTCACCAACTCATGGAAGGCACTAGGGTTTCGTTTTGGGCTTGAGTGAGCATCAAGGAGGCTGATGATGGGTGATAATGTTCTTTAAATAGGGTACAAGGCCCGCATTTAGGGTTTTCCCCAAACCTAACCAACTAGCCGAGTCAGTCCTCTGACTCGTCGAGTCGGTCACTTAATCTGCGACACAATCCGTGCTCCTACTCGTCGAGTCACCCCATCTACTCGACGAGTCACTTCCTTATTTTGAGGTTTTCTTTCCTTTCTAGGTATTCTAAATTCAGGGTGTTACAACTCTCCCCCACTTAAACCAGACTTCGTCCTCGAAGTCCGTCATGGTCAACTACCTTACAATCCGCTTGCAGCTTTCTTACTAGCTACACACTTTGCCCATTCGGTCCAATCCTTGAAAATATCATCTTCAAATTATTCTGATCATTACAATCCTTGATCACAACACTCTTTCTCAACCGGTAGCCCTACCGGTATCCCAGTGCACTTACATTCATACACAAGGGGTTCACCCCTTTTCCTTGCATTGCCACTGGACTTTACAAGGCAACTTCCTATAAGCAACGATCTTTCCGATCTCCATCAAGAACAAATCTTTTGTTGAAACCGCAATCCTGGCCACTCCCAGTGCCGACCATCACACCAGCACTCACGAAATAATCCCACATACAATGCTCCAATACTGAAAAATCCACCTAGCGTCTGAATTCAGACCATTCTCCAAGATTATCTGATTCCGCGGTGAGCAACTTAGCATTACCCGATCAGCTCACTGCCTTTTGAACCAAATACCTTATCATCATTCCTGTCTGAAGTCCTGCCGACTCCCATCCGCCTTCCGGATGAACCGAGACCACCCTGGTCCCAACCGATCTACCATCACCCGAAATACCGGTCCCCCACCGGTTACCGGATGCAAGAACATTCCCTCAGTCGCTTCCAGCGACTCATGAAGATACTGCGACTACCTGAACTGCTCTACTAACCCAGCCACTCTGGCTCTAGTAGATCTAGGATCCCCGATCCCCTACCTTACCCTAAGGTCTCTACCAGGTCCCACCTGTTGCTAAAAGAACACGGGCCTCGCCCACGGGTCCCACCCATCTATACTTCGGAGCGGCCTCTCCCACAGGTCTCACCTATCCAGGGCTATGCAGACCCACTCCTCCTCTGATCTCAACTAGCTAAACTTTCCTGATTCTTATCATGCTAACTCGGAGATACGGGCCCCCGCCCACACCCCGCGAACTAGGAGATACGGGCCCCCGCCCACACTCCGCTAACTCAACTGCTAATGACTGCTGCGGATTACCCGCAGTCTTACATCACTTCCCTCACTGACTAGCTGCTGGGGAATGTTGCGGCTATCCCGCAGTCTTATATCCCGACTAAACTCGCACTTTGTCGGAAGCTCTTCAACCTGGTTCCCCAAACCAATCATCAACTATATGCGAATGCACAACTCAGGGTTGGAGAGTTTCCCCAACTCCCAACCTAACTGCTCCTTAATTCAAACGGCCACTAGAGCTGCTTCCTTCCTCACCAAGACTGCGAAACCACCCCAGTCTTGCACTTACTTTTGTCCTTGGCCACTCGGGTGGCTCTCCCCCACTTCGATTCGACTAGCTCCTCACAGCTCACAACTTGGGAGAATTAACAATTCTCCCTACCATCCTCTGGCCACTTCTGCTGAAAACCCGAGCTTACCACAGCTGGGAATCTAACCGATCTATCCCCAAACGACACCTTCCCGCAACTAGAGAGACACTACCGAACCCCATACATGCATGCTACAGTTACTGCATCCAAAGTAACCTGCTCTAAAGGAGGCGACCTCCTGTTATCATTCTAAAATCCAAGGTATGCAGATGGCATGTAACTCAATCACAAGCAGGCCACAAAATTCCGAAATATCCTTATCAATACCGATGCAGAACCATAACAATAAGATCATAACATAAGCTGATAGGGAAATGAAAGAAGATATGTACCTGACGCATCGGGCTGCTCACACCTCATCTGAAACAAACTGATACGCCTTGCTCCTTGCTGTAGGCGCCTGCGCCCGGCCCTGACGGCCGTCGGTGATCCTCAAGGTTGCAGGGGCAGGTGCCATCACCTGTCCTGCTGAATGCAAACTCGGACATTGCGACTTCTTGTGGCCCCTTTGACTACAATGGAAACATAGCAGGTCTGATCCCTGGGTGGTGGTAGCAGTACAATCCTTGTTGAAATGACCAGTTTGGCCGCACTTGAAGCAGCCAGAATCACCACCACTGTCACTCCTACACGCACCCTCGTGCGTCCTGCCACACTTGCCACAGCGGCCCTGGTTCTGAGGACCTCTCAATCTAGAATCTGATGTCTTGGGCCTCTTGCCCGATCCCATGGATACCTGAACCTCTGACAACTTTCTCTTCCTTTCTGTCTCAAGATCAATCTCTCTTTCTCTGGCCCGAGCGATCATGTCTTCCAGCGTCTTGCAGCTGGACCGACTCACAAACTGGCTGATATCACTCCTCAACATCTCGTGGTACCGAGGCTTCTTCATCTCCTCGTCCGCCACATACTGCGGAACCAGGAGGGCTCTCTCCCTGAACTTGGCGGTGATCTCCGTCACTGACTCTGTAGTCTGTCTCAAATCTTAAAAATCTTGGGCTAACTGCTTCACCTCAATCACCGGTGCAAACTCGGCCTTGAACCTGGACGAGAAATCTCTCCATGTCATCACGTCCAACGGGCATCATCCCCGATAGCATGACCAACCTCCTCCCACCAGTCCTGTGCTCTGTCCTTCAGAAGACAGGAGGCGATTCGAACCTTGTCCCCCTCGGGACACCGGCTAGAACGGAAAGCGTTGGCGACATCAGCCAACCATCTGCCACTAGCAATGAGGTCCCTAGCCCATGGTAGTCTGGAGCTCCACAAGCTCTGAACTCCCAGAACGTCAATGTACATGCTCCCAACAAGGCCATCATCTCTGTGCGGAAAGCTCCAAGCCTCTTGTCCAAAATCTCCAGGATACCCTCCTTGACCGTGCCAAAGATCACAGGAGTCTGGTCTAGAATACTGCGCGTAATCTCAGCTGATACAAACTCCCTCATCCGCTCCTCGAGCTGCTCGGTCCCTGAACCCGAGCCTGATCCCTCTCAGACACCTGATCCATCCACTGGTCCATCTTGCAACGTCGCCATACTGAAAATATACCATAACAAATATCACAATACACATCACTGCCGAGGGATCTCACACACACTACAAGATTCCTGGTTTTATCTCGGGCTCTCTTGAATCGAGTACGGATCCTCTGCTTTCAGTAGTACGGGCCCATACTACCTTCCACATCTATCCGTACTTTCCTCAAGAGTTACCTCAACTCCACCAAGTCCCTTTCAACACCACCGCGGCTCCCCGCACTAAACTCATCCTAGGCCTACCCTAGGGAAATCTCTGACCCAAACCAGTCCTCAGCTGCTGAAAGATTCCCAGTAATATCAACTAGCTACCTCATGAATATAGCCACGTGCAACAGAGATCAGATAATCCTTCGAGTAATAGACCCATCCCTAGAACGGTCGGACTCAGACAAGAGTTGCGCAATAGGGTCAAATCTATCACTCTGAGATTATCTAGCCTATGCCACATGTGACCTAGCATATTCACGTAATAGCTAGCTTACATTACTAAGAGTCCCACAAAGCACAAAGCAAGCATCATTCAGACAAAAAGGGAAATCTAACCAGAACATAATCAAGCAATTCTATCCACATAACAAGAATATGCACTAGTATCCGATGCAAAGCTCATATAATCAGGCATAACCTAAATAGGCTATCCTACCACTATCTAACCAATACTAGCATGCAGTTCACAGACACATATAGCAGGCATATAAGGCATCCTCCTAGATCCTTAGCCCTAAATCTAGCATGCTGATCACATAATCATAACATAACATAAACTTGTATGAGTAATTTGGGAGAAGTTACTTGAGCTCAGTTGATTGCATGCACCACACCCTTTTCTCTTTCTAAAGTTCTTAATCCTTTTCGAAATCCTTTTTCCTTCCGAAGTTCTTTTTATAAAAACGATTTTCCTTTGAAAATTTTCTTACCGAGCCCTCATTTTGAGTTCAGTCACACCAGAGAGTGTGCCCGAATCCCTCAAACCAAGGCTCTGATACCAACTTGTAACATCCCAAAAATCAAGACCAAAAATTTCTTTTAAAACATTACTAAAACATAGCATTAAATCATTTCAAACATACTAAAAAGGGTTATATCACAAATCAGAGTATTTTTCCCAAAACACATACTCATTTTATCAGAGTAAACATCCCAGGTTAAACTTCTTGGTGTGTGCCATGCGATCATCACGAGCGCTTCATTCCGCTACCGGGAATACCTGAAACCAAAACTGAAAACCGTAAGCACGGAGCTTAGTGAGTTGCCCAACCTACCGCATACCAAACATATCTACTGATCCAAACATGGCATACAAAATCCTGAGCACATAACCACATACTGGGCCCCCGCCCGCTGCATTGGGCCTCGCCCGCTGTCGGACCCCGTCCGTCATCAGGCCCCGCCTGGCATCAGGTCCCACCTGGCATCGAGCCCCGCTCGGTATAGAGATCTGTTTCCCTTAGGCCCCGCCAGTCCATGGGCCTCGCCCGCCATACACGTACATACGATCAAATAACATACTAGAACATACATGGACATACCCTAACCATACCCTAATCTAAGGCCTCGCCTAACTTGGGCCCCGCCCCTGGTCTGCTACTGGAGTAGTGGAACCCCGTCCATACTCCTACTAGTAGTGAGATACGGGCCCCCGCCCACCCTCACATCCTTCCTATCACGGGCCTCGCCCCTGCTCTGCTAATATCGAGATATGGAACCCCATCCATACTCAGCTAGTGATGAGATACGGGACCTCGCCCACACTCACCTCCCTACCAGGCACATACAAGTATCACGAAGACAACAAGTATAATCTACATACTACATAAGAATCTTCCTCGGGTTTACCCCGACATCGGACCCCCGGTCCGGAGACATACTATTATCTAACTTACTTCGGGCTTACCCTGACATCGGACCCTCGGTCCGGAACCTATCATACCGACACATGCAAGAATCACAAAGACCTCTAGCATCCTAACTTTCCTCGGGCCTCGCCCGGCATCGGGTCGTAACCCAAATCATATATCAATAAGTTCCTAGAGCTAACCCCCGGGTCTTCCTTTTATACGTAGGCATAAGCATAAACGTAAACATAACATAATGGGCCGACATTGTGGCCGTAGATCCATGCACACAGTGAGGAGACTCACCTCACTCTACTGAAGAATCGCTGAACACTTCTGACTGCTAACCGGCACTTCTGACTGCTAACCGACACTTCTGAACTACTGACCCTTCGGCTTCCCGAACTATCAATACCCAAACAACATTTAGACCACAATAATCCAAAAGTCCACCCTGATCAAAATTCGTTAAAGTCAACGGTTAAAGTCAACCTCCAGTTGACTTGACTCGCCGTCGTCGAGTCCATACTCCTCAAATCCCAAAGCAACCCCAACTCCACTCGTCGAGTCTGGCAAGAACTCGATGGGTTCTCCTTCAACCATATAATTGGGACCATCTTCAACCGACTCGCCGAGTTCATCCTTGAACTCGTCGAGTTCATCATCCACATATGAATGTCTCTAGTCTGTGACTCGCCGAGTTGTATGAACAACTCGTCGAGTCCATCTTCATAACTAAGAAGATTGCCTTAGACTCGCCGAGTTCTTCCTTGAACTCGTCGAGTACGATGAACTTCATGATCATTATGGACTCACACTGCTGAGTCCCTTTCTAATCTCAACTTATACCTTAACAAAAGGGTTTTGGGGCAAGAAAGCGGTCTGACTCGCCGAGTCCCACATGTGACTCGCCGAGTCCCTCTGTGTCTCTATCTATTCAGACGATTTCTGAGGGTCTCAAAGCATCCAAAACATAGATCTGGAACCAACCATCTTTCTAACCATGCAAAGCTACCGCCTTTTTCCTCCATTCATGGCCTTTTAAGCTAAAAGGCCAAAAGAACACTTCATATTCTTGCATGGGGATTCCTATGGCATAAAGCTTGCACCGTTATGCCATAGCAGCCCTTAATGGTGCTAGATCTGAAAACACAAGCTCTTGGGACGTCCATTCTTCTCATGCTAGGGTGCTTGGACCAAAAACCCCCAAAAGTGACATAGAAGAGATCTTCATGCATAATGATCAAGGTGGAGGCTTTCTTACCATAAAATGGAGGAGAATGCAAGAGGTTTCTGGATCTACTAGTCTCTTCTTGTATCCCCAAGGCTTCACCTTCTTCTTCAAGCTTCAAAACACTCAAGAATGCTCACAATGGCTCACAAACTCATGGAAGGCACTAGGGTTTTGTTCTGGACTTGAGAGAGCATCAAGGAGGCTGATGAAGGGTGATAATGTTCTTTAAATAAGGTACAAGGCCCGCATTTAGGGTTTTCCCCAAACCTGACCAATTCCCCGAGTCATTCCTTTGACTCGTCGAGTCGGTCACTTAATCTGCGACCCAATCCGCGCTCCTACTCGTCGAGTCACCCCATCTACTCGACGAGTCACTTCCTTACTTTGAGGTTTTCTTTCCTTTCTAGGTATTCTGAATTCAGGGTGTTACATTTTAGGACTGTGAAAATATTTTCTTGTGCGTCCGAATGAGATTCTAGGTGACTGGAGGTAGTCACATTAAGAGGTTTCCGAGGTTTCAATCTGAGAATTGGAATACTTGGAGTTGCTTGGTCTTTATCTGGAAGGACATCGAGTGTTGCGTGGTACGTTCCAAGAGTCGTGTATGGTATATCTGGTGAGCAAGTTTGTAGTGTGGTCTGGTTGGTATGCCAATTGGCAATGGTTCGAACTCTAGGTGGGGGAGAACTGCGTATTCAGTTGGGAGGATCGTCAATCTGTTTAAGTTGCGATTTAGAAGATTGGGTTATGGGATCTGCGATCCGGGTATATGTGTTAGGTCATAAATTATGGTTTATACTTTGCTTTTCATAAGATATTAGAGTTCTCGGTCTAGGACCGAAAACAGTATGTTTTGGAGCTGTTTGGACCAAAATCACATGTGATTTTGGTTAGGCTTAATATTGTTTTGTTTGGGTTTTCGGCTTGGGCTTGGTTATTAGGTCTAGGTATAAATAGTGTCATTTCAGCCTTGTAAAGGGTGGGACGTTTTTGGGGGCTGCCATATGCTTAGAACGTAATTTTGAGAGAAACAAGAAAGAACCAAGTGTAATCAAGAATCTTATGTACCCGACTATTCAATAATAGTGTGCATTGAAGATTAACCATTGTGTTCTTATTCTATATTTTGTCTTGTCTATTTCACTTGATTGGGATTCCGCACCATCAAGTGAATCCGATTGATACATCGTAACATTTTAGGTTTTACAATTTGTATCAGAGCTTGGATCGGTATCATTCGGGTCATTGCAAACGGTTTTTCTTGGAGTTTCTTGGTGTTTTTGATTTATATTTTACAGATTTTTGGCTGTTTGTTCTTCGTTTTTTTCATATTTTTGGAGTTTTGATCGAGTTTGACTTTAAACCCTTGGAGGATCTCGGCGGTAAGCATCAAATTTCGGAGGCTTAGCAGCATTTTCGGTCGGCCTCACAAGCATTCGGTCTGGGTTCTCGGTCTCTCCTTCTCGGTGCGAGGTTCTCGACGCGCTTGATTTCGGTTCTCTTCCTTTTCGGTCCGAAGACTTCGGCCTCGCTGGTTTACGGTCTACTTCTCGATTTTTCTGGATTTCAGTATGAAATTTCGGCTTTGTTCTCGGTTCGGATATTCAGCCCTCACATCCTCGGCTGTAACTTCAGATTTTCAAGTTTTTCGCATGTTTTCAGTCCTAAAGCCACGTTTTCGATCCAATAACCTCGTTTTCGGTTCTAAAGCTTTGTATTTGGTCACAAAGGCAGGTATTCAGTCAAATACCCTCGTTTTTGGTCAAATACTCTCATTTTTGGTCTTGAAGTTTCGTTTTCGGTCTTGAAATTTTTGTTTTCGGTCAAGGTTATTTTTTTTGGACAAAAAGTTTGACTTTCATCTTTGACTTTCAAGTTTGACTTTCGAGGTTTCAAGTCAAAGGGCATTTTTTCTTGGTTTCACAATCACTTCTATTTTTGGTAAATTGTTTTTTTTTTAATAATGAGTTCTTCAATCACCAAGGTTAATGAAGCTTCATGCTCTCAGTCCTGTGAAGCTAAAATTAAACTTAATCATGATCAACATGAATTATTAATTAGGGAAATTGAGGATTTTAAATATGAAGGATATACTCTTAGGAATGCCCAAAAACCCTTAAAAAACAATTAGATGCCAAAACCAAGGACTTTAGAAAACTTCAAGAGCAATATAGCATTAAATGTGAACACTACGATTATGCTAAAAAGGAAATTGTCAAATTAACTGCCGAACTTGA